>NW_026055683.1:1200000-1800000 GCF_023758065.1 Alternaria ventricosa | reverse complement strand
TTGCAGAACCACTACCCCGAGCGACTTGGTAGGGCATTGCTCACACACCGTAAGGACCACTTCAATGCCCCACGTATGCACTACTGACATCACGAATAGTCCCATGGTATGTCAATGCCTTCCTCAAGCTCATCAACCCCTTTATCGACCCCGTCACCAAGTCCAAGATCAAGTCGAACGAGCCTCTACCCAACCACGTGCCCACATCACAGCTCATGAAAGTCTCTGGCGGTGAAATCGACTTCAAGTACGACCATTCCGTCTACTGGCCTGCGCTTGAGAAGATCTCCACGGAGCGGAGACAACAGAGGAAAGAGCGATGGGAGAAGGCTGGTAAGATCATAGGAGAAAGCGAGATCTACCTATGGGGAGGAGACGAGCCTAGTATTGGAAGTGCGACGGCAGAGAAGACTGCGGGCGAGGCTGCAGTGCCTGCAGCAGCCGAGAATACCACCACCGCGTCCAACGAGGGGACAGAGCTTGTTGAGGGTGTTGAAAAGCTGGACATCAAGGAAGGCGAGCCAGTCAAGGCTGCTGCCTGAGCGGTTGTTGATCTTCCACTTCCACTTTCCCTATAAGCACTGTACATAATAGACCAATCGACCTCATCCGACAAGGCACCAGATGGCTGCCCGTATCGAGAGTATTCCCCTGCCAAGTGAAGCACATGCATCTGGGAATCCAACGCTTGACTGACAAAGGGGCGGCAACAAGTGCACGCAGACGTGACGGAGCGTTAAGGCGACACGTCGATGGCGTAGTGTCAGACGCACGTGCGCGCAACCTTGCACTAAAAGTGCTCGGACATACAACGCGTCTCCCATCACCGTCCCCGCCTCAACTGTACCGATCGCGCCGCGCACTTCCACCTCCACCTCGAGATTCATCAACGAGCCAATCGCGCGCAAAAATCATGAGCGCGACCGAATCACCCTCGGGGACTGATCAAGTCGCATCTTCGGCCGCGCGACGCAAATCCGGACGCGTATCCAAGCGACCAGCCAGATTCGCGCCAGGCGCAAGTCCAACCGGCAGC
Source organism: Alternaria ventricosa (assembly GCF_023758065.1). NCBI lineage: Eukaryota > Fungi > Ascomycota > Dothideomycetes > Pleosporales > Pleosporaceae > Alternaria > Alternaria ventricosa. The sequence continues at coordinate 1,798,964 of NW_026055683.1, read as the reverse complement.
ACGAAGCGCAAGCGCGGCGACGACAACGACAGCGGAGTCGACGCGACGGAGCCGCCGTCTGATGATGAGTCTGAGGAGAGCAGCGAAGACGAGCCAGATGAGGAGGAACTGAAAGAGCGCAGGCGCAGGAACAAGGCCAAGGCTTCTGCGCGCAAACCCGCATCCAAGAAGGCAAAGACAAACGGCGAGAGTGTCAGTCTCGCGATTCGGCCCGCCAGCAATGCGACCAAGAAGACGTCTAAGCGGCCGCGAAAGGCGCCTGTGCGCAAGAGCGCGCTGCCCGATGAGACCGAAGGACTATATGGTACGTGTGCGGGTACGTCGGGAACACACACAAACTAACATGCGGCAGCCGATGTGTTTGCCAGCGGAGACCGACTCGAGGATGTCGCTGCACGATGGGTCGCGCGCTTCAACGAGCATGAAGCAAAAGCTGTGGCTGAGATCGTCAACCTGGTGCTGCAAGCTTCAGGCTGCGATCTGCGGATAAATGAAGACGACATAGCAGATCCAGACAACGCGCCAAACCGCGTAGCCGAGATTCAAGAAGAATTCCAGCAGGTAGGCTGCGGTACTTCGCACACGACTCTTCACTTGTTAACACATCGCAGTACGAAGTCACAGAGTACCCGCTGATTGCCAAGGCCAAAGACGGCGGAGGCAATGCTTTCAGGAACGCGCTACAGGGCTTCTTCATCACTCTCATACAAACCGCTGCGCAGTCAGGCCTCCTGTATGAGAGCGCAGAGCTTATCGAGAACATCTCGGTGTGGCTGGGCGCCATGTCCTCGACCGGCAACCGTCCCTTCCGTCACACAAGCACGGTTGCTTCGTTAGCCATCACGACTGCACTAGCCCAAGTTGCCGCAGATCTCGTCGAGAACACAGCAAAGCGCGTTCGTCAAAGCGAAGCGGAAGCCAAGAAGTCTAGAGTCAACAAAGCACGTGTCTCCGCGGCGGACCACGAGATAGAAGAGTACAACCAGAAGCTAGAGTTTGTGGGAGGGCAGCTAGATGATTGGTTCGCCGCAGTCTATGTCCATCGTTATCGCGACGTGGATCCTAAGATTAGGGTAGACAGTGTGGTAGCGCTGGCAGACTGGATCATCGCATACCCCGACAAATTCTTCGATGGCACGAAACTTCGCTACCTGGGCTGGGTTCTCTCAGATCCAAATCCATCGACACGCATAGAGGTGCTCCACCAGCTCGCGCGACTCTTCAAAGATGAAAGTAAATTGGCGGGGCTGAAGACCTTCACGGAACGCTTTCGACCACGTATTGTTGAGATGGCCACGCACGACGCCGAGGTCAATGTGCGTGCTGCGGCCGTAGACTTGCTCGACATTCTTCGCGAGGCAGGCTTCCTAGAGCCTGATGACATCGATTCCGTCGGTAAACTCATCTTCGACTCCGATGCAAAGGTCCGCAAGGCTGTGGTAGGCTTCTTCGCTGAGAACGTCAACGCCGCATATGAGGCCACCGTAGAAGACATGGGAGGCGAAGAAGCTCTCAATGAAGCCTTGGCGCCAGCCGACGAAGAGGAGGAAGAATACCACAACCCCCGGCTGGAATGGCTGAAATTGAAATGCCTCGTCGATCAGCTGCTCTCATACGATGAAGACGAGGTTGAGCTCCCTTCACAGATCCAACGCATGTCTCCTGGCACAGAATTGGAGCTGATTGCCAAAGGAATTGAGACTCGCTGCTCGCTCGCGGCTCAAGCGCTGTACGACGTTGTTCCCGAAATTCGATCATGGGAGGTTGTAGCTGGCTATCTCCTCTACGACCATTCTCAGACTGCGCAGGACGAGAACGAGGATCCCGAAATCATGCTTCGCCAAACATGTCGGCTCGAAGAGAAGCACGAGACTGTTCTCCTGGACATTCTGAGTGCTGTGGTCCGTATTCGGCTACAGCGCTTCGCAGACATGCAGAAAGATAAGAAGAAGACCAAGACGCAGCGCGAGAGCGACAAGGAAGAGCAGTCAGACATGGCTCGGCGGCTTTCCTTGCTCATTCCTCAGCTTCTGAAGAAGTTCGGCGCCTTACCCGAAACTGCAGCATTGTGTCTTCAATTGGAGCGTGAGCTCAACCTCGATGTATTTGAGGAGTTACGGCAGAATGCTGCTCTTGCAACCCTGCTTGACGACATCAACAAACAGTTCCTCACCCATCACAACGAGCGCGTCCTTGGAGAAGCTATCAAGTCTATACTCCACGCCCAAGAGAGCGAGGAGTTACGAGAAACCGTGGATCTCAAGGTGCAAGCGCTTTGGGATGACCTGATCAACACGTTCGACGCGCTCCGACGAGACAAGGATTTCTCCGTGCGAGGTAATCTTGATGAGAATGTTCTTCGTGGGGTATCCAATGTCGTACTGAAGATGTCGCAACTAGCAGTTGTCTCGAACGCTATTTTGCTTGAACAGATTGTTACTCCTGCAAAGTCGAAAGGCAAGGGGAAGAAAGCCGCCCTGAACACGCCACCCGTCGACTCAGTACTGCAGATAATCGAGCGCGGAGTAGTGGTCGATGAGGCAGACGCAGAAGTTGAGGAGGCAGACGACACTCTTGTCAGCCATGCAATCTACTTAATGTTCGGATACTTCATGTGGAAGTGCAAGGCTTGCACTATTCATGTTGAAGAAGGTACCAGCATGCCTGAAGACGAACTCATGGCCTTGGTCGAGCGAAGAGATAACTGCGTCACATTACTGATGAAAATCATGGAGGGTCGAAAAGGCACATCAGAAGTACGACTAAACGCGACGAACCTTTTCCTAGACATACACACCATGTTTTGCAACCTCAGGGTCAAGAAGGAGAGGATGGTGAAGACGCCCAAGAAGACGCAGGGTCGCGGCTCAAATGCAGCCAACGACGACTGGGAAGCTCTCTGTCGCGACATCGATGGCAACACTACGAAACTCATCCTCCAGATCCTTACGACTTGGGAGAACTATCTGGCCAAGCTCACTCACAAGCGCCTAGAAGAGCCAGACATTGATGATGAACCTATCGATCCGGACGACGAGCCTGAAAGTGACGAAGAAGATGCTGCGGACGAGCATGGTGTATCCGAAAAGCAAGTGCGCGCCCTTCTAGTAGACGATCAGTTCTGCCGGTTCGGCGCCCGCATTGTACAGGCAATACATGCCGGAGCCCTCGACAGCGATGGTTCAGACGCAGTGCGCAAGCGTCTCGAGCGTAACAGATCGAAGCTCACGCCAACCTGGAGAGAGGTTGTGAACCATCTCGATGCCTCCAAACTGCGCAAAGTCACTAAGAAGATATCAAAGCCGGCTAAGCCGAATGCCACATCGGCTAAGAGCGCAGAAGTAGTTGAGCTAGATAGCGACGATGAAGAAGAGCAGGAGCACGAACAGGAGGTTCCTGGTGACGGGATTGAGGATGAAGAGATGGCTGATGGCGATGCCGAGCAGACTAATGGTGTGGAGCCAATTGCGAATGGTGAAGAAGATGCCGAAGTTAATGGTGACGAGGAGAGCATTCTCGGCGATTGAGTATGAATGTGGTTTTAGAATTGTTTACTTCGTCTCTTCGAGTTCGTTTTATACGCACATTTACGGCAAAGGACGTCCAGAGGCATGTCCTCTGAAGTTTCTCATCGATTTGTCGCTGTACATCACGGCTGCAGCATGGCGCTCCGGCGTTACCATGATACCTAGGTAGGCCGTCCGGCCAATGCTACAATGGTTTTGGCGCTTCCCGTGTACGTAGTTCCAAAAGACGATTTCTTTTCGCTTTGCCACGATGTAATGATTCAGAACAATGATCTTCAGTTTGCAAACATGTGATGGCACGATAGCTATTGAGTGACTGGCTGGCTGGCTGAACTTTTGACGAGCGCTGCTTCATGGCCCAGTGGCCACTGCGAACTTGCGAGTTCTAGGAATGCATGTCAGTGCTTCCAGCCCCAGGCCACGTGAATGGCGCGCATAACCTTAGCTTCCAAGGTTAAGCGACTCCGGAAGTCTGGAACCTCACCACCTCCCGTCCACGATCACCTCTGGTCCGGTGAGCCCGCAGAATGCGATGTCGCCTCCACGAAACCCTACTGATCCGAATGCGCATTTGACATTTCTGATGAGCATCCGTAATGGGGGCAGCGCCAATACGAGCACTCCGCACTTGCCTCCGCACATGCAATGCCAAGGCAGACGTCGTCGAGGAAGACCCAGCTGAGTAGCTCTGGATCAGCCACGCTTTCACTTCATCGCTTCTCTCTTCCCGTTTCGGCTGTCGCAAGTCGGAGTTTTCGCATTTCTTTTCTCGCATCTTGTCAGATCTGCAGGCCGCGAGGCTTAACAGACACCAAAATAGTCCATGATGCAGATCACACACTGCAAGCCTCATTCTTGGCACGACAAGCTCGTAGCTGAAGACTTTGCCAGCGCATGCAGTCAGCAGCTTCTTGACTTTGTGTTCATGTTACTTTGAGCGCCTTGCTCATGCTCCGCATCACCTCTGAAGTCTTCGCGCGTGCAACTAATCTTACGAAACCTGGGAAGTTCCAAATCACTCCTTCTGCAGCCGTGGTACAAAAAAGCACGACCATCGTCAAGAGATGCGGCAATTTGTCGGCAGCGGAGACTCCAGCTCAGGTCGCTAAACTCCGATCCAAGCCATCGGCGACCCAGATCTTGGTAGTCGTACATCTGGATACGAGAAGCTTTGTCTTGGCAGTTGTCAGCCGCTTCCGCACCCCAGGTTTCCCCATATGGGTACGATGGCCCACGCAGGGCTGAGAAGGTCGAGATCAGTCTCTGGTATTCTTGCGGCTACTAAACTAGCGAAAGATCATGGGGAAGCCTATCATATCTCTGAGAAAGAGAAAAGATCCTTGTTCTTCTAGAAGAGGAAGTCCAAGCAGTATCCCGGCACCTTGAACTACACCGCAATAACCATCCTGTGGCAGCCCGCCCCATGTTCCTACACTCTTACCGAACGTCTTGGAAATATCGACGGCGTCCGCCATCGATGTGTTACTGGTCACAAAGGCAGCTGTGATCTGGCTGAAGCGTTAGGTAGGCTTCGAGACCAGTACTCGCTTGATTATCTCCATGATACTGAGGCTAACAAGCCCTGAGTGTTCGTCTTAGTGCACTAGTACTATGTCGTCCTGTCCGACTTCGAGAATTAAGACTACCTTGCAACTTGGTGCGAGACGGTAGCCTCCACGACACATATATAACCAGCTCATCTCTCCACCTTGATAGTATTCAAACCAGATCAAACCACAATCCATCCAATTGGACAATCAAAGATGTCTCGCGTATCAAGGATCGCCTCTTTACTTGCGCTGGCCTCAACTGGCCTAGCTCAACTTCCGAACATCCAGCCGTTCACCGTTACTGGATCTCTGGACGGGTACGTCTGTCACGTTCGGATATGACTTCGATGCTAATATCATGCAGTTGCAATGCTAAGAGCACAGAATACAATTCCGGTGGCTCAATCTCAGTTAACAACTGGAATATCGAAGTGCCACAGAATCTCATCGTTCAGTTCCCCGTAGTGTGGGCACCGTTCCGAGAACTCTGCGATGCTGGAGCCCTTGGCTTCGAGACTACCGTCGTTGGTAACATTGTGAACGGCAAAGTCATTGCTGGACAAGTTTCGGTCGCCCAACGCTTTGGACTCGAAGGCAGCCAAGGATATATTTCGGCAATCAACGAAGACGGTACGCTCCAGATCGCCAGTGGTCCAACTGTCCGAATCAACGACCCTGATGGCCTATTCGGACCCCAATACGACTCTCAGAAATACTGGATTGCCGACACAGCTAGTCCGTCAGTAACATCGTTCTCGGGATTTCCTATGTGTATCCCATACTCTGGAAACACCGCCAAGTGCTCAAGCTCAAACCGGCCCAACAGTCAGTCGTTCACGCCCCAAGATCCACTCAGCATGGTCCCATTCAGGGTCGGCGACTTCATTGAGTACTCTGGTCTCAAGGTTGGTGGCAATGAAATCCTCGCTTCGTCGATCGTGTGCATCAGCTTGCACATTACGACACAAGCTAGCGAGAGTGTACCCAACTACATTCGCGTTGAGGACTTCCTCATTGGCGTTCCTGACAACTCACCGAATGTGGAGTTTGCCGATATCCGCGTGATCGGTTTCCTGTCCAGCTGCTCCGGCGCTACAGTCTTCATCAGTGCTATCGACGTCGACCCTTGCACGGGCAAGGAGACATATCGCAGCATAGGTACAGCCACTCCGAAGCAAGAGACTCGTTGCAAATGGGAGGCTCGCATTGCTTCGCCAGCTCAAGCCCCCTTCACCCGCGAGTACCGTATTACGACCAACACACCAGTAAAGGAGACCAAGGACGGTATCAAGGCTGGTCAGTTTATTGCAGCTGTTAGCGAATGGATCTTCCCTGAGGTTGATGTGCCCGGAACCAACCCACCAGCTTATCCTTTCAACGATATTCGGGGATTGGTTCAGGGTGACTTCCTTGATGGTAAACAGTACGGACCTCTGTCACCGTTCCCAGGTCCCAGCCCGCCATCGCCATCCAAGACCTGCAGTCCCGCAGACATCCCAGACCCTAACGCAACCCCGACTCCTTCGGCTACCCCTTCGCCCACCCCCAACCCAGATGAGCCAGCTACACCACAGACTGCCCCAATTGCTTCTGTCGCAAGTTTCGCATCTGCTCTGCGCGTCGGCACCAGTGTAACACTCTTGGGCTCCAACACCGCTGAGGGTCTCAAAGACACTGATCTGAACTTCAGCTGGACGAAGACCGCGCCTTCCTCGGCGACCGTTAGCATCACCAACGCGAACAGCCCCAGCGCCACATTCCTCGCACCCAAAGTAACAACCCAGACATCCTTCACATTCGAACTCACCGTCACCTCCAAAACCGACGCCACAAAGACCAGCAAGGCAACCGTCACTGTCAAGATCAACCCCACTTTGGCTGACACCGTCACCCTGGACACGTACACCTGGGAGTCGAAGCAATCCGGCAGCATCACTGCGACATGCACTTCGAATGTGAAGAACGGAGACAACAAGGTCATGACGCTGCTTCTGAACGGCACCATAAAGCGGACCATGGTAGCAGTGAGTGGAAGTCCAGGAAAATGGACATACAGCGCGAGGGATACCGCGAGGCCGAACAACTTGAAGTGTGTGAGTGATTTGAAGGGGGAGAGTGCGGTGAGGCAGGGTACTGCGACGACGAGAAGGAGGAGGGCTGTTGTATGGTAGAGGACGATTTGATGTATGTAATGATTTATGAGTGTTTAATGAGTGGTTAATGAGTACGCGGACATTTGTTCTCTGCGCACTTGCATAGCTGACTGTGAAGGCTGGATCGCTGTTCAGCTTTCAATAGCGGGCTGAGGCTGATTGTTCCCCTCTTATATTCCTTGCCAATCACGTCTTGCTGTTTCCGCCACCAAAGCTGAAGCCCAGACCCTTCTATGGATTCTGTACTCGGCATGCTTAAGAGGTCAGCACGCCCCACTGGTGGTTCCGCAATGTTGTACTTCGCTCCTCTGCTTCGTATCTTAATCTTCTTAGCCATGGACTGCAAAAGTGAGAACATCGGGAATTCCATCCCTGATATCGCTGGTGTTGGGGTGAGTTCAACTTTGATGCACATAAATCTTATCTATGCTTACTCTTTCCAAGATCATTCTAGCCTTTGCCATTCTGGCAGGTCTGTCTTTGGTAATTGCAGGCATTGGCTACTGCGCAATTTTGCATGCAAGATGCAAGCGTTTTGACGCCTTGGGCAATCTGATAGATGAGAACAGTCCGGAAATGAAACGAACTCAGTTCTTCCGTTCACAGAGACTCGAACTTACGGAAAAGGTTCTTCGATCAATCAGCGAAGTCCAGATTTTCAACGGTAATACATTTCCGTCGCTGCTGATGCATTTACGCAGTTGCTAATCTAACTAGGCATCGCACTCCTCATCGCTGCCATAGTTCAACGAAACAGCCTGAGCCTATATCATCTACATGTGGTTTATGACACTGTTAACTTTACCGCGTAAGCAGCCAGTGCAATATGTTAGGCCATTCTGGCTAAACATTGGCAGCGTCTCATTCACAGCCTCGATTTTTGTTGTCTGGCTTTCTCGAAAGATACGAAAACGGAATGGCGAAGATCTGCATCCGAACGATACCCGGCGAGAACCTATACAGGTACGACGATTACCATGGATGAAGTTTCTTTTATCCACCTCGCTGTGGATAACGGTATTTTGTGTACTCTACCTGGCTTATGCAGTGCATTTCGGTATAGCCTTAGGGAAGTGGAACGTCGATAAATTTGGCTATTGCTACCGCGATCAGGGTATCACAAGTCCAGACCAACAGCACCCTCAGGCCGACCATATATACCTTAGTATCACCTGCTTGTACATGCTCGGCTTACTGTATGGAAGCTTCATCGAATCGGAAAAACCCCCGGTGTTGGTCGGTATGTTCTTGCCTATCTCCATTCGACAGATATACAGCACATACGACGGCGCCATGGCTTCGTGCGAGAAGAAGGTCAATAGTGCGATCGGAGCCCTTCTCACCAAGTGCATCAGCTTCTTTCCAACTCCGATAAGAGCCAAGATCACGGATCTATCATCAAGACTACCCCTGCCCCCAATCTTCAATCTCCGAAACCCATCGACGGAACTAGGACTGGTGATTGTTCCCGTCGCCCAATTTTTGCTTCATTTGTATATGGTATGGACCATCCGGTCCGCAAATCGCATGCATCTCCAGGGCGAATCCGAAGACACGTGGGGATTTGGCCAGGTCGTAGCGCTCATCCAAATCCTCCCAATACTGAAGGGCTGTGCGAAGGACTGCATGGGTAAGACTGCCCCGAGGAGCTTGTACATTTTCTGACACAGATAGAGTATCGGAAAGAAACAGCGAAATGGCTGAATGAGAACCCTGAACACGGACGTACCCAGATGGCGGCAATAGGTACGAGTCCTTGACATGGGAAGATTCGGCTCATGGAAAAGTTGCTATAGGAGGAAGTGACCTTGAGAGCAGTGGATAATAATGCCGAGCCCCAAGTGGAAGTTATGCTAGAGAACTACTCTCATGTCGCGAACGGAGACAATGCCGAAATGATATATAGAGGAGATTAAGGGGTGAATGGAAACTTCGATAGCGCACATCTAGTCTTCATTGTGAACCGTGAAAGTGTTGCTATCTTCAACGCTTTACGCTGAAATACCTTTTCTGGCGACGCTGTTTATAGCAATGTGGAAATTTGGTGCTCTAGAGGAGTCATAGCTGTTGGCACCGCCCCTCATAGTCATCCAGAAAATCGTGACTGCAATCAACGCTTCCCAACATCTTGCCTGACCTGGCGATGCGACCCACGGGTAACGGGCGGGAAGAACGCGCCTCGAAACGACCTCAACCTTGGATCGCATACAGCTTTCGACAGAGTGCGAAAGAATTGCCTTTTGCGGGTATCTCAGGGGCTGGCGCGACGATCCAGGGAATTATTACAGGAGCTTGTCTGGTGTGGATGTCTAGCGTGAACAACAAGACATGTCAACATCTCACGCCGTCTACTCACTCATCCACGATATGGCGACTGCAATCAATGGATACTGTGGAATCTGCTCGTTACGGTAGTATCGTGAAGTACGGTTCCATGGGAGGCAGGTCGGCGACATAAATGCGAGATGCGTCATGCCGCTGTCGTACCGTGGAATTGTTGACATCGAGGCTGCAATGGCTCGTCTCTACACCCAGGTTTCGCAGCAGTAATCAATGTTCTCTCCAAGACTTGCTCTATGAGGCGTGGTCGTGCATGCGCGACCGAAAACTCTTTAAATTGAGTCAGGCGTTAACGGGCAAAGTATGTCTTTGTATCGTGGTGCCGCGGACGGTAGAGGACGATGGATGGCTTCGGTCCTTTTAGCGACCGCGAAAAGTCCGCCGCAATCCATAGTTTTTCATCTAAACTGCCTTGTCAGGAAGTCGCCACGACAAATGGTGTGTAGTACAGAGCGGGTATAGGAGTAGGTGGAGCTGCCCAGGTGTCGAAGGATGCGGATTGCCACTGTGGCGGCCGTCATGCGTGGCTCAGAAGGCACCGGAACGCCAAACCGTCCTCTGTAATTTCCATGGATTTCTGCTATGATCGACGGATATTCTCAGAACCTGCTCAATTGGGAGACATGAAGCGGAATCTTTCTGATATACGGTACATCAGCTTAGTGAGTCGGTGGCCTTACGACACCAACGCTTGTGAGGTCGGACGAGAGAAGGGCTTGTCGCGTGGAGAATGGACCACGGATGCATTGCCGTGCGGTGAAAACGTTCCCGCACAAAAACAAACCATACATCCAGTCGAGATGTACGTCAACACCGGCTGTCTTGACCTCTGCGTGGTGTGGTTTTGAGTTTGGCGTATTCAGGTACGATGCCTTCCAGCTCTTCCGGGTGGACTGAGGACGCTGACGATAGCGTGTAGGTAACGGGGCTAGGGGGATCCGCCGGCACCACGCCCTGTGGGACTGTGACGGCGAAGGGATCCAGTGTGGGCCTCCGATGTGATCGTGATAACAGTGCGATCGCGTCTGTGAAAGCGATTAAGAATGTTTTGATGTGGGCCTATTTCGGAAATGCTTGCGGGTGCGGGATCGGCCATGTCGAGTTCGCAAGACAAGACGAAAAGCGACAACGAGCGTACTGCGTATTCGGACCGGAGTGAGGCAGGCCCGAGAATAGACAGGCAGCAGGCTTTCCAAGGTTCTCTCGTGGCAAGTGTGGCGTTTCGAGAGCATGACCAGAACTGAGCCACAGAAACGTGGTCAAGAGAAGCACAGTGCGAGCAGCGCCTGCGGGCCTTTGGGCGTCCTGAAACGAAGCCTCTCTTCTCCCACACCTCCCTAATGAGCACCATGACCCAATGAGTCTCTTCTCGTCCTTTATTATCGAGCCTGTTGTGCGCCATGTACGCCGCTTCTCAGGCGTTGGCGAGGCGAGCCATGACGGAGCTCGGTCTCTAGCATGTGACAATCACGACTCTGCGTCTGCAGCAGTGCCACGGCGGGAGCACGAAACGGACGCGGGCTCCGTGAGCGCACGTGAAAGAAACAGCACCGAAGCACCTCACGGCCGACCCACAGCGCTGGGGGACCGATTCCGACGTTACTCGTCTTTCTCGCAGCGGCCTCGCAGCGCTGTTGTTGACGAGGAGCAGAGCCATGACGATCTGCCAATAGACACCCCAGTCGACATGTCCGCGAATCCATCCCGCTCCCTCGCTGATCAGTTCCGTCACCTCGAGGTCGACTCGTCACGCTCGACTGCGCCGTCGCCCTCGTCGCTCCGTCCCGTCAGCACCCCCAGCCAGCATGCCAGCGCCATGGCAGAGCTGCTCCCCGCTGACGATGGCATGGCCCATCTCCGCGAGCGCATCCACGAGATCCGCGCCCTGAACATATCCGACCAGGAACGCGCCCGCATGATCCACAATCTCATGACGGAGAAGTACAACCACATGCGCCCGACGTCCCCCGCGAGCTTCATATCACACGACCGCCCCTTCACCCCTACCTCCGGCCAGTCCCTCTTCTCCGATGTCCATGCGTCATCGCCCTACTCGTCCACGACGGACGTGACCCCCGAGATCTCGTACAATCTTCGCGAGGGCGACACGAACCCCACGTATCGGCCACATCACAACCACGGCGCAGAGCACGGCGAAGACGAGGAGGAGGACAGCGCGGAAGGGGAGCTTGTTCTCGGCTGCCAGCATTACAAACGCAACGTCAAAGTACAATGCTTCGAATGCCGCCGTTGGTACACGTGCCGACACTGCCACGATGCGGTCGAGGACCATAACCTGAATAGGAAGCTGACACAGAACATGCTGTGTATGGCATGCGGTACGCCCCAGCCTGCAGCCGAGGTGTGCAAGAACTGTGAGACTGAAGCTGCATGCTATTATTGTGACATTTGTAAGCTTTGGGACAACAACAGCAAGAAGAAGATTTACCACTGCCCAGATTGTGGTATCTGCCGGCGAGGAGAGGGTCTGGGCAAAGACTTCTATCACTGCAAGGTATGATCCTACTTGAGACAGAATTTGGCTTAGACTGACGGTGTGCAGAGTTGCAATGTCTGCATATCCATCTCTCACGCGACCTCGCACAAATGCCTCCCGCGTGCTACCGAGGGCGACTGTCCTATCTGCGGCGACCATCTCTTCACTTCGTCTACTGCTGTGGTGTCAATGCCTTGCGGACACTACCTCCACAAAGGCTGCTACAACCTCTACATGCAGACTGCGTATAAATGCCCAATTTGCAAAAAGAGTGCTGTGTGTATGGATCTGCAGTGGCAGAAGTTGACTCAAGCAATCGAGGGTCAACCCATGCCAGAGCAGTTCGCAAACACACGGGCAGTCGTCCAGTGTAACGACTGTTCAGCAAAATCTTCTGTCAAATATCACTGGCTTGGAAACCAATGTGGTACATGCGATTCGTACAACACCAACGAGCTTCGCATTCTGAACGGGCCAGAGAGTGAAGAGGCTGCCAATGCGATACTAGACGCCGACCTCGATTCAGGCTCGAGATCGCCTGTGAGCGTCAGCTCGCCCTCCTCCCAAGCACCACTTCGTTCGCCTCGGTACTATTTTCAACCAGATGAGCCTGAAGAGACATGGCTACCAGGTCAGCTGCCCTCTTTCCCTTTCCAGATGCCGCAGTTTCCTGGCAGACCGCGCATGCCGCAGATGCCTCAGATGCCACAATTTCCATCTTTGCCGCAGTTTCCACCGCTGCCAAACTTCCCACAGATACCGCAATTTCCACAGATGCCACAGATGCCTCAAATGCCTGATGCTGCACAGCAAATGCTTGAACGCGTGCGACAGTCCTTCGATGCGTATCTCAACCCGACGGGAGATATTCGAGCTGAGGATGTGCCCTTCATCGATCTCAGCAACGACGACCGCGCCGAACGTCCCGCGACAGATGGTACCACGGTTAAGGAACCGTCACTCCCACAGTACGTTCTAGAGCGGTTCACGCAGTCGCTCGTGCGCTTTAGGAACGATCTGAACCCAGCTTTGTTCGAAGACATCCCGACATTGGATCTTTCGCAAGATCGTGATCCCGAAGGATTGCAGTTCTGGGGTGAAGATGGTGGGCGGCTGAATCGCTTCGTTGCGGGCGATGAAGACGACGAGGACGACGAAGATGAGGAGAGTAGCAGCGATGAAAGCGAACACCATGAAGATGAAGATGATGACGAGGATGATCTAGATGTTACCAAAAAGCGTGGTAAGGAATTCGACCTGCCAGGTCATGTGTAAGGAGTTTGCGGAGCGGGCGTTCTGGGAAGGCAAAAGGATGTTCTACGAATATTGCTTTGGTGCGGGCCTGGATAACAACCTAAAAATTCACGAAAAGCCATTTTATAAAGCAACAGATACCCAAATAGAAACACTTTGTTATTGAGCCAAACGCATCATGGTGTTCCAGTTACTCCAGGGCTTGCACCAGCCTGGTCTCACGTGCGCGATGGTCCGTGCTCGACGCGCTAAGTAAGCGGGCACACCGGTGGCATCCGATTTTCGAATATCGTGACTTTTCGACCTCCAAGCCTCAAACTCGCATCCACATCGTCGACTAACCCCCGCAGCGAGAACCTCTGTCAGTATGTATTGCGCTCCCAGTCTGTGTTCAGATCAGTCGATTTGCGCAATAGTCGCGAATCGCAATCCCAGCTGATCGCTGTAATGAGCATTTGCTAACACATTTTCCCTTCAGAAATGGCCCCAACCACCAAGTCCGCCGGCAAGAAGTCTGCCGGAAAGACCGGCCGCAGCGCCATCGCCGACGTCGTCGCCCGCGAATACACCATCCACCTCCACAAGCGCGTATGTTGATTCAGTTTTGTGAAGTCCACAGATGGTCTCGCGGAACCTTGGGTGGGTGCTCAACCAGGCCGATCACACTGGCTTGAGCACCCACTTTTGGTCACGCAGGCATCGGGCGGAAGACTGAAGAGAACATAAGGCTAATACATTGGGTATAGGTCCATGGCGTCAGCTTCAAGAAGAGGGCCCCCAAGGCTGTCAAGGAGATCCGCGCTTTCGCTAAGCAGGCTATGGTATGTGCTATGGAAGAACCAACGGCCCATGGCACGCGCGCTACGTGCGAGTGCTGCCATGGTGTCGTCATTCGTACAAACTCAGGCTAATTGTCTCGATGTAGGGCACCAACGACGTCCGCCTAGACCCCCAGCTCAACAAGAAGGTCTGGGAGTCCGGTATCAAGGGCGTTCCTTTCCGCCTCCGTGTCCGCATCTCCCGTAAGCGTAACGACGAGGAGGGCGCCAAGGAGAAGCTCTACTCCTACGTCCAGGCCGTCAACGTCAAGGACCCCAAGGGTCTCCACACCCAGATTGTTGAGGATGCTTAGAGGAATCCCGCGAACAAGGGGGAAGGATGATGTGCATATCAAAAGCATGGCGTTCCGGCGGGCTGTGCTGAGTAGCTACTATGGATATCTAGAGCGAAAAGCTGGTGAAATGATACCTCAATGACAGATCATGCCCCGCCACGTTTGATGGACTTGGAGACTTGAACCACTCTAATTTCCGGCTGCTAAAATGAGTGATGCATTGATGAAGACTTGTTTGCAATGGTCAAAGACTTCACCAAGACTGACGGTATCGCAGATACTACCTAGGTGCTGCCAGCTTCGCTCATTACTGTGCACATCATTTATGCTAAATACTACAATAGCGAGCTATCAAGTCATGTTCGGCTTTCGCGCTTTTCTAGGAGTACCTTGCATAAGCGGCTCTACGTAGCTCGGCCCTGGGGGGAGCCGAACATTAGGTGCTTACCAAAGCCTTGGATACTGCTCGGCATGTTAGTTGCTCCAATAATTCCCTAGCAGAGAATACAGATAAAGCATATAGAGCGACTTCGAACGTGTAATTTGTATATTTCCGGCCTTCATCAATCATCTCCAGTTGACGTCAGACACTCGCCTTGCCCCCCGCCTGTGACACGCGAACCACCAACTTCCACAACCCAACTATCGCACCACATAACCATATCCCATCCTGAAGAAAAAACGCAAACATGGTGAACTTCAACATAGCTTACACCTCCCGCATCAATCCTACCGACGCAACCCCGGTCCTCAACCAAGCACAGATCTGGGCTGGCCTACAGCGCAAGATACGCTTTGCCCAAGAATTCGTCCCTGTAATTGAGAGCTGCGACGTACTCGAAGAAAAGGATGGCGTGGTAACCCGGGATGTCAAGTTCAAGAAAGGAATGGGGCCCAAGGACCAGGCCAAGGAAGTTGTCAGGAGCTACTGGCCAAGTTGGGTAAGTAGAAATAGTTCGCAAAGTCGACGTTTTGGCTGATGATGTTTCAAGGTCGATTTTGAGCAGGAGGATGGAACGCATATCCGCAATATTGTCTCCGATGGCCCGTCTGGCGAGATCGAGGACTTGAACATGACGTACATGTTTGAGTTTGTTGTGCCGCATGTGCAGGAGGGGACTCCGGAGGCGGAGAAGGAGATTCAAAAGTTTAAGGGTGTAAGTGCCTATCATTCTGTTGAGACTGCGCATATGAGATGTGCATGTGTCAGATCAGTTGCTAACCAGGTGACAGATGGCAAAGAAAGCGGTCGAGAGCAGTATTGATGCTATCCGGGAGATGGTAAAGGATGGGAGGATCAAGGAGTAAAGCGGCTTGTGAGCTGATGCAGAGGCTGTATCTACACCTGGGCAATCAGATGATTCCGCATACTCAGGATCATCTTTGACTACCGCTAGCTAGCAAACGATAGTGCTGTGCAAAAGCGATGTCCGCTGCATCGTGCGATCCCCATATATGCGACGCAATAACGAATCTCTCAGTCCAACCGTTCTGCTTTAGAGACATGATGACCATTCCTCTGTTGCTCTCAGTGCGAAAATACTGAGCCAATTGCACAATACCTGGCATCATACGTTTTTCGACAAACTCATCTAACAGGCCCTCCTGCTCACATAGCGCCATCGTTAGCACAGTGTATATGAACCTGGAAGACAACGGGATACTGTATGTTTTCGCTGCCTTTCTCAACCCGGCATCGGCGATGATCGGTCTGGTACTAGAGCCACGAAATGATTCATCCATATCGCGACCAGAATTGAGGTGATCGAGACCTCTCATAAGGATACGTCGCTTTTCGCTGAGAATGTGAAAGTCTGAAGTTCTGTCACACGCTCGGCAGGTACACTCGAAGCGTAGTATGCGGTGACGGTCGTCCCTGGTTCTGTAGTCAAAGTCTGATTCGTAACCAAAGAGTATCTCGGCGCCGGCTTCGATGTCACGGATGGCGTAGCTGGTTATGCAATCGCCAGCTTGAGCGTCATCCGGAATCTTGCAGTTGGGAAGGCAAGAATGGTTGAATCGGGAATGCAGTAAAAAGAAGCCATGCGCCTTGCCAGGCTGTGCGGGGATAGTGATCGAATTTTCTGCAAAAGCTCTCTCCTTGGTTGGAAACATGCCTTCGCTATTGTCTCGAACACTGAGGAACTGGGCTTTCTCTTTCTTGGATAGTGCGGAGTAGGCGGCAAGCACATCTCTTTCCTCGATCATCCAATGGGGCTTCCGGATGACGAAAAGTGGCTTTTCTTGTAGGATCTTTTGTCCTTTGAGGATCTTTCGCGTGGCAAATGCACCCCATCCTTTTCCAGGTGAGACGCCGAGCCTGAAAGGAGCATCACTGGGAATTTGGATGCTGTGGTAGGCTGCCCAGGTGATGCTGAGGTTAGGTCATGCTCAGCGATGCGATATTCGGTTTGACTTACGATGGCCAGCGTTATTCGGGTGTGAATTCATGGCTGTCGATCCTTTCTTAGCTCTGCACTGCCGACAACATGTGAATTAAAGTTGGAAGTAGTAGCCGGATAAGACCCATCAATGATGTGCTGTGCCACAAGCGAATCTGCTGCGCAACGATTGGCACCCACCAAACGTTGAGCACTCACAAAGCGATTGCTTGTCACAGAAGGTACGAGTGCTGTTCTGAAAATGTTCAGATTGCCGTAGTGGATGATGCGAGTCGTTTATGATGTTTTATAAGTTGTGAGGGCCCAGATACTGATATGAGTGTATCTATCTGAGTACGGCTCGAATGTGCGATGTTTTGGCGCGCGCGACACGCCTGGCGCTTACACGCAGTTGGGAAGTTGACTTTGGCTTTGCAAAACAACCACGTAGTTGTATGGAAGCCGTACGTGGCTTTGTAACGAACGGGCGGCAAGGCACACATTATGCAAGGAGCCCCTCGATAGATCACCCCACTGTTTCTGGCCCCTTGATGATGCATTCAGATGTGTTTTGTGCAGGCCTCCAACATCTTGCGTCGACGTAAGATTCAACACCGCGAAGGTGAGAAGATGTGCCTCATTACTGCTTCTACGTGTCCTTGATTCTTTGTATGTTATAGCAGTGTTAGTGAGTGCTTTGCACATATCGCACGACCGACGTGTCGGAACGCCATGGCTGCGAATTTGTATGCAGGAATACCATAAAGATATGGATACGAAAAGCGATGATTGATGTAATGATTTCAAGGGGAATTTTTCCTTCTCTGAGCCGTGTACAGAGAGGTAGCTTGAAAGTGATCATTTGTCGCTCTCCTCCGAAAGTCTGGGACGATCAAATATGTTCGACCTATAGTGCAGTAATCGTTTGTGATGAAAGCTTGAGGTGGAATTTTTGCATCTGGCGCAAATGCAAGCCATCAGATGTCTCGCATACATCAGACGGGCTGCCTTAAGGCGTCCAGCTGTAACCAAGCTGTCCATTAGTCTGATTAAGACCACCATCGGCCACTTGGTCGCTCGATCGGATCATGATAGACGTATGTCTTGACGATAATGAGAACACCAAGCTGTGTGAAGCCGTATACCATCTCTAGACACTGCTTAGTTCGGGTGTAAATGGTGCCGTGATCGCAGAGTGGGCAGTCTTGGTCGCCATGGTGAGATTCTCAGTGAGCCGCATTGTTAAATATAGTAATTGGATCAGGATAAATGCATTAAGGTAACTGCATGCATCAACAACCCCACGGAGGTAGTGATGTGAGGAGGAAGGATGCAGGGTATCAGTCGATCGCAGGTGGAGCCCTTAGCACTAGTGCTTGTCTCTCGGCACGGGTAGTTCCAGTTGACAAACGCGACTTCACCGCGAAACCCGTGCCTCTGCAACAACGTCAGCGCCTCACACCCCCACCACTGCGAGCAGCCAGGAAGACGGTTCCGATTCAGTTCTAGCAACGCCGACTACTAGTAGCCTCAGTAGCAGCTCGGCAAGCGTGCCCGCACAATCTCTCCGCCGCCCAAGTGCCCCACCTTTGTCTGTACACAACTTCTGCAAGGCAGCGAACCTTTGCGCGCCCGCCCTCCGCCCACGCCCCACGCGCCCATACGCAACCGCTGCAAGAAGCTGAGCCGACGCTTGAGCTTCTTGGGGATATAGACGATATCAAGAGGCTGATTGGGAGCTTTTCCCGCCGCGCTGCAGCCCGCCATGTCTCTGTCAATTGAAGAGCTCGACGCCACAGTGCGCGCCTTCTACGAGGGCCGCGGTGAGCAAGTATGTATCTATGCGACCCCGACCAAGGCGTCTCATGAGAACACGGCTAACATGTCGCCCACTGTAGCAAAAGCAAGCTCAGGCCACGCTGAACCAGGTAGGCGACTTCACTTACTATCGCTACAGGCTTGTCCCGCTAACCCTCGCATAGTTCAAAGAGAACCCAGACGCATGGCTTCTTGTTGACAAGATCCTATCCGATGCGCAGTACCCGCAGACGAAGTGTGAGTGCAGCGACGTGCTACAAGGCTGGTGGTCCTCGTTGCTAATAGTCGGCAGACCTCGGACTCCAAGTTCTCGATAATGTCATCATGACTAGATGGAAGGTGCTGCCTCGAGACCAGTGTCAGGGTATGCTACAGAACACTCCGTCTTCCGAGCGCTGCTAACCCAGTCAGGTATCCGAAACTTCATCGTGAACTTGATCATCTCGCTGTCCAACAACGACGAAAGCCTCCGCAACGAGCGCACCCTCCTGAACAAGCTCAACCTCGTCCTTGTCTCCGTCCTGAAGCAGGAGTGGCCCCACAACTGGCCGACCTTCATCAACGAGATCATATCGTCCTGCCACAGCAGCTTAGGAATATGCGAGAACAACATGGTCATCCTGCGACTTTTGTCTGAGGAAGTCTTTGACTACTCGGAGGAGCAGATGACTTCGGTCAAGCGAAAGGAACTGAAGCAGAGCATGTGCGACGAGTTCACGGCCATCTACCAGCTCTGTTCAGAGGTTCTGCGGACAGCCACCGAGGCGTCTCTGATTAAGGCCACACTCGAAACCTTATTGCGCTTCCTCAACTGGATTCCCCTCGGCTACATCTTCGAGACGCCCCCTAGCGGCCAGAGCCTGATCGAAACCCTGCGAAGCCGATTCCTCGAAGTCCCCGATTTCCGCAACATCACCCTGAAGTGCTTGACTGAAATCGCCGGTCTACACACAGAACCCGCGTACGACGATAAGCTCGTTTCCATGTTCACCGAGACATTGACGGCCATCTCGAAAATCATACCTCTTTCACTGGACCTGAAGAGCACATACTCTGCAAGCAATGGTCGGGACCAGGAGTTCGTTCTGAATCTGGCGCTTTTCCTGACAAACTTCTTCACCATGCACCTGAATGTCATCGAAAACCTAATGAACAGGGATTTTCTTACGCATGGTCACTTCTACCTCATTCGCATAAGCCAGATCGACGATCGCGAGGTATTCAAGATCTGCCTGGAATACTGGACCAAGCTCGTCTCGGAGCTGTACGACGAGATGCAGGCGCTTCCCATAACGGACATGAATCCTCTCCTGAATATGGGCATTCCCGGCAACGGCGGTCGCGAGTTGGCCAACTACCCTCTACGGAAGAACAAGTACACTGAGATTCTGTCCAACCTCCGCACAGTCATGATTGAGAAGATGGTGAGGCCCGAGGAAGTCCTCATCGTCGAGAACGATGAGGGTGAAATCGTCCGTGAATTCGTGAAGGAGAGCGATACGATTCAGCTGTACAAGTCCACTCGCGAGTGCCTCGTCTTCCTTACCCACTTGGACGTTAACGACACCGAGCAAATCATGTCGGAGAAGCTGGCCCGCCAAGTCGACGGCTCAGAGTGGTCATGGGCTAACTGCAACACCCTCTGCTGGGCTATCGGTTCCATCTCTGGCGCCATGAACGAGGAGACAGAGAAGCGCTTTTTGGTCACAGTCATCAAGGATCTACTCGGCCTGACTGAGATGAAGCGAGGAAAGGACAACAAAGCCGTTGTCGCCAGTAACATCATGTATATTGTCGGTCAATATCCTCGATTCCTCAAGGCCCACTGGAAGTTCCTGAAGACAGTCGTCAACAAGCTGTTCGAGTTCATGCACGAGACCCACGAGGGTGTACAGGACATGGCTTGCGATACGTTTATCAAGATCGCGAACAAGTGCCGACGACACTTTGTTGCTCTTCAGCCCGGAGAGACCGAGCCCTTCATCGACGAGATTGTTCGCAACCTGAGGAAGATCACCGCCGACCTCTCACCCCAGCAAGTCCACACTTTCTACGAAGCCTGCGGTTACATGATTAGCGCGCAAGGACAGAAGAGCATGCAGGAACGCCTGATCGCCGATCTGATGTCCCTGCCAAACTCCGCATGGGACAACATTATCGCCCAAGCTAACCAGAACCCCGCTTGCCTCCAAGATTCAGAAGTCATCAAGATTGTTGGTAACATTATGAAGACTAATGTCGCAGCATGTGGTTCAATTGGACCCTACTTCTACCCCCAGATCGGTCGGATATACTTCGACATGTTGACAATGTACCGCGCGAGCTCACAGCTCATCGACGAAGCTGTCCAGCGAGAGGGTAACGTCGCAACAAAGATGCCCAAGGTCCGCGGCCTTCGTACGATCAAGAAGGAGATTCTGAAACTTATCAACACATACGTTGAGAAGGCCGACGACCTGGAGATGATTCACAATAACATTGTACCGAAGCTGCTAGAAGCTGTCTTGATCGACTACAAGAACAATGTACCTGATGCTCGCGAGGCCGAAGTGTTGAACGTCATGACGACGATTATCAACAAGCTACATGTACGTTGGCGACCCAATCTGAGCAAGCACATGGTCGGACTCGCTCAGCCACCATCAAAATATATGCTAACTTTCTCGCAGAGCATGATGGAGGACCAGATCATCAACATCATGGACAGCGTCTTCGAATGCACCTTGGACATGATCAACAAGGACTTCTCGGAATACCCTGAACACCGTGTCGAGTTCTTCAAGCTTTTACGCACCATCAACCTCCGCTGCTTCCCGGCTCTGCTGCGACTCGATGCCCGATCATTCAAGTTTGTTATTGACTCCTGCATGTGGGCAAGCAAGCACGACAACCGTGAGGTTGAGAGCGCCGGTCTGTCCATGTGCTTCGAGCTGGTTTCCAACATGTCCGAAACAGACCAGCAAACCTGCAACTCCTTCTTCCAAACATTCTTCACGACCATTCTTCAGGATGTATTCTTTGTGGTTACTGATAGCGATCACAAAGCCGGTTTCAAGTCCCAGTCGATGCTGCTGGCTAAGATGTTCTGGCTTGTCGACTCAGAGAAGCTGCAGGGTCCAATCTACACGTCGCCAGATATGGCACAGGCAGGCACCCCGAACCGAGAGTTCCTGCGGAACTTTGTCGGCAACCTGCTGGCGACTGCCTTCCCCAACCTCCAGACGTAAGTCATATCCGTTAGCTTGTACGACCCATACTAATGAAATTCAGTGCTCAAATCGCATCCTTCATCGACGGACTGTTTGCGACCAACTCCGACCTGAACCGTTTCAAGGTCATCCTGCGCGACTTCCTGATCTCCCTGAAGGAGTTCTCCGGCGACAATGCTGAGTTGTTTGCCGAGGAGCGTGAACAGGCTGCAAAGACTGCGAAGGAGCAAGAGCGTGAACGGGCTATGAAGGTCGGTGGTCTGCTGAAGCCTTCGGAGATGGATGATGATGAGTTGTGACTTGACGTCGAGTTGAACGCAAATGTGGCTACGCGCACGCCCTATGATAGCGCACGCGCTCCCCACGAGTCTGCAGAAAACAAACGCTCCGACGATCCTCTCGATGGATGGGACATGTATGGCTTGTGAGTATCAGTGGTTATGGTGACTGAAGAGACGGTCGCAACGCTGCGTTGGATGGGAAGCGAAGAGTCAGTCGTGTCGGCAAACTTGCGAGGGTGGGAAAATGGGTTCGTTTTGGTCTAATACCCTATAGACCTGTTACTTGTTCATTTGATACATGATTACCTAGCTGGCATGGACGTAGCCTGGCTTGGCTTACAGACTAAAACTGAAGGGAGCGCTGTAGGCGTCAAGGCAACGTCGTATTGAGAGTGGAGAATAAAGCTCAAGCATTGAATCATCTTCCACTTGTGTTTCCTTGATACTACCTTGCGGCTACTGCGCATGTGTATATAAAGCTCACTCCTGGACTGTCCCACTGTAGGTTGGAGATGAGATAGGTAGCATCATGCAGGATGACGAGACCTGCCGGAATTCATGGCTCTATCGCGGAGAATCTTGCCATCCCGTGTGTATAGACCCACATGCCGATGAGCCTCGATGATGGCTGTAGCAGCGCGCGCGTGCGAACATGATGAGCGGCGTGTGCATCGGCAGTCGCGATCAGGTGCCCGGAGATGCAATCCTCTGCGGTTGAGCTACCTAGCTGAGCTAGCAGGAGCCACAGCTGGCCCTTACGTAACCCGGCGGCGCTGCCACTACAACGTCGGACGCGTCAATTGGGCAATGTGATCCTTCGCAGCATCCTAGCAGCGCGACGGGACTACTGTTCGGCAGAATATCCGCATGCGACACCTCCCCTGCCCCATGCGACCGACCTAACGACATCCGTCCGTGAGCAGTTGCTGAACCTCGTGGCGGCTATACGCCCGCTGATTCGCCCGCGCTCTACAGTCGTGTGAACGACATGGGCATTCTGCCCTTCTGCCAGCGTATGCACAATCTCGTGGCCCTCCTACAATGAGTCGTCGGTGGCGTTCTCAAACCAGGCCCCTCGTTCGGCATCTTCCAAATACCTGCTAACACGCTGTCTGACCAGGCCCAAGCGAGTCTATGGATTGAGCGGTCCACTGCAGGGTACCGCCAGCTGCATCGTGAGTGACTTCACTTCTCGACTTCCCTACCAACCACGCACGGCCGTTCTTTGGGCTGTCACCAGCAAGCCTCATCACGTCTTGAGCTTTTCTCCTGTCTCCACTGCCGAATAGGCGGCGGCTGAAGACCACACACCTGACATCGTGGGTCCTGTATGGTTGGATCTGCAACGCAACCCGGAACTGGATCCATCGCTTGTGCATCGTATGCGCATTGCCGCGAGGCTTCGAGAACAACACTTTTGAGTTTCTTCTTGCTACTAGCATCATGTACGTCTCCCCATCATATGGAGACCCTTCAACCCCGCCCACTGGTGGTTTTGAAAAAGACAGCCTCATCGACGAGTCTTGCTTCCAAAGAAGACACTACTGACTCAGCACGCTTTTCCAGGAAGTTCGGAAAGCACATCCAGAAACGGCAACTGGAAATTCCAGAATACGCCGCCAGCTTTGTCGACTACAAAGCACTCAAGAAGGTCCTTATGCTTTCCCTGCTATCAAGGCTTCACTGATCATGAATTCCGTAGCTCATCAAGAAACTTAGCGCTACCCCAGTAATACCACCACAGAGTGAGGGTGTTCAACATGAATCCCTGGATCCGCAATCGTCTTTGCAGGCAAACAAGGCCACTTTCTTCTTCCGAGTGGTAGGTCTTTGTGCCAGCGACATATACATAGATTCTTACTTGATGCGCAGGAACGTGAGCTCGAAAAGGTCAACACGTTCTACCTACAGAAAGAGGCAGAGGTATGTTCTATTCGTTGCGTGTGGGGTGCCCAGCGCTCACCGTTGTTGCAGTTGCGTCTGCGCTTGACCACGCTTCTCGATAAGAAGAGAGTCATGCAGCAACACCCGCAGTCTGTCTCCAAGACATCCTCGCGATATGTTGCCCTCGAGGAGGGGCTAAAGCAGTTTAGCATGGATCTTAACAAACTTGAGGTGATTGGTCCGCACGCACTCGGGGCTGCCCCCACTAACCTGACTTAGCAATTTGTGGAAGTGAACGAAACAGCCTTCTCAAAGATTCTCAAGAAGGTTTGATGCACCCACCCTTTGTCGTCAACGGCCTGCTAACTGTGCCTAGTGGGACAAAACATCCAAAGTCCGTTACCATCACCTGCGCATCACCGACATTGGCTGACTCCATACCAGTCAAGGGAAAAGCAGCTTTACCTCGCGCGCGCCGTCGAAGTCCAACCATGCTTCAACCGAGAGGTCATCAGCACGCTGTCCGACCAAGCAACCCAGGCACTCCTTGATTTCTCAGGATGGGCTGAAGGCGAAGGAGTGCAAGCCCCCCATCCCACAGCCGAACCGAGCGTCTCCGAACCTGCTTTCGAAGCGAAACTCGAGCTCGACAACCAATTTGTGCAAGCCATCAACACTGCCAACCAAGGCAAGATCGAAGAATGCCTCGCCCGCCTATCGACCCTCCCCGATGCACGCGACCACATCTCTAGGGCATTCCTCAGCACTGTTGCCGAAGCGCCAGAGTCTGCACTGAGAATTTTGCTCGACTCGAATCTTGTGAATCTCCAGCAAGAGGATGAGATCAACGAGCGAAATTGTCTCCATAAGTCAGCCATCAGCGGAAGGATCGAAGTACTCAAACTTGGCCTGTCGAGTAACGTGGATGTGCATGCGACGGACGTGTACGGCAGGATACCGTTGCATTACGCCTGTATGCATGGGTACGTGGAGCTGGTGCAGGAACTCATCAACGCTGCTCCAGAAACAGTGAACTTCCGGGATCAGGACAGCTTCACGCCCCTGATACATGCCATCGTTCACTCAAAGCTCGCTTGCGTGGAGATACTCCTTTCGCGAGGTGCTGATCTTACGCGTCTGGGTCCTGGAGAGCATGTGCCGCTCAATCTCGCATGCCAATATGCATCGCTAGAAATCCTGGAGCTCCTTCTACAAAGGTCAGCAGAGATGCTTTCGGATGCGGAAGGACTGTTCCCTCAACACTTGGTGGCACGATCGGGCAAGACGCCAGAAGCCTTGCTAATGCTACGAAAATACGGTGCCGACCTCGACCAACCAGACAAACTCTATCAATGGACGCCACTTTTCCACGCTGCGAGCGAGGGTCATGTGGAGTGTCTTAAGACGCTACTCCAATGTCAAGTCGACGTAGACATTGTGGATGAGAAGGGTCTTTCTGCCATGTACTACGCGACATGGGAAGGGCATCTAGAGTGCATGCAGCTGCTTGCTTCTGTTGGACGCGGTGTCGGGCTCATGACACAGAAACAAGCTTCGCCTCAAATATCCTCTCAGCTATCCAGCTCAATGCCTACAGCCATGGATATCGAAGGCGATCCTGACGGCATTCCCGAGTTCATCCTACCACCACCGATCATACCCTTCCGAAGATATGGTCACAACTTCCTGGACACGAAGACGTTCGTAGTCATCAACTTCGAGAAGGTTGGCAAAGACGCCATTCGATTCTATGACGAATCGAAGTACCCTGCCGCGAGGCTTACCATCTCTTCGAAGAGCTCCGATCTCATACCACGCAATATCCTGCTACCCATACAAGATGAGTTCAAGGTCATCTCTTTCCAGATCGAGAATCTCGATACCTTCTCTATCGACTTCGACGTGTACCCTACAATAGGATCAAAGGTTATCGCTCGCAGTGTGGCTTCTTCAAAGGTATTTACGGAGCGTTCGAAAAGCACGGGCCGATGGCATCTCGAACTGTTTGACCCAAGACTACGAGCCATTGGCAGAGTCACCTTCGACTTCCAGGTGGTGAAGCCGTTCCACGGAATACCGCTCGAGATTACACACTTTGCAACCTACTGGAAGGCTACTAGTCAACTGGACTCACAGCCGCACACACTCATCACGGGTTCCAGCTTGTCTGGTGAATATGTACGGCTGTTTGTTCAACTGACTGCAGATGGCATACCGGTGCTACATCCGAGATGGAAGGTCAATCATCACGGTCTAGAAGTCCCGGTCAACATCCTTACGTATGCGCAATTCGCTGCGATCGGCGTCGCGCAAACAACCACAGCCGCAGACCAACTTGCTGCAGAACTCGGCAACAATGGTTCGATCAACATACCAAACATCTACCAAATCATGGCATCGTCGTTCATTACGCTGAAAGATGCCTTATCGGCACTTCCGGCTCACATTCATGTGGAGCTGCACGTTCTCTTCCCATCTCGGCTCGAAGAAGAACGCCTCAAGCTCGGCCCGACGCACGACATGAACGCTTTCGCAGACAAGATCTTATCAGTAGTCTTTGAACATGCACGTCAATTGAGGGAGCAAGGTGCGGGCGAGATAGATGGGACACTGAGAAGTGTGCTGTTTAGCTCCTTCAACCAGGATATCTGCACGGTCATCAACTGGAAACAGCCCAACTGTGAGTTCTGTCATAAAAGAATCGATGCAACAGATGCTAACATTGAGATAGATCCCGTTCTCCTTTGCAATGAGCTCGGAGCCGACACTTCGCAGTCGCCTTCTGGAAATACAAACATCATTCAGAGCAGCGGCCGCACGACAACGTCTGTAAAGGAGGCTGTACAGATCGCTAGAGACAACAACTTCATGGGCCTGATTTGCAGTTCACGTTTACTGGTGAGAGGAATACGACTCAATACGCAGTTCAATTCTAACAAAGACTAGTCACTCGCTCCTGCCCTGATCGAATCGATCAAAACAGCCGGCCTAGTCCTCGTTACGGACATCACCGATTCCCCAGCCGAAGATGCCGCCCAACCCGCGAGCCTTCATGTGGCAAATCCGCGTCGACAGAACACACCTGACGGAGTCGATGGCTATCTCAAGGGCAACGGTGTACTCTGCTTCAACGAAACGGTCGATATGTAGACATGGGCATGGGATGATGGTCAATTTGCTGGATCGGTTGTGGGCAAATGGGTGAACGGATAATGATGATGCAGTTCAGGCGTTGCGCAATAGACTGGATATCCTACGGGGGAAATTACTATACCAGTAGAAGGAAGGGTGTCATGATGCTTTCATTAACGAGTGGTAACTATTAGACGGCGTCTGTTACCCGGTGCAGCTGGTTATGGATACCGAATATGTTTTACAGGCGCGTGTTACCTAGGTAGTCAAGCTAGCAAAATTGATATGCAAGTGAGATTGTTCAAGCAGTACTGTGTCTGGGCAAGGTGGTTTAGCATGTGATGGGGCTCGGCAGTGTCGATGGTCGCCGCAAACCGACAAGGGTGTGGCGTCCGCGTTCCGATTCGCGCGACGCCTCCATCGAAAAATGTCGAACGACGACATTTGTGGCTAGAAGCGCATGGTCTGTTGCCGCTTGTCGTTCGCTTTCGCATCTCTGTCTGAGCGCCCTACTCTCTGCAGTGCTTGGACCCTGCCGACCATGGTATACACATAATGTCGACTCTGAGCGCCCTTACTAGTCCGCTCCTCCGAAGGACGTGGACTTGCCGAGCTTGTATACGGTCCCAACGACACACGACACCGCAGCGACAAGGCCTATGGCAACAGCGAAACACGTCGGCCGGGTACAATGCATTCTCGACCCGGCTGGGAGCGCAGAGGACGTTTGCAAGCCAAGCCAACGAGGCAGCCAATGCCACGGCCAAAGGTGCGGGGAGGGGCTCAAAGGGTAGCAAGAGAAGGAGACGACTGCTGATAACTGGCGGTGGAGTCGCAATCGGCGCAGCTGTCGTCACAGTAAACGACGATGCCAAACACGCCTATGTGGCAGCGCAGCGCAGCTACAGGGTGGTTGCGACGCTGGTCCTCAACATCAGAGAGTATGTGTCTGGTACAGTCCAATTGAACACTCGATAGCTAATATACCTGTTCCCACAGCTATCGCGACATACTCAAGCGTGACGATGAGCCCGACTACAACGAGCAACTCAAAGCCTGCCACCTCCGATGCGCCAAACGTACCCTCCGCACGCTCGAGAAGAACGGCTCCATCTTCATAAAGCTGGGACAACATCTGAGCAGCATGAACTACCTCTTGCCGAACGAATGGTGCGATACCTTTATACCGCTACAAGACCAATGCCCGATATCCTCGTTCGAATCCATACAGGACATGTGCCGTCGAGACACGGGTCTAGAGCTCTCAGACTTCTTCTCGGAGTTCGAGGAAAAGCCCATAGGCGCAGCCTCGCTGGCTCAAGTGCACCGCGCAACAGTCCGTGAGACTGGCCAGAAGGTCGCCGTCAAGGTACAACATCCCGCGCTGGACGAATGGGCCAAACTCGACCTGGCCTTGACAAGCTTCTCCTTCACCACGCTCAAGCGTTGGTTCCCCGAGTACGACCTGACCTGGCTATCCGACGAAATGCAACTTTCTCTCCCACAAGAACTCGACTTCGCCCTTGAAGGGAAGAACGCCATGCGCGCGCGAGAGTACTTCTCCCACGTCCGCGATGTGCCCGTCGTCATACCTAAAGTTCTCTGGGCCAAGCGCCGACTGCTGGTCATGGAATACGTATCCGGATTTCGGACAGACGATCTCAAGAGCTTGGATGAACATGGCATTGATAGGGATGAAGTGTCGGCAGCACTAGCTAGGATATTCAACGAGATGATCTTTGGCAGAGATGCACCCCTCCATTGCGACCCTCACGGCGGAAACATCGCTATACGGCACAACCCCGCTCGCGGAGGTAAGGCCAACTTCGATGTTATCCTATACGATCACGGTCTCTATCGCGACATCCCCTTGCCCCTGCGACGCAACTATGCAAAGCTCTGGCTCGCCGTCTTGGACGCTGATGAAGCTGGCATGCGCAAGTACGCCTACCAAGTAGCAGGGATCAAAGAAGAGCATTTCCCTTTATTCGCGTCGGCAATTACAGGAAGAGACTATACCGTGCTGGCGAAGAAGGAGAGTGGCACAGGTGGTGTGATGACGAGCAGGACCAGCGAAGAAAAGAAAGTCATTGGAGATGCTTTGGGAGACGGGTTGATCGAGAGCCTGATTGAGCTGCTTGGACAGGTTCCGAGGGTGATTCTGTTGATTTTGAAGACGAACGATCTAAGTAAGTCGTGCTATTATTCTCCATCAGACCTCCATACTAACTATTCCTCAAGCGCGCTCTCTAGACGAAGGTCTACATACACGCCAAGGTCCCATGCGCACTTTTCTCATTCTAGCCCGGTACGCTAGTCGTACGGTCTATGAAGAGAGTCTGGACAACCTCAACGGCAGCGTGCTTTGGCCGAGCAACTTCCTTAGCTGGCTGGGCGCGTGGACGAGACACATGCGAGTCGAAATGCAATTGAGTGGATACGAGACGTACCTCAAACTACGGGCGCTGTTGGGTATGCAGAAGATCGAGATTGGGGATAGTTTTAGAGAGTAAGACGATGAGCGTGGAGTTTGGCGTGATAGAGATTAGATTTCAGCATATGGTTGCATTGGAGCAGGTGGATGGTTCGCACTAGATTAGGAGTACAGCGAAAAAAGTTCATTCTGAAACTCGATAGACATGTTTGGATGGGCACATGTGGCGGTGCAGTATTACAGTGAACTGGCGGCAGTACCCACTCGGCCTGAGCATACGGCAATACGGAACAGGCGGAACGTGATCTGAGCTGGACCATACGTGTGGCGGTGCCGTTTACCCAGGAATGTGTGGCCTTGCATGTGGCTCGGGTCCAGACGAATGATAGTCTTGGTGTTTGACTGGTGGTTTACAAAGTGTTTGAGGCGAGGTCGGCTGATGGGGTGCAGCTGAGGCGTTGCAGCGAGCGCCCAGAAGCTCGAAACATGTACGGATGAGACCAAGAAAAGGTAGATGGGACTGGAGACGGTTCCAGCACCATGTGCGGCAGCAAAGATGTGGTCGAGGGAGACGCTGTTATTTCGGTCCATGGATATGCTAGCGGGCGGTGACAGGGAGGTCGGGCGGGTTTGACATCATCGATGCCATGCGTCTCGAGGGCAAACGCAATCCTGACAGACACGCGTTCGCCATCCAGACAGGGAGTACACCTGCCAGAAGTCTTGTTGCTACTATTCTGAACCCAATCCTCAGCGGAAAGCATATATCGCAAGTCGTTCGGCTCCAGTTGTCAGCAGTTCGCATCGGTCTCCAACCAGGCGGGGCAAGCGCCAAGGCAGCACAAGGCATCCTCGCGCAATCGCATCGTTCACGCCGCAGCGCTCAACGCCCTAGCCGCCGGGCCTGGACAGCAGAGAAACAGGCGGGACGCAGACTGGCAGCGATTGCAAAGGATTGTATAAGCGACTGCCATCGCAGGCCGGGAGCTCTTCGGGCAGGACCGTGAACGCCCGCCGCATTTGCCTTTGTAGACTGCGCACGGTTGCTTTGGCACCGCACAGCCTCCTCCAGTACTGGTGTACTGTACCCTCGTCGCTCCGCCGCAGCCCAGAGACGCCATACATCACCACCACGACGGCCCTCCGCGAAGAGGCCCCCCATACCACCGCGAGCTCTGAGAGCCGCCCCCCGACCGTCCTCTCCAGCTCCCGCCCTCACGCACCCGCGCGCCCTGCTGGTGCGCTGCATATCCGCGCATCATGGACGGCGCCGGCCAGCCCAACCTGCGCATCACCAGTACGTCTGACCTCCCGTGACCCCCGAGACGACACTGACACGATGCAGTCATCGCCGCCGATGGGCTCTACAAGCGCGATGTATTCCGTATGTATGCCCCCAGCCAGGCCTATGGCGTCACGTTGCTCATGCATGTGCTACAGGATTTCCGGACCCCTTCGCCGTGGCCACGATCAATGGCGAGCAGACGCGCACCACGAGCGTCATCAAGAAGACGCTGAACCCCTACTGGAACGAGAGCTTCGACATGTACGCTGCCCCGGGCCCTCCCCTCGCCTCCCACGCTTTCGCATGACGCTAACACACGACACAGGAAAGTGAACGAAGAGAGCGTCCTCGCGGTTCAGATCTTTGACCAGAAGAAGTTCAAGAAGAAGGACCAGGGCTTCCTGGGCGTCATCAATGTCCGCATAGGGTCGGTGATAGACCTCGACGCGGGCGGGGATGGTAGGCCTGATCCATGCCGCTCCTGCGCCATATGCTAACAACCCCTCAGAGATGCTCACGCGCGACCTGAAAAAGTCAAACGACAACATGGTCGTCCACGGCAAGCTTATCCTCAACCTCTCTACTAACCTCACCGCGCCCATCAGCCAAGGCGGCCAGAACGCCACCCGCCCGACCGCATCCCCGCACCCATCCGTAAACGGGGCTCCTGCTGGCGCTGTGCCAACTCCACAACAGTCGACGACGAACCTCCACCCTCCTGACGTATACCCTGGTCAGCAACGACCATCAGTCGCCGGCCAACCTGCCGCCCAGCGTCTCAGCCAAGCGCCTCCAGCAGGCACGCCAACCGGCCCGCCCGCTGGACCTGGTCCCGCGCCAAATGGAGCAAACCCAGCTCGCAACAGCGGTGGTGCATACAGCGCCTTTGAGGATGCGCAAGGAAGACTACCGAATGGCTGGGAGCGCCGTGAGGATCACCTAGGGCGAACCTACTACGTCGACCACAACACCAGGCAGACCACCTGGATCAGGCCAGGCGCAGGCTTCAACGAAGCAGACCAGCGCCGAGATGTAGCTGCGCAGACTCAACAGGAGCGCATGCGACATCAGAACCGCATGTTGCCCGAAGACCGAACGGGAGCCAACTCACCCACCCTCACCGAGCGCCAGCCATCGCCGCCCGCTGGCTCAGCCAACGCCGCAAGCATGATGGCGACTGGAGCGACCACTGCTGGAACAGGAGAGCTCCCGTCTGGTTGGGAGCAGCGACATACCCCCGAGGGTCGGCCATACTTTGTTGATCACAACACGCGAACGACAACTTGGGTGGATCCGCGCCGACAACAGTACATTAGGATGTACGGTGGTCAGGCCGCGAACGGAAGCACAATTCAACAACAGCCCGTCTCTCAACTTGGACCACTACCATCTGGATGGGAAATGCGCCTCACCAACACAGCCAGAGTGTACTTTGTGGACCATAACACGAAGACCACCACGTGGGACGATCCGAGATTGCCTTCTTCGTTGGACCAGAACGTACCTCAGTACAAGCGCGACTTCCGTCGCAAGCTCATCTACTTCAGATCGCAACCCGCACTGCGCATTGTCAGTGGCCAATGTCACGTCAAGGTGCGCCGAACGCATATTTTCGAAGATTCTTACCACGAGATTATGCGCCAGAGTGCTGCCGATCTCAAGAAGCGACTAATGATCAAGTTCGACGGTGAAGACGGTCTGGATTACGGAGGTCTTTCTCGAGAATTCTTCTTCCTGCTTTCCCACGAGATGTTTAACCCCTTCTACTGTTTGTTCGAATACTCTGCACACGACAACTACACCCTTCAGATCAACCCTCATTCTGGCATTAACCCCGAACATTTGAACTACTTTAAGTTCATTGGTCGTGTTGTTGGTCTGGCCATTTTCCACCGCCGTTTCTTGGATGCCTTCTTCATCGGAGCTTTCTACAAGATGATCTTGAGGAAGAAGGTCGCTCTCCAGGATATGGAGGGTGTCGATGCGGATTTCCATCGCAACTTGGAATGGATGCTGTAAGTTCAACATTTTGCTGCAAGTTGACATGAGCTAACAACTGTAGGAACAATGATATCACAGACGCTTTAGAGCTGACCTTTGCAACCGACGACGAACGTTTCGGTGAAACCGTCAGCATTGAGCTGAAGCCCGGCGGTGATGACATCGAGGTGACTAACGAAAACAAACACGAATACGTTGAGTATGTAACCCCAACCTTGCTTAATTCCAGAGCTGTACTAATTGCTTAGGCTCATCACCGAATGGCGCATCCAGAAACGAGTTGAAGAGCAATTCCAGGCTTTCATCACCGGATTCCACGAACTCATCCCTGCGGATCTTGTGAACGTCTTTGACGAACGTGAGCTCGAACTGCTCATCGGTGGTATTGCGGATATCGACGTCGACGACTGGAAGAAACACACCGATTACCGTGGCTACACCGAGAACGACGAGGTCATCCAGAACTTCTGGAAGTGCATTCGCAGTTGGGACGCTGAGCAGAAGTCCCGTCTCCTACAATTCGCTACTGGTACATCGCGTATCCCCGTCAACGGATTCAAGGATCTGCAAGGTAGTGATGGACCGAGAAGATTCACAATCGAAAAGGCTGGTGAGCCCAACCAATTGCCAAAATCACATACATGGTACGATACCCATCCAAGTCAATACACGCGTCAACTGCTAACAAGATGCTCAGTTTCAACCGTCTCGATTTACCACCGTACAAAACGTTCGAAGCACTCAACCAGAAACTTACAATTGCCGTTGAGGAAACCGTCGGTTTCGGACAAGAATAAACACATTGCTGTCCCGGAGAAGCCGTACGCGTTGACTGTATTTGCGGTCGAGGAAGTGTGGAAGACTACTACATGGCGTTGTCGTCCTTGTACAAAATCTGCGAAAGGAAAGGAGCATTATTAGTATATGGCGAGAGCACGCTCCTTGGGATGGTATATGATACCTGGCTTTCAGAACTTGTCTCTAATCTGGCTCACCTCCAGCGTATGCGTGGGACATATTTGCATTGCTTGCACGTGTGCATGTGGCGTTTGGGGTTCAGAGGATTGGAAGTAGGATAGCGCTTTTCTTACATGGGCGCTGCGACAATCAAGGATGATGAGGTATGAAAAGAGTTTACGTGATATCTTCATACGTCTGATGTATGTTGAATTGGCGTGTACCAGGTTTCAGATGCTACTTTTTTGGTGACATGATATCGTTCACATGAATCTAAGCAATCTGATCGCCTCTCATGGAGGTAATCCGGAGGAACATATATCAGTCCATCGCGGCACGGCACATGATCTCCCAATGTAATTTCCAAAATCATCGGGAACTCATCTACATGTGCCAGCCACGGGCCTCAAGCGCGTGGATAGCGAGATTTGGGGAGCAAACGCCCGTGCCTGCCGATCAGTCACCACGATGAGGCTATTTGTTGGGTAACAATTCCATCGACGCTAGCTTACAACGAAGAACCGCAACGTCTTCGGCAGAAGCCGAATTATGGACACGGAATGCATAGCAGCATGTCATGAGATGTGGGTTTACGATGTATAGTTGCCCATGTTAAGATCTCGCAAAGTCCGGAGATGCGCCATAGATCGTTAGCTAGCTGCAAGCATCGAGCCATAGAGGAAGGGGCGCAGTTCCGGCGGCCGTATTATAGCCTCTTCTTGGCGCCCATCCCCTTTGCAACGGCTTTGATCCCCGTCGCTGGTTCGTGAAGTGACCAGCACCCTGGCGTTCATCATGCCCGCTGGCCAATTAAGATCCTGACTCGGGTAGCTTCGACAAGCGAAATGCAAGCTGCTTCTGTTGTGGCTTCCCTCCGGCGTCGTCTTCACTCCTTGCACCACCACACGCCCACGCAGGTTGCCGGGCAATGCTGTGTTTGCATGTGCCAGCTCAGCTGCGTCCTACCCACCTACCTCGACCGGCGAAGGAAGCAATAGTGGATACAGCAGACAAGAGGCCAAAAAAATACGCTCTTGGTGCATTGAAATCACTAATTTTAGTTTTAGGAGGGAGGAGACAGCGTCCGGCGCGCTAAAGCAGCTCTCTTCCGCTATTATCTTCCGAGCCTGGCACACACTAAGCGACACGGCGTTAGTCCGTGTCTTGAGGAGATGCGCGGCAAGGGGAAGCACTGATGCTTTTGTTCGCCTTGACTCTCAGTCTTGGTACTTCCGGGGAAAGGGGATTAAGGTTATTGGTTTTGTTTGGTGTTTGACAAGAGGGGATTAGGGATTGCGGGTTTCCCGAGGGGTGGAAAGTTTAAATCATGGCCTTTCTTTACTCCCTGTCGTCTTGCTCTCTTCTCTCCCTCTTCTTCTCTCGTCGTCGCACTCCTCGAAGTCTATCCGTCTCCTACCTTTCTCGGTGATATTCACTACTCAGACTACGATACCCACCATTCGCTTTGGGCATCAACGTTTTACAGCTTAATACCCTTTTAATTTGAACCGACGCCCTCGATATCCATACCGACTTCACACTTCCGAATCCAAACGTCGAATATCAAGATGCGTTTCATCACCGCTATTGCCTTTGCCGCCACTGCCAGCTTCGTTGCTGCGCAGGACAAGTGCG
The DNA here is from genome assembly GCF_023758065.1 of Alternaria ventricosa. Taxonomy (NCBI): domain Eukaryota; kingdom Fungi; phylum Ascomycota; class Dothideomycetes; order Pleosporales; family Pleosporaceae; genus Alternaria; species Alternaria ventricosa. The sequence goes on along the minus strand of NW_026055683.1, from coordinate 1,763,512 downwards.
ACGCCCAGAACATTGTCGACACCTGTGTCCAGGGCTACCAATCTCGTATCGACGACTGCAACAAGAACGGCAACGACTTCATCTGCCTCTGCGACGTCTACCGTGACGTTCTCGTCTGCTACAACAACTGCCCTGGTAAGTCCATCCACTGAACAAGAGAACAGCTGGTAGATGATCTAACCCATTACTGTAGACTCCCTCGACAAGCCCCCCGTCGAGAACACCGTAACCTCCTACTGCGGTGCCGCCGAGCCCCTCCGCGCCGCTGCTTCCTCCTCCATGGCTTCCGTTGCCAGCGTCGCTGCCACACAATCCCACGCCGCTGCCAGCGCTACCAGCGCCATGACCAGCGCTACTGGCACTGGATCCGAGTCCGAGTCTGCGCCCAGCGCGACTGCCAGCAGCTTCGAGGGTGCCGGTAGCTCTTTCGGTGTCCCTGCCGGTGCTGCCATCGTTGCCATGTTCGCTGGTCTGTTGTAGAGTAGCATGTTCGAGAGATGGACTTGTGGTTCGTGTAGTTGTGAATAGGATAATCTTTAATCGGGGATACGAAGTGTTGGCGATTGGTTGGGTGTATTGAGCTGCGTGCTTGAGTGATGTGTGTGTGTTGTGATGTTCGTCCTATTGTTGTGGTAATCGACTCTTCAATACCTCGATATCGAAGAGACAGGTCTATACTTCATGATTTGTACAAGAAAGTGTGATGTGAGTAACCGGATTGAGATAGTGAGAATAATGCAGGTGATGTCTTGTAAAATTTGAATATTGATTGATCATCTAGTCTCTATATTCTCAGCAACCCTTATTGCAAGGAAATGACACGCACGTACAACTAAACAGTTCCTCTGCTCCTCGCTTTTGCCTAATACCGAAAGATATGGCTGACCACCGAAAGAAACAAACGCCATTTTTCCATGCAAATGCAACTCTAACACCACGTGTGTCAACACATCTACTCCTCGTCGACGACACGGCCCCACTCGTGTCCTTCCATACCATCGCTACCCCACATGATGCCCTTGAGGGAGTTCTTGAAGTAGCTCGCGTACGCGCCAGAGTCGCCCTTGACCATAGGGACCTCGATATCCTTTCCTCGGAAGTGGATTTGGCTAATAGGAGCGACGAACCACGCAGTACCAGCCGCGAAAGCCTCGACAAGACGGCCCTCCTTGGCCGCTTCCTCAATCTCAAAGACGTTGAACTTGCGCTCAACAACCTCGAGAGTCTCCAAATCGGCTGAAGGGGAGGAAGAAGTGAGTCTTGAACGGGCGAGTTCTAGGATAGACCTCCTTGTGACACCATCGAGGACAATACGCTCATTGAGGTCGGCAGTGACAAGCTGAAGCTTTCCCTCCTTGGTCTTCCACACGACGAAGAAGTTGCTCGCGCCTGCCTCGGTGATGGTGCAGTCGTCGCCGAAGAGCCAGAGGATCTGGTGGTATCCCCGCTTTCTCGCTTCGCCTTGGGCAACCAGCGAGGGACCGTAGTTGGCACCAACTTTGGCGTAACCGAAACCGCCGGGCCATGCGCGGCACATGTCGTCTTGGGAAGCGAGCAGCTTGATACCACCGCTCATGTCGCCCATGGGTGCAAAGCAGCACAGGATGACAAACAGAAGAGCCTCTTTTGGTCGCTCAACACCGAGAGCGGGGTCGGAAGCAATCATGGTGGGACGAATGTAGAGGAATTGTCCTGGTCGGTCCTTGGGGAGCCACTTGGCTCCATCTGTTGCACAAAGCTTGACAATGAGCTTGAGGAGTTCCTCGGGGTCGAATGCGGGGAGAGCGATACGGTTCGTGGACATGAGCATGCGGCGGCAGTTCAGGTCAGGGCGGAAGAGACGAAGTTTGCCGTCGTATCCGCGGTACAGCTTCATGCCTTCGAAACATTCGGTTGCGTAGTGCAGGCATGAGGCTGTGGGTGCGAGAGAAAGCGGGCCGTAGGGCTTCAGCTCAGGTGCTGCCCAGCCGGACTCGACGTTCCATTGAGCTTGCACCATGTGGTCGGTGCAAACCTTCTGGCTGGCCATCTCTGCTGAGCCTACAGCAGGAACGGAGCGCGGGGTGCTGGTGTATGTGCAAGAAACCTTGGAGGCATCGAGTTCAGCGAGAGGTGCGTCGACGACATCTTGGCTTTTGCTTGCGGGCTCGTTTGGTGATGTGGCTGTGATGGAGTTTGTGAGGGATGCAGAGTCGATTTGTGCTGGGGCGTTCTTGAGAAGCGCAGATTTGATACCGTCTTGGGTGAGTTCGGTAACAGTCTCGATATGGTTCGGGGGTGTGACGGCGCTGGGTGCCATGATTGCTGAGTGTAAGATCGAGTGGTCGTTAAGCTGTCAATTGAGATAGCAACGGGTGAGAATAGAGTCTACGGTTGCTTCTGTGTGGTAGGGGAAGTAAGCAGTCTAATGTGGAATGAGAAGATGGGTACCCTGACGTGCTCTTATACAAAGGCCTTGAAAAATTTCGGTCAAGAGTCACACGCGTCCCTATCACACGCGCGGGAGCAAACCCACCTACCCGAACGATCCATCGATGTAATGTCTGCCCAGCCGCCTGCGGATTACGGCGGCGGTCTAGTGTGTTCTCTTCAAGAATGCAAAGATAAAGGGTTCCACTTGCAGCCGATTTGGACCCTCTCTCCAGAGAAACCAGTTTGGAGACTGATTGCACCCATTTGCCTCTTCCTTCTATGACATCAAACGTCTTTACCGTTGGTTGGACATCACACAAGCAATTTGCCGTCGAAGAGAGCGCCGAAAGACGCGTCTTCCAGAAGCCGTCGAAACCGGGGTCGTGACGTTAGCGTACCTGAGGACTAAGGATGCGCATGGCGGGCGTAGGGCGTGTGTGCCGAGCCTGCGGTATCCTTGTACCTACCGCTAGTATCCGCGACCAGTTCGCGCGTCCGATCCCCGGACATGGAGATGGGGGGTTGTATAACATAGCGGTGCAATATCGGGCCTGTTTGAACGTCGGGGTAGCACGAGTGATGATGCGCAGTATCTGCGATGTCGGACTGAACACCCAGAGCATGAAGTTGGAGTCCTGTGGGAGAGGGCGAAGTAGCTCGGTAATCAGCGGTACAAGCGATGGGGAACTTCACCGCAGGGAAAAAATGCTCAAGTGACCTTTTCAAAACAACAGTGTATCATATTCTAGGACGGCCATGCCGATTGCAGTCTTTTCAATGGCGCTATCTACCGAGGCCCCGTCACGATGCATGCACGTACTTCTGTATAGGTTTCTGTTGAAAACAACAGTTTCCGTACATAGCCCGCCACCACCTCTATCCGTCGCAAAGTGAACTTCACGATGCCGGAGATGACGACGTATCGCTGACCTGACTCGCCGTCAATGTATGACCTGCCCTCAAACTATCGATGCCTTTCATGATACCATCTGCAACCTCGCCAACTCGTCCTTCAAGCGTGCTGAAGTCCATTCTGCTAATGGCAGCATTAATTTGTTCCGTCACAAGTTCGTCCTGCACGACTTCCGCTGTAACCTTGCCCTCCGTCCTCCAGTATTCCTCGCGCACGCCTCGCAACGCTGGATCGCGGTTTACCGAGTTTGTAAGTAGAGCAAGCGCGCGCATCTTGTTGAAGGTGTCTTCGGACGTTCGTGTGGTTGCTTCGATGCGTTCGGCGATGGAAACAGGCTTGGCGAGCCAGCGGTTCGTGCTTGTAGCCCAGAGGACAAATGCGAAAGCCATGTCAACCACTGCGAAGGTGACGTAGCGCAGAAAGCGGACACGCCAGTAGGCTGAATCGATGTCTTGTACATACTGTGCGCGCTTGTTGAGCGTGATGTCGTACGTGCCCATGTACCACACTTCCACCACCATCATGAGCAGTCCCACAATCGTTGCGTGTGTGCGGAACCGCGAGCCTTCGCTTCCCACAAGCGATGATGTCGCGAGACCAAGAACCCCTAGTTGAAAGATGTGCGATGTGACGATCTTGGGGAGCGAATACAAGAAGTGGTTTTGCTGGTCGTTTCCGTTGGCTGTGGTGCACCAGACACAGTTCAACAGCGTGTCCGGGCCATATGCCAGGTATAGCAGTTTGTTGCGCACACTCGAGGTAAACTTTGTCCTTAGGGCATCGTCCTCGTCTGTAAGCGGCCGGAGATGTCGTAGCCGCGCAAACAAGACACTGGTCTCGGTCCGTATGTGGCTCTGTGTCTTGAGGAATATGTTGTCCGGCGCGAAGCGCGACAAGGAGAGGATGAGGCACGCGACAGCGCTCGCGAAGAGCAAGTTCAGCGCATGCTGGACTCTCGGGGGCGTCGGCCGTATTGGTACACTTCGTCCGGTTGCGCGCGCGAGGTTGATCCAGTCGAGGACGCGGGGTATGAGGAAGGGCCCGAAGATGATGAGGATGGAGTGGACATTCTGGGGGAGAAACGTCAGGCGCGGGATGACGACGTAGGACACTACCAGCAGCACAATCGAGCGCACATTGAACATTGTAGGTGTCGCGTTATCATGGGCGAGTCGGCGAGGGCTGTGGTGTCGCTGAGGACATGTGTCCTCGCATTCGACCAAACGTGTGGGTGACGTGTGAACGTCGGCGGAACTGAGGCGCGATCACACGTGTTAACGCGCTAGTATTGAATCCCCAACTTCCACATGACGGTCAGCCTTCAACACTCACTTGATCCAGAACAGTACAGCTTCACATTTGATTCTCAGCAGAATTTTCCTAGTAATCTAATCTGTCGTCACGCTTGTGAGCAAGTTCGATCGAAGGCTGACAGCTTCACAACCTCTACAACATGTCCATTGTGATGGCTTGGATGACTTTGAAGGGTACATTACAGGCAAATTTCTTTCTTCTTAACCAATTCGCTGTTTAATTATTGGTATCTATCCTAGTAGCCATATATCGCTGAAAATGACCGATCGCTTTCCAAACACGCAGAAGCAGACTACCAGCATAGACCTACTCTCTATCGAAGATATGCCGGTAGCTCGTGAAGACGACATCACAGACATCTGGCCCATCGAATGGGAAATAACCAAACTCGATTCCGCACTCGCCCTTTTCCACTTAGCACAGTGCGACAAGGCCCTCGATGTGAGAGCATGGGACGATCTTGTAGTGAACTGGACAAGCGAAGATATGGCGGCAGTGGAAGCGCTCTTTCCAATGAGAACATGGCCCGAGATGTTACCGTATCCAAATTTAGTTGCGTATGCACGATACGTAAATGGATATTAGACTTCTCCATGGAAGAGTTGGCTCCGGATTTCGTATATTCTAGCTGTGGCCTGGCAGAAGGGATTTATAACAGCTGTGTTGAGGAAAGTTTATATTCCACTGCTGAGGTATGATAGCTATGTACCGGGATTCCAAGAAGCTCCTTCGACAAACTCGTAAATAGCTTGAAGATGTATCCATCTCACATGTGTCCTTCCTCCACAAATCTTCCTTGAATAGGTCTTCTGTTGTCTCTCCCAGGGGAACCGTGTGGTGGTGACTGAGCGTAGAACTGCGCAGGAGTGTGCGTAGTGCTAATGTTGCGGGGTTGTTCGTCGCCACTATATTGAGTCCTTGCCGGACTTCCTCGATTGTCAGAGAACAAAGGTGGAGAGTATTGCGCACGCGTCGATGGATCGCTGGGTCGTGGGTAGTAGATTGGAGCGTGCTGTTGAGGCGCATCACTCGGAGACTGTCGTGCTGTGGTTGGAGTGGGATACGAATTCTGACCATCTTGGCTCAGTATAGAGTGAGGGTACTGAACCTGGGTGCTCCAAGCACCTGGCGGAGAGTTGCGAATGTCGTCGGTGAAGAATTGCTCTCCAGGTGGTGACCGACCTGTGTGCCCGCCTTCAACAGGAGATATGTATGGGGGAGCGTGACCGTACGAGGGAGGGCCTTGAGCCGAGTAGGGCGAATTGTAGTCGTGGCTAGCGGAGTGTGAGTGTTGTTGAACATGACCAGGATAGTGAGCAAGAGCGATAGAGTCTGCCTGGTCGTGCATGGAAACATACTTGCTAGCATCTGTGTCGGCCATCTCCTGGGGGACTGTGACGGCAAGTTCTGCAGGTGGGAGACTAGATGGAGTCTCACCCTCCTTGTTCTTCAAAGATTTCTTTCGTCGGTGTAAACAGAACAGTATGAGGCACAGAATGACGATCAGTGCCACCAATCCTCCAACTGTGCCGCCAGCGATGGCTGCTATGTTTGACTTCTTTGAGCTTCCAGCAGATGCTGATTCCGTAGCCGACGGAAGAGAGCGAGTTGCCGATCTTGCTGTGAAAGTAGGTTTGAGTGTATAGTAAGTAGCGAGATCTGGATGACCCCAGGTTGCTGGCGAGGTCTTTGTAGCGCCTCCGGTAGGCCTGTTCTTATTAGCCGTGGCAACTTTGGATGATGGCCCGTAAAGACGTACCCGCCTCCAACTGCGGCAATAATAGGTGAAGGTACTACGTAGTCGTCTAGCTGAGGGCTGAACTTATCCCAAAGCTTCGAGTCCCCACCGTTATATCCTAAAACCATGTTGTGTTGTCCTTGTCCCTCGGGCGCATCGCATTTGTCGTAGAGGGGAAACCAGCCACCTATGACTAACATCTGCGCGTGGTTGACGACATTTGCGCTACAACCGCCGTGACCAACTTGAGAGGGAACTTCATCACTACTGAAGACCTTGATCCATGTGAATGATGGAAGCGATAGGATGTATACATCGTCGTACGCTGTTGCGTTTTCGAAGCCGTATCCACCATATAGATATCTGTTGCGCGTCAGCATAAGTCGATCGACATAGCACACTTTATACACTAAGTCTACAGACGATACTGCAACAGTGGCAGCGTATGATATCCCAGCGACTTCTTAGACTCTGAACCATCTTGGGGGATCTTGAGTTTCGATGGCCTTTCTTTTGTTTGTATATCGACGATCTCAGGAGCCGGCTTCAGGTGTTCCACAATTGTACGACCAGAAAGATTTTCTTACATGTTGAACGACGAATGGTCATCGGGCCAGGTGACATCAGCACAGAATTGCCTCCGGGTGTCAGGTATATCGCCGGAAGCAGTCTGTGTATACCATTTCGATGAAGCCATGTCGTAGACATGTATGGTCTGGACGGATTAGCTGTGCCAAACATAACAGCTCTCTCGATGACATACACTCATGTTTGCCTGATACGACTAGTTAGCACGGAGACTTAGCTGAGGTTTCATCTGCACCTACTGCGTCAAAGCTGCCGTTGCGGTACGAGTCTTCGATGCCACCGAAATAAACGAGCACGCCGCTATCCGACACAGGTAGATATACTAGTTGTCCTTCAGCTCTCCCAATGTCATCTGGACCGGTTGTATTCTGTAGATCTCCGGTAGACATGTCAAACCGAACCAGCCCGCTCGTAGCCATTGGAGGTCCAGTCCAACCGGGTGTTGTTTTGTTGCTGAGCCAGCCGCCAAAGTAGAACCCCAGCCCACGACTTTCGACTTGCGTTCCTGCGCCATACGATACTCGTTGTGGGTCCTTTTCGCCAATTGTTACAGTAGTATTCCATTGGTTGAGAAGAACATCGTAGGTCCACATGCTGAAATCCATGGGGCTAGTGCCTGGGGCAAATTCTCCACCGAATTGATAGAAGCATTTGTTCGTTTCATCTGCCCAAGTATAGCCGCCCGAAACGGTAGGTATATGACCGGGCTTCGAGTATGCGGACTGCATTGGCATTCCCGCATCGTTGGTCGAAGTGTTCAAATCACTGAACAAAAGCCAATCATCTAGGGGTCGATAGTTAGACAGCTGAAATAGAATCTATGAATATATCACCCTTCACTTACTTGAGTAGTTTGACCTGAAGGGGACTTGTCCGATCATGCCGCCATCGATGTATAGCCTTGCGTCGACCTGCGCCGTTGAGTGGCCCCATCGTCGACAGAATCCTTTGACGGGATCATCCTGCTGTGATGACGACTGGGTGACTAGGCTAAGCAGAACAAGCACGCCTGGAAGATTGAAGGCCATGATATGCATTCATGACGTTCCTGAACATGCACACGTGAGACGCAGGAAATGCGAGAAGTTTGTATTTCAAAGCAATGACAGCTGTAGGATGCCGTAGAAAGAGGGCCGGGCCGCAGACGTTGGAGCGGAGATGTGTAGGCCTGTGATCGTGCTTCACAGAAGGCACCAGGAGTGTGTAGGTGGAAAGTCCGCGAATGTCGTTCGTGGCGCATTTCGTTGGGATGCAATCCGGTTTACCGATCTGACTGCATCGTAATATTGCTAGGCGACCCTCTACTCAGCCATACAAGCAGCGGTGGGACGCAGGTCGCCAATGGAGTCACAGCATAGGAAACACGAGTGATCTGCAGGCCCGACAGAGGCGTCTGACCCAAGAAAGACATAGGTCTGGTTTAGAGTCAGCGAGAATGCGGCGCCGACCTGCCAAGAATGCCCTGCTGCAACGAATACCGCGTGTGGAATGAACGACCGAATCAAAGCAACAGGATACGAAAATGCCGTTATTGGAACCAGTGGTCTGGCGTCGTACTCAGGCTGAATCCGAAGCCGCTTCTCAGCCGCTCTCTTGTCCGCCAATGCAAAGCTGCGTATCTCGCTTCTTGTGGAGTGACACAAGGTGGAGGCGCGGGGATGTCTTTCAGCTGGGTGTCCCAGCATTACTCGTTGCCATTGACCCCAACAGTCTAGATCCGCACGACAACGAACTTCGGCAGCAAACCAATCACCAAGGATGGTTGGTTCCTTTTTCAGCTCCATGCAGCTTATGGTTACTAGTAGTTGGGGGCGGACCTAGATACCCGTGACGGGTCAGCGCATATAGCGACCAACGCCACGCATAATAATCATCAGGGAATCATTTCCGCGATGAAATCTACGTTTCTTCATCACGGCGACGTGGACACCAGGATCACAAGTCCCCTGAGATTGGTGCGCACCGAAGTATGTTGGCCTAAAGCGAACCCGCAACTCCAATACCGACCGAAGTCGACGTGGACGAGTTGCAGGATTAGAACGGCTGTGCATTTCTTCTGGGTCTGCTCTGGAAAAGGCAAATCCATTCGTAAAGGAAGGACCTTAGGGTTATTGGAGACCGTTGACAATATGTGAAGAAAAGAAGAGCAGGAGCTTCGCGGAGAAAATTGAATGACACGAATAATTTGCTTGGCGCGCTAGCAGCTTACCTAGCTCGCAATTGCCGTCCGTCCTCGCGTCATGACCTCGGGCGGGTTTGGCCAACAACACAACTCATCATCATTGTGTACAGTCCGCGGGAGATACTTCATATCACATCTTTGATTTGTGCAAAGGAACATCATGTTCCAGTATCGTCTTAGAGTATTGCGTGTCTTGCTCGCGTCAACCAAGGTTCTCCATGCACCCCATTCAAAATTACTAGTCAACCATAATATCAATTATGCAGTCAACAGATAATAATCGATAGCATGTATAAAGACTTTCCGATATCGCAAGGGTACTGTCGTCTTTTCTTAAGAATCATTCAGTATGTCTTTCTACCCAGATCCTCAGCCAGGTCAGATCTTCGCACGTCGACATCAATCCAGCTTCCATATGCAATCGGCCCAGGAAGGAGCGGGTCATCACGCCATGATGTTCGGAACCTCTAATCAGCAAGCCCGGAGGTCTTCCAGAGGTGGTACGACGGTGCTGCCCCTATGTTGCGCCCCTACCGCACCCTCGATCAACACCTTCATGCCACGACCAGGACCCTACGGTACACCATGGTTTTCATCTGAAGAGACCCTATGGTCACTGGGGCTAATCGAGCATGGCAGGTTCAACAAGCCTGATACAGTCCTCTTGGCCTTCATCGTGGACTGCGCCATGAAGCTATACATATGCGCCAGCCTCACCCTGCATTGTCTAGAAAGCTCGACGGATTCGGACCTGGTACACGCTATCATTGAGGCAGCCTACATCAATGTACTCGGACAGATACAGCGCGCTGACTTGATGAGCCGCCAAGCGCTCGCTTTCGGGAGATTTTACCTGAAGGCCATGGCAGACTTTGGAAAAATTCGGGAACGCTGCAACATCACCTTTGGACAATATATCCAACATCAACAGACTCGGAACGATTTCGCAGCGAGATTCCTCATTTACGATAGTTATGGGGATGACGATCTTGGAATAATTGAAAATGCTTTCAAGTGGGTATATGGGCAGTCGCCCTCCACAGTCGTCAACGACATGGAAGAGAACGTTACAGAAGACTCGTTCGGTCGCGATCCTATCTCGATACGACAGTGGGTCTTCGATTTCAACTGAGAATCCTCGGATCCGCAATTGAGGCCTCGTTCATACAATTAGTAGCCTTTCATCAACGAAGGGCTGCCACGGTTGGAATCGGTATGTTATGGTATTCGTCTGGTAATTAACCATGAGCAGATCTTTTATTGACATTGCTGAAGGGGGGGAATTAACATGGCAGATGGCATGTCAAGACATGGGACGGTGATGAGATGAGGCGAGAAGAGAAGGAAGGGGTATCATACCACACTCATTTATACAAGAAGAAAGAGGAGGCGTATAACGAATCGAAAAGAACAATGCAAAAGCTTATTTGACTCTATTCGTTTGACAATTAAATTATTACGAGACGCCTTCCCATAATGCTTGAAATTGGTCCAGTCCCAGACCCCTAGCCCACAGAAGCCAACATAGCGCCTCCAACCTTGATCGCCCTGACCCATTGTGGTACTACTTTCCTTTGTTCACCGTCTACTTTCGTTGTGAGTCTCCAAGTGCCGATATACATTTTTGGCCACTTCCCCAGACACCAAAACCTCTGTTCCACTTCATACAAGAAAAAACCTGAACAGGCCTGCAGCCTACATTAACGCCAAGTCGCCTATCTCGTGGGGTTTTAAGTTGATGTAGGCTGCAGGCCTGTTCTTGTAAGGCGTGGTTCTGTCTACCCTGATTGCATAGCTTTGGTCAAGGCCAATCGCTTGCTATACGGGCTCAGGCTGCGCTCTCTTTGTGGGGGTGGAGGTGCTTGCGCTGGCGGCGGCGCAGCTCTGCTGTTCGTGATGGTCGATCGATCGTCGAAACGGTTTCTTGTCGGTCCCCGCGGACTGTCACGAACCCGTCCTCCATTTCTTGCCTCATATGGGCTACGCGATCGGCGCACTGGCTTGCGCTTGGAGTAGGGACTCGGGCTGCGATCGCGACCGCTGTGGTGTGGCGAGAGTGACCTGGAAGGCTCACGATGTACTGAATGCGAGTTGCCTGGCTGGCCTCTTGTTGCTCCGTTTGGTGGGTTACGCTCGTCTGACGTATCCATGGGATCTGCGCTCCCCGACCGCGATCTTGAGACTGACCGTCGAGCTGGTCGCCGCCCGTCTCTTCTTACACTCCTGCTCCGCGACCTGTCGTTATCACTCATGCTTCGCGGCGCTCTTCCCCTGGCATTCCCATGTGATATCTGCATGCGCGCTGACCCGGATCTTGACTTGGACCTGGTTCTTCGGCGGCCTCGCTCACCAGGACTGAAGGAGCTCATGCGCCGCCTTGTGTTCCTGTCTGCAGTGTCGGATGCGCGTGAGGAGCGCGAGTCCATAGAGACGGAGCGCCTGCTACGCTTCCGCAGCGCTTTGTCGTGGTCCCCATGATGTCTTCGTCCGTTGTGCTTGTGTCGTGGGGGAGATCGCGAGCGGGAATGGGAGCGGTTGGTCGAGATGGTGGAGACAGAGTCGGCAGACGACGTAGAGAGTGAGCGCGCGCGCTTGCGATCCTCTTCCTTCTTCTTCAGAATCTCATCGGCGACGCCCTTCTTACGCAGCAGGTCCTCGGGCACCTCGGTGGTGAGTTTAGGCTGCAGTTTGGGGTTGAGTAGTTGCTGTGTCCTGGACGGTCGAGACTTGTACGGGCGTTCCTGCGCGGGCGCCTTGCACTCGTAGCTGTAGTGTCCTCTCTTCAAGCACTTCTGGCAGAGAGTATCTGCGGAAGCCTTGGAGCGGCCTGCACCCGGGCGGCGGAACATGACGGACTTGGATGCGGCAGAAGTAGACTCCAATGGGTGTTTTTGTTGGCGAAGTCCTCCAGTACTGCTGGTGGGAATGGAGGGAAAGGAGCACGACGCGACTCTTGCGTCAGAGCAGCAGCCGGTAAAGATGCAATCAAGCCTCGCCAAGTTCAATCTTCTTCTGTCACTTTCGGCGAGGAAACGCGACGGGCCTTGGTCGCATGCGGTAAAGCGCAGCTTCAGCTTGGCCGGAGAATTGGGCGGAGCGGCATGACTAAGCCCGCCCACGGGCGGCTTCCATCATCGCTTCTCTATCCTTCACTCGCCTTGCGCTGCACCCCGCATAACAGCCCGGTCCCCGCCCTGCACTGCTCCCCGTCGACGACCCAATTCACCCGTCGTCCCTTGTCTCGCGCCCTACTTCTGGGTGCTTGGCAGCTTCTTACACGCTAGACGTCCAAAGTTCTCCGTTGCAGGCCTGTCGTCGAGGCTACTTCACCTTGGCTCCCAGCAAACCCATACACCTCTACACTTTTCCCACGAATGTCGGCACACCAACATGTCCAGCTTTCTGGCTCCGGTTATCGCGACTTTCCTTGAGCACCCTATTTCCTGAAAAAATTTACGTCCATCACTTCGGTTAACACCACCTTCATTCTCGTCCCCGACGACCCACGTACGGCGTTGAGCTTGGTGATTCTTTCGGCTATACCAGCAGGCGTCTGGCGCTTCATTAGTAGATCTACTGCTACGAGACTGCCTAGAAGCCCGTCTCGCCATCCCCGCGTTTGGGCAACTACCGCGCGCTGCGCATAGGCCATCTACGTCGCAACCTACCACCTACCTAGTCTTCTACCGTACCAAACATCGCCTCACAACCATGGCATCTGCGACACCGGCTTCTACAGAACAAGCGCCCCCAAGGCCTCTGTCTTTCGCCAAGGTAGGATTTCAATAAGCAATTTCCATAGGCGGTGTACTAACAGCGTTAGGTTGCGGCTTCCGCCATAAAGCCCCAGATGTCGAAGGATTCTGCTCCGAAAGCGAGACCTCCTGTTGCGACACCCAGAATACCAGCGGTCGCTCAGAAGCCGCGCTCCACACCCATGCATGGCGAAGTAGCGCCCAGAATACTCGCGGAAAGGCGAGAGGATATCGATGCGAGCAGCAGCGCTGAAAATGCCATATCGCAGCCCGCGCAACAGACAGGTCCTGCTGAGCTTTCAGAAACACGCTCCACGGATGCAAAAGGAGATGTCCCCGATAGGCCTCAGTCTGCCGCTGTGGTGAAGGTGTCTGTCACTGAGGACAGCAGCACTCAGCTATCTTCATCAGATGGATCTGGGAAACCTCCCAGCATTGATGGAAAGAGCGTTGCTTCTGCGACAACATTTGCACTGGACGAGAAGGAGTCCTTGCGCCCGGATGATAGTGCTAGCCTCAGGGCAGTCGAGGAAGAGGATGTCACATCTCCGCCCGACTCGGTCGTTGCAGACTCCAGGCAGGGGTCTGATCATGGCGCTGCGCGTGCTTTTCGGGACCAGTTACATGAAATAGCTGTGATGAATCCTCAGCCTCATCGAGGGGTTCCCGCAGGTCGGTTTCCGACGCTACCCAATGGTCCGCAAACATTGTACGACCCTAACCAGTCACTAAACGGCGCGGGGCCCATGCCACAGCCTCTGGTCAACGGCATGCCTTCACTAAATGGTGTTCCGAACATGCCCGCCATTCCAGACGAGAAGTTGCTCGAGGCGCTACGGTCTCCACGTGACCGGTTGTTCGTTGTGAAGATAGAACAAGACTTCATTGATTTCATCAAAGACTCTCGGTATGTCATGTGTGGCAGATCTGCTAGAAATTTTGACTAACGGTTTGCAGTGAAAACGAATTGTGTCTGCCGAACTGTAATACATTTTACAGGATGCTTGCTCACCGTCTTGCCGACTACTACTTGCTCGGCCATGTAGTTGACAACACCATGACGGGTGTGAAAATTACACGTACTCCTTACTGTAGAATGTATGTACTCATCGAGCTTCGCGTGCTCTGTTGCTTACTACTACTAGTCCTCCCCCCGTTTCACAGATGGTAGATCCCGCCAAGGGCACCAACACACCTCCCGTAGAGCTCCCTGCTCGGAAGATTATGCGTCGCGACGATGGCAAATCAGGTACAAACACTGGAGCCAACTCGCAAAATGCCTCGAAGACGACCTCTGAAATGGGTGGTAGCGAGGGCAGTAACGATGGTGAAGGCAGCAAAGACAAAGCCGCTCTATCCAGAGAGGAGCGAGAAGCGCGCTATCGGGAGGCTCGTCAGCGCATCTTCGGTAGTGCGGAAAGTGAAGAGCCCGGCACGGCCGAAGGCAACGGATCTGGAGAAGACAAAGACAAAGGGAAGGATATCTCACGATCAAGCTCAGCCGCTGGGAAGAAGAAGCCCAAGAAGCAGCGTAACTACGACGACGACGACTTTCAGGCTCGGTCCCGCTTCAATGTTTACTACCCGCAACAGTACCCTGTGGCTACATATACTGGAGACAATGCGGTCTACTATAACGGCTATCCAGCACCTGGGCAGAATGCGCCGTACGCGACTATGAACCCTGGTGCATCGCCTCCGGCAACATACAGCAACCCGTACCCGGGCATGATGCCCCCAGAAGCGCAGTCACAGTATGGCTGGGCTGGTCAGCAGTACCAGGCTCCTAATGGGTCCATGATGACATACCCCAATTATGGACAGATGCCGAATGGCTACGACCTTTCAACAGACTTCCAGCGGGGCATGTCATCGTTCCAGAGCGCTGGTATGCCCTCCCAGGTCACCCCAAAGATGGCCAATCCACAGATGGCGTCTTACCAAGATACCTATCAGCAACCTCAACATATGCCTATGAACTCGGGCTGGTCTCAACCAAATCAGCAGCCATCATTCCATATGGGTCAGGGCGCATATGGTGCCCAAAACGGTCCCGGTAACCGGCCAATGTCCGCACCTCACCAGCCACCGATGCCTGGCTACCCATATGGACAGTTCGCCTCAAATGCTTACAACGGAAAGCCAAACCGCAACCAGCACCCTCTTCCTGGAAGCTATAACCGGGGACAGTTCAACCCGCAAACCCAAGCTTTTGTTCCCGGTGGACGTAATATGCCCTTTGGAATGCAACCAAACATGATGCAGGGACAGCCTCAGATGAACGGGTATGGTGGATATCAAATGTCTGCCCAGGCTTCTATGCCTGGTCAGATGTCAAGACCTAACCCTTCCGCTACTTCCACACCGCCGTTTGGGTCGCCTCAAAGTATGCAGGGAAACAACTCGGCCACATCCATGAACCGAACTGCTTCTCAGTCTGGTGACCCGGGTTCATCCCAAAGCAGCATCGCAAAGTATGGTACACCTTCACATCTACCTCGAAAGCCTCCAGCTCCTGCACCGGCCCCACCGTTTGCGCTACCCTCTATGACGCGAGTACCGTCATCGGGGCTTGCTAACAACGCTCCTGCCATGCCCAATCGAGGCGTGTCGGGCACCTTCAACAACACGACGAACCCTAATTAACGCTTCACGAAATGACCTTTAGCATTGCGACGGTGCCTCAATACTACTTACTTGCATCTTTCTCTGGGTGGGTACGGGTAGGTCTCAAAGGAAAATCAAGGCGTTCGTATCATATGTGCTTTCTATGCTTTCCGCCCAGATGCTGAGGATCTTCGACCGCGATGTCTGGATGTCTCGACTCTTTGTTGGGGCCACTAGGTAAAAGTAGTCTTTCCTTGGTCTGAAGTCGGAAGGGACGGTACTCATATAGCTGTAACAAAATTGCAATCTTTGCATCTATACCACGGCTTTCACTGATGAACTTCAAGCCCGTATACTCATCGACTCTGTTGTTTACTGTCCCTTATTGCAACTAGCCATTGTAGCGTCACAGTAACGCGGATAGACTCCTTGGTACACTACATGAAGCGTATCTCGCCGGCAAATGTAGCCGTGTCTGACGCCTAGTTTCGACGCCTGTCGGTCCGAACTGCGAAATTGCCTATTGTGGTACGCACTCAAGACCTGTACGACCAAGACTAAGATGTGCCAATACGGATGCACGGGCTGGTATCGTATATAGCTTCCTAGGTTTGATCGGTAGAGGGTCGCTATACCCGGTTCTTATATCCGCGAGAACAGATCTTTGCCCTCAAACGCATGTATATGGTAAGATTAATGACAGCAACAGGTTTTTGTAGTTGCGAATGACGTTGGAGAGAAAGGTAGTCGTACAACTGGATAAGTAATTTCATCTAGATCGAGCTGGAAAAGAAACTATGTCTCGGGTACGCTACCCACAGATGTCTAACGGGGTAGAATTCTAATTGATCGGAAGCCGTACCCGTGTCTCTTGTCTATGATCAACACTTATTAAATACAGTTGCCGCATCGGGTCAGTTTTCATTTGTTATGTGGGTAGACGGGGAGGTGGTTGGCTCACGCCACGTCAGGAACTGGGAAGGTACGGATCGTGTACCCGCTCTCAACAATGTATCGCATAGACGAGGTATTTGTCGCAGCAGGAGGCGAAGATCTTGGCTGTCAACGGGTTCGTCACAGGAGGTGAGATTACTTCGATCGTCCACAGTCCAGTTACGATTCAGCTGATGTCACCGATGGACCGCTAGAAATGGCAGGTACGATTGGTGCGCAGGGTTCTGTCTGTCGATGCGAAGTGTGTAGACTTCAGCGTCAACGTGGAAGGGGAAAGAACCACTACAACGGACAGCCTATGCACTTTCCCTACTCATGGAAAGACGACTGCTCGAGATGTCGTTACATGTATGCGTGTGTGTTACACGAAGTCGTAGACCCAAAGATCTTCAACGTTCTCCAGTCGCTCCTAACAGTATTGGAACAGCGCTCTCTATAGACTGTATAGTATTCAATACTTGGTAGTAGCTCTTGATGCACTGCTTACACGCACTCTCGTACGAAGTTCGCAGCTGTTATTATCAATGCAGCAGCTTGCGGCAGAACGCAAGTCCCGAACTTCTGATGTCGAATTCTAGATCCGGAAGCTGGGCCGCGGAGGCTAGAACTCTAGAAACGTGAACAACATGCCCAGTGGTGACCAAGCGAGATGACGTAGATGCTTAGGTACCGGTACTTGGGGACTTTCAAATTCTTCAAATCCGGAGGCTCGTAACGGCAGTGGGAGCCCCGTGGTGTGGCGATCGTGACCCACAATACGCATGTATCGAAGGGCCGTAGAAAAGAAAAAACTGGAGAACAACACCGACAAGATCCGCTCCGTGAACGTTCGTCCGATGCACATCGTGGTATCTGTACTCCTGCTCGTATCTCGTGGTAAGAATCTAAGCATGCTAAGGTGACAGGTTAGTTGCGTAGATATTTGTCTTCGAATGATCGTCGTGTCGGTTGCCAAGCCAGCGCTGGCTGGAGTTCTTGCGCTGCATTGTCATCATCCTCACCTACCATCATTCCCACGACATGGCAAAGTCCGAGCCTCCGCTGACATATCGGCATACCTCGGCTCCGATGCGACGATAGCCAACGAACAACTCAACTGACACCCAACGGCTCTTGCGCTACCCCACATGTCGAAGTGAAGATGACGTTCTGCGACGTTGATGTCCGGGGGAAAGTGCATAGGCCAAGCTTTGGAGGCTCTAAGATTGCTCCCGGAGTGTGCCCGCAGCCACTAGGACCGCAGCGCTTGCCGATAGCTTGACTGTATCAAGCATTTGATTGCCCGGGGTGGTCGATTGCGATGCATTTAGTGGCCGCCCTGGATCACGCAAACCATGACGTCGTCAACCGCACGGCGCACGACCACGGGATGCCTTTGGATTTTGCTAGATCGCGCAGTAGTCGTGGTGAACACGGTGAAGACTTACGGTTAATCATGCCGTTATGACGGCATTGGGGTCTCCAACTGCCCAAAAGCGGAGCAAACGTGGGCGCTTTATAGAGACCTGGAGACCCCACGACCCAGAGGTCTTTTGATACTATCCTCCACACTCGATCGGCACTCTTCTTCTCTTCCACCAGCTATGGCGATACTCGATCGATTCCGTGGGCATTCGCATGCCTCGCCTGCTTCCTCCACGATGATGGACCAGGATCCGGAGAAGAAGCCGCAGATGTTGAAGGGCGGTGTCAAAGAGATCTTCCGAATGCGCATTATCGCGATGGCCATTATTGTATCGATGGGTGGTGTATGTTGCAATCGAACAGATGTGTAGTTATCCAGCTAACAGCCTCTAGTTCATCTTTGGATACGACACTGGTCAAATCTCTGGGTTCTTGGAGATGCCCGATTTCCTGAACAAATTCGCGGATCAGACGGACCCCGAGACAGGCAGGCGTGCTTTCAGCAATTGGAAGTCTGGCTTGATTGTCGCACTGCTGTCTATCGGTACTCTAATGGGTGCTCTAATCGCCGCCCCTATTGCCGACAAATTTGGTCGCAAATACTCCATCGTCTTCTGGAACATCATCTTTTGCGTCGGAGTTATTGTGCAGATTACTACAACAAACATATGGTACCAGATCTCCCTTGGTCGTTGGGTCGCCGGCTTGGGTGTAGGAGCACTTTCGGTCCTTACGCCCATGTACCAATCGGAGACTGCGCCCCGCTACGTCCGAGGTGCACTCGTGTCGTGTTACCAGCTCTTCATCACCCTCGGAATCTTTACGGCTTATTGTATCAACTATGGTACCAAGTCCGATGGTAGCTCAGCTTCATGGAAGATTCCAATGGGCGTTGGTTTCATCTGGTCAGCACTGATGATATTCGGAATTCTCTTTATGCAGGAATCTCCACGATGGGAATACCGCAAGGGCAAGGTTGACTCGGCGATACACACCATAGCCATCACGTACGGTGTCCCTCAGGAACACCCCGAGGTCCAGCGCGAAGTCCGGGAGATCCAGGAGAAGTTGGAGGCCGAGCAAGCGGGAGGAGGTCACCACCCTTGGTACGAGATCTTCACAGGACCACGTATGGCGTATCGTGTACTTCTCGGAGTCGGTCTGCAAGCCCTTCAGCAGCTCACGGGTGCCAACTAGTCAGTCGATGCTGAATATTGACACACATTTTGTACTGACTTCCTTGTAGCTACTTCTACTATGGAACTACCATCTTCCAATCCGTCGGTATTGAAGATCCGTTCGTCACTTCCATGATCCTGGGAGGCGTCAACTTTGGTATGACGTTCCCTGGTCTCTACATCGTTGAGAGATTTGGAAGAAGACCCGCATTGATTACTGGAGGATTGTGGATGTTCATGTGCTTCCTCGTCTTCGCATCGCTCGGGCACTTCGCTTTGGAGAACGGCGACGGCACCACGAGCCAGCCCGTCGGATACGCCATGATCACGTTTGCGTGCCTCTTCATCGCCGGATATGCTATGACATGGGGGCCAATCATTTGGGCAGTGATCGGAGAAATCTATCCTAGCCGATACCGTGCAAAGGCAATGGCTCTCGCAACGGCCAGCAATTGGACATGGAATTTCCTCATCTCTTTCTGTAAGTCGACATCACTTCGTCCAAGTCTTCCACGACTTTACTAATACCACTCTCAGTCACACCTTACATTACATCCGCCATCGATTACAGATACGGTTATGTCTTCGCCGCCTGCTGTTTCACTGGTGCAGTCGTTGTCTACTTCTTCCTCTGCGAGTCCCACGGCCGTACTCTTGAAGAGATTGACACCATGTACATTCTCCACGTTACACCATGGAAGAGCAAGCATTGGTCTCCGACTCCTGGTGAGGATCTACCGAACTTGGACAACACATTCTTGACGCCAGGAGGGCGAGGCATCAAGAAGGGCAACGAAGCGAGAGCTCCAGAGCAATTGCGGAGGGAGAGTGTGCCCGTCACCGACGCGGATATGCACGCAAGTGGTGCGAGAGGAGCGGAGTAAGCATCGCGCTTCTAACAATTCGAGCTTTGGCTCTTGTATTTCGAGCTGTTTATTAGCGAGCACCATAGCGTAGCATAGTGTTTATACATGATCGTTTTCTCTTCATCTAAACACCAGACTCCCATTCCGACACCAACGTGCCTGATCGCTATTCACACAGACTGACAACTCAATTCTGTTCCAACACACGGTGATCTCGTTCGACAGGGTTTACAATGCAATAGTGCATGTGCAAAAAGCAAGTCAAGGGGTAACGCCAAAAGATTCGCAGTGCATGCATTACCCTGCACGACAGCATGCTGCCTTGGTTCACGAAGGCGCAAAAAGAAAGTTCGAAGAATCCTGAGCGAACTCAGGCACGTTGTCCCCTTCGTGGATCGAACACGATACCTCCAGATTTAGTGACTGAGACTTCAGTCTGGCGCTCTCCCAATTGAGCTAAGGAGACGGTTTTTTGATGAAGAAAATTGAACGCTGGCTGTTTATCAAGCCAGCAAGATGCACTGAGAGGCTCATCGCTGCAGTGAGAATCTTGCATCTTGCATCGATCTGGATCCAGAATAGTGGTGCGCTCGGTAGATCTGTCCAAGCGGGTCAATTCATCCGGACCGAAGCGTGATGGAAATGGACCGCGACCGAGGAAACGTAAACACGCTTCGGCTTGGCGCGGATGTAACAGTGTTTAGTGACATCATTGTTTTGAGATTAATTCACACCAGGGCACCTGATCACCGGGTTCCCATTAGCAATTCTCTCGACGCGTCGTCAGATCTCACTTTGCGCAGACACACCTTATCACACAAGCATGGCGATTGTGGAGAATTGGTTGCCGCCGTCGCGCGAGAACTGGGAGCTGATTTGCTGGATCTGGCAGTTCTTTCCTATTGTAAGGATACACCCGATGGATGGCTGGGCACCGTGCCGCGACCCAGTGCCACTTGATACTGTCCTTGCTAACATTCTTCGTGAACAAAGATTACTGCGGCGCAATGGGTTCTGGACTGGTACCCACAGGGCAAGACGTCAATTGAGTCGCGTTTCAACATCGATGGCAAGATAGGATGGGCGACCATGGAGTCGGCAGGCTTCATAACCCTGCTGTACATCATGTTTACGCTCCCGAAAGAATTGGGGCTTGCAGAACTACCGTTGGGCAACTGGACTATGGCTGGCTGCTTTGTGCGTATATTTGGAGGTTCTACAGGAGCTGTACTAATCAGACACCAGGTCTTACATTACCTCTACCGCGCAGTTGTATCTCCCCTCTTTCTCAATCCCAGCATGTCGCCAATGCACCCGTTTGTTTGGATCATGGCATTTGGGTTCCAAATGTTCAACGCCATCTCCATTGGCGGCTATCTCGCGGGCTACGGACCAACATCACGAGACGAGTGGGCAGCGCGACAAGAGTACATGTTTCTGGGGCTCGTGATCTGGTGCTGGGGACTTTTGGCCAACATGTTCCACGACGACGACCTGCGTGAGATCCGGAGATCAGCAGACCGCAAGCAACGCAAGGCAGCTGCTGAGCAGGGCAAGCCCGTGGAGAATGTGGACAAGGTATACATGATACCGAAGAACGGCCTGTTCAAGTACTCGCTGCACGCGCATTATCTGTGCGAGTGGATTGAGTGGACGGGGTGGTGGATGATTGGGGGCTGGCAGTGCGTGCCTGCACGCACGTTTGTTCTCAACGAGATTTCTACTATGCTTCCGCGCGCGTTGCAGGGCAAGCGGTGGTACGAGAAGAAGTTTGGTAAGGATAAGCTGCAAGGGCGCAAGGCGATAATTCCGGGCGTGCTCTAGCTAGTTCGCAGACGATGCTCTGGTACGCTAGTGATCAAGCTTCTGGCGTTCCGCAGTCAGAGAGTGGACGAGTGATAGACGTGGCTTCCGCAATCTAGTGAACAATGAAGCGTTGCAGCATTAGCAGTAAGGGGAAGGCGCAGGTGATGGTACACTAAGCATGACAGTGTGGAGATGGTGAGGTGAAAGCCTGCAGCTGGGGTGCCGAGCAAGGCAGCGAACTGCGACAGGGTAATGGTGTCTAATCACACGAGAATTGGTTGTTTTCACAAGATAGTTCGGTGAGAATTTGTTTGTCACTAGTGAGGGCGCAGGTGGAGAGACGAACCCTGCGCTCGGCAGCAGCAAAAGCAGATGACGAGATACGAAGACAGCTGATAAAAAGCGCGCATCTAGTGGTGGTGTTTACGACGTGCTGCCTCGTAAGATAGCAGTAGCTGCAGCAGTTGCGAAGCCACAGTGCGCTGTCCGTACAGTAGAGCAGACGGGAGGTAACGTGCCGAGGGTACTCTGGCCGTCTTAATATAGAGTGGCACGCCACGGAGCCAATGACGGGCGCACGGGCTGCGAAGAACAGGAAGCTCGCTCAGAACACGAGCGGATGATGTTATTGCGACTGGGGTGGAGGAGAAATTTCAGGCAAGGGCCTGGCGGATGACGGCATGCCACGGCCATGGCAGCGAGGACAGGCGCATTATCGCGGCGCTGTGCAACGCAGGGCATTCGGTGTTTTGCATCCAGCACAGGGAGAGCAGGCGATCTCAAGGGGCCGCTGTGCCAGATTTCGCATTTCAGACTTCAGACGCACACAGCCACGCCCATGCCGCTTTGGTCGCTAGTGAGTGCTCAGCAGTTATGAGCTCCCCCTTTGGGAGCGCGGCTAGTCAGCGAGGGTGCATTAGAAGCTGCATTAGACACCCGCTTTTCCGTGCGAAGCTCCAAGCCAGTCGCTGCTGGATGCAACACCAGGAGCGGCATCAGGCCTTGGCGTGGGCGTGGTGAAAAGCTGCCAGGCCCGTCGCGTGTGTCGCTGCGTGCGAGCTGCGACGGTATTGTTTCACAAAAGCCAGCGGCCGATCGCAATCAGACTCAATTCGCACGGGCGGCAGGGTAAAGCAGCGCGCTTGTGGTTGTTGGGCGCTTTCGGTTCGGCAGCTCTATCAACAGGTGCTGGCTGGGGTCGCCTGTCCGCTGCCGTGCAGGTCCACTAACCTTCGTGCACAACCTCGCCCGCCATCCATTGGCAACCCAAGAGCCTCCGTCCGTCGATACATCATCACTGCGGACCCACGGCGGAGACACGAGATCGCCGCGCCTGCTACAGCCCGCCAGCGGTACCACGGAACTCTAACTTCCTCATCTCCAGCGAACCTCTCCCCTTGCTGACTGTCCGTCTCCCTCGCGCGGCACCTCTTATCCGTCTTCGCGTCGCCGCCGCTCGTCGTCGCCTCAGTCGCTCCTTTGCCAGGCCCGTCAGCTGCTGGCTGCCATTGTCGCCATCATGTCCAGCAATGTGACCGAGAGTACGTTGTCTACTTCCATTCTTTCTCCCTCCTCTGCACCCGCTGCCTCGTCTGCGCCGGCTGCTCCGTCCTCGTCTGCTCCTTCTGCCTCTGCCTCTGCCCCATCCTCAGATCCGCCCTCGTCAGATCTTCCTTCGCCGTCTGTAACACCGTCCGCAGCGCCTGCGCCTACGGAGCCTTCTGCTCCCGCCGCCTCGTCCAGTCCGCCTGCAGACTCTCCTTCAAGTCCTCCGCCGGCTTCTAACACGCCTTCAGCGGCCGCGCCCTCCTCAGAGCCTCCTCCACCCGCCTCGAGCGCTCCCGCATCCAGCGCCGCCCCAACCAGCGACCCTCCCGCCCAGTCGAGCCAGGCACCGCCGCCGGCTTCCTCAGCGGCTCCAGCGCCATCAACTTCAGCAACTCCTGCGCCAGCGCCGTCGAGCGCACCACCGCCAGCGCAATCATCCACCGCGGCTCCTCCTCCTGCCACGAGCAGCGCTGCACCAAGCTTCGTCGACACAAGCGTCTTCACTGCCCCGTCGGCCGAACCCTCCACCCAAGTCATCGTCTCCACCGTGACACCCACGGGAGCTGGAGAGACACCGTCAGTTGTCACCGTTATCCGGACTTTCACTCCAGATTCTCCTACTGCAGCACCCACCAACAGCGCCTCCCCCTCCGGAACAGGTGCTGCTGACCCTTCCAGCACCGACTCGACCCAATTGCAGAACGCGCAAAAGGAGAACGATGGCGGTCTCAGCACTGGTGGTAAGACTGCCATTGCTGTCGTCATTCCCGTTGTTGTCGTTGCTCTGCTAGTCCTGGCCGGCATTTTCTTCTGGCGCAAACGCAAGCAGCGCCAGAGCGCCGAGGACGAACGCAGGAAGGAAGTCGAGGAGTATGGCTTCAACCCTAACCACGACCCTACCCTCCCTGCTGTCGGTGGACTGGCCATGGCCGAAGACGACAGCGGTTACCGAGGCTGGGGCAACACCACCACCAGCTCCAACCGCAAGATGTCCACCACCCTCACGTCTGGCATGACCTACTCGGACAGCAACAGCAACCCTGGCGGATACACCAGCCCACACTCTCCCACAAACGGTGCCTACTCCGACGCCCACTCCAACGACCCGCTCGTAGATGGCCGTCGCCAGACCATGGACTCGGACGGTATCGGCGCCCTCGGTGTCGTCAACGGTGCTGCCGCTGTAAACTCTGCCAACAACCAGGCCGGTGTGCACCGCGGGCCTTCCAACGCTTCGTCGTCATACTCGGCAGCCAACCACTCTGACAACTCTGGCGACTACCCTGGCATGGCCAATGGCCACCCACAGGAGTACTACAACAACCAAGACTACTACCAGAACGGGCCATATGCCTCCAACGATCCATACGCTGCCCAACAACAGCCCATCATAAGAGACGTATCAGCACGACGGAACACGAGGATCGAGAACCCAAGTGTCTTCCCTCAACAAGGCAACTCTGGAATCGCGCAAAACTTCTAATCGTCCGCGCTTGTTGTCATTGTATTTTCCCATCCATCGCTACCTGTATATTGCGACTCTATCTTTACCCATCTCCTTTAGCTCTCATTCGACATATATCCAAACGGAGGCGTTCATCGGGTGGTCATCAATTCATTTTGCATCGTATCGATCTTCGCGTTTGTTAGTTGTACTGTTGTTGCATGCACATGCAAGTTCGCCCATATGGACGCCGGAAAACCCTTCCGCATGCCCCACTCCACACAACGGGAGTCTTCCTCGGAGGGCACAACAAACAAAAGCACGAGCGTTTTTGAGTCTGGACCAGCGCAGTATGCATATTTCACTACACGTCGATTTGTCGGCAAGGATTCAAGAGGTGGGACCTTTTTGATTCTCTTGGATCTGTGTGAGATGATGCATGCTGGCAGCTTTTTTCCTTGTCTTGTCACCTTTTTCTATCACACTGATGCTGGGATCTCGAGGATTGACGCTTTCTCACGCGACCAATATAGCACTCTTGTAATTAGCCAACGCCTTTTCTCCATCACCATCTTTTTACCATTTAACACGCACGCCAATTACTTGGGCATACACCTTTTCTTTTACACGTTTGGGCCCGCAGATGACGTTGGAGCTCTCTTTACATAGGCAGAGAGAAAAATAGATTGACAACAAACTCTACACCGGTCTTTTGCTCCCTTTTCTATGTTCAACCACACTACGCCATCGAGAAAACTATTTTCATCATGTTCATCGACTCTGAATACTTCCAAATCGCTCTCCGTCTGACCCTATTCCACTGCATAACAAAGAATGTGGTTATCTGTCCTCGCCCAGCCACTCGTGTGCTTGAGGTGTACGCGGCCCGACAGCAGGTCTGTTTTGATCTAGACCTAGACCACTAGCTGGCAGCGGCCGGCAATACTGTTGAGAGACTCCGGTTCGCTCCCAACGCGTCCGCTAGTATACAGTAGTCGGCAGTAGCTACGTAACGTAGCATGCATGCTGCATGCTTGCGAGGCTGTACATGCAACGTAGATCTTGCCCCGACCCCGCGGTCAACATCCTGCCGAACCGTACCAAACAGTCTGTCGATTGAGATGGTTGTGTGATGCAACATTACAAGTAGTAGAATATGGGTCGTCACGCTTGCCTCTTTCTTCCAATATCCTTACATTCGGATCCGGAGTCATATCTGTACTTCAGAAAGACAAGAGTACCATTCGGCGTGCCCGGGCTGTCGGTCAGAGTTCCCATGTTCTCTGGTGTCATTGCGGGGTTCAATGGTGGAGTTTGGTTCAACAGCGGCTTGCTAGAATTATGAGCTATCCGTCCTGTTCCAGACTTCTGACTGGTCCCTCATCGTATTTTTGAGGGAAAAAAGATGGCCGGCCTGCTTGGCGTGTGTAATAATAGTAGAAGGACGGCGAGGTCTGGATACTGTGTGTTGTATGAGTAATCGCATCTGCGGTTTATTGTAGATTTGGCTGTGAACACATGTGCGTGGATATCAAGCAGGGTGTAGTTCGTCATGGATAACTCCGTCGATGGGCTTGCAGACTACATACATCCAATTGGAACTACATAAACAACCTTACCAAAGCCGCATTATCTCAAATCACCTCCACCCTTGGGTTTGGCGAGATTGAATCTTGCCCTCTTGCGCATGCTGGCAGCTTTACCAGGCTCCGTAACCCTAGGTTTGGACTTGTCTATGTCTATCATACTCTTGAAGACTGGCGCCGCTTGGGAGGTCTTGGTCGGTTTGAGCGCGACATCATCAATCGTGGGAGGGGCAGGCTGGACAAGACCCAACCGTTCTTGGAGCTTCCTGTATTGGACTTCAGGGTCTTGCCGGTTGATGCGCGGTGCTTTTGGCTGGCTATGGGGCACCCCAGGAGGCTCCATTGCAGTTTCGAGATCGCTGGCTCGTTCTTGATGTAAGCCCGATTGTTCTTTGGTTGGAGAAACAGTGGTTTCAACAACAGAAGAGCCAGTCGCGCCAGAACGCTCTTCGGTTGGAGAAGTTGAAGGTCCAACTGGAGAGCCAGTCGTACTGGATTGGACCGAAGTAACATCGTTTGTTGGTGCTACTTCGACAGCTTCGAGCGCCCGCTGCCACCAGTATCGCTCTGCTTCAGCTTCTTGCTCCGCTCTCTCGAGCGCAATCGCCTCTTTCTGCAGCCTGCTTTTTTCCAATATAGTCATCAACTTTCTCCGATCGACTATTTTCGCCAGAAACCTCAGTAGATTAGGATCCGACTCGTCCTCGGCGTCTAGATGTGGTAAGATATCGTCGAGTTGGTCGACAATTTGGGCATTTGCATATCCTCGCACCATGACTCCCCAGGTGTATTTGGCAGGATCAGTGCCCCTGTCGCGCATAATCTCAAAAATCCGTTCTGCCGCTTGTATCTGGCCTGTCTTGAAGAAAGCCTGCATAAAGATATTCCAGCTGTAGACATTGGGCTTTGCCGGACCATTGGTCATGTCTTGGATGAGCTGAGATGCGTTTGCGAATTGCTGTTTTTGACAAAAGGCGTAGAGGAAGGCGTTCCAGATCTGCGGCTGTCGAGCCATTTCATTGAATGCCGGATGGCCCCCCTCTTGCACGACCGACTTGAATTTGAGATACAAGTTATAGACTCGCATGTTGCTAACTGCCAAGGCTGATTGAATCTCTGTCTGCAGCATGATGTATAGCGTTACATGTGAAGGTGAAATGCGCACAGACTCTGGCGTAGATGAATCTTGTGACATTACGGCGTTCCCTAGGCTTGCGGTTCCGTAGCCAACGAATGGCTGCAGAGGCGCGGTCGTGAAAAGTCTGGAATAAGAGTGCCATAGCATGGCAGAGGTCTGTTCGACGTTTCCCTCAACTCTGTAGCGTACATACTGATAGTAGAGACACTCCGTTGCTAGCCAGGAGTCCTGGATGTCTTGTGCTACCTCTTCGCAATACTGTGCAAATCTTTGGAAAAAGGCCGGATCGTTTTGCATGGTACATCCATGGAGCATTATCCCGAACGTGTATTTGTCTGGCTGTAGGTCATTATTTTCGAAGGTGTTGTACACCTTGAAAGCCGTGGCATGATCTCCAGCTTCCATTGCGTTGTGTATGACAACATTGTAAAGAAGTAAGTCCATCTGGATACCCATGTTTACAAAGGCAGCGACAATATATGGAGTGTGGTAGAAGTCTTTGGTTGCAGTCATGCTCCTTCGCAGTATGACAGCGCACACCCAGCGAAGTCTTTGACGCGCCACAACAGACTCCCACGACTTAGCTGAATGTCGGCTTTTTAATGCCTCGAGGCATTTCAACGCATACTGCACTTCACCGGCCTGCCCAAATGCTGTGGCATAGTGTAGCACTGTATCGTAGTCAACGCGTGCCTTGTGTTCCACGAGGCAATCGAACACTTTCTTCAGATCCTCTATCTTGGCCAGCTCAACAAGATTGTACAGTAAGTCTTGGGAACAGAGATCGGGCTTGCTAGATAACGTCTTGACAAAGACGTGCAAGAACGCCGGGACGAATTCGCGCTTGCGTGCTTCCAGGTCAGTACCCCAACTCCGGTCATGATACAATCGGTGTCGATGAAGCTTGGAAAGATGACTGAGAGCGTCGGCAATAGCTTCTTTCTTCCGGCTCCAGGCACGTGGATCGTTAACCAAAGCTTGGATGAAGTATAAAGCGCGGCCAGGCTTACGATCCAGGAGGTAAATGAGCAACTTATGAGCGTAGGCTTTCCGCGTCGAGATGTCGAGAGCCTTCCACCTGTCCGATACTTGGCGCGGACTTGATCCAGTGTCTCCCGCAAAAAGCGTCCAACTCAATCGCGCACACCGTGGGTCGTGTTCTATAACGACGCTACGTGTGTTTCTTCGCAAAGATGCGTAGACGGGCCGATCCAGTGCCGCAAACGCGTGTTGAAGGCCGATCTCTCTTGGTGAAGTGCCAGTCAGATCAAGATGCGTCTGGTTCCAGCTGACGAGGTTTGCCACGCGGCGTTGGAGGGACCTGTATCGGCCATCTTGGTCGCGCCTTGTACGTGAAAACGAGGCAGGCAGTCTAGAGACGTAGTTGTCGAGTCGAGCCCGTTCCAATGAGAGTTGTTTTGAATGTCTCTCGGCTCGCAAAGGTGTGCGCTGAACGGAGGATGAGGGAGCACGAGTGCGAGTGGCCTGAGCCCGACGAGCTTGAGGTCGCGAGAGCGTCTTCTCATTCGCTGTGCCTTGGTTGCTGGATGTGGTCGTTGCGTATGAGCGGGCATACTGGCGAGTGAATGTCGATATATCCGCATAGAGACGATTAACAGACACAGGACCGTCGGTTCTCTTGTTCCAATGGCCAGAAGTGCGTAGGAGCCCCGCAGCAGGAGCGTCTTGTGTTGGTCGCTTGCGACATGTTGGTACAGTTATCTGTCGGCGCTTTGAGGTAACGTCGTGGTCTTCCACTCTATTGTTTTCCTCTAAGCTTTGTGGTCTATCCTTCTCTTTATCCCGTGTTGTACTAGGCCTTCCATGCTGTTGCCTGTGTGCTTTCGGTGTCGATGACTGGGCGAAGACTCTCGGAGCGAGGAACGGCAGGATGGGAAGGTCCGCGCTGGCGATGAGGCTAGCATTGGGAACGCGAAACCGGGGCATGAGAAGATGCAGGTGCTGTCGTCTTCACGGAGCCATGACGTGTCAATGCCGAACAAGCTGGTGAGGATGGCGAGGAGCACGAAAACTTGAGAAGGTGCGTGTTTGGTCAGAAGCGCTAACCGGAGAAGATCTTGGACTCCCGAGCTGTTCTCCGCAGCCACACAACAACCACGACCACTCCAGCAGCCACCCAGCACACACTCTGTTCTTTCCGCGCATTCTCAGGAGGAATTTTGTGCATAGCATCACGTCATAGACCAGCTTTGGACACGTCCCGACCCTGCACGCAAGCATACTCCTGCCCGGCGCAACCGCAAAGCTCTCACCATGTCTTCGCACGAAAAGCTATCCGCAGCCGCCAACGACCGGAAGTCGCGCCTCGCACAACTCAAGTCGCTGAAACGGAAACAAGAACAAATATCAGACGCGCCAGAAGCTGCCGACTCGCCATCCACCCAGCTCCAGGCCGAGACGTCGCAAGCTCTCACGCGCACAGAAGAAGGAGAAGAAGCTTCAGTAGCAGCCACATACCTCTCCGGCCGAAACTACGATGCGACGACGCGGAATGTCAAGTTGGGCTTTGACAATACACCGATCGTCGACCCTACAAACACATTGGAATACAAGGCAGAGCAGCTGGCGCTCGAAACAAAGGCGCAACAAGAAGCAGAAACCGCAGAAGACAAGGGACTGGACCTATTCAAGTTGCAGCCCAAAAAGCCAAATTGGGACTTGAAGAGGGATTTGGAGCAGAAGATGAAGGGACTCAATGTGCAAACAGACAATGCAATTGCAAAGCTGGTCCGCGAGAGAGTGGAAGCCCAGAAAGCCATAAGAGAGAAGCAACCGACAGACGGCAGCAATGGAGAAGAGGTGGGTATGGAGGGTAGTGAGCTGGTCGAGGCAATGCATCTGAAGGAGCAAGAGGACGAGCGAGAAAGGAAGAGGGATGAGGAGGACGAGGACGTCAGTTGAGAGTTTAAAATATGGTGGATGCGATTTGGTCAATACACGCAACCTCGACGATCGGGTCTGCTCAAGGACGCAGATACGAGGGCATCGAAACGTGAGAAGACGACTGGACGATACCCAAGTCGAGTCACAAGAGGGGACAAGAAAGTTACTTTCTGCAGTCCATCATGGAGGATCAAAATTCTAATGTCACGATCAAGCCATAATTATCGCTTACTCTTAGACGCTGTCCTCCCCCAACAATCACGCGAACGACACTTGCTGAAGACAGCAAGAAAAATACAATAGATGCGCTAGGACGTGGCTCATTGTATTCGTCTCAAGAGACACAAAACATATACAACAGTTGGTCTTCGCTAGTAGTCCGTGGAACCTAACATCCGGCAGCGCGCAGAGGAATCGTGTCGCATGGAATAGATACAAGAATTGGCTCTCTTTTGTGCCGTAGACGAGCTCTTGCTGCCCGTGAGCGTCCTCTGCACTGAAAACGTGGTGTGGGGACTGGACAACTGAGGATAATCATTGACCACCAGTATATTATGCTTACGACATCTCTCATCTCTGAGATCATCTTTTCGTCCAGGTCGTCGATGTCACGGAAGTTGTGGTTCGTTTGGCTCTGCGTCATCGCTGTACCATGGGGTGAAGTGGATGGCAACCAAGATATGGAATCGCACACAGACGTAAACCAAAGATCATTGACCACCATGAAATATTCCTTAGAGCGAATCTCGGTTGAACTCGAGGCAACCATATAACTGAAGTCAGCAGGTGTCTTAATCGCTGCGGAACCGGGACATCTGGGCGTTGACTACAAAAGGAGCGCACTGTGCACCTCCATCATCAATCTCACCACGAAAACCCGAAAACTCGAACCTACGCGATTCCTTCTACCATGACTACTGCCAAAGAAGCTTCTACCTCAAAAATAACGGAGAGACACGATGTCACTGCCTTTCCCTGGCCCTCGTTGCCTGCAGATATCCGTCTTTCAATCCTCGACGAAATCTCGGGTCAGAAACACCCTGGCTGGGCTCAATGCGCAGCCGTCTGTAAGGAGTGGCAGGCCATTCTTGAACCCAAGAATTTCTCCCAATTGTTATTGCAGCCATCCTGTCTAAGCGAACTAGAAACCCTCGTTATCCGACAAAGGCCTCTTGTCAGGCACATCTGTTTCAATATCGCTCTTCCTGGATACGCCTGTACCGATTGTGAACGACCCGCCATTGCGTCTCGTGATAGATCTACCACGTTCAAGAGGGCTATCATAAAGCTCTTTTCTATCCTAAGTACCTGGCAGCCTGCCGGTCAGTTGACACTCGAACTGAGCGCATCTTCACCGAGTGACTCACAACACTGGTTCAAAAACTACTGTTTTGGGCCTGGGCATGAAGACACAAGAGACTGGACGCAAGAGGAGAAAGCCATTAGATGGCACGACCCAAAACACGGTTGGGTCAATGGTCAGCAGCTCGAGACTCCTGGCCGGCCCGCCGTTTTGCGCCTGTTCTCTGAGCTCCCCTGGAACATCCCTCAAAACATCCCTGCCGTTAATGCCGTTACAGGCTTCTGCATACGTCGACAACTTCGACATGAGCTTTCTCCCAACGTACTAAAGGCCTTGTGGGAGAAACTCCCTCGGCTAGGAAGTATAGTCCATGAGTCGTGGGTTGTCCGGCGCAATTACCGGATCCTGCGTGCATATCGTACGTTGAGCCCTTTCTTCACTACACGCTTTTGTGCCTAGAAATGTAGAGGGGCCGTACTCGTTCTGTTGAGATTGTCTTATATCGGATCTGGTATAAGATTGAAGACCCACCTCTACCCCTTCCACCTACATCAAACATGTATTTTGGTTTTTTCTGAAATCTTAATAGTACTGTTCCCCTGGGTCCTGGAAAGCGTTCCAAACTCCGTTAGGAGATTATCTATCTTTAAGGACTTCAACAACCAACTTGAATTGGCAGTTGATGACGCCACGCCACATTTGAACCAACGTGTGGAAACTCCCTCAGCTACAAAACTCCACCTTGCCAGAGCGTTTGCCGCCAAAAGCCAACATCTAGAGCGCCTTTCTATTTCATACATGATCGACGCCCAGCAGTTCTTCACTTCATGCCAGCAGCTGCCATGTACCTGGAATCACCTGCAGTCGTTGACACTCACATCATCCACACTGGTCCGGACAGCTCCTCGCCAAAACATTTATACACTGTTGCGGAACGCTAGTTCGGCTGCACTGAAGATGCCCCAGCTCCAAACCATGGTGCTCTGGAACAGTGAACCCGGACAAGCCTGTGCGGTAATTTATCAGCGACATACTGCAAGTGCAATAGCTACACTTACATGGCGTGGCACATGGAATCTCGAGCTCAGTGATGAGGTTATTGAGTCCTGGAAGGAGGTTGCCTCTGGTCCGTGCTACCTACGGTTGGAAAAGGAAGCATTATACAACGTGGATATCAGGTCCCATGGTGATTCAATTCATCATCTGCGCTTGCCGGATGGAGTTGTTGACTCAGAATCACTGTGTCAAATACGCTACGAGGGAAGGATGCAAAGAATGGCCTGATTAGTGTATTTGTACAAATTGCTTTCGTCCTAGTAAAATGGAAGATAAAGAAGGGTAGAGGAGTTATAAAAGAGAAAAAGTGGGTGGAGCAAAGAGTAGAAGTAGAAGTCAAGTGTACCTAGGTAGCGTTTACATTGACCAGGAAGACATAGGCTTCTTCTACAGTAACCTCAGATCTGTGTCGGCTAAATGGTCTTCGATACAAGACGCTCATGGAATTGTCCCAAGAAGAATGATCGCCATGCCAAATTCTCGTACTCGATGTGTCGCGCCATTCTACACGCTGGAATCCAGGTACAAAGATAGTTAATTCCTGACTAGAGAATAAGGTGTCAGTATCCAATACAGCGTACCCCTTCGAATTTACTGCTCTAACAAACTCGCCCAGAGCGGCTCGATGTTTATAGAACAGTATACGTGCTTCTGCGTATATACTGAGGGGGTCACTAATATTATGTGGTGGTTGTCTACTGTCGCGTCTTGTTAGAAGTTTACCCTTGCGCGGAGGGTCGGTTATTCAGACCCGCCCCTGTCATTCACGAGTCAACCTCGGCATCTCCACGCGCCAAACTTCCACGGGTGTTGCGGATGCGGGGACAACCGTCGCGCTATATACATCACCATGGAGCGCGTCTCGCTATTCTCCACTATCTCCGTTCTTTCAGAACCACCATAGTTTGATTGTACTGCTACGTCTCCATCGCACCTACTCCACCGCTAAAGCTTCTTCGCATCCCAACCTTCACAACTCACAACCGCCATCATGGTCGGCAAGAAGCAGCCCGTCTACGTCCTCGGCGTGGGCATGACCAAGTTCATCAAGCCTCGTGGCAAGGTGGACTACCCTGAGCTCGGTTTTGAGGCAGGCGTCAAGGCCATGCTCGACGCGCACATCAACTACGACGATGTCGACCAAGGCGTCGCATGCTACTGCTATGGCGACTCAACTTGCGGTCAGCGCGTCTTTTACCAGTTCGGCATGACTGGCATTCCCGTATACAACGTCAACAACAACTGCTCGACTGGTTCGACCGGCCTCTACATGGGACGCAACATGATCGCGCACGGAGCGGCCGACTGCGTTTTGGTCGTTGGTTTTGAGAAGATGTTCCCCGGAAGTCTACAGAGCTTCTTCCAAGATCGCGCAAACCCCACAGGCACAACGAGCCTCATGATGAAGGAGACGCGGGGTATTACCAAGGCACCGGGTGCTGCACAAATGTTCGGAAACGCTGGACGGGAACATATGGAGAAGTGAGTCCCGACGTCGGGATCAACCCATGTTTCTATCATACTGACCACCTCCATAGATACGGCTCCGAACTCAAGGACTTCGCAGAGATCGGTCGCATTAACCACGCCCACTCGAAGAACAACCCCTACTCGCAATTCCAAGACGAATACACCCTCGAACAAGTCATGAACGCACCCATGATCCACGAACCCCTCACAAAGCTCCAATGCTGCCCGACCTCCGACGGAGCTGCTGCCACAGTCCTGGTCTCGCAGGAATTCTTAGACAAGCGCCCCGAGCTCAAAGACCAGGCTATTCTGATTGCTGGCCAAAGACTAGCAACCGACACACCGTCACTGTTCAACCGCAGCGCCATTGAGCTAGTAGGATACAGCATGAGCGAGTTGGCTGCTCGCGAGGCGCTCGAGGAGGCCAACGTATCACCAGACGACGTCAAGGTGTGCGAACTCCACGACTGTTTCTCTGCAAACGAGATGGTGACCATTGAAGCCCTCGGCTTGGCTCCCAAGGGCAAGGCTCACGAACTTATCCGCAAGGGTGGCATTACCTACGGCGGAAAGGTCGTCATCAACCCCTCAGGCGGTCTGATTTCCAAGGGCCATCCCCTCGGCGCCACAGGTCTCGCTCAATGCGCTGAGCTCGTCTGGCACATGCGTGGTTGGGCAAACAACCGATCAATCAAGGATACAAAGGTTGCTCTACAACACAACCTGGGTCTTGGAGGCGCCGTAGTATGCACAGTGTACAAGAGGCACGATGGAAGCGCCGCGACAGACAAGTCAGACGAGCAGATCGCCAAGATCACTGGACTGGGATACAACCCAGCGACAGTCGCGAAGGGATTCACAAAGGAACAGGTCGATGCTGTGAGGAGCAAGAAGGCGAGGAGCCAATGGGCACTGCAAGACACAGAGCAAAAGGTTGAGGCGAGGTTTTAGACGGGTTTCGCTGTAACTACCGTAGCCTTCTGAATAGCGCTGTTGACTACATATATCCATCGTACCTACTTCCACTTATGCTCTCTCTATGCCACTCCGACCATGTTCGCCGAAGTCTAATGTATCAGTACGCAAAATGAAAGGAGGCGTACTTACCTAGTCCCATTCTTCTATCTTCCCTTTTGTTCTCACACCTACCAAGCAAGCATCCATCCACCAGGAAACAGTAGGAAATTTCGTTCGACTTACCTGCCAGCAGATGCCAGACGTCTGATCTCGCAGCGCCCAGCGCAAGGTGATCGACCCAACGGTATGGATATATTAGGAAGAAAGAGTTGAAAGAAAGAACCCCCCGAGCCCCGTTCTGACTCAACCCAAGCTAAAGATGATAGAAAGATGTAGACATCGACGCATACCGCAGTTTCGGCTCATGTTGGGCAACTTGAAATCGAGGGACTGTGAGAACGGTTCAGCCGCTCTGCCCACGGTTATTAAGGGGGAAAGGGAAGGTCGAGTGGGTGGCGGAGGGGAGGTATGCGCCGGTTAAGGAGCGTGGTGGTTTGGAGATGGATGACTGGACAACGTGCACCGGTCCGCTGTGACTAAGTGGTTGGAGACACCCGATGTCGATATTGCCTTTAGTGCCGATGGTATCTTTTTATATTTTTGTAGTTATGGCGAGACCGTGAGCTCAGTTGCGCTTTGTCATGGAGTGGGGAGGAATCCTGGAGAGGGAATGAATGGCGAGAATGGAAGCCGTCTTGGGGCCAGGCTGGGACCTACAGAGGTGTTAGTAGAATGGACAGTGTAGCACACATGCATTTGGTGGATGAGGGCTATAGTGGTTGCTTGGTGGTGTTGGAGTGTTGAGTGTGGGAACGAGAGTGAGGTGGGGAGGGAAGGTTATATACCATCTACAAATGTTTGCTGGAACAAGAGAATATCAGATTCGCGTGGATGTGATCACTGATTGCTGCTCGATTGACTCAGAACGGGATACAACAAGGAGATGATAGCAATCCGCTTGTCTTCCGTGCTAGACAGTCGTCCGGGTGTAAGTAACTTGTATGTTAAGTCATAAAGACATATCTTCACACGAACTAGACTTGAAAAGAATGGCAACCGGTTCATGTTTGAACTTGTGATCATGATTTGGTATTTCGAGTTATGCTCGAACCTTCGTTTCGCCATATGCAAAAAGACGCCCAATTTTGATGCCCAAAAGCGGCAACTGCCCTGCATAGTATGCAAGACAAGAATTACAGAGTAAGACCGTAGAGTAGAGTAGTATGCAACTTCTTCCAGGCTCGCTTTGTTAGCAGCCGATACTGTGCCATGCCCAATCCATGCTCAAAACTCAGGATCCTCCATGATGATACCAAAGCTACGACGGCGACTGATCAGACCAATATCATCGGAATCCTTCTTATATTGGGGAGACCAGCGATCTCTCCTTGTCTCGCGTCCATCACGCTCAGTAGCGGAAGCATTCTAGGCACCGCTCGCCACACCACGTATGTTGATACCACCTCCTCCTCCGCCACGCCGATCAGCAGATCCGCGGATGTTGATTCCTTCCTGGCTGCGTGCACGTCCTTGGCCACGGATGCTGATATCGTCATCGCGTGTGATGCGATCAGCGAGACCTCGTCGAGGCTGTGACGGCTCAGAGAAGTCGGTGACATAGGGATCGCGGTCGTCACCCTTGAGGCGACCAAACGACTCAGCGGGATCGTCGTCATCGCGTGTGATTCTGTCAGCTAGCGACCGCTTCTGTTGCGGAAGCACGGGCTGTCCGTTCTTGGTCATGCGAGAAAGTAGCGAATCCCCTCCTCTTGACTTCTTTGATCCGTATGTTGCGTCGATGGCGTTTGACCGATGGTGATTGCCCATTGGCGAAGTGTCAATGAAAGAAGAGTCCTTCTGCCAACGTCCACCACTCGCAGGGCCGCCGCGATCATAGTTTGCACGGTCGTGTGTCCAACGATCCATGCTGGGTTCACGGCGACGTCGGGTGTCGTTGCGGCTACGACTCCGGCTGCGGTACCGACGGCGGCCCGCGTGGGTCGCGTTCTCTGCGAATCCGAAGCGGCCGTCGCCTTCTTCGTCGGAGGCAGGGGAGGCGCTGCGTCCTCGTAGACGGCCGAAGCGTGGCTCTTGTGGACTGGGTCTGTTAGCTTGTGGACAGGATAATGGGGCAATGCGCCGAAGTACCTTCTTGAGCCTGGCCGGTAGGAATCAACATCGTCATTCCTGAGTCTACCAGCAGCGGGCTCACGACCTCCTCTGCCACCGCGGCCTCGAACTTCTCGTCCATCGCGGTCATCCCGGTTGTTTCGTCCGTTCCGGCGCGGGCCCCTTCGGTCAGCGCCTGAGTCGCCCATCGACTGGTCTCGGCTGTACCCCCGCCTTGATCGGTCCCTGGAGCCCATGTCCTCGTCGCCATAATCTAGGAAGTCCTTCTGCGGTTTTTGATTCCGCCGCGGCTCCCTCTGGTGGTTGCCAGCCACATCTGGGTTGCGCTGGTAGTAGTTGCTCTTGGTTGCTGCGCCCTTCGGCTTCTGGTCGCCGGCGTTGGACTGCCTGATCACGAGGCGACTGTTGGGCTTCTTTGAGTATGGTTGCGCTGTGCGGGGCTCTTGCAGTGAGATGTTGCTGGTGTCGCCCACGTCGGGGTGAGTGAGGATGCCTAGGGCGACGGTCGCGTCTTCCTTGTTGTAGAATTCGAGGTTGACCGAGTTGTCGTTCACCCAGCGCAGTTGCTTGACGCGCGGGTCTGATTGGCAATGCTCCATAGCCCAGTAGAGAGGGTCGTTGGGGTCGAAGTCGCTCACGCCCTGGAGGTTTAGCGATTCGGGCCATGCTTCGTGGACAATGATGTCCTCGAGGTAGGCGGCGGGGACGCTCCGTTCTTGCTCGGCTGGCTCCTGTGATGGCGCGCATGTCAGTCAATTGCGCCTTCTCGTGCAGGCTGGCGCAATGCTCACCTGGACAACCTGCTGTGGTTGCGACGGCTGTGCTACCGGTTCAATGTCTGCGCCTACATCAATGTCAATATCGTAAGCGACATCAGTCATGTCCGTGTCGTCCATGATGGCGGCTATATTTCAAAGAGGTCCGGCAATTCGGTGAGGTGGTGTTGTTGGAAGTTCGAGAGCTGTACAAGCAGCGCGCCGCGGTCGGTAAGCTCCAAAGCGCGGGCGGGCACTAACGTCATCACGTGCGTGATTGAGACGCCCCGGCACAATACGATTGCCCGACTGTGTTTCGCCACCAACAATAGCATAAACATCAGAGTGACGGTGAACGTGCAAGCAAGACAAGTTTGGATCAGGGTCGTCATAACACCCTGCAGCGGACCAATCAAGCTTGCAGACATGGCCCCTAGAAGCTAGCCACGACGCGTAACAATTGAAAGCGATGTATATATGTATATATGCTCGAGACATTGACGACTTTCTAAAACCGCCTACTATTTCACGACTGCTCCTCCAGCGTAAAGGTACCCGTCTTCGTAATGAGGTACTCATTCACTGCGACATCCTTTCCTGACTCCTTGCCATAGCCGGATTGTTTGATGCCACCAAATGGCGATTCTGCAGCAGAAGAGTTGCCCTGGCATATGTTAGTATGCTTTCCGATGTTTTCATTGTCAACTTACAGTGTTCAGCCCGATCATGCCGGCCTCCAGATTCTCAAACAGTCTCCAGGTGCGATCAACGTTCTTCGTGAAGCAGTAGGATGCGAGGCCCATACTGGTGTCGTTCGCGGCCTTGACAGCTTCATCCTCAGTCTCGAACTTAATGAATGTGCTGATCGGGGCGAAGGCTTCTTCATTGGCAATGTCCATGTCTGGCGTAATGCCGGTGATGACGGTAGGTTCGAAGAAGTAGCCACCGTCCTTTTCCACCTTGTTACCGCCCGTATGAATCTTCGCGCCTTTTTTCTTCGCATCTTCAACAAGAGCGAAGGCTTTCTCGACACCCCGTGGAGTAGTCACTGGGCCCATCGTCGTCTTCTCATCTGAACCGTGACCAACGACGATCTTTTGTGTCTCTGCGTTCCAGCGTTCGAGGAACTTGTCGAAGATTCCAGACTGAACGTATATCCGGTTCGCCGTAATACACGCCTGACCCGCATGTCGGTACTTCAACGCGAAGATCTGAGTCAAAGCCTGTTCGATATTCGCGTCGTCGAAAATCAGGACAGGGCAATTGCCGCCTAATTCGAGTGTGACTTTCTTCAGATTGTCTGCACACATCCTAGCGACTAGCTTGCCAACGCGCGTCGAGCCTGTAAACGTGACCTTGCTCACAAGCGGATGCCGACAAAGCGCCTCACTGAGCTCTGGTGTCTTGTCAAGATCTGTAGTGAGGACGTTCAAGGCTCCTTTGGGAAACCCAGCTTTCTGAGCGAGGTAAGCTAGTGTGAGTACAGTGATTGGTGTCTCCGGGCTGGGTTTCACAATCATCGTGCAGCCCGCAGCCAATGCAGCCCCAGCCTTGCGAAGAATCATGGCGATGGGGAAGTTCCATGGCACCAACGCGACAGCGACACCAAGCGGCTGCTTGATCGTGAAGATGCGTCTGTTTGGTAGTGCGGGAGTGAAGACACTGCCTTGAATACGCTCGGCTTCGCCAGCAAACCACCATGTGAAGCCTGTCGAGTAGTCGATTTCTCCATACGCCTCGGCTCTAGGTTTTCCAGTCTCATACACAAGAATAGTCGCTATGTCTTCCCTATTCTCCTTGATGAGGGCATCCCAGCGGTAAAGCATCTGTGCTCGTTGTCGCGGGCTGATCTTCTTGTACTCCTGGAAACATGCATGCGAGCTTTCAACAGCATTGTCGACGTCAGATGCATCGTTCGTAGGACACTCTATCCACGGCTTTCCTGTTCCAGGGTCTATTCGCCTGTCAGATCTCGGTGTTCAGATAAGTAGATATGCTGTGATGACTGACCGACCACTTCGAACGTCTTTCCCGACTTCGCTCGTACCCAATCGCCATTCACGAAAGATAGGCTATGAAGCAAGTCTGGATTGTTCAGCTGGGGTATATTAGTATGAGTCAATCCAATCGAGTTCGTATCGACGCACCTTGAACGGTAGCTCGTGTTTCCTATTTGACGCCATTTGGAGTTTGACTTGAAACTCGTTCACGTATGGAGATGCCTCGGAAATTCGTTCTAAGTTTCTACGTATCGTTGACCAAAGCTGGTGAGGGTGAAGTGAAGTTGCCTGGAGGAGACGATCTTGGAAGGCGCATGGATTCCGCGGCCACCATGGCCAGCATCTGCAGACAACAGAGCTTCCCCACTTTCCAGCGTATAGCCTACACGAGCCAGACGCGTATCTGCAGCGACACCCGGATATTTCAGGAAAGGCGATCCGAAGAGACGCCGAAGACGTTCAAAGCAGCGAAACGTCGGCGGAGACGTTCTCCAATTGGCTCAAACCTCGGTGGTCCTCCAACACGACGTCAACTCCATGCGGGGCATCGCGCTTACCCCTCACTGCTGTGCTCGACTCCGAAGAACGACTAGTCGACTGATGATGATTGGAGATGCGATACCGGTGGCAGACATCAGGGTCCATGAGATGGCAGGCAGGAGCGCCTTGTCCCTTTGTAATCATAACATCAACATCGCCGCTGGCTATTGAGACTCAGCATCGACCCTAGCAATTCAAA
Organism: Alternaria ventricosa; assembly: GCF_023758065.1. Lineage (NCBI taxonomy): Eukaryota > Fungi > Ascomycota > Dothideomycetes > Pleosporales > Pleosporaceae > Alternaria > Alternaria ventricosa. The sequence goes on along the minus strand of NW_026055683.1, from coordinate 1,722,705 downwards.
TCTATATCCAAAAAGACACAGTTGACCCACTTGCATTATACCCTGAGGCTCAATTCATCAAATCTCTCATCATGGGCAGACTAGATGGCAAAGTCGCCATCGTGACCGGTAAAGCGCATCCTCATCAATCCTCTCACATCACACTAACAACCTCATCAGGCGGCGGCTCAGGCTTCGGTGCCGGAATCTCAAAAGGCATGGCCTCTGAAGGCGCCAAAGTCCTGGTTTGCGACATCAACCAGTCAGGCGGCGAAGCAACCGCAGCCACAAACCCTTCCTTTCTCGCCTTCCACAAGATGGACGTGACCAAAACCTCGGACTGGAAAGCCACCGTCTCGGTTTGTATCGAGAAGTTTGGGCGCTGTGATATACTCGTCAATAACGCTGGTTGGTCGTATACCAACAAACCCACGACGACGGTCACAGAGGACGAATTTGACAAGGTTTTCGATGTCAATGTCAAAGGTGTTTATCTTGGCTGCAACGCTTGGGTCAATCAAGCCATCGAGCGCAAAGAGGGAGGTGTGATCATCAACATCGCCAGTGTTGGAGCTACCAGACCAAGACCGGGATTAGTCTGGTATAACGCGAGTAAAGGCGCGATCTGGAATGTAAGTTATCTCCTACCTCTATCTAAACTTAGCATCGATCTCCCAATGACTAATGCATACTTCAGGCAACAAAAGGCCTCGCGGCAGAGTACGGGCCTCATCAGATCCGTGTCGTATCCATTTGCCCCCTTGTTACAGGAACGGGTCTCTTCTCTGCCTTTACAGGAATGGAAGATACACCGGAGAACAGGACGAAGTTCACGTCGAATGTACCCATGGGTAGGATTGGTGAAGTGGACGACGTGGTAAATGCGTGTATCTTCATGGCGAGCAAAGAGGCTGGCTTCATTACAGGAGTTAACCTGGAAGTGGATGGTGGACGGTGTATCTAGACTAGCTTTGCTACGGAGAAGAGAACAAGGGTCAAGCCGGCTCGGTACATCATCCCTTGAAACGGCTACAGAACGCCGTCATATCTCATCAACCTGAGCCTAACCTTCCATGTGCACATCTTCATCCTCCCCGTCTTCCTCATCCTCCTCATGGTCATCTTCGTCGTCGCTGTCACCGTTGTCGCTATCATCATCACTATTATCCTCCTCCATTTCATCCCCGTATTCCTGCTCAACTCCGTCTTCGTCTTCGTCGTTCTCGTCCTCCTCATAATCCCACGCCTCATCCGTCTCTAGCAACTCCTCAATCTCCCTCCTCCTCCTAGCCTCATCACTATTTTCATCCACTCCATCAACCAGCGCATTCTGTACAAAAGCACCCCTTCTGTCCGCTTTGTCCAGAGCGATCTCTCTGTCAATCTCCAAAGCCCAACCTTCCCAGACGGCACCCCTCTGAGTCGCCGTCATCCTTCCCCTACTCGCCCTCCACCTCTTTGTCAATTCTCGCTCCCTCACTACTGGAGATTCCACCATCATCATCTCGTAAGCCTGCTTCGCCTTCTCATAGGCAGCGCGATGCGGTACTGATGGTCTTCCATCCGGTGCTGCATAGCTCTCCAGCACGTTGTAGTGACCCTTTCGCACTCTATCTTGCGCGTTGGCCCATACGCCCAAGGGTAGAAAGACTGCGCGATTGAGGGTTATCTTCCCACTCTTGGGATGTGTGTACCCAAGGAGGAAGGCGTCAGTCTCGGCTACTCCATTGTCGCCTAACTTCAGTCCGCCGGGACCGATGGTGTTTGCGGGTACGACGATCTTAGGCAAATAGATCTGAATGGGAATACCGCGATGAGATGTCGTAAAGGGAGAAGTGGCTAGCAGACTTGGTGCGAAGGATGAGAGAGGAGAACCTGGTGGTCGCAGGTTAAGCGGAGATGGAGCAGTGCGCTGCATGGTCGTCTGAGGAGGAGCCAGTAGAGAATTGAGAGGGAGCTGTCGGCGCTGCTGAATAGATCCACCCTGATCAACTGGTCTGCTAAGACTTGGCAGGTCTGGTGCCCGTGGTTCGGGTAGTCCGGCATTTGGAAGTCGCTGACCATAGCTCGCGGTATGACCCTGTGTCTCTTGAGCAGCTACGAGACGCTGTGCAAAAGCCGGAGGTGGTGCATGATCAGAGCGTCCTAGTGGCGTCGGCCAAGATGAGGTGTAAGCTTGCTGAGACAGGTTTGGTTGGTGAGTAGCAGACTGGAACCAGGCAGGGGGAAGACCCGCCGGCGGAAGGTTCAAAGGATGAGCCCCATATACAAATGGAGAATGATGCTGGTGTTCGAATCCAGGTGGTAGCGGCGGTCGAGCATAAGGACCGAATCCTCCTTGGAAGCCCCTAGGCTGTTGGTGTTGAGAAAGTGACTGCGGTCCAGATACAGTAATGTTCGGAGTTTGAGACACTGCCGAAACAGGTGGTTGAGTATAAGGATGAGGGCTTTGCATACTCGCTCCTCCAGCTTGGACGTTCTGCTGGGACATCACTCGACTCACCGCCTGACTCACCTGCTGCTTAAGCATCCCTATCATTTGATCTGCGCGATTTGGAGTAGTATCCCGCACGAGCGCCGCAGCATGTGGTGGTGTCTGTTCTGCAACAGGAGCAACTGCTGTAGTAGGTAGAGCGGCATGGCTTGGTCGGTGTCGCAGGTGGGGGAACAATGTCGTGTCAGGAATGAACGTATTTAGAGGTTGAGTGGAGGTCATCGCAGGCGGTGGGCGCGGTAGCGGTGGTAGGTTCGGACGAGGAAGCGATGCAGGTGGTGGTAGAGATGGACGAGGAAGCGATGCAGGTGGTGGTAGAGATGGACAAGGAAGCGTCCTGAGCGATGGTAGGTTCGGACGAGGGGGTGTTGCGAGTGATGGTAATGAGGGTGTAGGCAGCAGACGCATTCTGGCCCTTGGGACACTCATGCCGTCGTCAGAATCCTCATCGGTACTCCCATCGCCGTCATTGTTTTTGTTCGGCCTACCGCCGTCAAAGTTGCCTGAAGAACGTGGGTTGGATGGGAAATTACTACGCGCGAACATCTCTGACAAGCCTGCTTTGTCTCTTGCACCTCGGAACAGCGTGCTCTTCATCTTACCCACAAGCGGTGTAGGAACGATGTTGATCCTTTGCAGCCCCTCATCTTTGGTCTGCTGAATCTTGCGCAACAGACTGTCAGTTACATTCGGGCGATGGGCGTGACTGGTCGTGGTAGGAATGAGAGGGACACCCGATGGGCTTTGGGGAGCAGCACTGCGCGCAGCAAACTGAGCCTCGTCCGCCAATTTGTTGCTGATGGAAATTTCCAATTGCTTTGCTCTATGTCGCTCCTTGAGCGACTTGAAAGCCTGCGCGAGTTTTGCGTCCTTCTCGTAGTTCTTGAGACCGCCTGCGTCCACGAGCGGTGGCGTCTCTTGCAGGCTCATTGTCTGATCTCTTTGGTAGTCTCTCATATTCTGTGGGGTGACTCCTGCTTCTACGAGTAAGAAGAAAGCGCGTTGTCGCGATTTGAAGCAAGCTTCGTAATACTTGGCGCGCTTGTACTGGTCTCGAGGGATGTTGATAAGAGGCGGCAGGGGTTCGTCTGTCTTTGGGGGCTGTATGCCGAAGTGTACTTCGCGGTACTTTAGACGTTCGCTTTCTTCTGTCTTGCGTTCAAGTGCCGCTAGGTCAGGCTTTTGTCGCATCTGAGTGGTTGTGTCACCGCCTTGTCCGTCCTTCCCGCCATCTTTGGCGACACCAGTTGCTTGATTCATTTCCTTTTTGACTTCCTGAGGAACAAGGAACGGATGGTATTCAAAGTCCCACAAACTCGGAATCTCGCCATGTAGAGCCGCCTTCAGAGCCTTCCCGTCCCCTTCGTAAAAGTCGATCCACCTGTAAAGGAACTCGATAAAGTTGGGTACCACTGTGCTGTCGACCTGCACGATATCGACCAGAATGCGCAACATGTCCTCCTCGTGCAAGAGATCGGGATCGATACAGCGAGCATGCAGAGTCATCGGAGGGGCGTTGCTGGCCGGTTTCTGCGCGGTAGGGGTGTTTGGCTGGTCCAAATCAAGGCGAGGTCTCTTTGCTGATTGCGGTGCCGCGAGGGATTGGCGAGCCGCTGACTGACTGACTTCCCACTGCACACACCACGTCCATAGCTCCTTGTCGGTCTCCAACGCCTTGCGCTCCGTGAAGTCCTGGAGAAGCGCGAAGAAAACGTCGTGGTTCGTGTCCATTCGGTAGGTGATGGCGTGAGCCTTGTACTGCTCATAAGGTACGAGAGTGGGTAGCGGCTCGACGTTGCCAACAACATCTTGTAACTCGAGATAGCGCTCGTCGAATAGGTCCATCACCTTGCCATGAGACGCCATGGTTGTGCAGGCGCCTGCGCTGTTGTTCAAGACGAAACCAAAGTGTTGTGGTGTTGCTGGTTGAGAGGTGAGAGGGGAGCTAGGCAAACGCGCGGTGTTGCCATGCGGACGCAAACGAACAATATCAGCGGAAACGCGGGGAGTAGCTTGAAAGTCGAGGACTGAGATCACGAGACAACGCAACGAAAGAGATTGAGCACAAGCAGCCTACCGTCCAACTCGGAAAATCTATGCTGGTCGTATTGCAAACCCGAGTATTTGTACAGTCGCCAGAGGGGTATCGTCGCATTCGTGCCATAGCGCCGCCTTCACTTGTTCCTAGTATACACGCGCGACCCAATGCTCATTTGCTGCTCTCTCTGATCTTCTGCATGATGGCGCTCGCCCTGTCCTCGGCCTCTTCCCGTACTCTCCGCCAATCTGTTGTGTAAACCTTCTTCACGCCCTCCTCGAGGCTTCGGTTCCAGCGGTCTTTGGCCATCTCGGCTAGCCCGACGGGAGCTTCCCGGCTTGTGGGTTCTGGCTCTGGCTTCTTGGGCTCATAGAATTCGGTGAGGACTTGGCGTTGCTGTCGTAGGAGCGCGGCTTGTGTTATGCGGTTTTGTGTGTGTAGGGAGATGCTGAGGTAGAGAACGCCTGTGGTCAGTGTGACGCCTCCGAGCTGCACAGGTTAGCTGGTGTCATTGCAAGCGACTGGTAGCACTTACGAAGCCGGTGATGAAGCCCATGGCTACGCTGGAGATGTGTCGACGTGTGGGCGAGGATGACGTGCACGGGTATTTTGCTGGATGCGTCGGGGGCCAATGGCTGGGCAGACAGATGTGCTGCGTCCGCTTGCTATCCCTGTATCGACGTGAGGGGCTGGCCAGGGCGAAAACACGAGAATGTCCGGGTGGTGGAAAGTTGACTCGAGTGTGAGGTCAGCGGAATCGCGCGATGGCCTGCCAGGATTATTCCGTCCCAATGCGGCAACATGTCCAAGATCCGTTGAACGCAACTAGCGCCGGTTCCTCCTCCATCGGCGCATGCCCTCACACTCCAGCCTCTCCCTGCAACCATGCTTTTTCTCCCACAAGCCCTCGATTTCATCGCCTTTATGCCCGTATCATGCTCCGTCCTCGCGCAATCTCTACGGATACCATCAGCTTTTCGTCCGGTGTGCTTACGCATATGTTCTCGCGACTCCTCACGCTAGACTATGCACCTTCAAGCGTGTGCATGGCCAGGTAGTAACTGCACTCCCCAGGGTTCATATGCACATGTCGCTCGCGGGGCTCCCAGTGGTACGCAGGGAACTGCCGTACCTACACACCATCGTAGAGTGGTTGCACACAAGCTTGGCACATCTACTTAAGAGCGTCCAATGCCTACATGGCAGCTGCCCTTGGAAATCCTTAGTCCAATCAATACAATAGCGAGAAGCGAAAATGGCACTAAATGAACTTGTGCAAGTGCCTTCTGCAACCAACATCCTCCTTCTCCTTGCGGTATATTGGGTTGTGTGGATCGTCTATTGTCGTACTCTACACCCACTTGCACGTGTACCGGGCCCCATATGGCCTGCCGTTTCGCGAACGTGGCTCAGGTGCCCATGCTCCAACCTCTCTCTCGGTAGGAGAAATGCTAATAGACGAGTAGTAAGAACTCCCTCAAATCTGCTTTCTTGACTGCCTTGAGGCACTCGCAACCACTGTTTTTACTCCTCGCCTCGGGAAGTAGCTTGTTCAAAAGCCAATCATGCTAACACGAAACTCACGAACAGTGTATCAGATGTTTCTTGGTGATTTTGAGGTCGCCCTACGCGCGCTACATGAGCAGTATGGTCCTCTTATACGCATCGCTCCGAACGAAGTTAGCTCCAGTGATCCAGACGCGATATCACTCATCTACACTACTCAGAAACCTTTGAGCAAGACGGACTGGTAAGTCACGCTTACAGGTACCATGAGTATGCTGCGTATGTCTGCTAAATCGGCAGGTATGCTTCTTTCCGCCCCCGAGGCATTAGCGAGCACGCAGACCTTTTCACCGAGACAGACGAAGAGAAGCACACCAAGTATCGTCGGATTGTTCAGCCTGCCTATCTAATGGCCAGCATTCTGAAGCATCAAGATGCGATCGATGATTGCACAAACTTGTTGAAAATGAGACTGCACGAACTTGCTAAAACGAACAAAGAGGTAGACCTGGGGCTTTGGCTCGAACTGTTTGCTCATGATGTAATTGGGCACATCCTTTTTGGCCAATCGTTCGGTTTCTTGGAGAAAGGTACACATGTGGATTCCTTCATTGAATCTGTGCACAACGCTGCCCCGCTTCTTGCTGTCATTACTGCGGCACCGCCCTACATGCGCAACATCATCATGCTGGCAGCCACGTGTATTCCTAGCACTTTGAAGCAGTTCAAAGCCGTACAAGCTACCGTGGTGGAAGCTAAATGCCAGACACAACTTCGCCTACAATGCCCGGCGGAGGCGAACGATCAGAGTCAAGACATCCTTTCTCAGCTCCTACGTAAAGTGGGACAGAAAGATAGTGAAGCTTGGTTCACACACAAAGAAGTCACATTGGAGTCCTGGGCTGGTATCATGGCCGGCGCTGATTCTGTCGCCATCAACTTAAGGGCAGTTTTATACTACCTTATGAGAACACCCGATGCAATGTCTAAAGCGACCCGGGAACTACAGACCCAGCAACACCTTCTCAGCACACCTATTAGCTTCGCAGAATCAACGAAACACCTATCGTATGTCAGTGCGTGCATTAAAGAAGCCTCTCGCCTTTTTCCAAGTACCGGATTCAACATGAGTCGTATAGCTCCTGCACAGGGTATTACTCTGTCTGGCATCTACATTCCGGCTGGGTATCACGTCGGCGTCAATGCTCAGACAGTGCAATACGACAAGAAGCTCTTCGGCGAAGACGCTCTGCAGTTTCGACCAGAGCGCTGGCTAGTGAGCGAGGCCAGAAAGTTTGACATGGAAAGGGGGATGCTATTGTTCGGTGCAGGAACGAGGACATGTATCGGAAAGAATGTAAGTCTTCTCAAGGAGATGAGCTATAATAGGGTCGCGTCTATTGCTGGTATACTGATCACACATCTTCCTTAGGTTGCCTTGGCGGAAATCCACAAACTCGTCCCAGAGCTCCTCCGCTGTTTTGACATGCATATGACTCATGATCGACCCTGGAAGACGTGGAATGCTGGGTTTGTGAGGCAAAGTGATGTCATAGTCAGGCTTGCTGTACGCTAGATATGGAATGTATCCTTTTCTCCAGCTTTGGAATTAGGCTGACTTCTCGGAGTATTTGCTTTCTTTCGCTTCTAAATTCAATACATGGTCAGTCAGTACCTATGCGACCTAGCGTGCAGATTCATTCGGTATGCGACTCAAGAGTTGAAAGGTCAGAGTGTCCGGGTGAACATGCATCTACATAGCATTCATTCCGTAGAACGCCTCAGGATTTTATGAACGTTCTCCGCGCTTTATCGTTCCACGTGGTACTCTATGATCCACCAATGATATCCGCTGTATGGGTCGGCTTTCCGTCAGCTCCAGCCTTGTCCGCACCACTATCGCGGTACTCATCCAGCGACGGCGTGTCGGCATAGCACATCTTCATAAAGCTCTCAGGGTAGCGTCCACCGCTAATCTCTGCCTCTTCGCACGCCTTGCGAATCTTCTGTTCCTCCTCCTTACTTAGCTCAACCTTCACACTCCCGACGTTCTCCTCCAGGCGCTCAGGCTTGGTAGTACCCGGGATGGGGAAGATGTCGTCACCCTGTGCCATCAACCACGCCAGTGTCAACTGACCAGGCGTAACACCCTTCGCCTTTGCAATCTCGGTGATGTGGTCCACGAGCTTCAGGTTTTTGGGGAAGTTCTCGGCACTGAATCGGGGCGCATAGCTACGGAAGTCGCCTTCCTCAAAGTCGTCGGGGCTCTTGATGGCGCCAGTCAGCATACCGCGGCTGAGCGGCGAGTAAGCGACAACTGCCACGCCAAGCTCGCGACATGTCTTAAGTAGATCGATCTGCTTGCTCTCGATCTCCAGCGCGAAGGGTGAGTATTCGACCTGTACAGCGGAGATGGGGTGGACCTTGTGCGCTCTTCGTAGCGTCTCAGAGCTGACTTCTGATAGACCGAGATACTTTACCTTCTTGAGATTGACGAGGTCGGCCATGGCTTGCACGGTGAGCTCAATAGGCGTCTTCTGGTCGACACGGTGACAATAGTAAAGGTCGACATGCTCGACTCCGAGACGCTGAAGAGACTTCTCGATGGCTACTTTGACCTAAAAGTGGGTTTACGAAGTCAGCGTATGTCTCAGTCGCAGTTTTTACATTGGTTGACTGACGTGTTCTGGGGAAGTGTCTATTTCACCGATCGAGCTCTTGAAAGCAAACTTGGTAGCAAGAAAGATGTCCTTGCGCTTGTCGGGGTTGGCCTTGAACCACTGTCCTACCAAGTCTTCGTTGTCGCCGTAACTAGAATAGCTGTTAGCTGTTGTCAGACCCAACGACCCGACAACCATACACATCAGAAGAGTCCCAGAAGCGTTCGCCTAGCTTATGGGCCAAGTCAAGCATTGCCAGACGTTCAGAGTCTGGCTTCGGCTTGCCATAGAACGAGGACAAGCCCATGAGGCCGAAACCCAGGCGGTTGACTTGAGGGCCATCGCGACCGAGAGGTGCAGTGGGCAGAGACATTGTGGTATCGAGTGATGAAATTGGGTTCAGAAGGAAGGCAGACTGCTGTGCAATTCGACCGGAAGGGACTTGGTTTTAAGTGTGAGATAGGCACTGGGACGGACGAAGTAAACTAAGCTTAATTATCGGGTACCTGATTACAATGACGCTGGTATCCCACCCGCATTGACCTCACTTGCCACTAACTCCTTAACCCCGCTATGCATGAGATCATACCTGTGTATCCGCCACGAGTACTGTAGCTTCACCTTCCGTTGGTACATAGTAACTCGACGGATATTGAGACTTAAGGGCCGAATTCGTGAGCGATTTCTTTGTTCGTCCGAAGAATTGAGTATCGTGAAGTTTCCGCTCTGCAGTCGGCGGAGCAAGACGGAGATAAGCCACCAGGACTCCGGTCAGGTCGTGAACTACCGTGACTGAAGCCTGAAGGAGGTACCGGTTGGTCCGGAGTGAAGTATCAGGCATCCAGAGTGTATTTGACGTGTTGCACGTTGTGTCGCTTGGCATCGAGGTCTCACGCGTCGCGACAGGCGACAAGGTTCCTTTCCCAAGGTTCCTGCCAAGCTCCCCGATGACCAAGTTAGCGTCCGTCAAACCTCACTACATCACACCTCCCCCACCAATGCATACCCTAGTACCTTCTTTGTAATGCGGTCGCCATGCTTACGCGACGCCGACGTTCAACCTCAGACAATCTGCTCGCGACTTACACCTACGGATAATTTAGTAAAGGCAGCACAGTATGACCGCCGAAGTACGCGACCTCAAGCCGCTCAACATCAGACCCGTCCAGCATCAAGTCCACGATCCGCTCAAGACAGAACCGTTCGCCTTCGACCACCATGATGACACCATCCACGTCCTTCTATGCGCTTCAGGTTCTGTTGCGACCATCAAGATACCGAACATGATCAACGCGCTTGCGAAACACGCGAACGTACGAATACGGCTCATCTTCACGGCTGCGGCAACCAACTTCCTGCAAGGCCAGAGCGTGGAGCAGCCTTCGATCGAGGAAATAGAGGCGTTGCCGAACGTGGACGGAGTATACTTTGACGAAGACGAGTGGAGAGAGCCATGGATCCGAGGCAATAAGATCCTCCACATCGAGCTACGGCGATGGGCAGACATCATGGTCATTGCACCCTTGAGTGCTGATCTACTCGCCAAGATCACACAGGGATGGTCAGATAACCTCCTACTGTCCGTCGCGCGCGCATGGGACACCACAGGTCTGATCGATCCAGTGAGGAGCATACCAGGCGTGCAATGGCCGCAAGAAGATGGCGGCATACAGAAAAAGAGGATTCTAGTCGCTCCGAGCATGAATACCGCCATGTGGTTCCAGCCCATCACCAAGAAACAGTTGCATGTACTGGAAGAAGAGTGGGGAGTAAAGAATGGAGGCTGGTACGAGGTACTGCAACCTATGGAGAAAGAGCTAGCGTGTGGAGATATTGGTGGTGGCGCAATGAAAGATTGGAGGGAGATTGTGGAAGTGGTTGAGCAGCGGCTAGGCCTGCTGCCGTGATAGCTTCTCACATGCACTCTTGTACGGTTAGAGCCCTACTGCTATACGCATGCTAATAGTCTTGCTAGGGATTTGAGCCAAAGTGCGCTACACTACCTTATGCATGCGCGAGCACTGAATGGCACAGCAAGGGAGAGGGGCAACCTGCTTCACGTTCAGTCAAGCAGCGTAAGGTCTATCTTGGCTCTATGCGTGTAGACGTCATCACATGAGCAAAAAGATGGCGTACACAAAAGAGCAAAAAGACAGAACTTAGATAGGTGCCCCTCTCACGCACCGTATGCTGACAGCCTCCTTAATTTCTTAAACCAGACCACGTCTGTGCTGTCTCGCTTCTGTCTTTGTCGATGCTCGAATCGGCGACCTTGACCTAGCGAGCTGAACAGGCGATATGCCCAACGGCGCCAGGCCGGACTCGAGTCTTGATGAATAACTCTTGAAAGTCAATGTCTTTATACCAGAGGCAACCAATCATACTATATCAGAAGTGAGGAAAGCCATGTTGCAGTGTTGACAGTGACGGTGATGGGCGTTGAGCGTTTGTTGTGGTGGTCGGTGTTGCGAAAACTGAGACCTGCGTTCACCTGGTGACGAGGACCAAACGAGACTGAAACTAGAGCAATGAGAGCGCGATGTCGTCATTTACGCGCCTTCACTTTATGGAGTGCAGCAAAGTCCTCGATCCCAATAACATGAACTGTCAACCTGACGATTACCGCCAGTAGAACAACATGGCGCCCAGCAAGTCCACAGCAAACGCATATGTCCCAGCCTCCCCCAGCGCTACCTATTCTAGCTCTGTTCTTGCAACCTTGAAGTCGTCGGTAAGTAATCGCTTCTCTCACCTTGGTGTTTGCTTTTGACATGTGGGCAGATACAGAACACGAAAGCGAAGCTCAACGCCCTCCGTACAACCAGGCAACCGAAGGTTACCAACCCAGGGACGAGGAGTAAGACGGTGGACGAGCGAGAGTGTCTCCAACGAACATCAAAACGACTTTCCATTATCGATGAGCCCGCTACTGGCCGCGATATGTCCTCCACAAGCGACGAACTGCTGAGCGACCCCGCAGCGTCTTCATTCCTATCCACCGGCTCCGATCCCCATCGTTCGCTCACAGCGCGCGACTTCGAAGTCGGCGGTACGCTTGGTCGTGGGAAATTCGGGCGCGTGTATCTCGCCCGTCATCTCGCGACAGATTACGTTTGCGCTCTCAAGATCATATCAAAGGCGCAGGCTACAACACAAGAAGAGGAGAAGTTGATACGCCGCGAGCTAGAGATTCACCAAAACCTCGCGCATAAGAACATCTTGAAGTTACTGTCATGGTTTCACGACGACGAATCGATATACCTTGTGCTCGAATTTGCTCCGGGCGGCAGTCTCTACTCGAAGATGAACAAGCAGCCCAAGGGTAGGTTCACAGAGCACCAAACAGCCGTCTACATCGCTCAACTCACGTCCGCACTACGCTACATGCATAGCAAGAACATCATGCACCGCGACATAAAGCCGGAGAACATACTTCTTGGTTTCCACGGCGAGATCAAGCTTGCTGACTTTGGATACTCCGTACACTCTGAGTCAGGATTTCGATCAACGGTGTGCGGCACACTAGATTACTTAAGCCCTGAGGTTGCGGTCATGACACTCAAGCCCGGGATGAGCGGAGGGTGGTACACGAAGGCAATCGATCAATGGAGTCTGGGCGTCCTGATGTACGAGCTTCTTGTGGGTAAGCCGCCATTCGAGATGAAAGACGTGAAGAGTACACAAAAGAAGATTGCAAATTTTAAGGGCAAAAGTATCAAGTTTCCAGGTCATGTCAGCGAGCGCGCGGAAGAGCTGATTCGCGAGGTAAGTGACAACTACATGCCCTACGTGTGCTCGCAACGAAGTCGTTCTAACTTCGCAAAAGTTGCTCAATTTGGATGCTGAAAAGCGGATGAGTCTTGATGATGTTATGACACACCCTTGGATCGTCAGCCACGTCCCAAAGTCGGTTCAGTCAGGCATCCGATCTTTTGATCAGCTGCTTCAGCATGATGCTTGAGGGCCTGATGAGGCGGTGGAATGTCGTTACAGCTGGGGGCCGAATTGTATGTCTAGTGTTCTCGCCCTGCCACACGTCGATCTCGTATTTGACGGGCCGAATATGTGGGTTGCCTGATACTTCAGCCTCTGAGCTGTCTTGCACCTCGGGAGGCAGCCATATCAAGCCATGTACTACGCACTGTCTCGAAGTTTGCGCCCACCGGTAGGGGATCGGGACTAGTGTTGGCGAGTCCGGGTGAGTATCAGATGGCACTTATCCATGAATGGCATCCCGTTAGTTTTGTAGTGTACCTCAAGATGATGCATCGAGCTTCCCGTACAATAAGGCTTCCGCCAGGCAGATCCGATTCGTCATGTTTCTAAATGTGGTAAATTTTGAGAGGTAGTGCTTGAACTGCGTGCACGACATGAGATGTACCTGTCAAACGTGGAGGTCTTGGCACGACCTCAGGGGCATGTTACGTCACAGAACGTAACATGAACAACAACATTCATCCATTACGCTCAACACCTGAACATTGCACATCTTCACAAACTCTGACTGTTCTCACAGCTTGCCATCTCTCGTCAAGAATCTGTCTGGTGGACCCTGACCGGTGGCCGTGATAGCTCTGATCGCTCGCCTAGCCATGCAAGCGCCATGCTGCATTGGATACTCATCCGCGCCTCACCCTCAATGCTGCAGGCTACAGTGCCATGCTTGGCGCGCTACTGCTGTGCGGTGGCACACCAGCCAAAAGCGACGTTAAGGTGCAAGAAAAAGCTATTGCACTTGGCGTTTGATGATCTCATTGGCGGGTGGACTCGCCTACGGTCTCGCGCAATTCCAATCCACGTCCCTCAGTAAACGCCTCGATGCACATGTATGTTTGAGCCAAGACGTAATGACACGCCCGCGATGCGCTTTGAAGTGGCTCGCATTGTTCCATCGTGCAGAGATGGGCTATGGACGCCGGACGGGCGGTGCATAGATCGCAGCTGAGCAATGTTTATTGGTAGGTTGTAGATTTTCAGCCCTACTAGCAGGCTAGCTAACTCAAAGGCGGGTGTCGATTGCGGAGATCCTGACGCTATCACTCATCCATCTGATTGCGGCTCAGGCCTCCCGAAAGCCTAGACCGATGAGGGTAAAGCACTTCAGGGTGCGCCTTTGCTTTCGTTTACTCGTTTATACTCCTATATCAGGTAGGAACGTCCTGCTGTCTTTCAGCTGAGACATCACCAGCTTTGGAGTTCCCAGCATTCTAGCTGTCACTTCCTTCTCGGCCACGTGGGTCTCCTACTGCTTTGTTGAGCAATTTACTTTGTTTTATTCACTGCCCGTGCGTCGTTCAATAATCCTTCCTATTTCTTCGAGCAAGATCGGCCTCGTGGCCAACACACATCATTATGCTGAAGAGCACCCTGCTCTTGGCTTCGACAGCACTCGTCGCAGCGCAATCCTCTTCCTCTGAGCCATGCGCGAGTGTTGCGTCACAACTCCAGGAATCGACGAGTATCGAGGCACAGGCCGCGTTTGACTGTTTGGATTCAGTCCCTGTTGACGTCCAAGGAAACTCTCAGCTTATCGATGAGCTTAAGGAGCTTTGGCAGTTCCAGTCTGAACTCGTATGGCTGAAGAAACCTGGCGATGACTGGGAGTTCGGACCCCTGGACATCGAAGCCGAACTGGACAATGTAAAGAACAACCTTGGTTCTTTCTCCAGCGAATATGCAGTTCAACTCGCCATCCAAAACATCACTATTCGGACCGGAAACTTCCATTTCAACTACCGGCCCGATATACTTCAGGTGTTCTCTTTCTTCAGACAGGCCAATGTTGCCTCCATTTCCGAGGACGGCAAAGCGCTTCCAAAGCTCTATTTGGCTGATGATGTTGCAAGTGTGGCCGAGGGTAGCTCAGATGTTTCCGAAATCACGGAAATCAATGGTCAGAACCCGTACGACTTCCTGACGTCTGTTTCCTGGTCACAGTACATCGACTCCGATGGACTACTCAACGACATGCTGTCGAAGGGAGACACGGATAACACTGGCTCGTTCATGGATCAAAAGAGATATGACGGCCCTAGCACTGATATCACTTGGGCGAATGGTTCGACAGCTTCCATTCCCAACTACGCTGCCACAGATCGCAGCTTCGTTGGCGTAACTGATGGACAATCTTTCTTCGATACCTTCTGCGTCGGTTCAAACGAATCACCTCTCTCAGCTAGTACAAAGGGTGCTTCTGACTCCTCCCCCGTCGCTCTTCCAAAACCCAAGTTACCTTCTGTATCCAACCATATTGTTGCACCTAGTGCTCCCGGTCCAGTTCCTCGAATCCCTCTCGGTACAAACCGCAACAAACGACAGACTATGGGAAGCTCTCCTGGTTCCTATGCGGAGAACATTGTTGCAGCAGACTCGAATGGGGTTGTTGTTGGAGCCTTCCTTAGCGGAGAGGGTTATGATGATATAGCGGTCCTCAAGATCATATCATTCAGTAACCCGGGTAGCGACTTGACCGAAAGTGAGTTCGGCACGGATTTCCAGGTAAGTCATCGATACCCGGCATGCATACCAGACATACACTGACGTTATCTTCTCCGCCACATAGCAAACCGTTGCTTCTTTCCTCACTCAATGCGTGGGCGAGAACAAGCAGAAACTCATCATCGATCTGCGCGAGAACGGCGGTGGCAGCACAAACCTACTTCTCGACACATTCATTCAGCTGTTCCCCGAAATGGAGCCTTTCTCTGGACAGCGATACAGGGCTAGCGACGCCTTTGTTAAGATTGGCGATGCAGTCAATGAGATCAGAAGTGATTCCGCCAAGGCTAGTGAGTATGCCTCATTGCTCAATGAGAGCATAGAAGAGGGCTCCATGTACAGATATTGGTCATGGTGGCACTTCCGCAATGCTGACGGGGCCGACTTCAAGGGCTGGGATGACTTTGATGGTCCGGTCGAATTGAACGGCGACTCATTCACGAGAACAATGCGGTACAACTATACCGATCAAGTGTCTATCCTTCCCCCTGACTGGTATTTCACGAACGGCACACGCCCTACCCCATTCAAGGCGTCCAACATCATCATGTACACCGATGCCCTTTGTGGTTCATCTTGCGCTTCTTTCCACGAAGAGCTCAAGAACATCGCCGGTGTAAAAGCTGTGACAGTTGGTGGCCGTCCCGAGAACAAGCCTATCCAAACTGTGACTGGATCAAAGGGTGGTGGTGAGTAACATCCCTGTAAGCTTTACACATGAGACATGCGCTGACATGGTGCGCCATGATTTAGAAGTAACCCCTCTGTTCTTCTGGCAGCAGTACGCCCAAGTCGCATTGAACATCAGCACCGCTCTTTCCCTATCGGCCTACTCCGACAATGACGCCTCCCTCTCTGCCCTCGCCAACGTCCCGCAAGTACTTACACGAGCCGGAGACCAATCATCGCGTCTTCAGTCCCAGGACCAAGTCCGAAAAGGCGACGCTTCTGGAACACCTCTGCAGTACATCTACGAAGCCAGTGACTGCAAGATCTTTTACACTGCGACCACCTACGCTAATCCTGACGCTGCTTGGAAGCAAGCCTGGGACGCCTTCCAGGATGACACCAAGTGTGTCGAGGGCTCTACGGGACATGCGAGTTCCATCTCCGGGGGTTTCAAGGCGTACGGTCCAGGTGAACTGAAGGCGGAGGACCAGCCCAAGGGAAATGGAGGCGGAGGCGGAGGCAGTGGAGATGGGGATGACGAAAGCGCTGCGAGCATCACAGGTGCAAGTGGGTTGGTCATTACCGTTGCTGCTATCTTCAGCGCTGTGATTCTGTAGATAGGCTGTGGTGTTTCTGCGTTCGTGTATCAATGTTCATAGGGCTTCGCCTGTCCGTTTCCTGTACATTGCGACACCTAATACCATTGCACTTCTCAGAGTTGCACTATTGACCAAAGTTGAATTTGCGATTAATCTATACTACCAAGCCCCGTATCCCGATCCCATCATTATATAGCCCGGGGTATATCGTCATCTATCGTGCTTCACGTTCCGTTTCCAGCCTGGCCTAGTTGGGCCGCAGCACAACATCTCCAACACAAAGCACCATGTTCTTGAAGAACCTTCTCCATTCCAATGGATCTCCACTGGCTTTGACAAACCTCACCTCCCAGTAAGCACTTCCATCATAGACGGCCTTTTCGATGACGATATGGCCGTTCAAGCCTTGTCGTCGTCCATCCGCCATCTTGACCCGTATAGAGGCTGTCCCCGCCCTTTCCGCTTCCTCGATCTGCGTCTCGGTAAAGGATGGCGAAGGGACGCCTAGCCGGTGCAGAGCTGTAAGAAGGAGAGGCAAGAGTAGACCAAGGTTATGCGGAGAGATGAAACGCGCCAGGGAATAGGATGGAAGGATATCGGCGAACTTTCGAGCTGCTTGCGTAAAGGTCAGAGGCACACCTGGAGTTGAGCTGAATTGCGTCATGGATGGGTCTTGCGATAGCATGTCCTGTGTCGATGACGGGAGTTGAGATAAGCAGGGCGTAGAGCTCAAGTTGATAGGGCGATTGTCGGGTATTGTCACAGGTTGCGAGGCGGAGATGCCGTCGTGAGAGGCGAGACGTGGGGGTCGTTCCCAGTCGAAGGGTGTTTCTGCTGATGGAGTCTCGGGTTGTGTGGATGAGAGGAAGTTTACAGCACTTGAGCGGCGAGGATCTGCATCAGTGTCTATGTCCATCGCATCGCCATCTTCGTCTGCATCTTGCGAGAACTCTCTTTGTGACTG
Source organism: Alternaria ventricosa (assembly GCF_023758065.1). Taxonomy (NCBI): domain Eukaryota; kingdom Fungi; phylum Ascomycota; class Dothideomycetes; order Pleosporales; family Pleosporaceae; genus Alternaria; species Alternaria ventricosa. Next base: position 1,705,298 of record NW_026055683.1, on the reverse strand, counting down.
CGTTGGCGGCCTGGTGAAGTCGATACGTAGTTGCGACAACATCTGGGTCGCCAATCCTACTGGGTTCGCATTGCGTCCGCTGGCAGTCAAGTAGGGGTTCTTGCGTGTACACCAGGGGTGTGTGCGTATCTCATCGAGAGTAAAGCGCTCTTTCGGGTCGACTTTCAGCATGCCACGGAGCAGACTGAGTAGCTCCGCTGGGATCTTGCTCCAAAGTTCATCAGTAGTGTGTCCCCCAGTTTCGACGTACTCCTTGAATTCCGCAGAGCGCTTGGTTGGCTCATCCCAAGGGGTGTTGCCGACTAGGAGGACGAAGAGTACGATACCGCAACTCCAGACATCGCAGATGTTCGCCGCGTAGCCAGTGTCTAGCATATCGGCCCTCTTGCTCCGCCTCCCTGACACGATTTCTGGGGCGATGTACGGCGGCGAGCCGCATACAGTGTTGCAGAGTCGCAATTGCCCGTCCTTCTTGAACAATGCTGCCAAACCGAAATCGGAGAGTTTGAGATCCCCCTCGGCGCTCAGCAACACGTTCTCAGGCTTGATGTCTCGGTGCGCAACACCCATGCTATGCATATATGTCACGGCGTTGACCAGTTGCGTGAAGTAGAGATGCGCAATGTCTTCGCCCACACCTTCGTCCGCCTCGATCTTGTCGAACAAGTCTCCGCCCTCGGCCAGCTCCATGGCGATCCACGTCCATAGCGCATCCTCCCCAGACCCTAGGCAGTGTATGATGTTCTGGTGCTTTCCGAGGTGTGTGTGCAGGACGACCTCCATCTTGATTTGTTTCGGAGTGAGGCGGCCGGTTTTGAGGGCATGTTCTTTATTGATGAACTTGATCGCGATGACGGGTTTGGGCGAGTTATGCGGGACGGCCTTGCGGATGCTGGAGATCTACCATGAGCGAATGACTCCCAAAACTCGACGAGGAGAGATCACAACGTACGAGGCATATGCACCTTGCCCAATCGTCTTACTCACGAGCCGAAAGGGCAGGTTTGTAGGCAGAGGAGCCATCTGGCTGTTGGGCGGCGCCGGGCCCATGGTGTCGACGTGTAGAGGAGGTATGTGCGGGGAAGCGAGTCGAAAGCGATTGAGGACAGAGGTGCTGAGATGCGCGAATTAGACCCGGTGGTGCTTTGTGGTGTTGACTGTATGTTGGTGCCTAATCGCTGCTATCGCAACAGTCTCGAAGATCGCGTCAGACCCGAAAACAGAGCGCACGGACTGGATGCCACGCGCAACGCGTTCACGCCAGCTCACGTGGTCGCGACGCTTCCAAGGTTTGTCTTGTGTCAACCGATCTGCCTCGGCCCAAGATACCGCATGCCGAAACCTTCTTTCCACCCAAGCCTTCCGCACTACCTCCTTAGCTCTAAAACGTCATTGCCTCCCTACCCCGAATATGGCATCAAATTCCGCAATTCCCGCGAGATACAAGCCTTCTTCGTTGCAAGCCACAAATACCTCGGTTCGCAGAGGCTTGCTCGACGGGGAAGGTGTACCTGTCGATCGCAGCTGAGCGTCGTACCATGAGCAGGATCGGAGTATGCGGGCCTAGACGTTTGGCGCTACAAGCAACGACTACCTAGCCATGCATGGCATCGATGACGGAGCGAGTGAACACCCTGCGCATCAAATCCATTGGTATGTCTATGCACAAGGTGTCCATCCGTACACGCACAACAGACGTGCAGATCGCATACTGCTCTTCCCCAATCACCAGGACCTCTACGCTGGCTGCGTTTCTCCAACTACACCTGCACTGGTGAGAAACTTCCCGTTACCTTCTCACTTCGCACTCTATGAGTAATCTGTGGAGTAAGCTTAGCGCCACTGACATTCGAGTCTCTTCTTCCATCCTATACAGCGACGCTTGCAAAACTTACCATATCCTCGGGACCGAGTGCACGTTTTCTGCCACCCAGCATGACCATGTGGCATTTCAAACTTTAACTATGCAATGCAGGGTCCCCCCTTTCCACACTGGACAGAAGAGGATGCTCGTAGACTCGTCGGAGTATTCATGGGGACAAAACGCAACCACCTGCCGTATACATCGAATGCGAGACGCAACCACGGCCGTTCGAGACGGAATTTGTCATCCGCAATCCATGTATATTCCCCTGCATCACATGCGTCCGACCGAAGAGATCTCGACGGCGGAGTACACCAAACTCCATGGGAACTGCGCCGTTTGTTCTAAGAAAACCCTATCTGACAAACCTAATCTGCAACCCACTGAAAGCCACTGCACGGCTATATGCGGTCGGAGATGCACGATGGCCACCGGCCCGAGAGGGTTGTTCCGAAGTCGAGTCGCAAACGCTGACTATGCAGCAGAAGATGCAGGTGGCTGACGTACTGAGCAAGTACCGGCGTTTTGATCGCGTCTGATGCATATGCCTTGTAGATCTGAGCTCGGCATCGAGGCACAAGTACCCGACAATCATATCACGGTAGAAAAAGATAATAAAGGCTTGGCTCTTTGTGTTACCGCGTTGCTGGCATCGCCGTTGCGCACCCTGCATTCACTTTGATGGTATGACAGTTCTCACCCCTTGAACCTTATCACTGCATGAACACCCCATCTCACGTACACCTTCCGTTCATTCGATTTTCGGGGCTTTCGCCGAAAGCGAGTTCCGACAACGACTCCCGGCACCCTGCTCCGATGCGTAGCCTTGCCCTCCGCCAAACAGCTTCCCCGGTCTTCCTCCGCACCAACCACAGACCCCGGAGCACATCGCCTGCGCCAGCAACGCACCACATATTCGGTGATCTCCATCAATGTCACCAGCCTACCAGCAAAGCCCACAGAAGTAGCTTTCGGAGTTAACTTCAGAGACCCCTAGCATTTTTGTCGATCAACATGATTCGCGAAGTGCGGTCAAGTCTTTCGTCCTGACTTCTGACAGACGATGAGGCAGGGTACGTTCGGTCGTGCTTGTGAGATGGTAACTGAGATGTTGGATCAGAGGGGCAGCGCTAGGGGATGCTAAAGAGTTTGGGCTCAGACTTGCAAAGGCGTGGTCGATGTTTTCACGAGGGTGGTGCGCATGTTTATGTAATGCGGAAGCTCAGGGTAAGGCGGCCGTGCAGTCCAACGATGCAGGCATACTATGGCTTGCCATTACTGAGCGCATTAGTTGCGTTGACGTCGTTACCAGCAATAAGACAGAATAGGTAGTATCGTTATGAGTTCTTCTATAGCATAGGGTATCATCGGAAACCTCTTATTAGGGTGCGCTAGGGTTCAGTCGCATTGCATCGTCCGTCCGATGCGCATCAAGTGCCTTCGTCTGTCGTACGGGTGCCTTCCCTACATCCAACATCATGGTCACCCTTCCTCAACCTAAGCTGACAAAAGACTCGGCGAGAAAACCGTGGCTATGTCGACCCAATCATCCTCATTGAGACTCTCGCTTGTCGGAAGGTGTAAAAGTTACGGGAATAACAGCCGGAATACAGCCGCGCGCGGTTGCCCCAGATGAGTGATCTGGACAACCTACTGCGAGTTTCGGTCTTAAACTTTCGTATCGATCGGGGAGTAGAAGAAAAAGAGATCAGCTTCCAGCTTCGGTTGTTGGAAACGTGCCGTGACGAGTGCTCGCAGATCGCCATCCCGCTATGACCGCCCAGGTGAAGAAAGAAAAAGAAATGACAATAAAGGTAAACAAAAGGTCGAGTAGGTCTAAGGAAAGAGGAACAGTCCCACAAACGACCACCCGATGCTAATGTTTTGGCCAGGAACCCCAAAAACGCCGCAGTCTATGACTCGATGCAATGGAGTAGGAGAAGAGGTCGATGAGCCGAAAGAAAAATGCACCAAGAAAGTGATGCCAGCTATCCAAGTAAGGCGACTAGGCCAGAGATGGTTCAGCATTCGCATATCGTCGTCGTTTCATCTGGCGGAGAGATTCAGAATCGGTCGTGAGGTGGCGCGATATTCATTCTATGATCGGGTGGCAGTAGGCGAAGCAACGTAGGCAGATGCAGCGGCGGCATCAAGACCGCGGAGCTGAGGGCCGTACTTGGCATGCTTGACGAATTTGGGCACAGAGTCCTATGGTGAGATTAGCAACCTATCATAGTCGCAAACGTGGTAGGTAGCACGTACGCTAGACATCAGCTTGAAGATGGACTGCTGAGCCTTCTCGAATAAGGAGGCGACTTCGTTAAGACTCTGCAACATGGCTGCATCGTCGCCAACGGCACGAGTCATGCGAGTAGCCAGCTGTGTGCGAAGACTGTGGTCGATGTTGAGCTCGTTGGGAGAGCCAGGAGCCAGGAATGCATTGTACAGACCTGAGATTGATTAGAAATGAATTGCAAATTGGACAGTGTTGAGTCTTACCGTATGCGGCAGCAAGGGTTTCCCGGATTGTTTCGACCTTGTTGTCACCCTTGTCGTTGATAGCGTCCCGATATTGCTTGTTGAACTGTTGGACCTCAAGGTAAAAGGAGAGATTCTCCTCGCACATGGTTTCCTTGAGGAACTCGCGGTACAATAGACGCCATGAAGGGTTACGGATGATAACGTTGGTACGGTTGCTGTTGGAATCGCGGGCAACGCCATCTCTTGACTTGACTGCTACATCTCCGCCTGATGGAACTTCCTCAAGAAGCCAGCCAGCAACGCGCTCGCCGTGGTTGGTGATGTAGTAGTGCACCTGCTTTGAAGGTTGGAACTGGTGTTCTGAGTTGCGAGGATCAACTGGGGCGATAAGTTTGAGCTGCAAGAATAGCGAGCCAACCTCGATAGCTTCACGGGGGTCAACCATAGTTGAGCAGTCCATCAACCACTGTGCGGCGTTGCGTCCGTTGAAGGTGTACTCAAACTGGCGCTGAGAGGTGGGTCGGTGTTTGACAAGCTTGACCCCGACATCACACTTTGAAAACTCATGTATCGAGTCAGAATCTGACTGGGTCTCATTGGCAGTGGTACCAATGAAGCGGCGGAAGATGATCTCAACCGTCTGTTCATCATGATGAAGTTTGTCGGTCTCAGTGTTGCGCTCAAGAACAACCAGTTGTCTCGGGTTCCTGTTAGACTCAATGACAGCCTTGACGTGGGCTGAAGCGATGCCGTTGCGGGTACAAAAGCGCTCCAGAATGTGAATGCCCTTGGGCGTGAGTTGCCAGACCGAGCTCTTGTTCATGAAATCTGTTTTGCCTTCTACCGACTCCACAAATTTAGCCTCAAGAAACTTCTGGCAAACGGAGCGAGCCATTTCCTTGGCCATTGAGAATGTGGTCGTAGTGGTGGTCGTGACAACACGTGATGAGTCCTTCGGATCTGGCATGCGGTTGGACTGAGAGAATTTGAGGGATCCAAGGTTGGTAATTGCTTCATCCGATGTAAAGGTGAAGTCAATCATCCTAAAGCGAACGCGGTGTGCTGTGAGGGGAAGCGAAACCATAAGCGTTGAGAAGAGGTCCTTGAAGTCCTAAACTGATGTGTTAGCGAAGTTCTTGCTCATGCTCAAAATTCGGTACTGCTGTAGCAGCGGCTGCGGGAAGTTCCAAGGCACAACGCAGGTGTTAGATTGCGGACGCATTCCCGACGGAAATTCGAATCGGCCCGAAAAAGCACGCAGTAAGTCCAGCACTACAACAAACCTCCGTGATTTCATAGACATGTGAAAATCTCGGAAACATAGATATTGCTCGTCGCAGCTGATCGCCCAGTGATTCTGCGCAAGCTTCAAAAAGGTGGCTCCTTTACTCTTTGGTGGCTTTTGAAAGTGGATCGCAGTGTTTACTGTGACCATCTTCCCCAGCTTTCCCCAGGTGGTCGCTGTTGTCTAGTAGGAATACCTACGATGGAATCCGACTCCATGGGATGTGACAGAGATAACGAAATTATGGGCTGGGCCGATCTCGGCGAATTCAAAAAGTTGCTGGATGGTTGTACTCACCCTCGTAAAGGGCCGCTCATCGTCGGTCATGCGGAGTAACCGCGAACTTGTTTGATGCATCTTGTCGGGCTTGCCTGCTCTCGGCCTGTCTGGCAAACGATGTGTGTTTTCCGCCTCTTCAGCTATGACGTCGCCGTCGTCGTGGGGGCTGGCGGGCTCGCGTGCGGGAGAAAGATCGGGCCCACGCGCAAGAGACTGCGAGGAGCGTGGTGCGCCTGTAGCGTAAAAGGGCGATTCGGCGGGGCTCTTTGTCGTCGAGGGCGTTCTGCTCAATTCGCGGCTGCCTTTGCGGAGGAGAGGGAAGCGGGAGAGGGTGTAGCGTCTCGCGTGGCTGCTGGCACGGGAGGAAGGCGGGGGCGGGCTGTTCTTGCTCGCTGAAGAAGTCGCGGAAGGTGCGTCTGAGCCGGTGGAGGCAGGTGCGACAGGCAGTCGGTCGGTGTCGTGGTGGTGGTGGTGTTGGTCGGGTCGGGGGTGGAGGGGCTCGCTGGTGGGAGGGCTCAGGCTGTCAGGCACAGAGGAGACAGACACAGTCAAGGGGAGAAGAGATGTCGTCTGGAAGGGCATGCCGAGCAGAAGATGGTCGCGGAGAATCAAATCGCGGACCTCACTGAAGGGCAATGTGTGGGTACCCTAGCTGGGATTGGCCTTCACAGTCTGGGGGTCCGTGACCACTGAGTCTTCTGCCGCTTGAACAGTCCTCACACCGCCCTCCTAAGACAGCTAAGATGGCCTAGCATGGCGCCGAATTAGCCCTGAAGCTGGGCCATGACAAAGGCACTAACCGCAGCGGCCTCCTAGTCGCATACGAGACACATGGCGGCATGCACGGCCACCAACGCATGGGAATAAAGTATTTGGCCAAGGGCTTCCACGAGGCATCCCTGTCCTCTGCCGCCCCCTGTCCACGGTGAGACGCTGCCGATGACTGGGTGTAGTGAGCGCCGCACGCCGACAAAGGGGACCGGCCGCGACCATGCCATGGTCCGCCGGAAGAGGCTCGCTGCGACTGCGACGACTTGGACGTCTCCAGCACGCGGCGAGCAGCTGCATGCACTCTGTCGTGGGCGACGATGGCGCCTGCCCCCATCTCAGTCAGCCACCACGCGAGACACGGTGCTCAAAGGGGACGACGCTGCGGCATGTCTGCGTCTGCACGCAAGACCGGTACGGCCAGTGATACGCGCATCCTGTTGTGCCTCTGTGCTCTGTTGAGACTGCTGCCCCTTCCACAAACCTGTCCCAGAGCATCGACCTGTGTCACGCCGCCGCCCCAGGCAGCAAAGCGCCGTTGCGCAGACACAGCAGCCTCTTACATGCCAGCGACACCCAGGTTTCGCATCTGCACCGCCGTTTGCTCACCTCCTGGGACCCGTTTTCGCGTAACGTTCTGGTGGCGACCGCTGCCACGAACTGGTCGTACTGTGCCACGGCCATGTGGAACACGTCGCCGTTACTGAGAGGCCCGGAGGTTTGCTGCTGAGGCCACCACAACGTGGAATGCACGTTGCACCCTTGCCTGGCACCATGTCCGCTGTGGTCAGCATGCCTGCGTTCCTCGACATGCAGGAGGTGCTGCATTTGTCGGATGCACTCAAATCGCTGACGGCATCTCTGTCAAATCTCGCGACGCTGCACTGCAAGCAACCATGTCCGCGCGTCATCATGTGTAAAGAGGCTCGGCAGATCTGCATCTCGTCTACAGGCGATCGATGCCTGACTGTGAGGGCCGGTCATGCCTGCGGAGATTGTCGTGTTTCTCAGCCTGGAGAGTGGTAAATGTGCCGCACTTTCCACGTGTGCAACCCCACCTCAGCGACAGCGAATCGTTGGCCTGCCATGCGAGACATCGCCCTCCTTGGCTGTGGCCCGCATTACTGCCACAGTTCCGCCATGCTGGACCCTTCAAGCCTCAAGCCTCCGGTGTGCCCAATCTGCCCATCGTTGTCGCTTTCGGCATTGCTCCGACTTAACTCCCACGAGTCGTAGCCTCTGTACGCCTGCGCTGCTGCAGATCCCTCTACGTTGATTGCACGGTAAGCAGAGTATAGCCGACATCTCCAGCCCAAGCAGCGATACGCTCACCATACGGTCCGCCACAATCTCCTCCGGAATAGTCCCGCTCACGATGCCCAGCTGCCCGGCGTGATGCAGCACGTGCTACAGGTCAAAGAAAAAAAAAGCATCCACCCGTGCGTTTCAGACTGGCGGTGGGCTCGGAACTAATTTGGAGCCACGCGATGATGACACAGGGACGAAAATGCATTCTTCGCTCGCATCGTAGCGTTCTCCCGGAGCTCTAGGGCGGTTGGCAAAGGGTCCTTCCCGTTCAACCACATTCCGTGAGCGCAGACGCCGCTAGCGGATGAGTAGGCGTTCGTTCTCGCCAAGCTCAGCGAAAACGACGATGCAAGTGTATTGATCATCCCAGCGAAGGCTTCGGATCATCAAAATCGACGGTAGTCTCTTTAGCCCCCGGCGCCTCTGTGATTTCGAAGCGACGCCGGTGCAGCATCCTCCGCCGCCAAAGATCCCGACTTGCCGCATGCAAATGCCGTTACCCTGGCAAACATCAGACCATACTGCTGATCTGGGGTCGATTTTTTTTCGAAGGGTTTTAGAATTTTCGAAGCGTGCCCGCTCTAGCCGCGAGAGAATTATCGTTAGGTTATCTTCGCAAGAATCCCATGGTCGCTCTACAGGGCTAAGATCTTCGGCGCTTACGGCAGCCTCAGAGCGCGACGACTCATGCAGGCTTTCGTCAAGATAATGCCGTGGTGCCAGGGGTAGCAACACGTGGCAACCGATTCCTTTTGCCTACAGTAGCGGCCGCTGGCGTGAACGATGCAATATTGTGTAACACCGAGGCACATGCCCACGCACTTCCGCTTCTAGATGCCCAGACGTCCACGCGCTGCGACAAACCTCTACAGGTCGTCTTTAGGCACTACTTCCGGCTCGCGTGGATGACAGTGCAGCACGCAACCATTACCCGAGTATTAAATGAGGTTCGATAGAGCGCTGTCAGCGTGCCTTTCGAAACGCAGTCCCTGACACGCATCTCATTTGCAGCCTGTTTCAACAGGGGCTGCACAATATCATGTGCAACGCCGATATTGAGCGTATCCCCTCACTCTTCGACTTCTGAATACCTTATCTCCACCCATATTGCCTCCGATTATTGGACTTGATATTTTCCTCGACGCATCTGGCTTCCCAGGTGGGGCTAGCAGCGCACTCTGCTCGGTGTAGAAATGTCGGTGAGACGGCGAGCGTCGGTAGACGATAAGATGGAAGAGGGTCGCGATGGGATTCTTCGATCGTGACGGGTCACGAGCTGCTCTGGATCTTCAGGCGTTTGTGGAGACAGGACTAGACCTCGGGTCCTTCGACAAGGTGCGAACCGAAGGCGTGATAGTGCTGACTAGTGTCTTCGTGGATGGCGGTTATCGTCAACTATAGTAGGTTGCGGCATCCCGCGGCGAGTGTCGAAAGCGAATCTCGACCCTGGTGGCTTGTGGCATCGGAAGATTTTACACGAGGATCTGTAGCCATGCAGACAATGGTGCTTCTCAACGACAGTCGCTGTCGGACGAGATCGTAAGAATGAGGGAGTTTGTTGTTTCTGACTCGGGTCGGCGACTGCGTGGAGCGTATTCGGTTGCCTGTCGCCGAAGGACCCATCCCGCACTCGGTCTTGAATCTCCACGACGCTGTCTTGGGTAGTCTTCGTCTCGAGGAGGGATGTGCATAGTAAGAGAAGGGTCTCGCGAAATAATCTTTACTGGCGTTTCTGCGACTCGGGTGATGCGCGCGGCGATCAGGCCCAGTTCCGGCATCCAGGTTGAGCTTCTGGGCTTTGCGGTCTAATCTCTCTGCTATTGCGAAACAAGTAAGCGGTACTGGCAGTCCTTTACCGGCTGCTTGGCTTTCCTGTCTTGGTGTACAGCGAGTGGGCAATACGGGAGAGGGGCCTCTGCGGTGTCTCCTTCTGCCGAATGTACCACCGGTGCCGACTAATGCTGTTACCGGAAAGAGAGCGGCGGTCGCAATATACCAGAGGGCGAAGGGAATTGTCCACGATACAATGTGGCTCAATGGGAGGGTGGTTGTATCAGCTGCTGGGCGAAGGCGGCAGGTGAGGAAGAAGCTCGAGGGTTGTATCAAGGCCTTGACAACATGCACATCCAGCTCAGGACACGAGGGGCACTTCGCAGGTTACTCGCAACCATATACTGAGCAGCAATGGGTAACTTTCCTTGCTGGAAAAAAACAGCTGAGGTGCTCACATTGCGTGTATTGGCATGGAGAGCACAACTACATGTCGATTAGACTATAGAAACACTATGAAGCGGTCGCAAGAGACTAAGACTACCGACGATCGTCTGAATTACAGAGTGTTTTGACAACTACAAGTTTACCAAAATGACTCTCTCACATGCACTTTTAGATTGCCCAGCGATCCTGTCCGAATCGTGAGCGGCCAAATAGAATCAACGTCCTCTTCAAACTAACCATTGCGAACAATTACATGCGCGGGTAAAGGTGGCCATAGCCGTCAATCAGTATGGTAGGGTCTATCGAGGTCAGCATTTAGCTGCATTCATGTCGTACTGTGTGCCACTTACAAGATTGATACATGTTTGGTGTGAGTACCGGGTATGCCATAGTGCTTGGTGGGTACGGGTCGCTAGGATATCCATAAACACCAGTGGGCTGACTGTTCTGGACAGGTTGGTGGAACCCCAACGAAGTATGCGGCGGTGAAGGATACGCGGCTGTTTGGTAGCCATATTGGTGTGGCAATGGCGGGTATCCCACGTTGCCATGCTGGATTTGTGGAATTCCGTTGCGGAAGGGGGTTGTCGGCCCTACAGATGACGACCTGAAAGACGTATGCGAATTGAAGCGCGCTCCTACGGATGAGCTATAGTTACGAAGTTCAGCCATCGACTGGGGGCGAATGACAACAGGCGGCCAGCACCAGGTCTTGCACAGGTCGAAAGTGCTTGTACTGGGAGCTGAGTATACCTCAACATAAGATGACTCACGCATCCCAGGGGAATCAGACTCAACCAACATGACTGGCGTGCCATCATGTCCCCATTTTGGGTACTTGCAGATTTCCAAACACCGATGGCGAGGTGGTCCAACAGCGCGCCGTGATGCTGGGTTGAAGTGAGGGTTCTCGCTAAAGGCTTTGATGCGCAGATAGCGGAGGCAAGGGTACTGGTTTTCCACTATGAGGACAGGGGCGCCAAGAGTCGATGACTGCGGATTATTCAACAACATGACGACTGTTCCAGGCCGCAACAAACTCATGTCTCGTGGAAGCGGCTTGTAGAGGAAACGATTCTGGCGTGCCTCCAGTTGCTGTACGCGCCTCCACAGCTTCCACAAATTAACCGTATCGATACGAACATCAATCGCCCAATCATTCAAGTTCTCACACTCGATGTAGAAGCGCTGTTCAAGGTTCATCCATGTCTCGGTCTGCATGGGGAGTGAGCCATTCGCCAGTCTTAATGTGTAGATACCTTCATCTGCTGTACTATTGCCCATGCGTAGGCACATTGCCATCTCCCCAATGGCAACTGGTGGGGCTTTAGTAAGTGCATAGAAGTACGCGAAGTTATGATCCACATCAACGACAAGTACTGGATGTTTGAAGAAGCCTTCTTGCTGTTTCTGCATGTGAATGACTGAGGCAGGAAAGTAACCACCATCAGGGATGTAGTAAACCTTACCAACAACGGGTGTGCTGGTAATGGGATGGTGAGTCCGTCGAAGGGGTGGGGTCTGGTCCCGGACAGGGTTAAACAAAGACACAGAAGATCCTATAGTGGAGAAAGGCATCTGACTTGCCCCATCGGGTGACGTAACATGCCGTCGATGTGGCGGTGATTGGTACGTTGGAGTTGTAGATTCCATCGTGTTCTCGGTCAGCGCACTCGAGTTTGAGTGCATCGCTTCCGTCGCTGAAGACAACTCCGTTTTCAGACTTGGTATTAGGGGCGCCCCGGCACTGAGTGGCAGCTTTGGCATGCGCTCCGTGAGCTCATCGGAGATGGCGGTCTCGTGACTGCGTTGTTCCAATCCTAGCTCTTGGGTCGGCTCCTTCAGTCTGTACATCATGGTGTCGTGCTCTGACCCATTCAAGGTGTTCGAAGGACTATTGGAAGTTCCCCCCATGTCTACGTTGAGGAGTGCGCCGGCTCCATGCTCAGTCACATTACAAGCTTGGTCGACAGGGCTGTTCACGGTATCAGAATAGCGACCAGCTCCCATATCGTTTTGAACGTGCTCCTCCTGACTTGCGATGGTAGTGTGTACTAATCCGCGAGGGTAAATACCGTTGAGTCCGTATCCGCCAGAGAAAGGGCGCATGGTTTGATCGTAAGCGTATGAAACATGTTCAAGGTTCGATTGAGAAGCAGATGGCTCGTATGGTCGCTCATGTTGTCGCTCGTGTGACTGGGTGAATATGTGCGTAGGTCCAAGACCTGAGAATAAGTCTCCGGTATCTCCTTCCATCGACTCGTCAGCGGCCGGGCCAGAAGAATTTCGCAGTTGACACTGTGCTCCGATCGTAGGTGGTGAGCGTTGCCTTAGTGATACAGGAAGAGAAAGAGTATCAGAGCTATATAGCAGCTGAGATACGGGCGTGCACGTGTTCAGAGCAGACGGTAGGTATCCTGTGACCAAGGCACGGTGGATGTCGGGTGTAGGGTGATTAAAATCGGGTGTGCCAACGAGCTGAAGGGCGCTGTGGTTGTAGAAGTATGATAGCAGATATAGGAAGATTCCGCGCCCGAAGGACTTGGAATGGTGTGTATCGAAGAGAAGGAAACCCTGCGCGGTTGTTAGAACAATATGATGGGACTGCTGAAAAAGGGGGTCGCACGAGGTTTCAGCGAGGCCAGGCCTGGAGGCGAACGAGAGTTGGGTGTGAGCGAAGGAGTGGACCAGGAACTTGCTAGTAGTTGAAGAGTGCAAGTACTTTTGGAATGCGCTTTTGGGAATGCTCTATGTGCGTTAATAAATGGCTTGTGCGTAAGGAAATACAAGGAGACTCAGAGAGGAGCAGCCAAGGCACGCAAGTGAAGGTCATAGAACTACCATCTCTGTGATTCTCGTAGTTCCTGATGTCATCTCGCCACTACCTTCCAGTCATGTTTGTATTCACTAGTACAATGTTCATGAACGGATGGAAGGGAGGCTATTCGTAGGCCATCAGTCGACCGGCTTTGTAGCTAGTGGTACAGTCGACATTGGGATGATAACGTGGGAGTAACGGATAAGAACATCCAATTGAAGAGCATCGCAACAGCGCTACAGGGCCGTAGGTAGTGAGAGATCATTTGATGTGGTGGAAACTGTCCCCTTCAGCGAGTGGCGAGAAAGAAAAGTTGTGTGCAGTCTCTCTAATGCGGACGAACGATAGTAGACCGAAACAAGTGAGTATATCGTAGTTTGAGATCGAAATAACAAGTCGTCAGTAGCCATCGTCATTGTCGGTTGCGCCACACAAGATACTACCTGAGTATGGGTCATAACTGAGCTCAGGATGAGGAAGCACCGTAGATACGGTTGCGTGTGCGGCTGAGATGATCAGAAGACTAGGTAACCTCAGGAAGGTGTTCGCATCAACAACCTTGGAATGAGCGAAGTTCAGGTCGATGTTGTGTGTGTACGCGCTAGTGTGACCGCGCAACCGTAGTTAGTGCGGGATGACGTAATTACGTCCCCTCACAAATTTCGCACACAACACATCCATCCACGACACATTTATTACCCGATATTTGCGATCACGAAGCCATGATGAAGCGAGCATGCAGAGATCTAACGAATGAGACATTAATTATTATAGTACTACAGCGGCGCAAGCAGACGTTATGAACTCCAACAATCCAACCGCGTCCGCACCATCCTTCGATCACCCAGCTACAGTGGCCCGGTAGAAGACTACATGAGACTGTGACTTGTAGTTCTGTCAGCACATGATGCAGTCTGGAGGTCGTCGATGCGTCCCTCGGATCCGTACGACTTCGCAAGGCGTACCGGGAAGACGACAACCCTTTCGGGATTCGGACCTTGACGCTGGGGTGGGTGCCGGGGACCTTCAGGCATAAGCCATCGGTGGCGTTCGGCATTGTCGATATAAGGGTGCTGGGGACCTTCAGGCGTAAGCCATCGGTGGCGATCAGCATTGTCGAGAGAAAAGAGCCGGGGACCTTCAGGCATGAGCCATCGGTGGCGTTCGGCATTGTCGGAAGAGGAATTTAGGTGTCGGATCATGCGCTCTTGATATATGAGACTGATCTGGCGTCAAGCCTCCGCAGTGGATCCTTTCCAAAGGCCTCGAGATACTCGTATTCTACTTCGAACCGAGAATTGGGCGAGAGGTTGACGTAGCTCCGTCTCTTCAACGCATTGAAACCTGGAGCCATTTTGGCTACCGGGTTGATTGTGGAGTTAACCATATCTTGATGGTTCTCAACCATCATGAAGAACTTTCTTTGATGTCTTCGATCGCCCTGTCTCTTCTCCTCAACTGTGTGGCCGTTGAAGCTGGTAAGCAGCCGGAAACTGACGATCATGGTGCCCATTCGTCTCTCCTTACCCAGGACGACTATAGGGTGATCTTCAAAGCCGCTCTGGTTTACGTGACTCCTAATGATGGAGGAGTCTGGGATCGTCTTTGGGGTCAGGTAGACGATATCCCCTTCCATCAGCTCATCAGGTGGTGGTAGTCCTGCCTGATTGCGGATGGGTCGAGGTGGTGACCCTGTCCTCCAGTTGGATGAAGAGGAAGAGGAAGAGGAATCTGAGGATGATCGGCTTCGCGAAGCATCTGATGGCGACCGCCATGATGGCGTAGTGGGGCGTGTGGTGGGAGGAGAAGGGGAAGTCGGAGGAGAGGTCCTGTTTGGTTGCCTCCAATCTTGCAAGAATCTGGATTCCTGCCTTTTGGCGCCGGCAGTGTGTGTCTTCATCATCATGATGACGGTGGTGTGATGAGAAATGATAAGTTGTGCTGAGGGCGTACTGTGGCCTTCAAACGATAGTGGAATGATGGGTAATGATGGTAAAGATCAGAAAGCTTTTAGTATCTGGGATGGCTCGATGTGATGATGATGATACGAAAGAGAAAGAGAGGGGAGAGGGAACAACCTTTTAAAAGAAGGAGTCCCAGACAGTTTGGAAAGGAAGAGATGGTACTGCTTTGCAATACCAGAGGGCTCCCATGTCACCTCCATGAACGAAACTTCCTACTCCACTACGATACGACGGAAGATCCAACGATATGGAGGAAGGCTATGTTGGGCACGCGCACAAGTGAGGCCAATTGAGGGCACGCCTTCTTTCAAAACACCGAGATGAAAATATCTCAAGCTTGACACTGGTCGGAACTCATTGTCGGACTTGTGGTTGACGAGACGCACCAGCGTAGAGCCTACCACAGCTGAACTGATTACGGCACAACAGTATGGTACGGAAAGATAGCTATGTATAGCAGTCAGGAGGACATTTTCGCACCTGTCAACAGTGGAACGGAGCCAGCTTCACGGACTGGATAAGCAAATGGTTGCATCGCTGACAAGTCATGACGCAGGTTTCCTAGAAACCGAGACCTGAGAGACGCACTCAATGTGCAGGAGCCGCTTCGCGAGCGGATTTGTAACCCAGCGCCTGCCATAAGCACCGGAACATGACTTCCGAGAGAACGCCATCGATGAAGAGAAGGAGCGAGATGGAATCACGAAGAAGGCACAGAGTCACAACACTCTGGGATGCGTGAACGGCGGACCTCGAGATAGGCAGATTTGCACAACCAAACTTGCGAGCAGCCATTATGAATCACAGCACCACTGGAATGAGGTCCTGGCGTCGAGCTAAATATCCTTCGTACCCTACCAACTCGTCGCAACATTTCGAGACTGCGGCACATGTCATGATAGAACCGCAGGGACGCGGGACTACACCCCGAAAAACCTACAGACCTATCGAATTCATTTATGAGCTAGTTGATGGAACCGTGGTCGTCTATTGCATGACTATGGGGGTTATCAAGATGCTAGAGCGGGTAGATACGCGAACGCACAACTCGAATATACTACATCTGATAAAGGTGGCTATGCGAGGAAAGCACTAGCGGGCCTAATGGACGTTAGTTTCACCAAAGCCGTCTTTACTCGCGCGCAGCCAATTGCACCTCCCCCAAATATTAAGCCAATGTTTACGATGAGCTAGGTGTCGGCGCTAAGCGGATAGGCGCAAACGCGATTTCCCTGCTACAGACTTCCGTGATTCCTTTTCCAGGATCAAAAGGTAAGAGATACCGTTGCGCGAGCGATGTGCATTTGGTGGGGGTTTTCCACCCGGGGACAACACATCTTAGGGCACTACATTGGGTCTTTCGAAGAAACAGGAGCTGATCCGAGTGCAGTAATATGCGTGTGCAGTTGCATTCGCACTCGTGATTCGACCTCACTAGACCAGAAGGATGGCCATCAACAAACCTCTAAGTACCGAAGATGGAACGTCAGGCTTCTCTGAGCGCAGGGCGGCTGCAGTCGTAGAGCTGATGACCGCATGGAAGGCGCCACAGAACTGGAAAGACGTACTTCATGAAAGTGATGTAGTTGTTCGGCTGGAACGCAGGATAATTCACATGAAGCTTCTTTTCGTGGGATAGTGAAAATTACATACTCTGTGCAAACGCGTATGAACAATACTTGATTGTCTACTTCTCCGTGTCCTTCATCACACATCTGTTACCTAGGTATTATCTTCTGCGCGTATACTCTACTATGCTTAGGACTACAGATCTGTACATGTAGCTATCCGTATTTGAATTCATGCTTTACTGTATATACAGCGTAATTCTGACATTTAGATTGAGGAACTGTCTGCGGACTAAAAAAAAGCCAAGTAGAGTAGTTGCTGTTGAGTGAAGATAACATAGCCCACACGGAAGGGCTTGTCAGCACTATGAAGCGCACACAGAAACGCAACGTCATCCATTGTTCTATAGTCCAATTGATCATAGCATAGTCTTGCAGCTCGTATGCTACGAGCTTGTCAAAAAAGCATAATCTCCTTGTAAACTCTCGAGTTGTCTAAAAGAGCAAAAAGAGACGATGTTGACAGAAGTGGGATCTATACTGCTGTTAATGACTGTCACAACGTCTTAATTGTTGGGGAACGTACTCGAACCCACGCAGATTGCTCTACTAGCACCTGAAGCTAGCGCCTTAGACCGCTCGGCCATTCTGCCGGAAAGATACGGGATGTACCTGTTGTATGACTAAGCCGAAAAAAAGATGCAATATAGTCACACGAAAATTTGCCATCTGGAGAGTTTGAGTATAGATGCTTGGAGTTTCCAGCAGTATCTTGCTTGAAATCAGGTTTCATGGCGCATGGTATGACTCAAAGGAAGGTGGGGTTGAGGAGGGGCACGTAGCCTGCGGTTCACACATCTACTTTCTCTGTCTAGTATCCACAGCAATGGACGGCTTCCGTGAAACGGCTGAACGCATAGATTCGGTAGCAATGCGCGCATTGTTTGGGTCCCAACATACAACCATGCAGTTAGGTAATGTCTATTGTTGGAGAAAGTGGTGGAAATTGTTTGTGGTGGCCGTATAACCGCGCCCCCCGGATATCGGGCATCGTTCGCTGTGGTCTAGAATCGCTACTGAGTTCAACGCTTCCGGGTAAAATTGCAGCGGGAGAATAACCCACGTAGAATGCTGTTGGGGCTTGCTAGGTAGAGCGAGTTTGCCTTGATCCTTTAATGTCGAAACTTTAGTGAGATTCGAAGCATCTCATGCTGCATATGCACTAAGCAGAAGTGACGCACGAAGAAAGTGACTTTGAGTAGCACGATGTGCAGCGTTCTTCCCGTTTATGCAATTACGCCTCTATTCCATTTTCGATAAACAGCCCAGTGTTCCTCATCTATTCCATATCTGCACACTATCTCCCTCGCAAGATGTATCATTTTCACATCTACAAAGCAGCGACCATCAAACCAGCAACAACAGCGGCAAGGCCGAACTCGACCTTGCCAGCAGCACCGGTGGCCTCGGGGAGACCGCCAGAGCCAGTCGCGCTGCCAGAGGGCTTGGGTCCTCCAGTGGCAGCGGGCACAGTGCCGTTGCTGCTTCCTTGTCCGCTCGAGCCGGTGGGGTACATAGAGACGAGGGTAGAGCCCGAGGTGCCGGTGGGCTTGTGGGATGAACCGGTAGCGGTCTTTGAGCCGGAGGCGGAGGAGATGGCAGTTGCTATTACATGTCCTGTCAGCATGCGGTCATGGAAAGTAGAGTTTG
This sequence comes from Alternaria ventricosa, assembly GCF_023758065.1. Lineage (NCBI taxonomy): Eukaryota > Fungi > Ascomycota > Dothideomycetes > Pleosporales > Pleosporaceae > Alternaria > Alternaria ventricosa. Next base: position 1,687,036 of record NW_026055683.1, on the reverse strand, counting down.
CCATGCTTGATCTTCTCATCCGGTGGCTGACAGCGCATCCGCTGCGAAAGGCTGTACTTACAAACATCAACATCCACGTCGTTGCAAATGTCCGCGATCGCCTCCATGGCAGCCTCAGCATCGTTGCCGCAGAGCTCCGCCACCTTCGAGCTCAAGTCCTTGGACTTGCAGACAGCCTTCATGTCGGACGGGTCCTCGTACTGGTTGACAGCGCCAAGGAGGCAGCCAGGAGGGCTAGCCATGGCGAACTGAGCGAGCGCGAAGAAGGTCGCGGCGAAAACGGTACGTCCGAGCATAGTTGCGGTTGAAGTGGGAGGGTTGGTTGGTTGAAAAGGTGAACGGAGACGTGGTACAAACGGCAACTTTGTATTAACGATAGTGTTGTCTAAAGAGTGACTGTAAGAGACCGGATCCAAAAGAATGAATGTACAACGAAGACTGTTGATGAAGAGAGAAAGAAGAGCAGAGCGGCTCTATGAGTCTCGACCTGATCCCCAAGGCAAGGGGCTCGGCACACGCGGACGCTTGCCAAGCTTAGCGACGCTTGCCCCAGAAGGGGTGCGCTAAAACGCTAGTCAGGAACAGCAAGAATAGAAACACGTGCGTGATTGGACGGGTTCCTGCATCCTGTGGCAGTGCTAGAAACGTGGTACGCGTTGTTTCGAATCGCGTGGGCGATAACAGAGTTTCGCGGGATAAGGACTTTCTAAGGGATGACTTTTGTTCAGCATTCCATGCTGTAGTAAACTTTGTCCATTACTTGGATTCTTTCTTCCACTGCTCATGTTATGCTTAATGCAATAATATACAAAAGAATCTCGCCGCTTCCTAGCTATTTGCTGCCAAAACATCTTGCATGTGGCAGGCAAAAACCAATAGAATATGCCAATCTGGGGCGAGAGGGCAGAAAACGCATTACAAAGGTATACTCGCATAAAGACCAAATGCTTCTTTTGCGCCGCCCAGTATACAGCCGAGAGAGAATACGCATTGAGTCGGAATCCAAATCGATCCGCGCAAAAAGCATTTCCAAACCACCCCATGTAATGCAAGATGGTTTCGGAGATGACATTCTATCCTTCCATCAGATATCCAATCTGAGAAACAAGCACCGGCCAGCGGACTATCGAGGTCCACTCGCAATGCCGTTGTGCGCCGAAACTCCGTCGCTAGGTATGTTACATGTGGTACAATGATGAGACGGAAAGATGAGAGGTTGTGACGAAGGAGGGAGAGGCATGGAGGTCGGGTTCGTCGTTATAGAGAGCGTAAGGTTTTGGTGTAGAGATCATGAGGTATGAATTTGTGGCGGGCTGTCGCCATTAGGCCCAAGCATGGATGGAATGGGCTTGCGGCGGGCTTTCCCTTGAGGGACGCGTGGCACGCCTTGAATGACGCGCGGTTCTTTCATGAGTGTGGGATCGAGCTTTGCGGGGACTGCGAATATGTTAGCAGTGTCCGGCTGAGGGAGTGTAGACGACATACTTCGGCTGATCACAGAACGATAATCGCCCGGGAAGCGAGAGTTCGGTGGAGTCGCAGACGCAGTGCGCCAAAGATGGTCCGTTGTATCGGACAAGAAGTCGACCTTCGACTTGTAAAAGAATGATGATTTTCCGCGGTTGCGCTTCGCCAAGATAACTTCGTCAAAGAGTTTGATGGTAGGATCGTCTGCAGGCTTGCTCTCGCGCTCATGAATGAATTCATTGAAAGCTATTGTCTGTTAGTATGTGGTTAAAAGACTGTAGTAGCAATACTGACCTTGTGTCTGCTGCAGTGTTTCGATATACTGCACGTTCTCGGCTGGCAAGCTCTTGACAAACTCGTCCATTTTGAATTGGTAGGTCATACCAGACTTCTTGCGCTCACCACTAGCGGGCACAAGATAGCGTCTGTATGTGTAGAACAGGCTAGCGAAGCATCGTACGAACGACGCGCGCACTTGGTCAGGTCGAAAGGCTGTGGGGCAGACGATGCAGATCGTGTCGACGCACCTACCATGGGCGTATGTGCTACAGCCTACTCATTGTCAGAAAAGTAAGTTGCACTAAGCGGATCTGAAACTCACCGGTGCAACGATACAACCCGTCATCAGACTTTTCCTCGCATATTGAACACATGGCTTTGTCCTCGTGCGGTCTCCACTGCAAGCAATGACCTTCTTGCCATTGTGTTGTTGCAGTGTTGCGCACTTGGTGCGTAGCCATACCGGGCATGATAGTGGATGCAGCCAATGTCGACTGAGCATACACTGATGGCGCATACGAGGACCCCGCCTTGTATTCATGGCTCAGAGATGATGTTGATGCGCTCGGTGCATGGCCAAGGAACGGCTGAGAGGGGCGCCGGATTTGAGGGACACGTTCGAAACCAAACTAGCCACATTAGTCAATGAGCTATCAGAGTGTACAGAGTAGAGCAAACTTACCGATGAACTTCGCCGACTTGAGGTCTCGAAGTGAGCGGATCGTTTCTCACGCAGATTGGCCTGGAGAGCATAGCCGGAATCGCTGCGCGAGATGGGAGTACTGGGCATGGGTGGGAAGACCGTCGATACAGGAGAAACCTTGGGCGAAGGCGGAGATTGATACGTCTTTATGGTAGTCGCTGTGGAAGGACGGTCGTTTCCGCGGCTCGACGCACTCGATTGTAAGAAGGCGTTGTAGATTAGAGGTCGGGAGCTGGGGGATCCGACCATTGTGCCAAAAGACGTCGAGTTCAGCCCGACGTAATTTTGGACAGTCGAAGGATGTGCTCGGTACGAGAATACCCCAGGATTCTCAGAGGCGAAGGTATCGTATGGGAAGGCTTCTATCGCATAAGCAGGGGGGCCAGTAGGAACACCGTAGCGCATATGATGCGGTGCAGATTGCTGAAGGAGAGACATGAGTTTCCGTCGCTGTTGACGTGGTAGTGGTGGTGGTGGTGGTCCGTTAGAGACTATTGAATCAGCATCCAGGTCGACGAGCACATAGTCGTCGTCGGGGTAATCGGCGGGCTCGTAACGACGCTCGATTCCCACGATATATGGGCATGGCGCTTCTATCGTCTGCACCAATCGAGCAGGCAAGACTGGAATGAAGACACCAGCCCACTGGAAGGGATACAGTAGGTTCGTTATCGCCATACTGGCCAGATGCAGCATGGCCGTGTGTGAGGAGAGGAGAATGATCCTGGCTTCCGAGAGCACATACTCGAATAGCGTAATGATGTTGGGGATGGACATGCATCGGAAGAGGGCATATATGTCGATGTTCCTGGATCCAGGCAGCTCATTGACCGCCTCTTTGCGGGCGTACATGCGAAGCTCACGGACTGCCAGTTCAACCTGCGTAATGGAGGTAATCGGACTAAGAGCCTCTGCACACAGGTTGACCACGTACCGCTCGAGCGGCTGCCACATGCCTACTCGCGGTGAGCTGGCGGGGACTCGCAGGATGGCGCCAGTAGTCATGGGAACAACAACGGCCTTGAGCCACTCTTTCCAGAAAGGCGTCAAACTCGCATCTCGACCCATGACACCATAGGCACGGGGGATCCAGAGTCCAGTCTCTCCATCGGTCAATCCCTCGATCTTGGAGGCGGCACCGTGCCTTACGGGACGAAGTAAGTCGGTCATGAGCTGAATCTTCTCTTCAACGGCTCCGATCTGGTCGTCCAAATCGTCACGCTCCTCCGAGTCGGGGGCCACAGACGGAAGCTTAGTCAGTAGTTGCGATAGTTTTGCGCGCTCCAATGCTAGGCGCTCGCCCAAACTGCTTGCCAGCTCGCGCTCCTCTGGATTCATGTGCAAGTTTCGCCATTCCTCACATTGGCGCTCGAGGCCCTCTGCAGCTGTGGCGTTCAATGGCAGCCATACGATGATGGTGATGCCATAAAGCTTGGAGCCATCTCCATTGGTCATGGCGAAACCGTGCCATTGGCTCTTTGGGCGCTCGTCAGATGAGACGACACTAACATCATTAGGAAATGCAAACATGGGCACGTAATCGGGAAAGGGATTGCGCCTCTTGAGTTCCTCGACCATGTTCCGTGGCGGGTAGCGATCTAGGAGAACAGGTTCGTAGCGGCGTAGCAGAGGATGCATGTCCGGCTCGGGGTTGAAGGGCTGCGGTGCCGGTATGACAGAATTGTACCCGGACATGCGCTTCGACGTTCGGATTGAGGCTGCATGCACGTCAGTATGCGTCGATCAAAAAGTAAATAACCCATGTCAAAGCCAAAGGCCAGGGCCTAGCCCTGTAGTGATCCTGGTCGAACATGGTGTGGAAGGCAACTTACATTGTCTTGCTGTTGACGACTGGCGCTTCAGACTGCTCTGCATGGTCGAGATGCGCCGGCGAATGCTGCCAACGCCGGACCTGAGATTGCCGACGCCATCGTCATTGTTAGCTTGTGACACGCGCTGTGGCCTGGGTCGCGGCCTCGTGGGGGTGGAGCGGGCCTGTTGCGCAACACCAGCAGTAAACTGTATTTCCTCGAGAAAGGTGTCGCGCTCAGAAGCGAACTTGCGCAGTGCAATGTCAAAGTCCTGGTCGCTGAGGCCGGAGCCGCCAAGCTGTACGCCCTTGATGGTGGCGCTGCTCCGATTGCTCGCAGTCTGCTTGGGATCTGGGCCAATGATGGTGCAATTGGACTGGCGGTTCTCGCTGAATCGATTCGCAGAGCGCCGGCGCGTGGAGTCACCGTTGGAGAGACCATCCTGGGACGTTGGGCGGATCGAATCGGTCTCGAGAGCGCGGTCCTCTTCAATGGTCTCGTCGACCGGGGGCTGCGCGAGCGGTGAGGTTACTATGCCATTGCTCTGGGTGCGCTCGTCGTAGACCTGCGACGACTCGATGCCGGAGATGAAGAAATAGTCGGCGAGCGGGGTGGACGACTGCTCGGCGGTGGACGAGGGAGCGGGCGCCATGTTAGATGGTGGGCATAGGATATCCAAAAAGATGGGCGATTAAAGAGCGTCGTGGGGTTGCGCGGTCACGGCGTGTGGGACGTCGAGTCGCCTTGTACTCTAGGTCATTGGAGACTGGGGGTCCGCAGCAACGGGTGGTGGTGAGGCTTATGCACGGGAAGGGCAGAGCGAGTGCGACGGTGACAGAGAGCGCGGTTGCACGGGCGACGGGCGGGGCGGGATAGCGGCGCTGCGTGTAGACAGAGTGGTTGCTCTGTGGTGTGGCGGCGCGAGAGGGAGCTGCAGCTGCTGTCGGTCGGTGGATTGCGGGCGAAAAGAGTGAATGGGGAGAGGGTTGGCGGAGAAGGGTTCAGTGCTCTGCGCTCGGTCGCAGGCCAATTCATAGGGACAGACTCCGGCCTGTTCGAGCAGCTAACCCACAAACACTCTTATCGCTGGCGGAAGACAGTCTAGCGCTTAACCGCTCCCGCGTCGAGCATTCGACTGCCCCTCGGCCTGGACCGGACTGCTGCACTCTCGTGCAGCGCAGCCTGTCAGCGAGGCCGGCCGCGAGGCGACGCGAGCCTGTCCATGCAAGGCACCCGCGCGCAGCACCTTCATCTGCCCGCAGAGTTTGGCGTAGACACAGCGTCCCACGGTACGCCCTCCATCGCCCAGCGTGGCCGTGTCGCTCCACTCGACGCACAGGCGTCTCCGCCCGTCGCTGTGCCGTCGTCCCATGTCGCGCTGCTAGACCCTGTCTTCGGAAAGCACGACCAGGGGGCGCCGCTTGGTTTGGGAAGGCACGGCCTGAGCCCAGCCTGCTTTGGGCGAAGAGGCACTGGCCGCGCTGCATTGCGCGTTCAGGGGTCGTCGACGGCCTTCACCAACACGACCGTTATTGCGCCCACAGCCATGGTGGTGTGTGTGCAATTTGCATGTGTTTCACCTTCAGCGTACAGCACGCATACACGGTATTAACTTCGCGGTACGAATAGGGGCCTGCCTGTTGTGTCCCGTACGCGACCCCATACTCTGCGCAGTGCTTGCACATCTTCAACCTCCCGAGACAAAGAAAATAGACCGCCCCACGCTGACCTGCAAACTGCCGCCCACACTCCACCCGTCCAGCATTATCTATGCACCGAACCTGTCATATGTCAGGCCAATGCCACAGCATACTGTACCTCTTGCTGCACACCCAAACTCTTACAACTGCCTTGCACATACACGCATACATGTACCTGCGGTACACTCTAGCCAGCCCGCCGTCGTATGCTCTGACCACCATCTAAACCGTTGTCGTTTCAACTCTGCTTGCCTGACTGTACAAAACGGTGCACATCGGTTCCACCAGGACATGTCACCGTATCTGTCTTGTCTTCGGTGTTGGAGCTGCATACGCCCGCCCAGAGACGCATGTAGCATATAGCCATGTCGATCCGCGGTAGGCTGCCGATTTCGACACACAAGGTCCTCAAACGGTTACTGCTTGTGCTCTCCCATGTAATCTGACAGCTGCAGCCACCTCAAAATACTCCGTCTGTGCTGCTCAATACACCCAAGCACTACTTTCCATCACTCGGCGTCTGCGTATCTTGCATTCTTGGGGGCCCGACGATCAAACATCTCCAGCTCCCATATTTGACCGAGATAAAATGACTCCCCCACGATCGTCCAACCCTCGAGTAGTTCGTCAGACTGTCATGACATGTTCCCGTGTCTGTCGCCTATTCATCTGCGCCATTACGCCGGAATCATGGGGCTCCTTGCTCCTTCTGCCGCGCTTCACCAACTTTGCCATTGCTTCCACTGATTTCTCCGGATTCCCTCAAAGTTGACTGCTCTGTTGTTCGGTCTGCTGGGCGCACTAGTGGTCAATGCCGTAAGACTAGACGTGCTTTTTGAGGAGAATTATTCGCGTGGCCTCAGCTGCATCCAATGTCTTGATCGTCCATATCGACCTTGCTTTTGCGTTCGCTCCACACGTCGATCGTCCAAGAGATCCTCCTCCGCATTCCGGCTGTCTGTGTTGGACTTAGCCATGGACTGCGTGACAGCGTTCTGAGCGTGTTCGGCATTACAATTTTCCACCGAAATCTCCGCAATCCCACGCATCTATACATGGACCTCGATATAGCCGGTGGTAGACAGAGGTACAGTCATACGCGAATAAATATAGTCAAGAGTTTGCTTTTCAATCTTCGGCGACGAAATCCGGGCTACTCGATTCATGTTGACACAGCGCACGGAGCAGGTTCCGAATGACTTCAATCAACACAAACCTACCGTGGTAGATCGGCAATGCAAGACCAAGCGCTTGGAACTGCAGGTACGGGCGTCAGAACTTTCGGTCGGAGATATACAAACCGTACCGACGTTGGAGCGCGGCGCAAAGTCTATTGGACAAGACGTGCTCAGCGTCGAGCCGTAAGCCATCCGGTGCTGAGAGAGCCCCTGTCGCCCAATGCGCTCCGCCATTGGATAGCAAGCTGACCCAGCACTCTCTTATTGTCTTCCGTCATGGAACCAGCCATGTCTTCGTCCTTGTCGCTGGGCCGGTGCTCGAGAAGGAACGCGACTTGCACCACATCCCGTGGGCTCAATATCGGCGCATTGATACCTGAGGCTTGCATATCCCAATTAAGCGACGTAGATCTGAGGGGTGGTTTCGGGTTTACATTGACTGCCTGTTTGGAGTCAGTTGTGGTTCAATGCCTACTAGGGGCAGGGCTGTGGTGGTAGGCTATCTGAAGCAGCGAAATAGCGCCGGATCTACAAGACTGCCGGATCGGACTCTGCGATCGAGCTAGCGATGGAGCCGAAATCCTCAACGTAAAGGAGACGCTCTGACTCGTTGTTTGGAGTAAATGATAGTACCAGCACATGAATCGTGAGACTTAGAACGCGTCGACGTACCTCTAAGCAGACTGCAGCTTCGCCCATATTCTCAAGTTGTGCCTCCAGGAGGTATCGGGAAGATCCACTCTTCTGGCCAATCTCTCCAGCCTTGGTGCGCACACTCAATAACTGCTGGGCAACGAACTGATACAGTTTGCGAAATGTTCGGACTCTGCCGCTCGCTGCCCTCCCTTCTCCTAGTGCGGTCTCCGTATACGTGACGGTCACAGCCAAGACATGGTTGCCCTCTTCCTTGAGCTCAAATCGTAGGATGCGTTGTAATGATTCCGCCGGTCCTGGGGACGCGTTCTCTGCTTCTTCTTGTAGACCAGACAGATCTAGAGGTGATCCTGTAGGATTTGACGGTGTTTGCATATCGCCCTGTATCCTCACACCACTAATCGCCTTTGTGTTGTCAGACGGATCGAGCTCGTTGTTCGCGCATAAAGTGCAGGAGAAGGTCTCGCCGACGTAGGCACTACCAAACGCCTCAGGAAGGTTTAACACGGGACTGAGGACGAACTGGTCTTTCGTGTCTTTCGGTGTGGGGTACGCGAGCGATGCCTTGGGCGATATGCCGAGATCTTTGGAGTTCGGGAGAGGGTGCTGGACCGCGAGAGATGGACGAGATAATCTAGAAACGACGTCAACATGCAGAGTCCCCAGTTGATTGGCATATCATGGCATATGCATCGATAGACAAGTCGGCTGGACTGTCATGAGACGATGCGACGATCAGCTTCGCGCCAGGACGCTATGCGGAAGCAGCGTAAAGGACTCGCCAACATACCGCAGGACCTTTAGGCTGACGGAGTGTGCCGTCTTAAGGGAGTCGCCCATTGCTTGCCCTCGTTGCTGAGCCATCGTGCTGGCAGTCGTGTTGCGAGGACCTGTGACGAAAGCGGCCAGCCATGAGCGAAGCTTGAGTGGGGCGCAACCCTCAGGGTCCAAGCCTTCGGACCGCGGATTTAGCGCGGTGATAAATTTTTGTGATGCAATTACCAAAAGTGATGTCGTGGGTTTGAAAGGAATGGACTACTGACTGGTGTCCTCGTTGTATCCTTGTAATCATTCTTGCTGCTTTGCGAAGCGCCGATCATCTTGCTAGGTACCATGGGTTTCCAAACAGCGCCGGACGATATCCCACTTCAACGATGTCCAGATATTGTCTTGAAGGTTGATACGCCAAAAGGTACGTTTCTCGAGATGATGGCAGATCAATTGTAGTGGATGACTAACAAGGTATGTAGGGCGTGGTGTTTTTGCTACCAAAGACATACCAGCGGGGACCACGATAGACATATGTCCTGTATTGATCCTAGGAATAGAAGAAAACAAGAAGCACATAGAGCAGACCTCGCTTTATCATTACACTTAGTACGTAGTTCTTTGTTTTGAGCTGCTGTACTATCGCGCTACCACCTCCTCTGGACATATAGCATGCGTACGCATGTGCGGGCATCGGCAGTTATAGCAGGTTGATGGCCTTACATTTGATCAAAGTATTTGTTAGAGGTAGTTGGAAGTACTCGAAATCTGACTCATGCTAGTAATTGGCCAATCGTGGATACGGACGGTAACAGCAAGGTCACACAAGCCATCATATTCGGATTGGGAAGCATGTTCAATCACTCGACCCAGGAACAAAACGTAGGATGGATGCGGGATACTGGACGTCAAATCATTACGTATCGAGCTTTGAGAGACATTGCCACAGGCGAAGAGCTTTGTAAGAGGAAGAGCCGAAGCTGATAGCAAAGACGCTGATAATTGTAGGCATATCGTACGGAAGCCACCTAACCTTCAAGGATGCAGATGTTCCACCACCAACGCCACCAGAAGACGAAATTGAACAGCTTCGAATGATTGACCCATATTAAGTAATAGTTAGAAGTACAGAAAGTACGAGGGTTCTACACGTGTTTACCACAAGTGAGAGAATCGCGGGAATAAGACAGGTCAGAAGAGATGTGAGTGGCCAGTTTGGGAGCGATCGTCTTACGCCGGGATGTACAGCGCCAATACAAGAGAGGATAGATCAGGTGCTAAGCGGCTCGGGCTTTTCGGTCGATGGCGTGACATCAGCGGAGCTGTTGTTGTCTTCGGCGTCATTCCTCAGGTCGTAGGCGAGCTCGAAACATTCCTCCAGAAGTTGTGTTACACGCCCTTGACCATCGGGTATTTCATCGCCCACCATGAACTTGCCATCTACCCGCATGTTGTCAATTGAGTTCAGCTATATATGAGTCAGTATACGTATCGATGTATTCATGGCGTGGTGCACCAACCTTCATACTGTATGGGTACAGCTCTCTTGGTGAGGATACACCTCCCAGCTTCTTGACTTCGAGTAAGCATTTTCGAAGTGTGGTCAGCTGGTTGTATATTGGCAGTAATGCCTCAGACACAGGCTCTGAAGTTAAGAGCAGCTGGTAGATGAGAGCGTAGCTCTTCCTGAGAAGATATAGTAGTGTCTATACAACATTAGCCTGTGAGCTTACAGACAACAATGTTTGTGAGGACATACCCTCTGCTCGTAGATCTCAGATGGCCGTCCAAGTGCATCGACGAAATTACCGTCAATGCGTGCCTCGTCTATGCGGTCAAGCTGGCGCTGGAAGTCCCATAAATCAGTCTCACGAAGGGACCATGCCTGCGTTAGGGTGAGCTTCTCGAGTTTGTTCCGGATAGCAAGAAGCTTGTCGTATGTGTCTTTGAAAGCAGGTGCTATGCGTCCTTGCCTGCTCAGATGTTAGTCCGGGTCGTAAGGCTAGTGAAATACACAAACTTTTGCTTGATCAACGTGACCCAGAGCAGATTACGGCGTAACAGCGTGCCGATAAGAGTCTTCGCGTCTGGTGCGGCCTCGGGGTGTTCGCTGGCTAGTTGCATCTTGTCGACCATCTCGGCCAGCTTCTCCTCAGTGGTTCCCTCGGTCTCATACGCGCGAATTCCGTGTTCTTTCAGCTCTTCGTCGAGTTTGTTGAGCTCCTCTGAGTACTCCTCAACCTCTTCAAGTGGGAACTACAGTTCCGGTCAGTACACGGTAACGGCCTATCCGGAGTCTGCTAACCTTGGATCTTGCATTGCAGCCGCAAAGGGATCTTAGTATCGAGACAAGCTTCTCCCACTTCGGTGTCAGTTCGGGTGTTAGTCCGGATAGGTTCAGCTTCAGTTCTGCTAGTGTCTCTTCGCAAACTTTGATACGAGCATCGAGGAGAGTAAGCAGGTGCGGGCTGTGTCCTTCTTGCCCCCTTTCAACATAACGCCGGCAGTCTTGCAAGTTCTTGTCCAGGGCTTCCAGATCCTTTTGCGAGTAGAAGGTTGCTTCTTTGAGATGATCCAAGAGGCGCTGTGAGATGTCAGACATTGCCGTGCGTATGAAGCTCAGACATGTATTAATACCTTGATCGTCGAGATATATGAATAGCTTGAACACTGTCAGCAATTCCATACATAGCAAATGACATCGCTGAATACTAACACTGCTGGTGGTTCGTGGTTCTTTCCGACTGTTAGATACGCAAGTGAGATGAGCTGGAAGCAATCATCGAGCATGTAATCGACTATGCGACCATGTCAGCATCAACAACCCACATTGGGCAGGTGGCAACGTGACATACCTTTGTTTTGCTCCAGGCGCTTGGTTTCCCGTATCTCATTGAGAATTATGACCTGCTCGATGACTTGGTCGTAGAGCTTCAAGACATCTTGGCTCTTGACATAGGTGGACCGGTCGCGCTTCAGTAGCTCCAGCTCTGTCCGTATGGACTGTAGCTTGTCGAGGATGGGCTGCTCTTTCGGATCCAGCGGGATCCGTGGGAGTGGGGAGTCAGTCATTGTGTGCTGCAGACGCTGATCGGCGCTGGTTGGGGAATCTTTCGGTGGGGTTGAGGCTAATCCGAACGGTGGTGAAAGCTGGAACTCTGCAATATGCGAACTTGGAAGTAGCCGGTCGGGAAGCCAAGATGCAGCTTGATAGCGGGGAAAGTGCCCGGACGTCACCGAGGGGCAAGGCAACCTCGCCTAACGCGCTAACGCCAGATGCAGCTAGACGTCGCTAAGCGAAAGCCACGATTAGCGCCGTCCACACCATCAATTCAATTCACCAGCGCCGACACTCTCAACATCTCGACTCACGACAATATCACGATCACATCCGTCGCAATGTCTACCTCCGAGCTCGCCACCTCTTACGCCGCTCTCATCCTCGCTGATGACGGTGTCGACATCACTGTACGACTCCCGAGGTGCAATTCGCAAGCGCGGACACAATGGCTAATTTGAACAGGCCGACAAGCTCCAATCTCTCATCAAGGCCGCAAAGATCGAGGAGGTCGAGCCCATCTGGACAACTCTGTTCGCCAAGGTGCGCATACACGGATACGCTGGAGCAGAACACGGAATTGATATGTGAATAGGCTCTTGAGGGCAAGGATGTCAAGGACCTGCTCCTGAACGTCGGTTCAGGCGGCGGTGCTGCCCCCGCTGCCGGAGGCGCTGCCCCTGCCGCTGGCGACGCTGCCGGTGCCGAGCCAGCTGCCGAGGAGAAGAAGGAGGAGGGTACGTCTACCAAACATCCCTCGCCGAGCATAGAACGGAGACTAACACACAACAGAGAAGGAGGAGTCAGACGACGACATGGGCTTCGGTCTTTTCGACTAAGCGTCTCGTTTCCCTTCCTTTCTTCGACATTTGCCTTTATCGGGGTTGCAAAACGGATTCATCAGCGGGCATATTCCCATTGCTGGGGTGGGACAGTCACGACTATTCGGTGACACGACTTGCATACGGGCCCTCCCGGAAGAACAAAGACGGCGTCATGAGATATGTTAGGTCGGCAGGTCAATGAATACTTCGAAAAGTGCAACAAACGGGTACACGTCGTGATTTTTCGGAGCGGTAGTTCGGTCGCCATACCAGCCATTGTGATGTTCGGTTTGTGGCTATGAAAGGAACTTGATATAAGTGATGCATGGACATGATTACAATCCCTAATCATGCGCTAGCGTCCCTCGATCGGATAACGTGAGTCAGGAATCACCCTTTCATATGACCGCTTACCTCAACATATCATGACCCAAAGCCAGTATCTTCGCCCATCTCTACCATGAGGGAAACAAATAAAGTACTTACCGCAATCACGTTCCAGGCTAATGAGGATAGTTCAACTTGGTAGCAGTAATTACCTAACCAACAATACTTGAACCACTTTCCCCATTTCTACCCCACATCATCTACACGGCACAGTTCACCAGAGTCTGTCGCGTGTCTTTATTGACGTGTCCTTTTTGCCATGAGAATGTCACTTATAATGCATTATTGAGACATCGCGGATGTAGCTGAGAGCTTGTACCAGACAAAGCCGGTTACGAGGTCGGAAAGAGATACTACGCTCGTAATCACAGGTCATCACGGTGACTGTGGGTCTTCAAGTGAAAGAAGGCAAGCTAGACGGCCTGGGCAGACCCAATTACTACTCTCACCAACAAGTTAGCTTCTTCGATTACTTCCTCCGTCACCTTCCTTCTCCTACCGCAACTACAATCCTAGAAACTCACGTTTGACGACACGAGGGTGAGCCCAAGGATAACTCAGAGATACGGACACACAGCGCCAACGGAGAACATCGCAAGAATGAAGCGTCCAAGGTACGTTAGAAGGGTGCTCGGTTAAGAGTTCTGTGGATTAATCATATACTAGTGAGGCCGCTCAAGAGCCCGTCTTCGTCATCGTCGAAGTAGGCGACACTAAAACCAGGTACCATGTTCATCGCTCTCTGCTCGTTGAGCACTCCGAGTACTTCAAGAAGGCCCTGCATGGTCCCTGGAAAGAGGCGCAAGATGGTGTCGTTACGCTGGAAGACGTTGAGAGCAGCACATGTGAGTGCAAAACATGTCGAAGTATACATCACTCAACTAACGAGGTGATAGTCAGCATCTTCGTCGACTGGGTGTACTCGCAGAGGCTTCCAAAGGACGACTCCGAGTGGTGCGATGAGGTGGATGATATAAGGAGGCCAGGTCGGGCACAACTTGCACGTACCAAAGCTCTCGCTTTTGGCGATCGAATGCTGTCTCCACTGTTCTACAGAATGGTTCGCGACAGCTTGATCGACCACCTTATCGAGGAGACTGCATACTACGAGGCTGTGAGCTATGGCTTTGCTCATCTTCCCAAGGATCACGCAATCCTCGATCTCTTTGTGGAGACGCATTGCCGGGTTTTTGGGGATTCAAGTGACACTGCTGGAAATGGCGAACTCGAACTTCGAGCCAGTCTGCCACACGATTTCCTCATGCGCGTCATCATTCGTTACAGTCAAATCGCCGAGTCAGTGCTACCGGAGGGCGAACTGAAGCCGTGCAATTATCATGGGCATGCGGATGAGAACGAGAAGAAGCAGTGCCAGGCGGAGGTGGTTAAGGACTGAACGAGATCTTTGAGAAGTTCACAGGGGGGTTTGAGAATATCTTCGAGGCCAGGCGCGCAATACGCGTGTCATGTTCAGGACTATGCTCGTAGTGGCATATTCAGATCCAGGATAATCTACATATCCACTTGCATACAAGTGAAATATGCACCTACTCCATGCCCCTATGCAGGTACAAGTGAAACCTCAAATATGGAAATGTCGAATTAGCTATAGGTCGTTGGCACGAAGCAGCTCCTCGTCGTAAGACATGCCGTTGATGCGCTTCTTGGTGAATTCGAATGCAGTAAAGAAAATGGCGTTGACTATGCAGGAACGAGACATGGAAACACCGAGGCCTTGATTGAGTCAGTAGAAGCCTTGCAAATTGGGGAACGTGCGCTCACCTCGATACATCCGGCGACTAAAGAAATGAATCTTCGGGCGCGTGGCCTTGTCTTTGCCACCGACGAGACAGTTCCGCTGGTAGATACTCTTCGCCGTGTCGATCGGGAAAATCTGCGATACCTGTTAGTGCATGATCAAGAGCCCATGGAAAAGGACAGCTTACGCAGGCCCAGCTAACAAGTCCACAGAGTCCTCCAGCCACGACTACAGCCAGTGGGTGTGTAGGTGAAGTACCTCGCGCGTTGGCTAAAACCTGTTTCACACTCTCATATGTCACAAAGTAAATGCCGGTGCCGATGGAATCTCTTACTGTTTCTTATTAGCGCTTGTATGTCTTCGGAGCGATCTGCGGCCCACTCACGTAGATGCAAATGGAAGCCAGAGTACAGTCCTGTCCAACCCCGATGTTTGACCAGATTTTGTGCCGTCTTCCAGGTTCCCAAGTTCTGGTAGCTCTTGCGGACCGCTTCGTTCTTGCCGCCGCCATCGTTGCGCTCGGCCATCAGTACGGAAATTTGGGCGCTCAATTTCGTCAATTCGAAGGGACCTGACTGAATTAGCTAGCAACACATGAACGGCAGTAGATCTGTCATACATGCGATTACCGTGATTGCGGCACCCGCGTTGACACCTGCCAGCCCGAAGCACGCAATCGTCGAAAACGTAGGCCACGCATCCCGGGTATTAGCGATAACAAGCGGAGAGCTTCCGGTAGTCTGGTAAATCCAATTATCAAGCGCGTATTTGGATCGCTGGTATATGGAGAAGGACACGGTGCGGACGAGGGTTATGCTTGCGAGAGGAGACCAGACACCTATGACGCGTACATTAGCGGGTGTTGGACATGCAGCTGTGGGCGGTGAGGCATACCACGGTAGAAGCCATGGAAGCCTTCAGTCTTGTAGGTATGGCGGACGCAGTCGGCGAAGGAGTTGAACTTGTAGCTATGCCGTGTTAGCGGTGTCTTGCGTGATGCTGGGGGGCTGGCGTACGCTTGCAGGCGGGTCTTGACCGAGTCGAGAGGATACTGGAAGCTATCAGCACTGGCGAAATCGACGACGCTGTGTCTGATAGGGATGCACATACAGCCGCAAATGTAGAGAGCAGACTGCTGGAGCTTGCAGCGACCTCGGTGCGGTACTTCTTGGTCCATCGCTTGGCCTGCTCGCTGCGCAGGACGGCTCTTGAAACCTCGGTCAGATCTCTGGGTCTATTTGGAATGTCCTGTTGTACATTTGGCCTCCCCTCGTCCTGCTTAGGCATACTGGCTATCGCTAGCTGTGGAAGACGGTGCAGTCTTCCTACGGCAATCGCGATCGGGCCAGCAGCCGGGCAAGCTCCATGAAGACCGCGGCGTCGTCAAGCTGGATGGAGGGAACGTGGGTGCGCGATTGGTGTCGAGTGCGGAGGTTTGTGGTGGAGAGGAAGGTCGGGCGACAATGGCTGATGTTGGCGAGAGTGTATAGATGCGGAGGGCGGCCATGGAATGGTGGGGTTAACCTCACGCTTTGTGCAGCTCGCATCCCCGAAACAGTCTAACGGCCACGGAAGGATGAAGCCATTGGCCGCAGGCGAACGATCGACGCAACGACCTGCACATGTACCTATCTATAATATCCCTCATCCACCGCTCGGCAATCGATCCACAACTTAACACCAACACATGACTTTGCTGTTGAATCGCGCCTGCCATCACTCAACCAAATCTCGTGGCATGGCCTGCGTTTGAAAGCTACCACAGCTGGATGCGGGGTTCGCTCACATGTGAAGCTTAATACATCCATGTCTATAGCTCTGGCAAATCACAGTTCATCATTACAGCAGCTAGCAATTTCGAGCGCATGTGTTTCGCTGTGAATATGTATACCATGTCCTGCTGTGTTACTTCGCCACGTTCAATTGCTATAGTTTAAGCTTTCGCTGTCTGTGATCAAACAGACTGCATACCTAGGTAGAGGTGAATCTGCTCCGGGTGCGTGTGACAAGACACTACCGGCCGCGGACCGTGTTGTTAGATCGACTTAAGTTCTGCTGTACCCAAGCTTACCTCTCTACTGGTGTTGGACAATGCTGAGCAAACCGGTGAACGCCTTAGCCGCTAAACGTGCTCGCGTGCAGCTTCATTAGCAGCATGGTGCAATTCTGGCCTCTTCACAGCAACGAAGCTGATGATAATGATCTTTCGTAGACACATAGATTGCGATGTTGATGTGGCTTTCTATAGTTTTTGTTCTTGGCCATAACATCATGGCCTATGGAATGACCCTCGTGCGTTGCTTCCATCAGAGCTTTGCCTGTCCCTCGGGAACTAGTCCTTCTTTCCCATGATCTTCCTCAGTTCAGCGTCGTTATCGGACCTCTCTACTGGCGCCTTCTGGTTCTCCTCGACCTTCTGTTGTTTCTTCTTACGAATGTCTCCCATAAGAGCTTCGCTGAATGTCCCTCTATCATCGTCCAGCCTCTCCATCTGACCATGCCGCCTCATGCTCTCCTTGTGCCAACTAATTTGCCCACCGTCTGCTTCTCGGTGTTTCTTCGCGTTGAGCTTCGCCGCGCGTATCGACGTCCGCGCATATACGAAGAGGAGGCCGGCCATGGTGAGGGCGGCTAAGGGTGCCATGATGGTCTGGGACGTATCAGCTGACGTAGGGAGCTTTAAATCTGGAAAGAAGTCTCTTACACGGCCATTGATAATGCCTCCGCCTCGTGAAAGACGCGCTCGCGCATTGGCCGACGTCGGCTTGGAGGTTTCGCTCATGCCATCGGCGGCCTTGGGCATGGAAAGCCTACCACCCATGACGAGGGTAGTTGAGTTACGTAGAAGTGGGTGTAGAGGCTTTCAGCTGAGAGTGCGACACTCGGCAATGTCGCAAGGCCCGTGGTGGGGATGGTCTGATCTCTTTGGGTGACTGTCGATGCTTCAGGATTCAGGATTCAGGATCCGAGAAAGTTTGAACCACTCTCATAGGCTGGCATGGTTTCCTGCCAACACCGGTCGAGCTTCAATTGACTTGACCGACCTGAACTTGCGTGGAGTCGTGTGTCGCAGGTGGGCTGGCCTGGAAGCGATGATCGAAGTAGCTATCGGAAGCGGTTTAGCGCATGCACCCCCGGGATGTCCGCACGCGTAAGGCCGAGGTCGCGTCATCGCCGGCTGCTCCCATAATCGCAAAATCTTAAATCGCAGCATTACCAAGCGAAACACATCAGTCGCTGAGATAGCATTGCGTGATAGTTGCAGGCATTGTCTTATTCGTCCCCAGTCTGGAACTTCTAGCCTGCACAGAAAGCAGCCATACCGCAAACCTAAGTACTGCACCTGCGTGGTTGGATTACTTAAGTCGTCCAATCCAGCCTGAATGCAGTAGTAGCTTTGGAATCTATTTATTCTGACGTACTCCATAAGTATCCGCCGTCGGCCGCGCTGCATCTTTAATGCAAAGAATAGCTACCTTTAGACTGCGAGCTCTCTCGACGAGTCTCCGTACCATTACCCCTCCATCTCCAGGACAAACTTCTCTCCTCCGAACGCACTTCCGCCCTTCACAAACCGCAGTGGCATCCGCACGCTTATCAAACCTCTCGTCTCACTTCTCGACCTCAAGCATCACCATGTCGTCGCAACCCAAGGAGTGCGATTACCTAGTAATCGGAATTGGCAGCGGGGGTATTGCCTCTGGACGACGAGCCGCCAAACACGGCGCAAAAGTCATCGCGATCGAATCTTCACGATACGGAGGTACTTGCGTGAATGTCGGTTGTGTGCCGAAGAAGGTTACTTGGAACGCAGCAGCGATTGCCGAGACCTTCAAGGATGCGCCCGCATACGGTTTCAAGGTTGGCGGGGTACCAGAGTTCGACTGGCCATACTTCAAGAAGAAGCGAGACGACTACGTCAAGCGACTGAACGGCATCTACGAGAACAACCTGAACAAGGACGAGATTGAGCATTTCAGAGGGCGCGCCAAGTTTGTGGCCAAGGACGAAGTCGAGGTTGCGCTTCATGATGGAGGCTCCCAGCGCATCAAGGCCAAGCATATCCTCATCGCGACCGGTGGACGACCGAAGCTACCCGATATTCCTGGCAAGGAACTCTGCATTAGCAGTGACGGCTTCTTCGATCTCGAGAAGCAGCCCAAGAGCATCGCAACGAGTGGCGCTGGATACATCGGTGTCGAGATGACTGGCATGCTTCACGCACTCGGCTCGAAAACACACTTCTTCATTCGCGGCGACAAACTCCTCCGAACCTTCGACCCCATGATCCAAGATACCGTAACTCAAGAGTACGAGCGTCAGGGCATCAATCTCTACAAGGGTACACAAATTACAAAGGTTGAGGATATTGGCAACGGCATGAAGCGCGTCACCTACCAGAACAACGAGACAAAGAACGAGTCGACCGTTGAAGTTGAAGAAGTCCTCTTCGCAACTGGGCGTGACCCCGAAATTGAAGATCTCAAGATCAAAGACTTCGGCATCAAGCTCAACGACAAGAACCACATCGTGACCGACGAGTACCAAAACACCTCTCTTCCCAACATCTACGCCATCGGTGACGTATGTGATCGCGGTTTCGAACTCACCCCCGTCGCCATCGCCGCTGGAAGACGCCTCTCCGACCGCCTATTCAACAATCAGCCCAAGGCACACCTCGAATACGAGAACATCCCCTCTGTCGTCTTTGCTCACCCAGAGATCGGCTCTATCGGCCTGACTGAGCCCGAGGCCCGCGAGAAGTACGGCGACAAGATCAAAATCTACAAGACCGAATTCAAGGCCATGTACTTCGCTATGATGGACCCCGATGACAAGCAGCCCACAGCTTACAAGATCATCTGCGCGGGCGAGAACGAGAAGGTCGTCGGTCTGCATATCCTAGGACAGGGAAGCAGTGAGATCCTGCAAGGCTTCGGTGTAGCGATCAAGATGGGTGCCACTAAGAAGGACTTTGATAACTGTGTGGTAAGTAATCACCCAAGCTTCCTTCCCCGTTTCGTCGTGCATCCGTGCATGCATACGCGGCAATGCATCGGCTGTCGACTGCTGCAGCTGCCACGTTTGCGGGGGAAAGGAACGGCATTTTGCGATCGGCGTTTGAGGATATGGATGCTAACATGTGCTTCTCCCGCAGGCTATCCACCCCGTGTCGGCCGAAGAACTCGTCACCATGACTTAGACCGGTTGGTATCTTGCATAGTCGTCCGACGCATGATACTGTATAGATTAGAGGGGATAGCCTATACTGGCAAAGATCAGAGCAGTCAAAGGAATCATCTAGCTAATTACACACTCGCACTTCCAACGCATTGTCCCTCGAACCTGCTTCGCATGAGAATCTTGTATCTCACCACTGTGCCACACCGATACCGTACACCATGACGAATCAAAAACGGCACCCACACCTCCTCGGAGATCAATACCAACATGCACCAGACCTTCTGACCCCTCTGACATAAGTCCCTGCAGCCCCAAGACCTTGGAGAGAGCTTGTTCCCCCGCCATCACAGGTCCTACCCGTCACCAACTGCCAAAGGGTCCTATAGTCAAACCGAAACTAATGCAAACGCGATACGCTATACGTGAATCCGGGGTTTTAGCGAGCGACCGTGCGAAAAGGCTCTACTGCACGTCGATGGCACATTGTAGCCGGTGGCTTTTGCAACGGGCAAATTGGCCAAACGCCCATTGCACGGTAAGCATGCACGGTGAGGATTGACTCGAGTAGCTTCTCGTCTCGTGATGTGTGTAAAAGGCCGATTGCTACGTGTACAGTACATGTGCGCGTATCTGAATCTTGTTCGTACGTGATCAAGACACAGAGGGTTGACGTTCGTAGCGTGATTTTACCCGAAGTGTGGCATGGAGAGGGATGATCATAGTCGATCTTCATATCGATTTTGCGACCCTGGTAAGTGGACGATACGCTTCATATTAACGTGTGGTATAGGTCAGGCCATCGCTTTCTAGAGTTGTTCTAGTCATCGGCGTTCCTGGGTGTCGGGTGCGATATATGTTCGGACGTGTAACTACGTACACCTCATCCATCACACCTCAACGTCGTAATTTACAACGACAAGGGTTACAATTTAATCAACGTGAAGCAGCGACTAGCTACTTAAGTGAGTAGTTGGCAGACAGACAGCTTCCATTGCGTGGCTGGCGCTGGTCATCATGCGAGCCTGCCAAATCTCATCACAAGCTCATTTCCCACTTCATTTGCCGCTCAGCCCTGGCAGCCCTGCATTGACAGGAAAGGACCAACGGGTCCTCCCCGCCTTCGCTTGGAGCTTTTCGCGGGGTGGCTTCCTATCCATCATCTAGCATGCTGTCCGAATCTTCACCGTGCATTACCACCGGCACCATCAGACCCACATTTGCAACCTATCGCAACTAAGCTACTAGCTGGGCCAGCACACCTTCTACACACGAAATGACTTGTGACAGGAAATGAGCTTTGCTGACGTTCCAACAATATCATCATTCTCGTTCGTTAATGGACCCTGCAGTAGATGCCGCGATGCTGTCAAGCGGAGAATCTCGGTTCCACC
Source organism: Alternaria ventricosa (assembly GCF_023758065.1). Lineage (NCBI taxonomy): Eukaryota > Fungi > Ascomycota > Dothideomycetes > Pleosporales > Pleosporaceae > Alternaria > Alternaria ventricosa. The sequence goes on along the minus strand of NW_026055683.1, from coordinate 1,665,873 downwards.
ACTTAGAGTTTTGCCAGCAACCTGGTCCCTAGCAGCTGTCTCCTGTGGCGCGAACGCCTTTCCGCCCATGTGAGTGGCAGTTTGCGCCTTCCAGAACGTGGTTCGGCGGTGACGACGATGAATCGTACCTAAACGTTGTTTTTTGTCGGTAGGCACATTAGGCACCGGAGGCGCGTTCTCCGCGTTAACGTCACGAAGGATTCGATGCTCCCCGGATTCGCACTCTACAAGCGCACACACTTTTGCAAGCCACGGTGTGGAGACACTTGCTGTGCTGTAGTGCAGCGGAGAGGAGGGCCAAAACGGCTATGACCTGCATAGCACAGGCACCTCGTGCCTGCGTCGAGCGTCCAGAATCATGCTTCGGACTCACCGCTCCGTGTCAATCAGTGTTCTAGACAGCTAGAAAGGAGGTGGTGTGTTTTGATCTGATGCTATTCATGACCATCTCGCCCAAGCAAGGCAGGTCCCTGGAGTACGAGTGTTTGGAGATCCCCCATGACAGCACCGAACCCCGGGTTACTCGTATGCGAGATACACCGCTAATGCGCATCGAACCGGGGTATATTTAGCGTCGACGCGAACACCAAGCCGTCACCATGCAAGTTGACTCGATATGGCCTGCTTCCGCACTCTAGCGGCTGAGCTGCCGATAAAGGCACCGAGGCCGCTCTCCGTCATGACACTCAATACGGGCCTCCACTTCGACGCCGACACTAGGGTTCTGGTGTGGGCGTCTAAGGAAATCAACGGTACCTTGTCCGCAAGGTGGTGGAACTCGTTTGACGATTGTCTGGTCCATGTGGAGCTGACGGCACTTGCTGCTATCGATTGCTCTTGTAAGAGCACTGGCTCAATTGTTATTGATGATATTATACATTTTTACATATGGCGGCCGTGACATTCGTTTTCCGTAGATCCTAGGCTGTGAAGCTAGCCTTCCTGTATTCCGACTCCTTCTGTTTTGCGCCGCGCTGGTTTTGGTTGCAAGACCCCGGACCGGACCAAGCCGGTCGATGCTGAGCCGTAAATGATAGCTCTCGAAGCTACTACAAAATGTACTGTGAAATGAAGACACAACCAAATTTAAACCCTTGTGATGATCGTGGCACGGTCGTTCCGCGGTTCCGCTGTGATATTGCGGGAGTTCATACTTCGCCGCCTTGATTTCGGCGCAAGCGGCAGTAAGCTCAGGTGCTCTGTCCGCTCAAGAAAAAGTCCAGCTCGCTTGGACCGCCCCTGCTGACTTCGTTCTCGGCAAGTTGTTCCAGCAAGCTGAGGAAAGGGTCCTTGCTGTCAGGGTCTGTGTGCACCGATGTGCCCGATGTGCTCCCTGCGCCGGGTGTCGGGTGCTGTTCGTACGGCGTCGGCATGCTCAGCATAGGGTCGAAATGGATTGCATGGTTGTTATCCTGGTTTTGGTGGAGATTCGCTGCACGCGACACCGGTGATGGCGCCAGACTCGCAAACTGCGGCAATGGAGAAAACGAGAAGTTTGGCGAGAATGGAAGAGCAAGTCCGCCACCATTAGCATTCGGTGGATTCAGTGAGTTGTTTGGCAACGGTGGGGTGTAAGGTCGTACACCGGAGTCATTAGGATGTGTTCTGCTGTCTCCCGGGCTTGGGTTTGAGTTTGACTCCGAGGTACCAGCATCCGACGGTCGGTGAGTATGGACAGTAGGAGGATGAGTGGCTGATGTAGGTGTCGGGGGGATAGCTTGTGGCTGTGTTTGGGGTTTCGAGGATGAAGTCGTAGCTCTCCTTCTCTTGTTTGGGTGGGCGTTGGAATATTGCGGTTGTTGTGAGGGTGCTGAATGCTTTTGGTAGCCTTGAGCGTTCCCGATGACTCCGCTGGTCATATACATGTTGTTCCGTTGTTCGATGTTAAAAGTGGCAAGGCTACTAGATTATTAGCGTTATGAACATGTAGGGAAGGGCCTGGCTCTCTACCCTTCTTGAATGGATTCGACCGCAATATCCATAAATGTAACGTGCGCTCCATCGAATACCTGGCCTGGATATCTGTCGAAGAAGTCCTCAAGTTGAAAGACTGGCGCGTAGCGCATGGGGTTGCTTGCCAAGGACTGGACTAGCTCTGTGTGACATCCGTAAATGGTTTGCAGAGTGTCGCGCTGGTGCTGGGCCCCAGCCCAAACAAAACGAAGCTCGGATAGCTGCTGCATCTCTCGAGACAGAAACTCTGCACTGACCGAGAAAACCTCTCCTTCTCTTCCTGGGTAATGTGCCCCATGTACATGAATGGTACCAGCAGTGCATATACAATAGCCGACAAAGGCTGGCCAATCTATTATGGAAGAGGCCCTTCCTATCTCGGCGAGTTCGGCAATTGCGTTGGCGTGAAGGAAGCATAAGTTGGTCGCTTCTATTTGCCAGGGTTGATGCTGCGACGTCCCAGACAGCTCAGCCAGATCCACAGGGAGGAAAGGCCGGTAGATGAGGCAATGTATGAGGTGGTAGATCAACTTGCTGAGGACAAGTATAGTGCTGTCGGGCTGGCCAAAGAGGGCTTCGATGGAAGTGAAAGTATCCTGCGTCTCCGATGCCCATATGTCGAGTTCTTGGCGAATTTTGGATAGGTTGGATAATGAGTGCCAAGGGAAATGTGAATCGCCTTTAACACCACCCGCTGCAAGGTAGCGGTTTGTTATACCCAGGATGCGAGCTATGCCAATGAGCATACCCATGCTTCCTTGTCCACCTTTTCCAGTGCCGCCCATGAACTGCAAATTGCATCCGTTTGGAAAGTAGTCTCCGTCTATTAGCATTGCGCCAGAGTGCAGCTGCCAGCTCGGTAATCGTAGCACAATCGATTCATCCGCAATTAACGAGGGTCGCTTAGAGCCGGTTGCAGCGAAGCGATCCATGAGGTAACATGACCAGAAGAGCCGGCGTCGTCCTTCGCGTTCGGCGGGCGTGACCTTGATGCCGGTCGGTAGTTCGCGATGTAGATCGAGCGCAAAGGCCATGCTGATGGCAGAATCTTGAGAATGGAGTCAGTCTTGCGCAAAGTGTGGATCGTAGTGACTTCGTACTTAGCAGCATGAAGGTCTTCTTGCCTTTGCCCAACTGGAAGCTTGCTTGCGAGAGGAGCATGAGCGTCTGCAAGGTTTCGATAGAGGGCTCATCTATCTCGAGTTCCAGCCGAGCACGACGGGCATACTCTTGCCCGATGCGCACTGCAGAGCTGTATCCTCCGAAGTGGGGTGCATATCTGGGGTACATATATTAATTGTGATCAAGAATGCTCAGGGATGGGCGAATCGTACCTGGCACTCACGGCGTAAATAGCATAGGCTAAGTGGCCGGGAAGCTGATTGGCCTGTAGTCGCTGTCTCGTGGTCGACTCGTCCAGGATGTAGTAGGGCTTTCCATGGATCCTGGCGAAATAGGTGTCCAGAAGTAGGTCGGGAGCCAGGGTCGGGGACTGTATACTAGATGCTGTTAGCAATGTGCAGGGGCGAGAATGGCAGGCTGCTAGTAGGTACCTTGGCTCGATGGGCGACATCAACTGGTTTGCATGGTTGGTGCCACTCGCGCGACGGGGCGAGGACGCATGCGGCGATTGTGAGGATGCGAGATCTTTTCGTTTGACGTCGGCTGAGGTGGTGTTGTCCTGGGAGGTGGGGTCGGTCTCGGTTGGGTCATCGCTCTTGCCTTCGGAAACCAAGCGCTTTTCCAGGCCGTCGACACGTTTCAAGAGGGCCTCGAGAACGTCGGTCTTGGGGCCTCTCTTCTTGGGAACAGCATCTGGAAATGGCTGTCAGTCCGTGTTTGGATGCACTCGCGTAGTGTTGAGGGTGGAGCATACCGTATATACACGGGCAGTTGAACACTTGACAGGCTTCACAGGTCGGGCGTGTGCGATTGCACTTGATCTTGAATTTCGGTTAGCACGTGGGCACGACGAAAAAAGCAGACAAGCACTACCTTTCGCTTTCGACAGCTCTTGCAGTTCATGGCCTCGCGGGGCTCGTTGGAGACGCGGCGGGCGGGTAGTCGGTCGATGCCAATCTGCGGCCTTGCCATTGCGGCCAGTGACTGGGAAACTTCGGTGGACATGGCGACGCTACAGGGCGGTGGACCAGAAGCATTCTCTGGCTGCAAGTGATGTTGATGATAGCGAACTGGACGGTAGGAAGAAGAAAGCACGCTCCCAGCACGGCGTGAGATGTAGGTTCAAATTAAGGCCTATGGCAGTGGAGACAGGCAGGGGGTGCGCGGACGGCGAGGCTTGCTCTGGCGGGAGTGCGCGCCCACTCGGCTGCGACTCAGAGTGTGCAGTGACTAGGAAGAGGTAGTGATGGAACCGCTGGGGAGCTTTGGACGCGTGACGACGATCTCGGGGTATCTAGCCATGCACGGTAGAGCAGCCCATGCAGACGAGCGAGGCTTGGAACCGTTGGGCCGAGTCGAGCAGTCAAAAACACGGCCATCATGAGGCCACTGGGGTAAGAGGCTAGCCGCACGTCAGGAAATCGCCCATCGCATGCCGTCCCAGACGGCGCCCCGTGCCTCGGTTCTCAGCCATGCAGCTACTGGCAATTTGGCACGTAGATTGCGCCCGTCGCACGCACCCAGCTCGTCTCGGCGTAGCTGCAGCCTGTAGCGCCGGACTGCACCAATGTGTTCTAGAAAATCTGGGGTATCGCCCGTCGCCCAATCACGTGCGTCGCCCTAGTGCTAGCTGCTGCCCCGTCCCCGGTTACAGCTTCCACGAGGGCCCCGTCAACGAGGGCCCGTCATCAAGAGCCACCCGCCATCCCTGGCTGCCACGGCTGCCTCGCTCCTGTCACGCCGCATGTGAGGACGTATCAATCATCAAGTGTACATTGCTAATTGCTGAATTTAAAAATGTCCCCTTCCGGACGCCAGACGCACAAAGTCATAACACACGTTCTGCCCCACGAGCTTCCGGATCGTTTCAACCGTCGTCCACGCTGAGACGTCCGCAATGCCATATGCTGTCCATCCCGCCGACGTCGCGATTGCCAACGGGTCGGCCTTTCGGGGTCCACTGGCCAAGTCGACGAACACCTTGCCTGCAGCCTTCGTTCCTGTGCACCCATGTCCGTTGGGGCTTCCATTCCTTCCGCCAACCCTGTAGTGCTTCAGCAGGGGCACCACCAGTAGCGACTTCTCAGCAGGCAGAGCCGAGATGATAACGAATGGCTGCTGCAGGCGCTTCACGTCGTCTATCGATCGAACCGGTGACACGTCAGTAGATAAGGGCCCGTGGGACTTGAACCCTATGGTATATATAGGCCCGATCCCTAGATTCTTCAGTGCGAATATGGACGCCGACGCATCAGCCTCGTTACTGGCGAGCAGCAATGCTGCCTGTCCGCTGTATGCCGACGGGACAAAATCGCGAGTCAGTGTCGCACGTATACCCTTCCACCGCGTGTTGTCTCCTATGAAGGAGGCGTTGCCGGTCCCTGGAGGCACTAACACTGTATCAACTTGTCCGATGGCCCGAGCAGCATTCGAAAGGGAGGGCAGGTAGGGTGCCGAGGCTGCCAACGGCGGGTTGATGTAGGCGCCGCCAAAGTTGTTGCGTCGGAGGATGTGCTCAATCGAAGCCTTCGGAGCTCTTTCTGCAAAGCCGAATGAATGCGGCAGACTAAGCTCGTTGAAACACTTCTCAAAGAACATGGCTTGCGACGTTGATCGAAAACTGCCGATGCCGTAGATGTCCTGCTTAGGCATCTGGCCCATTGTGTGGAGCGCTGCGTTAATTTCGGCTGCGCTTAGTTGGCCAGGCGCTGCAATCATGGGTAACAATGGATGAGTAATCGGAGTGAATATCTTGTTCAGGGTCCTTGATAGCTGGCCCATGGGTCCCATATTGAGACCAGAGAAGGGAGGATGAGGATACTTGGCTTGGATAGTCGACCGAAAGTATTCCAGCTCGTAGTTCTCCTGCATCGAATTGACGAGTGCGTACATCTTGACAATGTCCCCATACACCGCTCCCATCTCGAACAGGCGCTGTGTTTCAGGCGAGGTCCACTTGAAGTTGCCCGAAAAGTCGTGGAACGCCGAGATGATCTTGGTGCACGCCTTGTTTTCGGCCAGCTTCCTCCTAATCTCCTCTGGCAGCCACAATTCCACATCAATGTATTCGCAACCCCATTGTATCGCGCGCGCAAGGTATCGGTAGAACAGAGAGGGGTCGTCCATGGGGAACCGGCCATTTTCCTTGGTGCACCTCGTAGTGAAGATGATTGGTAGCTCCGTGCGTTGACGCAGCACCATAACTTGCTCGCCGACATACTTCAAGCTAGGTATCTTGCTGACCGTCCCATCTGGCAAAGGCTCCTCCAGCAGGTCCACTCGGATCTCGATGGCATCTGCGCCGACCGACAGAATGTCAAGATTGGGAAGTGCAGCGTGCACATCGGGGAACGTCGTCGATATCAGCGTCGTGCGCGCCTTCTTGGTGAGGTCGCGGTGAGGCCCGATCTGGCCCAGGACAAAAGAGAGGTATCGCGACACGTCGCGACGGAAAAAGGGCGCTCGCGTGTAGAGGTATTCGTAGTCGCATCGGTCGGTGATGCTCTCGTCCAGTTCATGACCGCCATCCACTCGATGTGTGTTGATCAACAGCCTCGAGCGATCCCAAGCGTCCAACTGCGGTTTGGCTAGCCCGCTGCTAAGGCCGTAAACCGTCTCCCGCGGCCCTGCCAGCGCTTCGTCCACCGATGTCGCCGACTCCCATTTCTGGCCCAGGACATCCGCAAAGATGCCTACAATGTCCTCCTCGCCTTCATTATGCAGGATCAGCAACGCCGGCCGGGCGCCGTTCGGGATCTCCTGCACGTCTATGACCGCGCCTTCCTTGAGACGGGAGGTGGTCACGCTCCCGGTTTGCACCATGGTGGCCATGGGTGAGTAGAGTTGTGCGCTGTTCTGCTTAGTAGTGTTAACCGTACGTGTTGAAGCCGTTGATGCGGTGCTGGATCTCGGCGAGAATGCGACGGGCGGTATACAACTGGCGGACTCCGACAACCGTCGCTACCATTTCCGAAACGTCGAAAAGTATGAGGCGGTGGTGGGGGCTGTGTCTGGAGAAATACAGACGTCTCAGACTGAGCGCTGTAGATTCATCCGTGGGGTGGTGGGCTGCAGGACCAGGTCTGGATTTAATCGCGGTATGTGTGAGGTTTGAAGATAGTGAGATAGTACCATGTCAAGAGCAGATGGAAGCACCAAGCTTCCGTAAAACCCGCGCGTCTGTTGGCTCTAAAGCCGTCCTATGGCTGGACGGTGAATATGCCGTTAGGAAGGCCACTAGGCGTTGCTTGCTCGGGGCAGTAGGATAGTGAACGGACCAGCGCGGGCACCGTGGTGCGCTCGCCGATAGCTGGAGCTCGAATTTATCCGTAGACTTGCCATACCGTCGCAAAAGCCGCCAATTTCGCACCAATCACTTGATTTGCCATCAGTCAAGGTATTCGTGCGCCAAGTATATCACCTCCATCGCCTTCGTCTATTGCTGACGCGAATCTGTGGGGATTGGTGGAGAATGGGGGGTAGCGTCTGTCGTAGTGACCTCCAAGGCCTGAGGCGACAACCGAATACCATATCTACGCCTCGAGGCTTGAAATGCCCAGCAACAACACCACAGATACGAGCTTGGTACTCGGATAGGCGTATATCGGTACTCCCTATAGGCGCACCGCCTGTGCGAGGCTGGCTCTGGAACTGCACGAGGCTGCACCCGCAGTATAGTTGAGGCGTCGCATCGCAAACTTCAGCCCTATCGGCTTTACCATGAGCGGCATCCCGCGCTCGAGAGTAGTGGAGTAATGGGCCACCGGCGTATCTCGCTGCAAAGACCTGTACCCGCAATCTCTTTGAAAGAGCAGGAAATTTGCACAAGTGGTGTTATTACCCAGGCATCAACCAGAAAACCGTGCATCCACTACAGCTATCGACAACCTCCGTGGACAGCATCGGCATCATGTTTCCTACACGCAGCTCAACATGTTATCAAAGAGCAGTACTGCAATATACCAACATTAGGCTCGGCACCAGTTGAGGCTCCGTTTCATCACTACGACTTTAGCCGGCAACCTGGAGGAGGCGTAGGTGCAGACGGTCTAACGAGACCTCGATCGCCTCGTCAACGTCGGGTTTGGATTTTCCGACACCAAACTGCAGTGTAACCTAGGTCCACCCCACCTGCTCGAGCATTACCATCGTCGATATCTGATGACTAGCTCATCATGAGACTGGTTTCTCGCGATCGAGACGTCACGACGGCCGGGAATACGTTCAGGCCAGTATGGAGGCCGCGAGAGGGGTCGTTGCTCTTCGGGTCTTCGCGCAGTTTCGGCGAGATACCTATCAATCGCTGCTGCGAGGTGAAGCAGATTGATTGATTCACTTCGTCATTCTTCAGCCGTCCGGTCTCGTCCAGGTATCAGAACGGATAAATACAACGAAGTTCAAACATGTACGGGACGCCTTAGAACATCAGCCGTACTGCAAATTTCCGGTCAAAGGAAGATATGTACTCGTGGCCACCAAGTAGACCACCTTCCAGCGGATCATACAAGCGACGCAGCCTTCTAAGCTTCAGCAATCACCGGCAATCGATCATCCGCATGGCACAATCTCTGAATGCGCTTTTTCCGTATTTTGAGCACGACATAAATCGAGCATCCTTTCACGTGCGACTCTCACCGATACGCACGCTTTCGCTGTAGAAACAGTCACTGTTGCCACAAGCTAATTCGGACTCGTGAAGGGCATATCATCTCTCTGGATTAGAGACGAGTACGCTCGTAACCATGTATTTTGTCAGAAGGGTTGCTGTGCGATCTCAAAAAAAAAAAAGATGCCATCTCGTTTGTCGGGGTGTATACGCGCCACATCGTTGGTTACCGCACACTGCATGGACTAGTCTGGTCGGGTTGAAATTAACCCGATCGATGAATCTAGTATAAGACTAGTAGCTCGGGCGTGGAGCATGGTGATTCTCAAACGCACCACATCATACGGTCAGCCTACTCATATCTTAGGGTTAAGCTCCTTTTCCAAGCGACAACGCGGAATTTGCCTTTCGAAGATGCTTTTCCTCTGGAACATCTCAAATGGATCAAAACACCGAACAATAGCGGGTGTATATGTCAGCGATTCGAAACTCCTTCTCAGCTAAGTATCTGAATCTATGTCACTGCTAATCTACCGCGCCCAGTCTCTCCAACACACTGGATGCGTTCGGTCGGCAACCTGGTTCGATCTCCAGCATATCTTGTATGATATAAACGAGTTCCGCTTCGGTCGGCCCAAGCGCATCTAGAGCAGTCGAAACTGCCCCAGTTCTCGTCATGGTTTTGTCCTCTATAGTGTAATAGCACCAAGCTACGCTCTCTTCCATCACCTCGGAACGAAACTTCTTCAGATATTCCCAACCTTTCCAATACCACACCAGAATGTCGAGAAAGACACATCCCAACGACCAAACATCATGCGGGCGAGAGCTTGCCCCGTTGCTATACGTCTCCGGTGGCAGCGTTGGTGTGTTACCCTTGATTTTCGACTTTGCACTACGTCCGAACGCGCTGAGGTGCCCGCCATAGCCTGCGCAGCCGAAGTCCGTGAATTTCAACCTGTGTTTCACGTCAGCGGCAGGATCGTTGAAAACTAGGATATTGGCAGGCTTGATATCGTGATGGTGGTATGCCATATGACCGTGAATAACGTCTAGAGCACTCGCAAGACCCCGGAGCTGCACCAAAAGCCAGTTCCGATCCAGATCTTTGACAGCTCGGCGTTCAGGGTGCTTTGCCATGAACTCGTCCAAGTTGCCATTTGCTAGCTCCGCGATGAGGTATATCTTCTTCTCGAATACGAAGCCGGTGTAGAACGTAGTGATGTGCTCGTGTGAGCCTGGAGAACGTGCAAGACTTTTGAGAAAATCACACTCCCTTTCAGCATCTTCCCGAAATTTGCTGACTTTGAGTGCAAGGTATCTAGACCAGTCATCGGGTTCCGGGGCCTCCCGTAAAAAGGGAGCACAGCTGTTGTGGATTCTGGCTTTGTAGACGGTCCCTCCGGATCCCTCGCCAACGTCGGGTTTGACGCCTTTGTTGAATTCGATAGGAACGGTATGCCCCGTGAGATTGGTCCTGTATTGAAATATGTGAAGTCCAGGGACAGTAAAGAGATGTTGCGCGTCGCAAATAGTACTGTAGACCGAGTCTGATTGTTCTTCGGTCGTCCCAAGCCAGTCCTCTGGCGAGAAAGGAAGGGCATCATCATTGTGGTGTGTCAAGACGAAAACCATGTCAGGTGGCGAGAGACCGCAGTAAATAGCGAGAGCAAACAAACGCTCACCACCTGACCGAATCCTATTCTTCAGTCCATCCACCGTGTCGGTGTCAAGCCCGGAGAAGAAGAAGATGTTCTTGGTGCTGCCTCCAGAAGCAATTTCGCGGATGGTTGTCAACGGAAAGAATTCGAATGTCTTGTCGCCGAATTTTGCGGTGGTAGTGTTGTGGATCAGCCGGGTCCTACACGCAGCCATTGCATCATTGTAGTCCTTTAGAGGCTTTCCCATAATGAAACAGGAGAGGTGCGATAGAACAAGAAATGAGATATTAGAGAGGAGATGTGTAGCATTCAGTGGGCTTCTGTATGACCTCTGTTGTTCAACAATCACCAAACACCAAGTCTGCACTCATGGTGAGCTCACATGAACCTGAAGTGATTGTTGTTTGTGGGTGAATGAGAGTCCGATAACGCAATTGAAGGTGGTATTTCATTGCAGTATTGTTTATGTGACCTGCGAGAGGCTCGTGATCATAGAGCAGAATATCCTCATGACAGGAAAGAAGTTGATGGGCGTATTAATCACAAGATTTAAGATTATGTGGAGGGTATAGTATTGAAATTGAGAAATTGTGAACCTGCCATTCCCGTAAACCAGAGCTGCACGAACAAAGGGAACATCGCAGAATGAACGGGATGAGACTCACCATAAGAGTGCCTGATATTTGAGCGACCTTCAAAAACGCATTTCCAAGAGTTCTCGACCTACTAAGTGTCTAAGAGGCTGCCCAGAGCAGTGGCTACATCACTTGCTCTGCTAGTATTCACCACGTCCACTTCTAGCATTTGGCCGATGATATCGACCACAGTCTTCCACTCAGCGCCTCTATCGCCAATCTCTTCTATCTTCTGCTGCACGGTACGTGCAAGCTTCATCCCTCTTGGAGCAATATCATACCAACGGTTTCGGTGCTGCTTCACGAAGTCACTCATCTTGACCTCACCCTCGTGGAACCTTCCAGCCGGAATTGGGCGCAGAGGAAGCTTGCGAGGAGGTAAGGTGAATTTGCAAATCCTGAGGTGACCCTCTTCTCTGCTATGAGAAGTTCAGAGTCCGTAACATGATCTTCTTCGAGCAACACCCGGAGATACTTCATTGAGATCTTGCCCAGAATGCAGATGACAAACACTCATCTCCCTGATAGGATAATCTCGGTGATAAGACCATTTTGGGTGTCGGAGCTAGTCACTGAGGCTATTGTCGAACGACATGACAGCTCTGACGTTCTCGTCGGAGGCGACTTCATTGATGGTATACTGAGGAATGTATGCGAGCTTTGCTTCGCCGAAGTCATATTGTATGATGTTTCCACTGTCGCGGAGCCAATGGGAAGACCATGATGTTGCAGAGGAGTCCTGCCGGAGATAAAGACGCATGAGATGAAAAACCATGTGAGGATGAGGGTGGTATAGGCCTAAGAATCAGGTTCGGGTGAGCTTGGCAGTGATCATATCGAACGCTGGGAGGCCACACTCACTGTGGATATCCTTGGACAAGTTTATCAAGTGACCGTATTCCTCAAATGTGCATAGCAGTTGACAATCGCAGGTGATTCGAAGACATGATCTGCCGGTCCCACGCTGCTAACACACATGGGCGTTATGAGATCAGCAAACCGAGTATAGAACAAGTAGATCAAGTTCGATGCTAGCAACTTCGATTGCCAATATTTGCCATGGGAACGAGGTTTCCATATGACAGCTCGTAGCTTGTATACCGTTTCGCATATGCCCACGAAGGAAGGTCGGATCTCATCTTTCCAGATATGAGACGCATCACAAGGTCTTGTAACCTGTCTGAGGCATGCCCTCTTTTGGAACGAACAGTGTGATGCAGACCACCTATTGAAAGTTGAAGCGACGGAATCCATCGAGGCGATAGTAGTGTCTACATTCGCTGAGGTCTAAAGGCGTTGGTTAGCATGCACCGTGAGTCTAGGTAGCTTTAGGATTCTTGGCCATCGCGAAGCCCCAGTGTGTAGATAGTCGTTAGTGAGCCCACATTTCGTGAATGCTACCTGGTGTTGATTATCTACCATGTGCTCTGTATTTTCACATCGTGTCTACTATTCGGTCGATGTATGGAGGAGCCAAAGTGAAAAAGGACGAATGGGAGGCTGGTGATTCAGCGGCCTTGGCGTTGTGACCTCATCCAAAACTTCGGGTGCGGCGAACAGCGGAGGTGATCGCATCACCAGAACTTCTTCCCTACACCACTCCAACCACCCATGATGTTTGCAAGACGCGCAATTCCCTCGGTAAGCTCCTTAAACGTACATCTGATTATCAATTCAATCTGACAGTCACCAGGCTTTCCGAGCCGCCACCCGCGCCAGCACAGCTCGACCCAGTCCCTCGGCACGATTCCTCACACCGTTCCAAGCACGATTGCTCTCCGACGAAGTCCGGTCTGCGATCGACAAGGCTGTCGCGTCATCGCCCGTTGTCCTGTTCATGAAGGGTACACCAGAGACACCACAATGCGGTTTCTCGAGAGCCAGCATACAGATTTTGGGCATGCAAGGTGTAGATCCGGAGAAGTTCACAGCCTTCAACGTGCTGGAAGACCAGGATCTGAGGCAAGGTACGTTTTCACGGTTCCCACGCCGTTTTGGCAACTTGGTTGTAGGACTCGAGCCTGCGGCACATTTCGGGTGGCTGCAGGACGAGCGACGGGGCATTACATGCTGACAAATTCGAAAAGGTATCAAAGAATACTCCGAGTGGCCAACCATACCGCAACTATACGTTGACAAGGAGTTTGTCGGTGGCTGTGATATCCTGATGTCGATGCATCAAGATGGATCGCTTGCAAAGATGTTGGAAGAGAAGGGCGTAGTTGTGCCAGCCGAGGGACAGGCACCGTAAAAAGTAGATAATACAACGGCGAGCATGAGAGGCGCATGGTCTTGATACCACACGGTATTTCTTTGGTTGCAAATGTCTAGCCAGCTTCTGTCACCCGTGTAACAACTATATGTATACATACGAAGAGCAGGATACGCATCAACTTCAAGGCTGGGATGCCTGATATACTCCAAATAACACAATATTCGAAGGGAAAATGGCCGCTTCCTGCCCTATGATGTGACTAATATGAGTGCTCTTTCCTGTTGTCACCACGTGCCTTCCTCAACTGAGCCGGAACACCACACAAGCTTTACGTCTGCACCAAAGCTCGCCTTCGTCTCTCTCAGTACTCGCAACGCGTCTTCGACACCCCCCAACACAGGTCGCTTGAATGGAGGTCGAGCGCAACGTACCTGAACTGCGGGCGCGCGGCAACATGGGCCCGCCGACGAAGAAGACGGTATCCGCTGCTTCCGTTTTCAGAAACCAGGGTACTTCCAGGGAACAAGGCAACATCACACGTCAGACGAATATCAGCAACTCCAACTTCACCGGAGACGATGCTGACGCTACGACATTGCTGAGCGCCGGGTCTCACTCAAGCGTACGGAGCGGAGAGAAGAGAGTAGCAAGAAAGAGGTCTTCGAACATGCATCCTCTAGGCGTAGAATTCAAAGGTATAGCTAAGCTATTTCATTCCCTGAGTGCGGACTGCTAATATCATACTGCACAGATGCCAGCAATAGGTACCGTCGCCATATTTACAAGACTGCTTCTTCCAGGATCAACAAGACCCTCGGAAAGCTTCTTCATACCCTCTACGAAAGTACCCTGCAGACTGTTACTCGCAGCAGTAACCAGCAGGACCCTAATGTCTCGCCCCTCAAGCTTTCTGCCCCAGCGAAGTATGAACGTCTAGCCACTCAGCTCTACCAACCCATCTCTCAGTTCACTCTATCACTTAGGCGCACTGACAGTGAGGGAAAGAGTGTACGTCTTGATCAGACACTTGAGACTCGCATGCTTCACTACGACGAGTTGATCACCAAAGAGACGGCCAAACTAGCGAAATTGCAGAAAGAGTGGGAAGTCGTTTTGGGCGAGATCTGGAAGCTAGGAGCTACATGCCTAGGCGAGGAAGCTATGGAAAATATGCTATTCACCAAGCAGCCATCGGATGAATCGGCCTTGCCCGTATCATCCTCGCCATCAAAAGTCACGGACGCCGAATCCACGCTCTTCGTTCCCGAACACGAGAGTTCCCCAGCACGCGACAAGTCTCGTACCAACAGGAAGCGAGTTACCTTTCTCGAAGAAAAAGGACCAAGTAACGCCCACGACAAGAACGTCGCCACCCCAACGACCATGTTTCCAAAGTTCATATACCAACCTTCGAGGTATCGCAAGGACACGCTGCCTCTTCCATCAAGACTCCCTGATGATGACATCAAGCACCTAGAGAAGGAGGTGAAAGAACTGGGCAGACAGGAGTTGGGCGAGCTGCGTGAGATTGAAAAGGAACATCAGGCGTACTGGAAGAAGAAGACGGCACAGCTTGCTGTTGCGCTGAAGAGCGACTAGTAGGGCAGGTCGATGGGTGATCGGAAACATACTCACTTCAATGTCCTGAGCGCAAGTGACTACGATATGTTGGAAGCTACAGACTATCTACTTGATATGGGCAGTTCTGCTGCAACATGTTCCGCGATACATGAACGCAGCATCAGTTTAATAAAAAAATCAAAATTCTTTTCTCATCTACATCAATCGTCACAATGGCACCCGGCCCAATCTCCAGAACATAATGACTGGAGACAATGTTCACGACTTCTTGTTCATATACTGTATTTCAAACGTCTACAAAGCAAGTAACAATAAATGTATAACCTCCAAAAGTAATCTAGCGCATGCTGCCTTTAACAAAAGCAACGGTCTAATAGTCTAGATGGATATCTCTGATTCAAAGTAACCCCCACTGCTTCTCTCCTACTCTCGCACAAGCTTAGTCGAACGAGCTCTTGAAGACGTAGCGCTGGTCCTCAGGCTGCTGGAACGGTACACCGAGCTCGAACAGTGTCATGACGCTCTCGGAAAAGTCCTTGAAGAAAGCGTCGTTGTCCTTGGCGTACAGGTCGGTGTACTTCCTGAAGCTCTTGTCCTTAACAAGCTCCATATCGGTGGGCAGCATCATCAAGCTCTTGGTCTTGACGTCCTCGAACTGCTTGGGGCCGTTCCACTTCTTCCATGCCCACTTCTCCTCGACAAGGAGCTTGTAGTAGTCGTTGGTCAGGGTGGTGGGAGAGAAGGTCCAGGGGCCGTCGAAGCCAGAGCGGTCGGTGTGGCAGCGACCTAGGGCGTGTGCACCAGAAAGTGCGACCATGGCGCGGTCGTCGAAACCCATGCGGCCGAAGATGGCGCGGATGTGGCTAGAGTCCTTGCTGGCGTCGGGCAGACGGCCGTCGGGTGTGCAGAAGGAGACGTCGCGGTCGGTGCGGCCAGCGCGGTATGGGATCTTGGGGCCCTGCATCTCTTGGATGGCGCAGACACCGGCGAGGATCCACAGATCAGAGTAGGTGATCCAGGGGAAGGCCTCCTTGACGGGCTCGAGGAAGTCGCGGGCGGCCTTGAGACCAGCGTTGGCGCCGTGGTCACCTTCGGGAGCGAAGCGCATGGTAGCACCGTTGGAACCACCAGTACCCGTCATCTTGTCGTAGCTGTTGTCTGTCAGTTCATGTGTCTAGTAGACAAGAGAGCAAAATACTCACGTTCCCGAGGCGTGCCATGCAAGGCGTAGGAGAACGGGACCGTAGCTACCATCATCGTAGTCATCGTGCTCCTCGAGCCTCTTGGCAATGTGGTTGTAGACCTTTTGGTAGTCCTCAAATCTGGGTGTGAAGATCTTCCTGCTGTTGGTCTGGCCGAACAACTCTGGCTTGTATGTGTAGAGGCCGTACACACCAGCACCGACGAGGAGAGCGCCAGCGCCCCAGGCTAGGCCAGTTGGGTTGCCCTCATGCTTGTCTGGTCCATCCTCCTGAGAAGCGTATCCGCGTCGTTGGTTGCGGAAAGCGTTCTGTGTGGGCGCGACGAAGCGGGCAGAGGAGCGGGTCGAGGTGGTGCGGAACGAGGGAGCGGCGGTGCGCAGGGCACGAGAGAAGTTTCGCGAGGCAGATGCCATTATGCAGGCAGTGGGTTGGAGATCGAGTCGGCCGAGCAGAATAATTTGTGCAACAGCTGGGTGTCTGTTGATAGGCTACTTGGGGAGCAGTTTGCCTCTTAAAAGGTCAATTGGTAGTAGCACAAAGGCAGGAAGTTCAAAGAGAGTGAAGATACAAACGCGAATAGGGCGTAGGCACGGGAAAGCTTTTAAAGATAATGTTTTGTTGCCTCGGACTCAGATGGCGACAATCTTTCTGGAAACAACGGCATCGACCCACTTTGATAGCCTCTGCACCAATCAGGCGCATTACGGAGCATAATCGTCTGGACCCTTGGGATTACGATATCTGATGCCGCCGCGACACACTTCCGATCGTGAAGCCATTTCCGCCGATTGGGTTATATAATCCACGCCTTCTAGCAGATGACGGTTTCGAGTTTGAGGCTATCAGGCAGGGAGACCCGTGGTTTTGTAGCTTCGCAGGGCTGGGCTTTTGTCCTCGTGCATAAGCCGACTTCCACGCTCTGTGATTCGCTGTGGTGGCGTCGATCGACGCAGGCCAGCCAGCGAGATGAGGGGTACCTGATGAGGCTCTGCGGCATCTTTGTCTGATGTCCTTAGCAGTGGATATCGCCACGCTCGACACGTGGTGTTACAGGCGGTGTCTGGTGTCTCGTCGCTGCTTGTTATTCTGGGTAGGACATGGTGGCCAATCAGAGCTTTCGTGTACTAAGCCGCCGGGAATGACTCGTGCCATGCCCACATGCCGTTGCCCTCCGATGAGCGGCGTGAACGACAAAAGTGGGTGCATCGCTCGAAGAGGCAGTTTTATCGATCCAGCTGTGGTACCTCACTGTCCTCGGCGCATGTATTTGTCAAGCAAAATTTCGATTCAATTATATCCAGGGTGTACGATACGTATCGGTAATGAAAAAGAAGCCAGTACAGTTAACGCCTGCTATCGCTTGTCCTTCAATGCAGTTCCCAGTCTTGATAAACGCCTTGCAAAGAAATGCTCACTTGGGTTTGT
Source organism: Alternaria ventricosa (assembly GCF_023758065.1). NCBI lineage: Eukaryota > Fungi > Ascomycota > Dothideomycetes > Pleosporales > Pleosporaceae > Alternaria > Alternaria ventricosa. The sequence continues at coordinate 1,648,474 of NW_026055683.1, read as the reverse complement.
GTGCGTGAAGAAACCAGAAGCCATACCGAATTTCCAACTCCTGTGCCATGGCATTAATGCAATCATTACCCCAAACATTAGCTTTCTCGCGTATTAATCATCGCAGCGTGAACTCTTAAAACAAATGTGATCAGTACATGCCATTGTGCGGAGGCATACCCATGATCATGCCGAGATATGGCTGCGTGTGCGGGTAACCGTCCAGGCTGCCGGTAGGCGTAGAGATGCCGGACGTCGATGCTGTTGCTGGCCGCGATTCTTCCATGTTTCTCTTGGCCGCATTTTCGGCGGCTTCCTTTACAATCTTGGGCTTGAGAAGATCCCAGGAGGTGCTGTTGGGGTCTTTGGGGATGGTAATGGCACGCTTGTATGCTGGACACGCTTCTAGCTCTTTGATACTGATGGGTGGATCGAGCTGGGACGCCTTTTCCTTGAAGAAGTTCTTGCGCCGTAACTTCTTTGCAGTGTAGTCAGAAGTTCTAGCGTTGCGTTGCATCTCTTCCCACTGCTCCATCTTCTTTGCAAACATCTGGCGCTCTTCTACCTTCTTGGCTTTGTCGGCAAGCCATGTAGTCCACCATGTAGCCGTCTCTTCTGTGTTGGGGTCCCTCTCTCTGGATTCTTTGTGGAATTCGGCAACGAGCTTCTGCACGTCTGACCGCAAGTAGATGGTCTTCAACGCATGTGTACTCGCTGGTCCCACACCAACAAAGTTACCCCATGAATCGAAGATGCCACTGGGCAATGCAGCGCGGATATAGGATACGTCCTCGCCGTTTGGACCTCTCAGCTGGTCAATGGCATCGTATTCCCTGATGACTTGGGTGTTGAGACAGTCTTTGCACATGCGACGGAGGAAGGCCCAGAAGGTCTTGCGAGTGTTTGGGGCGCCGCAGTCCATACAGCCATGCCCATGGCGCAAGTGGGCGAACTGGAACTCGGTGAGACCTGGAGGTGGGTCCGGCATGTCGGTTCCGTAATAGTAAACCCTGCTATGCTTCCAGAGCATGGGGTTATCCCGCAAAAACCGGTAGCACGAGGCAATCTTGCTACGCATCTCGAGCAGCTGCGCAGGGTCCGAGTAGGACAGTATGATGAACCAGCAGTCCAGGTCGACGCCTTTGGACAGGATCTTGCCCCTTCGTAACCGCGTTGGCTTGCGCTGCTGCCACTGCTGGTTAAGCAGTGGACGGGCCGGTGCCGCAGTGAGTGGAGTCGCATCGTTTCCGAAAGAGGCGGCCGGGTTGGCCGCCTGCTCAGAGTCCTTCCTGGACTCGTCGCCCCGCTTGCGCTTCAGACTGCCTTCGACCATGGCCAGCGGCACATTGTGGGATCGCACCTCGTGCGCCAGCCCCGCGCGCTTCCCGCCTGGCCGCCGGCAGTTGATTACGGTGGCATAGGCCTGGTCTGGCGTCTGCAAGAAGGGAGTCTGCTTGTTGACGGTAAAGGCGACATATTTGGCATTCACCATCTCGGGTCAGCAGGCCAGCCGCTCGGGGTATCGTCCACGGGTAACGGGTCGCTCGCAGTCACACTTCCACGCAGTGGGTCGGGCCTGGCATGCGGTGCTGGGAGGATGGCGAGGTTGAGAGTGCAGGGTCGAGAGGCTGAAGGAGAGGAGGCACAAGGAAAGGAGTGTGGACGACGCTGAGACTTTCGCGCGCCCAGGCTTGAGTTGATGTCGGCTGCCGAACCAGCTTGCCCGACCAAACCAAAACTACAAGGTTGGCCCTTCGGATATAAAACCTGGCCTCTGCTCAGCGCGACCGCCGACACGCCCTTCACCACCATATCGCAGTCCCCAGTTGACATCAGCCCAGACAGTACCTGGCAACAACTACGTCTGCAGGTGGAGTTCTGCAACTGTTCCGACAATGCCATGCGGAAAGATGCGCGCTTGCTATTCCGCATCAATACGTGCCGACGCATCTTTTCCCTTTAGGCCCGGCGCCACACTGCTGATCACATGGTTACATCACACGCGAGGCGCACGCTTACGGTCCTTTTCCAGCAGGTTTGAGCCGGCCAATGTCGCCTGCCTCTTTGCTTGTTCCAAAGCCGAGCGGTCGCTGTTTAGTAGCACGCCGTGTTTGCGCCATGGCCTTGAGTACCCGTGACTTCGCGCTGGCGACCGGCAGCGCCACTCCCTAATGAGAAATTCTATCGCTTACGCATGCATGGGTAAAGGGCCAAAGCCAAAGATGCGGGGTTGGCGAGCGTCGACGATGCGAGAGTGGTCAGACCTCTGCTAGGGTACCAGCGACCTCGGCCTTCGCTGTGACTCCATTTCACTGTCCGCTTTCCAGGATATATTGCCTTCGCTCCCGCCTCTGCAAGTGCCATGCAAGTGTGAATTTGGCATCGGACCTACTCCGAACACTAGTCAATCACCCAGGCGGATAGAGTCAAGCTCACCAACCGTCGTCATGTTCGGAAGGAAACAGAGTAAGTCGCCGCATTCTGCTAAGCTGGCCCTGATGACTCCCGCGGAATGCTTGACGCATCTTGTCAGCTGTAAGCTCATCGTCAGCTTCATGCCGCACAGATCATAATTGCATCTCCCTACGCTCTTTGTCATATATACAGAGTTGTTGAAACATGCTGATCATCCGCAGAAGACGTGCCGTCTCCGGACGTTGACAAGACAGATCCAATCCCTCACTATGACAATACCTACGACGACGACCCGGCGCTTGTCCCATGTCCGCCCAACACCACGGAGTCCAAACTCGTGACCAAGATTGACCTTCATGTCATTCCCTTCCTTTGCATCATGTATCTCCTGGCCTTCCTGGACCGTGTCAACATTGCCAACGCGAACGTCTTTGGCCTCAGCGAGGAACTTGATCTGGTACGAGATAATCGCTACAACACTGCTCTGGTCATCTTCTTCGTCCCCTACATCCTCTTCGAGATCCCGTCCAATGTCCTCCTCAAAAAGATGAAACCTCGCGTCTGGCTCAGTATCTGCATGTTTGGTTTCGGACTCGTTACTATGCTGCAAGGCTTTGTCCAAAACTACTCTGGTCTGCTTGCGACTCGGTTCTTCCTTGGCGTGTTCGAGACAGGCATGTTCCCGGGTGCCTTCTACTTGATTGGTATGTGGTATCGCAGACACGAGGCGCAGAAGCGATACTCGTTTTTCTTCAGCTCAACGACTCTTGCCGGAGCCTTTGGTGGACTGCTAGCTTCTGCAATTGGCAAGATGGACGGTATGCGCGGATATCAGGGTTGGAGGTATGTTTTGACCGCGGAAGTCGTCGACAGTCACTTACTCTGGCAGATGGATTTTCATTCTGGAAGGACTCTTGACCGTTGTGGTCTCGTTCGCTTTCTTTTTCCTACTCCCAAATTTCCCCGAGGAAGTAAAGTGGCTCTCGGAACCCGAACGCGCGTTTGTCAAAGCCAGACTTCAAATCGACCAAGGACGCTCCGCACTTGAACGACCTATCAAGGCCAAGGACGTTGTCAATGTGTTCAAGGACCCCAAGATCCTCATTGGCGGACTCATGTACTTCGGCTTGATCGTACCCGCCTATGGATACGCCTACTTCTCTCCCACCATCATCCAGAGCTATGGCTACTCCAAGATCCAGACACAGCTGCACAGTGTTCCTCCATGGGCTGCTGCGTTTGGTTTCTCGATGCTTGTCGCGTGGTTCTCGGACAGGCTCAAACACCGCTTCATTTTCACCGTAGTCCCCATCGCTGTCTGCATCGCTGGATTCGCTATTCTTATTACCGTACACGACAACCATGACCTGCAGTATGCAGCACTCTTCCTTGTCGCCATGGGAGCCTACACCGCCATGCCGGTGATCGTATGTTGGTTCAACATGAACTTGGGGGGTCACCACCGTCGAGCTGTAGGGAGTGCATGGCAAGTCGGTTTTGGTAAGTCAATTCTTCTCATGTACTATTTAAGGTTTCGCATGCTAACAGGTCCTAATAGGCAACATTGGTGGTATCATCGCTGTCTACTCATTCTTGAAGACGGATGCGCCAAAGTATACACGAGGATATTCAATCGCTATCGGCTTTGTGTGCCTCAGCGCACTCAGTTGCTGCGCGTACTTTGTCATGTGCAGTCTCTCGAACCGGAAGAGGAATAAGAGCGTCAGGGATGTAGGATTGACGGAGTATGAAAAGACCGAAATGGGCGATCTGAATCCGGAGTACCGCTATCTCTTGTAGATGGTGTGTGTAGATGTAATGGCTGAAGAGCGTGAAAAGGAGACGGTAAAGCGTTCAATCTAATCTATATGGATTACGCAAACGAAGGCACGTAATCTTGATTCTGCTGATATGAGATGTCTTTCCAAACTCTACCATTGATCATAATGACACTAAATCTGAGACGCTACCTGTATTGCTCGGCGTAGCGACCTCAACATGCTACCCATTGTACAACCCATTGGTCGTGGAGTAAACGATTTTCCACGTTGTAACCTTTGTCGTTGTTGCCGGTGGCTTACATCAGCATGTTCAGTTTATTCGTATATCACCACCAAGCCTACGACCCATCAATTGGGCATATTGCTTCTGCTAGAGGCTTCCATAGAAGGCGTGCGTCTTCTCGATATGACGAGGGCGTACGAGAGCCTGTTTCGTCTCTCTGACAGATGGACCCAGAACCTAAAGTCCACCTAAAACCACACTGCCCGTTATGGGCATAGTGATTTGAATAATTCCCCCTCAGGCTGTGCGGCGTCTCAAGTGACGCTCGCCGTGTCCATGCTGTCTTCACTCCCGTGACCCCAAATCTCTTTGCTCTCGCTCTCAACCCCTCGCATGGCCTTTGCGACCTCTTCTAGTCTTACAACGACTTCTTGCACACCCTTGTTCACCTTCTCAAAGTATCGGTCGTTCTCCTCTCTCCTCTTCCGACTCAACTCAATGTCCTTTTCGGTTTCTTCCTCCAGTTTTATCCTGTCGAACAACTTTTCGCCTTTTCCCGACCCTGCTCCATCGTGAGGGTGATTCGCAAGACTCTGGGGTTGCAAGTCGTTCGCTTTACTGTCCTGCGACTTCTTCTGTTGTTCGGGTGTCTGTTCGTCCTCTTCGGAGCGCGCCCATGCTTTCGCAAGTTCTATCTGCGCTTTTCGCAACTCATCTAGTGCTCGAGAGTGTTCAGAGCCGAAGACCGTCATGCCTGGGCCCTTGATGGCGCTCAGCTCAACCTCCTCCAACGTGTTTTGCATCTCTGCCCATATCGCTTCGGCGCGCGACGATGCTTCGGCATCTGCGGCTTGGCTGTGTTGTCTTTGTCGCCGTTGGAATGGCGCCGAGGGGTTCGTGGAGGTGAGGCTGAGGTGGTCGCCATCGTTGGTGGTCGTGGGTGGAAGAGGTCGCTTGTTGTCGGGAGAAAGGAGTGAGCGCTGGCGGACTAGCGGAGCCCTTGCAGGCGTTCGGACTTCGTGCAGCGATGTGTTGGAGGCATTGTGTGACGGTGGCCCGACAAACAGCGCAGGCGCAGGTAGGCGATTAGTTTGCGTCTTGGTGACTTTCTTGTCGTCTTTCGAAGTCATGGTAGTGCATGCGCTGGGCGCGTTATGAGGCTGGGTTCGCGTAATAGAAATGAGTGAGTATTGCGGTAGGCAATTGGACTAGTCACTACGAATCTTGAAGTCTACTGGTTTGAGCTACAATTACGTGCCGGTGTTCATTGATGTTCTCCCCAGACGCGATGACGATGGCCCGATAAGATAAGATGGCGTGTTGCACTAGCCCCTTCGGGCGAACGCCGCTAAGCTGTGGGGCTTGGCTCTGGCGCACACTGATTCCAGCCGCTCTCGAAAATACTTCGACGTCCGCGATACTAACCACACTTCCCCCAGCACACCCGTCGTCAATACCGCAACCATGGGTAAAGGTACGCAGCCACTCCCTCCAGAAGCCCTCGATCGACGCGAAATGCACAATTCCACGCCTTCGCCGTCCTGACACGGGCGTATATTGTGCAGTTGCTCACAACATCATCAGGAAAGCCAAGAGGTCTCAACGCCGCCCGCAAGCTCCGCAACCATCGCCGCGAGGGACGATGGGCCGATCTCCACTACAAGAAGCGTCTCCTCGGAACCGCCTACAAGTCGTCTCCCTTCGGTGGATCTTCCCACGCCAAGGGCATCGTCCTCGAGAAGGTCGGTGTTGAGGCCAAGCAGCCCAACTCCGCTATCCGAAAGTGTGTCCGTGTACAATTGATCAAGAACGGAAAGAAGGTCACCGCTTTCGGTATGTCACTATGCGGAGATTGAAGAGGCATCGGCGACGAGCCTGTGGCAACAATGAGAGCGTGGGCTAATAATCTGCCAGTTCCCAACGACGGTTGCTTGAACTTCGTCGACGAGAACGACGAGGTCCTCCTTGCTGGTTTCGGTCGTAAGGGCAAGGCCAAGGGTGATATTCCCGGTGTGCGTTTCAAGGTCGTCAAGGTTTCCGGTGTCGGTCTGTCCGCACTGTGGAAGGAGAAGAAGGAGAAGCCCAGGTCATAGAGGACTCGTCTGCAAGGAGTCAAGGAAGGAAACGAACGTGGACCACAAGCCCGCCATGAACGAATGATGGAATCCGCGGATCACTATGGGGGGTTACCGGAGTCTTTACATCGGGGTTATCTGTGCTTCTACCCGGCATATGAAAAGTCATGATATGCTGGAGAGTTAGATAGAATCTGACTCGTTCAAGCGCCCACTCCGTATGCGTATGCCATGGAGTGATGTTGGGTGCGTCGCCATGTCGTTTAGGACTTGGTAGTGAATATGGTGCACCAAATACGTTTCAGGTGTTATGTCATCCATGATTCGTTGATCGAAAAGAGACAGTAATTTACACAATCCGCCCCGTAGTAACAAACTCCGACCGATGCAACATAGGAAAGAAGCGCCGCCGGGTATCTCAAACAAAACGCCAATGACCTATGCCATCTTGGGAATCCCTGTGTATGCAATCCACCCTATTTCGTAAACATGGCATTAAACGTGTCCTCCAGTCCAGTGTCCTTCATAGTCCCGTAGTATTCGTACTTGAGCTTCGGGCTGGCGAAGAGCTCAGCATCCCTCTTAACGTTCTTGGGTACACCAAAGCCATCTAGACCCGGTATTTCTCCCGCACCTCCTTGTGCCTTCTGGTCTCCTTTGAAGAACTTGGGTGCGTTTTCCTTGAGGGGAGGCGCCCAGACACTCGGTTTCCAGGGGTTAGGTTTTTGGTTGGCGCCGAGCGATGGTGGCGGCGGTGCAGGAACCCGGTGACGGAACGGATTCGGGTCTGGTTTTGAGAAGATGGAGTGGGGTTCTCTGAAACGAGGGGGTGTTGCTGGCTGACGAGATGTCGTCTTGGAGAAGTGGTTGGGTATAATCTCTGGGGGTTGTGAAGAGAACCTACTTCCAGAATTCTTGGTCGGTGTCCAGTCCATGTCGTCTGCGCCCAAGAATGTAGATCGCTGAGCATAGGGTGTGGTGACGTCGGTAGCATGTGTGGTGAAGGAGGCTTCTGAGATGGTGGGGGACGGGGGGAGAGGGGAGGATTCCTTGCACTGATCAATGCCACTTGCAAAATCGGGCGCTATACTATCGAAGACGCTTGCTTGGGGATGAGCTGGGTGGTAAGAGCCTCTTCTTGCCTTCTGTGCGCTATCGGGTGCGCTGGGTACGGGCTCGCGAGCCGTTTTCAGAAAAGAGGGCGCGGCGCCGTAGACTATGCGGACAGCCTTCCATGTCATGATGGACGAGAAGGTCAATATGCCGAGCATACACACATGTGTGTACCGGAATAGTGTCAACGTGTCGTTGTTGATGGTGTGACCTTTCCAGTAGTAGAGGGTTAGAAAACGAAGAGCCACGGCAGTAATTCGAATCATCCATAGTGACATGAGCCCGCGCATCCGTCCTGTCAGACTGTTCGTCTTGACCTTCAACTTGGGGTTCCACCAGATTGTGAGAGCATCAGCGATAATCGCAAAGTTCAGCCACTTGAGTATCACGGGCGAAAGTACACAGATTTCGTCCATCCAGCATCCCGACTTTGCCTGAGTCCAACAAGTATCCCAGCTGAAAACTTGGTACGCCCGTATACCCTCATCCGGGCCCATGTACAGTCCAGCAGCATGCCAGACAATTCCTATTGCTGTGCTCGCGACGTAGGTCCACTTCGCCAGCGAAATGAGCCTCAATGTCCATGCTTGTCGGTAGGTGCGTACAGTTGTGCGCTTCTGTTTACTCGCTTCCATGATACGCGCCAGGTTGTCTGCTCTGGCAATATGGTTCGCATTCCGGATCTGATGTTGGACTCGAGGCAGACAATCGCTGCAGACCTGCGGATACCGGGTCTCGAGCTCGTCCTTGTAGTCCTCGTACGCCGCTAAGAATTGCTCATACGTCGGATCATCTTCTTCCGGAAGATATTCGCCCAAGAGTTTTGCGTAGAGGGTCTGGTTGCGCTGACATGTGTCGCAGAAGATGTCGTCACCGGGTACGGACATGGCGGGTGTTGGGGAGCGGGAGCGCAGGTGTTGAAAGGAGGCTTGAGGGGCGGTCGCGACTTCTTCGATGGGCGGATCGGTGATGTTTCCGCGCTGGGGAACACGTCAGTTGGAGAGGTTCGGGTGTTATGCGGTAGAGTAAGTACTTCGTCGAAGTGATTCACGGCGTCGCATTGCGGACAGTGAAATGTCTTGGGTATTTGTGAGACAGTGTCGCGTGACAGTGTGTTGCAGTAATGACAGCGCAGTCTGCGCCGTAATAGCGCCATGGTGGGAAGACACCTGAAGTGCGTGGTGATGGTTAGGGTTGATGCACCATGTCATCGGCGACGTGTTTTGGGATTCTGCCGCGGCGGCCACACCGCCCGGGCGCCGGCGCGGAATTTTGGCTCACCATGTCGAATGCACTGTTCACCACTTCTGGGGGGACGAATGCCGACAACCCATCACCGTGGAAACAACACCGGCCTCGAACCTCACGACACGCCCTATCGATTTGATATCCCCGGTCGTATCCGCCACTACACCCCCGCCGCCCGCCATTCGATGGCTCGGTAGTCCGCAAACCCTCGCACATCCATCTCCATCTCTACCGCCGCCATCCCGCCCACCATGAGCCAATTGGTCGTCAGGCCAGGGCGCAATGCCGCCCGTCAGGCCAAAAAGCTCAAAGAGATCCGCAAGGTCAAAAACGCAATCCAATGGCACGAGCGGGAACGCAAGAAGCGCCAGGAATTCAAACAGGACAAATGGGAAATCAAGCGAGCCATACTTGAGCGTCAAAGGTGGGAACGTGAACACGTCAAGGGTGTCAGGAAGCAAGCTCTGTCCAATGCGAAAGAGGACTGGAAGCTTGGTCCGTTGAGACCAAACCGCGCCGCCGGCTCAGATGCTGAGAAATACGGTGCCATCACCGGCGTCCAAGTGCAGAAGCCTGAGATACCTATCAAGATGCAGAAGAGCCGGAACGCTGATAGGGAAAAGAAGGGCTTCGAGCTCGAGTACCCGCTGGTCGTGGACGACAAGAAATACTTTCCAATTGTGAAGGGTGATCGTGTCGTAATTCTGAAAGGAAAAGAGGCGGGCAAGATCGGTGTGGTACGAGAGACCATAGCTCGAACACACGACGTCATTATTCAAGGCATGAACATGGTATTACCGCCTGGCTGTGTCATCAATTTTGAGTGTTAACTTTTGCCAGCAATACTACGACAGCAATGTATTTAATGCTGCTGCCGCAGACATGGGGCCCAAGATAGAGAACGAGGTGCCTATGCCCTTGAGCAATGTACGTCTCGTGGTACCAGCCGAGATAGACCAGGGAAGCCAGAAGCGTTACGAGGACGTCGTTGTCGAGAAGATCTACATGGAGCGGCATACCACCGGCATTGATCCATACACCGGTACTGACTACGGGAACGACACAATACCCGAAGAACACCAATACGATCCTCGAACTGGACTTCCCATCTTCCACCGATACATCGCAGGCACACGGCAAAGACTGGAATGGCCATGGGAACGCGTAGAAGACACTGGAAACGTTGGTACCACAAAAGAGACAGGCAAAGACAAGCAAACATTAGTTAGAAGGGCCCTGGCCAAGGTGAGCCAGCCATTCACAAGCTTGAGTAGTTGGCGGAGCAAGAACAAGGAGAACCAAGCTCAACAAGACGCAACGAATAGCAGGAGCCCAGTCGACTTCGAGGCAAAGTTCGCTGAGATTCAAAGACAAGAGCAGGAACGATTCAAGTCCGCCGCTCCAATAAGCATAGACCCTGAGCTTCCTTCGGCCTATGAGGTAGACACAAGACGAAACATTGTCGAAGGGTCGCAGTCCATGGCTTATACGCTCGTTGCGCCACCTTTCCCCGACACCCTTGCAGAAGAACTCCGCGGCGATATCCACGAATTCTCCATCAAAGCAAAGAAAGACAGAGACCCCGAAGCACCGCGTCCGATCAAGATTGCAAAGCACTCCGAACAGGGTGTGGTTGCGCGAGAAATTGCAAAGCAACAGCACCGAGCGGCGCAGGCAATGAAGACGCCCATGCAACTGAGGTGGGAGCTTGAGCACCAGAAGAAGGTGCAAAGCCAGAAGGAGAAGCCGCTTGTGGACCAGGAGAGCTTGCTGGCGGCATTGGGTCAGCACATGCAGAAGAGTGCTACGAAGCCGTATCTGGGCAAGAAGCAGATTCCCAGTCAAACAGCCGACCTCGACTAGGGTGACTGAGACGATGGCATGATAATGTATCACGCCTGTGACACGAGACTTGTAGCATACCTTTTGTATATATAGCATGGATCGAAGCCGAAAACTTAGCTAGGCTTTCTGTGGCCTGTGGGGTATCTTCGCTGTAAATGTACATCAAACGCCTGCATTATGCATACCATGATCTTTTGAACCTTTCCCATGAATTCGTCCTTGAGCTCATACCAGAATGCCCCAGTATTCCGCTCGTCCTCCTGCGCCCTCCAACTCCTCCCATTGCACCAGGAAGCGATCCACGACCTTTAGCAGCAACTTCCCACTCAGACTCAGTGTCTTGACTCGTGCGAAACTCTCCACGTATACCGTCTTACACTTGCCTCTGCTGTTCGCTCCCTTGATGTTGAAGAAGCGCAGTATGAGGCTTGCGAGGATAAGGATTACAGCCGTGGCTGGGCCGTTGGTGATGATGAGATCTGGGAGGTCGGCAGCTGCGGCTTCGTATGGTGTTGTAGGAGCTTGGCCGGCCAGAAGTGGTGGTGCGCCGAGGAGAGGTGTGAAGGAAGATAGGAGGGTGTAAAGTGAGGTGAAAGGCGTTGTGAGGAGCGGTTGGTGTATCTTGCGCGCGCGCGGGATGACGGCGATGTTGTAGTGGTCTGGGCCAGTGCATGTTGGTCTCTCTGCCTTCTTCTCTTCTAGAGCATGCGTTGCGCCGTCCGCATCTGTAATCTCCATCACTGGTCTTCTTCCCGTGCCGTCTGGTTGTACCGCCTCTTTCTCCGATTCTTGCTTTCGCAGCCGCTCCTTCTTCCCATCTTCGAGTCCTCGCTCAAACTCCGCGGCGCGTTGTGCTGAGAACGCGTCTCCGCTGCTGACCACGTACGTCCTATGTGTGTATTTCCGTGTGTCCAGATCGCGCAGTAGGTAGAACATCTCGTGTGTATGTCCGCCCGATCCAAGAACGACGAGGATACGTGTTGCGAGCGGGCGCTTGCGCAGTGGTGTGGACTTTGAGCGCGCATTTGGAAGGATGGCAAGTAGACGCAGTGTTGCTGCGACAAGCAGCGTAGCGAGGGTCGCGATCGCGAAGGAGAGCGTGTAGAGTGAGGACGGCGGGGGCGCCATGGTGGGGTTGTCGCGAAGGATGAAGGTCAGGTCGGGGTGAGTTATTCCCTGGTCGAATGTGCCAAGCTGAGGAACGATGAGATAATGTGTCTCAAATTGAGCGCAAAAGCATCGTTGTCGTGGCTGTAAACTTCACCAGGTGAAGGTACGTGTCGCAGCAATTGGCCAATCGTGGGGACCTCGGAGACGCGAAATCACATGCTTCAGACTTGGCGTCAGCGCAAGTCGTCCCACACTATCCACGTCTACTTCCACATCCTCCCCCACATGGTAAGTTCATCATAACTGCGAACCACGGTAGCGCAAACATTCACATTCACTCGTTCAAGTTCCGCAGATCAACGACCTGAGGATGCGTAGACACCTTCAACATCGGGCATGTCGAGAAACGTGATGCAAGCAGACTTGCTGCTAGAACATCAATTATCGTCTCTCCCTTTTTGGAATCCCAAGAAGCTTTCCCAAAGAGCAGAACATATGAAGCATGGAAAGAGGTTTTTGGAAAAAAGACACGCAATGCCCCTCTTGTCGTTTTGGACGATGAAAGCTCAAGTATGGTCTTGAAAAGGTCAGGGTAGAAGAAGAAAGAATAATTTATACCCATGTAGTCATAACATCAAATGTTGAGATGGCTGTTCCAGGAGGAAGCATCTATGTGTTAGTACCATCAATTCAGAGGACGAGAATTCCCTGGGACGAGGCGGTGTTGTTTTGGATATCTTGCTATCTGCACCTTCCCACAGAAACCAATCACATAGACTATCTAAGCCATTGTGCTGAACAAGCGCACATCAGTCTCACAGAGACAGTTTTTCGGTTTAGTAAACAGCTCGATGCTTGAACGCAACCTTGCTACTCACACCATGGAGTGAAATGACATCGTTTTCGATTCATCATGCTTCTCACGATGTTTTGCGGGAGAAGAAAGAGACAAACATAGGTAGGCTTGCATGTACCGACAGTTCATTTGACTAATAACCAGTGCTTTTTGGCCATGCTATCACACGGCGACTGTTGATGCGATCTTTAAAACACCTCCGGCCATCACGGCTACGATGCCCGTTTTTGGATACAGAAGAAGGTTTTGCCAACTTAGAGTTCGTTCCGAAGTCCTCCATACACGCATCTTTATACCCTCTTACTTTCTCGCCTTTCTAGATTGAGTTGCTGACATTCACATAGAGTGTGCTTGCAATTCTTTTCGCAGCCCAGCAGGAAGGCAAAGGTTTCATCTCGTGGATGCTTCTGAACATTGACTATATCCGTAAGGACGAAGTGCTCGTCCAGCTACATGTCCCGGTTGTAGATCTATTTTGTTTCGGAAAACCATTTTCTCGCAAGTAGCAAAAGTAGAGCAGACATGGCATGTCTGCTTCTGCTTTTTCGGGAATGCACAGCATGTGGATCGGGTCTTCAGTTTCGAAAACGGGCTGATTGGAATAGAGGATGATTAGAGCTCTGGACCGAGAAGATGGGTATATATATATATATATCACTAGCGATCCCAAACTAGCTAAAGCGACAAGGTACGCATATCAAAAATCTACTCCAGTCTATATAACTTTGTGAAATATGAAGAAAACGCCATCCATCGAGAATTCATGTGTAAACACATACCGAACTCCGCTGCGACCAACCCCGAATGATTCAAACCAAAATTTTGCGCGCTTTCGCCGTTACCTTCCACTCCCATTTGCAAGGATATCTTCCCAAACCGGCCAAAAAGCATTCCCACCCGGTTCATCCATCTGCCAAATCAAACTCGGATTCCGCCTCATGACGCCCTCATACTCTCTTTTCAACTCCACCAGCCTCTCACTCAAAATCCTCATCTCAGTTACCACAAGCCTTAGCTCCTTGCCCTCGACAGTCGCAGGCGATATTTCGCCCTTCAGATCCGACAACGGGCCAATGAGACGAGTGAGCGTAGGCGGTAGGCTGTACCGAAAAGAAGCTTCGACCCAGGCAGTGACCGCAATACGAGAAGCTAGAAAGGCGCTCAATGTGGGTAGGTAGGCGAGTGTATCTGCTGAGGAGGTTGTGGTATGGTGTGAAGTTGACGATAGAGCACGGCTTAGATGGATGGGCCAGCAGAGCGCTGCATACCGTAGGAAAGGCAAATGGGTATCGAAAGGCACGGTGCGGATACTATTCGCCCTCAAGCTGTTGTGTTGATTTGGTATTGTTGGTATCGCATGGGTGTGGTTGTCTCCGTCTGATGAAGACAGGGACTTGTATCCGCTATCTACCGACGCGCTTGTTCTTTGGCTCGCACCACTACTAGTAGGTATGGTAGGTGGCATGGCTGGACTATGAGGCTGCAGGGCACCGAGAGGGCGTTTTGGTACATCGTAAGCGAGATATGATAGACATCGTGCAGCAAGGTGGCCATGGACGCTGCTTGTATCGCAAAGACTGAACTCTGAGCCTTGAGATATTGGGTTGAGAAGGTAATCGCGTATGGATTTGTGGGTGAAAGCGATCTCGTCGTTGACAATGCAGAGAAGACCACATGTCAGTTCTGGCAAGGCTTGTATGATATCGGTCGTATGTGGACCCTCGGGAACGTCGGGTCTGTGTGTGTTTAGGGCAGCGTGTAGTGCCCCCGGACACATGCGGTTGATTGGGAAAGACAACCATCGGAATGCGTCGGTGATGACGCGTTTTTCTGTCGGCGAATGGCGCGCTAATGCATCAAACATGATACGGAATAGCGCTTCCAGGCCCTGTATTGAATGCATTCCCTGGAGAATATTCAGTCGCTCGTCCGACGACAATAGCGGCGACTGAAGGAGTTTCAACAACATGTTGGCCCAGAGAAAATCGCCATCTGCCGTCCTCGCGACTTCCGACATGAGGCCTCGATCCATAGAGATACCGAAGAAGCCTTGATCTGCTAGGCGGTTCATTTCTGGTACTACAAATCGATCGATAGCAACAACGTTGTGTTGACCGGTAAGCGAGAGAATGTGAGGAGCATCTGAAGCCCATTTCTGGTACTCAAGAGGTATCTTCAGGTTCGGTCTGCTGAAGAGGATAGCTCTTGTGTCAGATCCACGACAGAGTCTTGCTAACGATGCGAGGAGCATATCGGTATCGCTGCACTCATCGATGCCATCAAATACAAGGAAAGTGGGGTGCTGCCGAAGTAGAAGCAGAAGAACATCGACTGCTTCATCAGTGGTGGCATGCTCTCGAAAGGACGTTTTCCGCAATAAGAGGCTGACAGTGTCCAAAGTCGATCGGTCGTGCCGACGAGCGTGAAGCAGCTGGCATGCCATAGCCCGGAAAGCATCATCAGGTTGATTATTCTCAGATAGGAGATGATTGAAATGGTAGCTTGCAGTGGCTGGCGGTTCGTCGCACAAATCAGGATCGTCCGCTTCACCAGCTAGATCTTCAACGACTGAACGCGAGATGACGGTTTTTCCAAAGCCAGATTTCGCTGAGTTCTTGTCAGTTTATAGAAGATTTGTATTATGCGCGCGGCGACTTACCCTGCACAAACAGCACGCGATGTTGCCAGCTGCCGACTAAAGCTTCCTGGTCATTTGCCGTGCTGCTATCAAAGCGCTGACTCCTCCATTGGGTGTATGCGGCAACGCGTAAGAGCCAAGCGCAGGACTCTTGACAAGTTTGTTGAGTGCCTAGAGACCTCGTGGCAATCGCGGTAGAAGACGACAGCCAATGCTGTACCTTCTCCACTCTCCTCAACCGCTTTGCAAGCCGTTGTTCGTCTTGCTCCACACGACCGTTGACCATGACTCCGTTTTGACGCTGCAAAAAGTCGATATAACTTCTGCGGTGCTGTGAGATGTCTGCGTAGTATTGAGTCTGGTCCGCGGTTTCTGCTTCTAACCACCTCCTGTGCTGGCCTAGCCGTGTTTCAAGGTGGGCAAATCGGGAATCGAAGGGTCGCCATAGTGTCTCACCGTGGAGGACGTTCGTACCACTAATGGATGTACTTTGTGCACCGCGACAGAAGATACAATATAGCTCCAAGAACAGCTGTACAAGATCCGCGTATACGTAAGACAGAAGTGCAGCCAGATGACGATCTTCAGTCTCGCCATGGGACTCGGCTCCGTTTCGCTTGCAGATGTTGTAAACTTCCTGATAAGGTGGTATGATTTGCGAAATAGCTTCAAGTACATCGGCAATTTTCTCCATGAAAAGCACACAGTCGCCGCTCATCTGCTTCCGGGTTAATCCAAGATGTGTGTCAAATGTACTACATGCATACCTTGAAGACCAATCGAACAGTTGCCCAGAACCAGCCTGCCCATGCTGACTGCAATTTGATACACGTGCCAAGGACATCGAAGTAGGGTGCATAGGTGCGAATGAACAATGTAAACTTTCGACTGCAGACGACTAGTCTTCGGTCTGCCGACCCATTGCCAGCGGATGTACGACGGAGCTCTTCAAGCAGAAGTGTTGAGCTGATATGGTGATCGAAATGCTGACGATGTTCTTGCAGTATGGTGTTGTGTATTGCTTCTATGGCGTCATCAAAGAATGGATGGTCCAAGCTATACATTGTTAGCTATAGCCAGGCCACCAGTGGTAGACGAACCTCGAATCCACCATTGCTACGTCCATGTTTTGAGCCTAGGGCGACAGTTCTTTGATGGAATCGAACTTGAGCGCAGGCGTCTTCTCTGTAACAAATGCATTGGCACAAGATATTGAAATGCAGGTTGAACAATTCAGAGCGACGGCCACGTTGTAAAGGCATGGAAGCGACAGGGGCAGCGGTGTGTTAATGTAATAAGCATTCAACGTGCTCGCTCTGATGGGACTCAAGCGAGAGCAATTACGGCCCTGCATGGAGCCACGGGAGAAGAAATGGGCGTCGTGGGGCTGAAAGGTTGCGGGAGATAAGCGGGATGTGTAAGAACATGGTGAGTGACTACCCGTCGCCACGCATGTCATGCCCCGGACACAAGGGAATTGACAGGCGTGGGGGAGCAGGCTTGAAAACGTGGGCGAGACGACAGGCCCATGCGACAAGTCGCAAGTGGCAGATCGGAGCTGCATGCCGACGGGCGGGTAATCCCTTGTTTGTAATGAGTAAAAGAAACTCAAAAACAACGTCTTTCAAGCGAGGCGTGGATCATGAACGAATAACATCTTGGGTATCTCCTCCAACGAGCTACATAGTCAACTGCTCGGCGCAACGGGTCTATAGTACAAAAAGTATTAGAAAGCGAGGTACTAGAGCGAATGCCACTAAAACTGTGGCTACCTGACTAGGCGGATGCGGGCATGCCGAGCCGAAGCGCAAGCAGCGCACGCACGTCGGTGACATACTGCAAGCCTTCGAGCAGCGGGATAAGATGCAGCAGATCGTGGTCTGTTGGGTCGCTAATCCAGCCTTCGATGGGAATGGCATTGTCTAGATGCACAATCAGTACGAGCGGATGTGGGCGCACTGGGCCGAAGGTGAGCTTACCAGGATGGAAGACGTAGCTCAAGGGGCTGTTATCAAGAATCATAACTTTGCTGAGATCGGGCTCAACCTGAGCAAGGTCCTTGATATAAGCCCCGTTGCGAACAGTGCAGTGCTGTCGATAGTACCTGCCTGCAAAATACTTGCGCTCCACCTCCAGCCAGTCGATGACGGGATCTGCGTATTCCTGTACCGAGGCGGTGAATATGATCAGATTGTACCACTTACTAACCTGGTCGTTTCGTTAGTGTGACATCAGGCGTGCCTGGCTGGTGTGCGTACCTTTTTCAGAAAATCGTCGCAATACGGCCGTTTGTGAACATAGTATAAGAGCGGCACCTGGGGACCAATGACCTGTCCGTCGGCGCCGACGGATGCCTGGAGCTTGACCTCTACCATGTGGCCGGTCTGGAAGCGACCGCCGTTGACTATGCTGTGGATCAAGGTCTCATCGAGATCGATGATGAGTGTCTTCTGGTGCGGGCCGACAGCGGATACGCCTTTAGCGGAGTACGAGGGCTGGCGGCGTGGCACGAGGGGGCGCGGGGGTTGGGGCGCTCGTGGGAACTTGGTCAATTGTTTCGAAGACGCGGTTGCCGGCCCAGTGGGGGACTTGAGGGAAGCGGCAGCCTCGGAGGAAACGGAATTACTTTTGGACGACTGGGCCTTCTTCGCTGCCTTGCGTTGCCTCAAAGCGTCCTCGTTGTGATGTAGCGTGATGCGTATCGACCGCTTGGCCGGGGCGATTTCGTCTGCTCGTGCGGTTGCGCTCGATTTGGAGCGGGTATGGCGCGACGGGCTGTCGGTGTCTGGGTCGCGTGAAGGAGATCGCTCGCTCTCCGAGTCGGACGTCATGGCGGTCGAGGTTGATGCTATTGACAGTGACCGTCTCGTGGGTTGTTTCATGACGGGCTGCGCGACACTCGAACTGCGACTCTTGCGCGTGCCTTTCTCGCTACGGTCCGGGGCAGCCGAGGCTCGTGAAGCGTGCGCCGCGACCTTTTTCCGACGTCCGCGAGTGAATGTCCGCGAGATGTGGTAGATCGGGGCGAGAAAGGAGAAGTGGCCATCCTCGTCGTAGTAGAAGGCGGCCACCAGACATTGCCCCGTATAGACAAAGGGGGTTGCGAGGACGCCCACCACCGCGACGATGCCGTCGGATATGCGCGACGGATACAGCCATCTCCTTCGCCGCTTGGTGTCTTCGTAGGGGCCCTTCTGGGTTTGCTCGAGTAGAGGTGTCTTTTCGTCGTATCCGGATGCGACCGCTTCCGTATTCGAGGAGCCGGAGCCGGAGCCGTCACTCCTGTCGGCGCCCATCTTGCGCGTCTCTCTCTGTGCAGCTATTGCACTCGCATCGTCAGCGGGAGATGAGATCGAGGGCCGAGGTTGGAGAATGGCGAAGGACTGTGGGGTAGCCTGCGTGCTGGGTGCGCGGATGCTTATGTCTAGGCAGCCGGTAGGACCTCCGTGGCCGTGACGGTGGGACTATTGGGACGAATGTACACGGCGGCAGCACAGTCAAGATGCTCGTCCAGCACTGACGAAACTAGCAACAGGCCGAGGCGTGACTTTGTCGAGAGAAGACGGTTATGCAGCTAAGCAGAAGGTTGGGGACATGCCAATGACGAACCGCTGGAGAGCCCGTGCCCAATCGGAACGCCGAAAGCTCAATCTAGTTATACGACTCACACATTCCCTCCACCAAGACTTGAACAAGCAACTGTCCCCAACAGTGCGTAACAAACAAAACGCGCGTGGCCGATACTTCGAACCCTTAAAATTATACTGGTCGTCCGGAACCCCTTTCAAACGCACACAGACACCCGCAGAGTCATCCAGGAACAACCCCACCACCCCACATAACTGCCATATACCGTTCGAAATCTTGGGACTCTCGAGTACAAATCTGCAAATTCTCCCACTATGCAGGGCGCGACGATACAGGCGCCGGGTCTGTCGACCTACCTGAAGTCACTGAAGAGTACTCCAGTGGATGCCTCGGTGGAGCATTTCATCTCGTGAGATACGACTTTCCGCGCAGTAGCGCAACCACAACTAATATCCCTACCTCAGACTTCTCAAACGGCGACAAATACGGAACTCGAGACCATGCGCCATTGCGACGACGGCCCTTCTTCTGCGCGTAGTGGGCGAGTTCAAGGGCAGGGATGCCGCCAAGCTCATTGAGCGCATAAAGCAAGTCGGCAGGCGGTTGACATCGGCGCAACCACGAGAGGTGGTTGTAGGAAACATCGTACGGCGCGTACTGGGTCTGGTACGCGAGGTGGTCGACGAGCATGCCGAAGGGCAAACACCAACCGGCAGCGAACCCGGCTATTCGACACCACAAGCACACGCGCATCACGACTCCCTCCACAGACCAGCGCTCAACTCGAGCATGTCTACATTCAGCCCCCTTCGGCATGCCGTTGCCGAGCCCATGCCCACGAGCGTCTTCACCGATAACGCCTCCGACGTTAGTGAACCCTCGAGACGGCCCCCGTTACTCACCTCACACACCTCGTACGCGCCTACCTCGTCCGCTCCTCTCGTCCACTCGCTCTTTGGCCTCTTCTCCCAGCCAGCAGATACACCCTCAACTACAAGCACCCCTACAGGGCAGGCGTCGCCAAACGGCAAGAGCACGCTGACGGCACTCAATCTGGAGCGCCTCGAGGGCATCAACAAGAGCCAAAACCTGGACCTGAAGGGCGAGGTTATGGAGGGCATAAGGGAACTTCAGGACGAGCTCGAAACCTCAGACAAGCAGATTGCCGAAGTCGCCCTCGAGCACATCCACGCCAACGAAATCATCCTCACCCACACCGCGTCCACCACAGTCCAGAAGTTCCTTCTGTTCGCCGCACGAAAACGCAAGTTCACAGTCGTGCACGCCGAGACGTATCCCCACGACCACACTGCCACGCATGGCATTCTTCTTACAGGCAAGAAACGAGAGGCGAATCCAGATGACGATGAGGACGACGACAAGTGGAAGCCCCTCACCGATGCTGGTATCCAAGTCTACGTCATACCAGACTCCCATGTCTTCGCCATAATGTCCCGCGTCAACAAGGTCATTCTGGCGACCCATACCGTATTAGCCAACGGTGGTCTAGTAGCCGCAGCTGGAGCACACATGATTGCAAAGGCTGCAAAGGAACACCAGACACCTGTTGTCGTGCTCAGTGGTGTATACAAGCTCAGCCCGGTCTACCCATTCGACATCGACGAGCTGATCGAGCACGGTGACGCCGGAAGTGTAGTTCCCTATGACGACGGCGAGTTCGTCGACAAGGTCGATGTTGAGAATCCACTGTACGATTATGTTCCCGCAGACCTTGTGGATCTCTACATCACCAACCTGTAAGTCGCGATTTGAACAGCTCGATGCATTGAATGTAAGCTAACGTCTTCTAGTGGCGGACACGCACCTTCATACCTCTACCGCATCGTAGCAGACCACTACCGCACCGAGGACATCACCTTGTAATTCAACAATGAGCCACGGCGTTATGATACCAACAAAAGTTAAGATGGGAAGCAAAGTGCGCACAATAGCCCATGTTACATCATCTAGAGAAGGAAACTCTGCGCTTGCGATATGCAGTGGCCAAAACCAATGAACATTACTACAAACTTATTGCCCATGCAGCTCAGAGCACGTATGCGACCATCCTCATCATTACCGACCCGTGCCGTTCGCCCTCTGCCCGACCAACTAACACCTCCTACACACCCTTCTTCCCAATTGGTCGCGCCTTCGTGCCCTTCTGCAAGCACCCGTATCCCGCAGATCACCGACCAATTCATTGGTCACCTAACCTCTAGCAGTGTGCCCTTCGGCCATCTGAAATCAATGGTTTTTGTCAAAATTACCACGTTGGGCAGTTTGACGGTCCGTCAAGGTGGGCCGGCGGGGCGGAAGGGCACAGTGGCGTTCTTAGTAAACAAGCACGCAGTCGCGATGCCCTTCGAGCCCTTACGCGTGGGACGTTTTCTTTTGTTGAGCTTTGGCCGTAGGCGCAGACACACCTCATACCCAAAGCGCCTGATTGATTAGGCTAGTTCGTAGAAGCTGGTCCATCGTTCTTCGCGTGTTCTAGCTCCAGCTCCTTCGAGCTGGGGTGTGCGGAAGAGGGGTTGATACCTAGGTATCACAACCCCCTCACGCAGGCTCAACTGAGCCTCGCTATCGCCATCTGCACTCAGGATTACGTGTGCACATCCATCTCGATTGCGCGCGGAGAAATCACAGTATGCGACAAGTGATGGCCATTACCCTCTTTGGAAGCTCCTCAAGGTGATAACGTAGGGCTTATCGTGGGTGCCGGGTCGGCTGTTGCTACATTACGTATGCGGGCGCGCATCTTGTGGAGCTGAGTTGATAGAGTGACAGCCTGAACTTGAACACCTGGCCGCAGAAGCAGTGAAGGCCTCGTCAAGGTGCATCATGTCGTTTCTCGAACTTGGGGGGCTGCATGTGTTTGTTACTGGGGCCGCCGGAGGAATTGGTAGTGCGATTGTAGATGAGTTCCTAGGTATGTAATGGTCTTGTGTCTTTGATAATTGTCAGAGAGTCTTGCATATCGAGTGAAATTCGCAGGGTCCATGGTAGACTCAGGGTCTTTGTCAAGTCACCCTGCGGTGGAAAGCGCGCTCCAGGGTTTCGGCCTACAAGACAAGCACTCAACGCCATCATCTTGATTGATGTTTTCGCTCTCACCCAATCGTAACTAACGCCTGCATAGCACAAGGGTGTAAAGTCACTGCACACGATCTTCGCCCAAATCCTCTCGCTTCAACGAACCCCAACCTCTACTGCCTTCAAGGCGACATCAGCTCCGAAGCCTCCATTCAGAGTTCGATCTCCCAAGCCATCAGCCATTTCTCGCAGCCTATAAGCATCCTCTGCGCCAACGCAGGCATTACAGATGAATCCTCTAGCTATCCTATCTGGGATATGCCCAGCGAGCTCTGGGATCGCACCTACGCCGTAAACGTGCGTGGTACGTACCTGACCATCAAGCACTTTCTCAAATCCGTTGAGAAGTTGCAAAATGATACCGGCAAGGAGGTGGAAAATGTCAGTGTCGTGGTGACAGGGTCGGAGTGTGGAGTCTTCGGTCAGGCAGGTCATGTGGAGTATGCGAGTGGGAAAGCAGGGCTACAATACGGTCTTGTGAAGACAGTGAAGAACGAGATTGTCAGATTGAACAAGAGCGCAAGAATCAATGCTGTGGCGCCTGGGTGGGTCGACACGGAGTTGATTGAAGGGAGGTTGGACGACCCAGGAGAGATGTGGAGGGAGGCGGAGGCTACGTGAGTCTGACGCTCATACTGAGTCTCCGATATCTTATTAACGATTGCAGTGTACCGCTCCGAAAAATCGCTCAACCGACCGACGTAGCGAGAGCAGCTGCTTTCCTGGCAAGTCATCGCGCTGCAGGTCATATCTCCGGACAATGTATATCTGTGGATGGCGGTATGGAAGGTCGTATCGTGTGGTCCGAGGACGAAGTTCGCAAATCACAGGCCACTGCTGTCGAGCCCGAAACACCATCTCTCAACGCGACTGGCGAGGCCGAGATATTCGGTACCGCAACCGAAGGAGTCTCTCTAGCTAGTAGAACCCCCTCAGCAATGGCTATCCCGACAATGGCGTCTCTCGGCAGCCCTCAATCAATACAGAAGCCGAAGATCAAGATCTTACTTTCCGTGGATTTTGACGCAGTATCGGGCTGGCTTGGTACTGGCCAACACCCCGATAATAACCTCGCGGACTACAGTACTGGCTTCTTCAGTGGCCATGTCGGAGTTCCACGACTACTCAAGCTCTTCGCAAAGCACGGCATCGCGAACAAAGTAACCTGGTTTGTGCCGATGCATAGTGCAGAATCCTTCCCAGAAGAGTTTGCCGCCATCAAGAGCAGCGGCGCGGAGATAGGCTTACACGGTTATTGCCACGAAGGCGCCCCTCAGCTTACGCCCACCCAAGAACGCGAAGTTCTCGAGCATTGTATAAGTCTTTATCAGGAACTATTAGGGAAGCGTCCACTGGGATATCGCGCACCGCTCTACCAACTCCGCGAGAGTACCGTGGAATTGCTAGAAGAGTACTCTTTCCTCTATGACTCCTCGCTCTCCCACCACGACAGCAAACCCTACTACCTCCCTAACCTCCCACCCATCAAAGCGCCAAAGTACACCGAAGAGGCTTCCGCGAAAGACTGGATGAAACCTCTGCCTAAACCCAGTGCGCCCACAACCAAAACTCTCGTTGAGATTCCGGCAAATTGGTACACGGAAGATATGACGCCTCTCCAGTATCTTCCCAATGCACCAAACTCGCACGGCTACGTCGACGTTCGCGTTATGGAGAATATGTGGAAGGACAAGTTTGAGTGGATCAGGAGCGAAATGCTTGAGAGTAATGGAGAGAAAGATGTAGTGGTATTCCCGTTAGTCTTACATCCAGATACCAGTGGTATGGCGCATGTCATCGGCATGGTTGAGAGGGTGATCAAGTGGCTGAAGGCGTGGGAAGGAGACGTGGAGTTCTGCACTTATGAGGAGGCGGCTGGGGAATGGAAGGGGAAGAATGCTGCAGAATGAAATGGGACGCATTATAATCCCCAACTCATCTACTATACACTCTTTTCGTCATACAGTCTAATCACCCGTCCACCCTGCTCCGCCGCTTCCTCCCATGGCTCATCACCACCAACTCCCATACTCTTGACGTTCAGCGTAATTAGGCTAGAGCGAAAGTCCGATCGTGCAGTCAGTCTAGGCGCTGTCTGTACACTGTCGTAGCCCTCGGATGGCGTCACAAGAATCACGGTTTTGTCCTCGAGTGTCTGCTCATCCATTATGACGAACTCCGTGCCTACGATGCCATGCTCGGCGCCGTCGAATTGCCACGCGAACTTGACGAGATCGTCCAGGTTCCAGCCTAGGAACGGGTATGAGAGGTCTTGTTGCACTGGGGCGTGTGTGGGTGATGTGAGTTTGGTGACGTCGGTCGTGTCGACGAGGATGGCTGGGTGGTATGGATCAGCATGCCTTTCGTTCGAGGGTGTGCTAGATCCGTTTACCTACGTGAGTGCATTCCACGGCCTTCAGCTCGGGCGCATCGAACGCCTCAATGAAAAACTCGTCAAGAAGCTGAGAATGATGTCAGTTACTCGCATTTTTTGGGAGAATGGATCGGGGTTATAACATCGCGTGGTATCTTTGCTGTGCAAAATATGGGGATAGTGTTATCCAGTTGATCGTTGTTCGCCATAGTACGTGCTGCTACAGGTTTGGATTCACATGAACTCGATCAGTTCCGGCTTCGCTCTTCTGTCTGCCTGATCTATATCTTTGACAGTCAAAAAGCCACTCTAGAACTTCTGAGAAAGAAAGGCGATGTGTGTTTGTGTGTAGTGGATTACAGTTGTTGCTACCTAGGTGCTAGGTACTGCTGATGGCTTTAGCCTGAAGTCAAACGATCGTGTAGCATGTGATCATCCATCGCCGCTATCATGCTCTCGTCAGATGTTTTTTATAACCAAGGCAATCTACATTTGCGTGAGCTAATAAGAAACTAGGTAAGATTAGGTGCTCAGCTACAACAAAATTTGGACAGTGCACGTGTCTTCGCATTTGCTTAATCAGGAAAATCTTACGTACTTCTCTGCACCGGCTCAAATATCAGGCCATCTACCCAAGACGCTGCCCTGAAATTCGACCTGAATGTGAATGCGAAGATCCTTCTTTCCAAAAGCCAGCTTAAGAGTGTCGGCGATTTCATGGTCGCTGAATTGCGAACAGGGTTCGCCCTCATCAATACAATACACTGCGAGAACATGCTTCAGTGATGGTAAAAATCCAGTGTACATGTGATCTCCAAATAGCTTCCCTAGAGACTCGCCATTATAGATATCTGCGAAATAGCACCATCGCTCCACCTCTAGACCGGGCATCTGAATCGACTGGATTGAGTTCCAAGGCTCTAAGTTGAGAACAATATTGCCCTCTTTTATATCATCGAGCACAAAGGTGCTGATATCGAACACGGCCATTGTGTGGAAAGTTGAAGATGCTTCGTGGCGAAGTTGGCGACAGGTAGACAGTAGCGCTAGAGCTCCTCGGTGATTGCGAGCAAGAGCGTCTGGACGCGGCCTTCTCATGCGGACTTGAGTATCTGAGCACACGTAGTCGTAGATCTTATTGCGGAGTTCGGCGGGGAGACGAAGTAGAGGTGAATCGCGCTGGTTCTTGGTGGTCCTGGGAGATCAGTAAAGGAAGAACCCCGGGATTTGATCTGCTTACTTGTCCTCGAAGACACCAAGATATCTCATGACGCTATCGACATCCATGATTGTGGATTGGTTTGGGAGTTACGTGTTGGTCGGCACGTCTAAAGGTCGAGAAGTGTAGGACCTGGGTGGAGACGAGCAAACAGAGCTAGCGCAAAGACAGGAAGCCTCACCTTGATTATCTGGACCACAGTCACAACATCGGGCAAGTACAGGCGATGAATCAGAAGCGAGTAGATTGACAGAAATGACGATTTTGTCTTATTGGAAGTTCGCTCTAGCGTCGTTGCATAAACAAAATCTAGACCTTCACACGACACAATGATCGGAGACCATGAATACGTTGCCGTAGTGATGAGAGCTCATAGTAATGCAATACAAGATGCTCTAACGATGGCCTCAAGATTCCAATAAGATCATATGTTCACCTTCACACGATATTATCAAGTAGGCTACCATGGAATAGTTCTCGTGTTCGCGATACATCTTTCTCGAAGAGACCTGATGAGTTGGGTGTAATGTATAAATTTCGGAAGTCGTGACTCGCTCTGGCACTGCAATACCATAGCATGGAGTTTTCTACGGAATCCGGCCCGTAAATGTCGAACTAGCCATAGCAAAACAGTCATATGCCTACCAAAGTACTGTTCAGACGTCTTACTCATCTGTAGTTTGCCATAGTGATATCAAAACCTAGCGAGAGATGGATAAACCGCCTCACATTAGGTGCAAGCTCCTCTTTCCACTCTTTCCACTGATGATCGTCACCCCTGACTGCATGCAGTGCGCACTTTTCGACCTCTCTCTTGAGAGGATCAGAGAGCCTACTGACGACGTTATTCGCGGCAAGCGTCCAAGCGGTGGGGCTGTAATGGTATGTCTCATAAGCATACTCGATTTCGACGCATAATCTTGCCAGAGACGCACGAGGTAGACTTCGGATGAACAAGAGTGAGGGTTGGTACTCGCTATCGCAGAACTCGTCGCATGGCGGGACTTTGAGTTTCATTTGGATCTTAAGTTGCCGCAATGCAACCATGCGTGGGAAGAGATCAATCAGTGCTTTGTACTGCTCGGTTTCTGCGTCGAAATGCAGAGTCTCGGTCAAGCCTTCCGTTTGGCGAAGATTTACTACCGTTAGATTCACTACTGAAAGGAATCTCGCGCGGGTAAGTGTGGGGGCGTGGCGTATCTTGACCCGTCGCGTGACGCCTTTGACGTGAGGAAACTTGTAGCGCATGTCCAGGTCCATGTTGAAGCGAGCCAGATGATAAAACTGCTCGGTGGCCTCTTGGTACATCTGCTTGCTCGCGCGCATCCACGGAATTTGTGCTTTATAAGTATCTACAATAGGTCCCTTATGAATATGATGCGTTGCTCTTACCTGAGTCTTACCGTGCATAAAAGCAGCGCTGAGATTTCCGAGTGCGTAGCGATAGATCTCATCTCTGATCTCGCGTGGAAGGAACTCAAAGAACTGACACTGCGTATCTTGTAGACTACCAGCATCGGTAGGACCTCTGGAGGCGAGGGCTTCGTTTTGAGGAGTGAGGTGGCAACTGGATTTCCCGTCGCTACATACGTCGCTCAGCATACTTAGGGTGTCGTCGAGGTAGGTAGGATGAGCGATGCATATCAGCTCTCGTGTGCTCGGCAAGCGTTGGAGTTCCAGGGGCATGTTGTGCTTCGAGGTAGTTGAGGAGGAGGGATATTCCTGCGAAAGAAGCGTATTAGGGCCGAAGCAACTAAGATAAGTAAAACCCAAGCGATGGTGATGGAGAAGACAGAGCTTCCACCAGGACAAGAGATTAGACCGAGTTTATAGTTCAGCTTCTGTACGAAGCCCCAGGCTACAGTCCCAAAAACCGGCTCGAGATTTTCGCAATTGCTGTTGCTATATGGAACGCGATATCTGGATCAATCAGGCGCCAGCTAGGCCTCGTCGGAGGCACGTGAGACCGCGGTTCGTTGGCGGAGAAGATCTCGAGAGACCTCTAAAGGTTGAGCCGCCCATGATGGATCGGAATTTACCGTAGCCGAAGATCCATATAACACAGGTAGAGAATTGGAGACGTTGCTGTCATGGTTGCAAAGTCGAGTGATACAGTCGAAGATGAGGCATGCAGGTCCAGGGCGCTAATCCCAGGGTCCAGGTCCAGATCTCCCCCACAAACGTCGTCATCCGTTCCGCCGACCTAAACAGTCCAACAACCCGGTTGCCTTGCCGCACGCGCGCAGGCAGCCACGAAAGGCCACCTTTCAATCACCCGATTTCTGTGAATATAATCTCGTCTGACCCTTTCCCTCACAATATACACAAACGTCCACCAATCCTCCAAATCTCGCACCAACTCGCGCAGAAGACGCAGAAAAAGATGGAGAAACTCAAGGAAGCCGAGACAGTAGCAGCGCACCGCCTGCGCAAGACGTTCAAGTACCCGTCCGAATCCGATGATGAAGATACCGTAGAAGCGGGTATGGATGAGCAAGGTACCCTTTCCCCTCCTCCATGCCTAATCCCCGCCTTGCTGACAGAACTACACAGACCGCGCAGCCCTCCTCCAGACCCTTAGCACGCACGACACATCCACGACGCACAAATATACGCTCTTCCTCCTCGCGCTACCGTTACTCCCCACACTCCTCTACATCCCGCGGCTCTTCGCCCTGTCCACCCTCCCGACAAGTCTAGTCTCTATAGCGAGCCTGCTAGCAACGGCGTATACATTATATTTCCTGCCACTACCGCCGACGCAAATGGAGCCAATCGATGGTGTGGACGTCACACCCTCGACACTCCAACAGCCATTGAAAGGGAAGGGGCAGGCCAAGAAACCTTTAGGTGGATATGGAATCTACAATAAGACACCATCATGGGAACAACCGACTGAGAAGAGTGTAAGGCGGCCTGTACCGTACATCTCGGAAGAGGCAGCGGATAAGATAGCGGACTCTATTGTGCCAATCAACAGGGCCGTGTGTGGGCTATTGGCGCTGTATGAAGTCTGGCAGGCGCGTGGCTGGGGTGAAGGGCTCATGGTGGGAGGCGGCTTCTTGCCGGGCGTGATATGCATGATCATTCTGTGGGCAAGGACGGAGTTGAGGATTATCGACATGGATGCGTTGGAGAAGATGAACAAGGGTGCAGCACAGGGGAAAGCAAACTGAATACAGATAAGCTGTGAGTTTTGGAGTTAAGTCATGGGACGGTCACCACTAAGATACCCAGCGAGGAATGCGTAATGAGTCTCCTAGCTATAATAACGATATCATTAGGTTGTATGTATAGGTGAATGAATATGTCCGTGATCAACGTCATGTCATGTCGAATGCAAAAGTCCAACGCTGCGCTGTGCTATGCTGAGCTGTACCAAAGATGCCAAACCAACGCCGCGCTCGCTGAAAGTTACAGATTCCAAATTTCTCTTTTTGCGTAGCCAGCACTCGGCGTGTTATGGGCTAGCTTCTAGGACTTCAATGTCCGAGTCCATGTCTATGCGTGTAATGTGCTCGAAGAGGTTTGAAGTTGATGGAAGAGGTTCCTAACCACGCTTCCAGAACTGGTACTTCTTCTTCTGCGGCTTCTCGTTCGCTTCGCCGGCGACCATGTTGGTGTCCCTGATGCCGCCTGCCTCTGTACCAGCAGCGTCCATGTGGTACGCCTTCTCGTTTCCTCTCTTCTTGCCCTTCTTGACATCTCTCCTTGAGGCGCAGCAGCAGCAAAGCCCCATCTGTACGAGCCAGGCAAAGATGGCGAAAGCACTTGCCACCCACATGAAGGCGAAGAGGGTGGTGCCTATCTCTGCCGAGATGTTTAGCTCAGCCACACCACCGATAGTGTTGCGGAAGATGATGAACATGACGGTTGCGATGACCGAGGCGACGGTTACGAAGAGGGCGTTGAGGAAGGCGAGGATTGCGACGAGGAGAGTCAGCCAGCGTGTGTAGATGGAGATGGGCATGACGAAGATGAGGACGAAGGACAAGACTGTTGCGGTGAGGAAGAGACCGAACATCCAGTTGGAGACAAGATGAATAAGGTCGAGAATGTCGTTGATATCGGCGGGAAGGTTGACTGTAGACATGCATGTTAGTTACTCTGTTTCCAATGCATGACATCTAAGACTCGAGATGTGAAGCAACTTACTCGAAGCCCCGGCAAGAAGCTCATTACGCAGGATTTGCACAGGGTTGAACCAGTATAGCGTCTTTGGCTCACTGCAGAAAGTCACGCCCTCACCCGCGTATCCCTCGCAGAAACCCCATAGCCCAACTTGATAGAAATCATGCAGTCCGAGCGTTTGCGCAATAGTGTTGATAAGGGCGAAATTCGGTACGCTGGCAGGCACGATATGGCTCAAGTCAAGGCGGATGAAGTACCAATCCCTAATAACGGCCTTGTTGCGTACACCGGAGATGTTGACAAGGATCAGGAAGATGAGTGTGATGAAGAGGAAGAACGATGTGATCAGCGCCCATATTTTGCGTGTGCGAGTTGCGCGCTTGATTTGCTCTTTGCTGAGGTCTGGGGCGGTTTGCGTGACGGCGGTGTCGTCCGACTTGCGGCGGCGCGAGAAGATGCCCATGGTGGACGACTTGGGGATTTCCAGGCGTCGAAAGGGAGAAGAAGCAAGGCGTGCTGCAGCGGAGGATTGTGAGAGAAGAAAGTGAACAAGCAATGGCAGGGTCTCAGACGAACGACGTAGAGAGCGCAGATCCGAAACGTTTCGTCGATTGAATGTCCAGGCCAAGAATGCCTTGAATCCGGGGCAACGCAATCTCCTACGCGCGTGCAGCAGCAGCAGTCGTGTATTTTATGGAGCCTGGTCGAAGATCGCGAGCTATGACGTACGGGACCCCTAACAGCAAAACTAGACACCGCAAGAAGGCGCTGGCGACGCGGCGCCCTTCTCACCAACGACACACATCGGCACTAGCCCACGCGCCTAAGACGCCAGAGGGCAAATCATCGGTCTGGACATTGCGCGCGACTGAAGCACCGGCGTGGCGCACGTTTGCTATGAACATGGTCTGGCCGGTACGCGCGTGCGTGGCTGGTCATGACGTCGCGCTGGGCACTGTTTACTGGTGACCTTTGGGGGTGGAGTTGGCTACTGTGTGGCTGTGCAAGCCCTACTGTGGAGTGGATAAAATGGAGGGCAATGTATGTAAGAGTGAGATTTGCGCGGGTAATAGAGGAGCGGCGTCGATGATCTACGTGGATAATTCTCTCGACGATGGCGCAGGCGGATGCGGAAGGATGCGAAATTGCGCTAGGCTTCGGATCTGCGCGGCCAGCCACCTGGGCAGCAGAGGGGCATCGCAGGTTCCACACTATTGCATTGCATAGCTCGACGTTGAGGCTCCTTACTAGACAAAAACGTGTTCACTAGTTACGTCTAATGCACAACATCACGCGTGGCCAGTCTAATGCGCTTGAAGTAATGTTTCTTCTTTCCATTCCTCTATGTGCTCCGCTAGATGTTCCACAATCACTCAAGCCTCCACGGTCTCCAAACCACCAAGCTGCCTCTACGTCTCAACTTCGCCATCTCGCAGCAACGCAGAAGAATAAAAATTAGACATTGGTAAACGCCAGTCCATCGCTAAACCGCCCTAAAAACGAGTAATCTGCCGGTCGTTCGTTGCACAACCGCGATGGAGAAAAATAGGAAAGCGTACTAGACAGACCGTCTGTACAGGTTGTTGCTGTGATGTGAAGACGGAGAGTAGCCAACGCGCGCTGTGTCTATGCCACGATACCAAGGAAATCATCAGGGCCGCTGAAAAGCATTGTATAGAGAAGAAGTCGACATGATATGAGCTTTTAATGTTCGGTCGAGTGTGCGGAAAGCTCAGCCAGCGAGCCGCTATGTCTGTCATCAAAGATGTGTGCTGAGGAAGTCGCGACTAGTTTAGGCGCCCTCTACCATGTTCATCCTGGGTTTTAATTGCACCATGAAGTCATCCTTGGTACCCAAAACGTCCCTTGGTATCCTGCTGACGCGGTTGGCTCCGCTGCGAACAGCAAATCGGCCGACTGCCGAGATACCAGAGTGATTTGATCGGATTGAGCCAGCATCTGAGGCACCGCCACCAGCAGGGTCACGTATACGAGCAGGTGGTGCGAAATCGAGTGCAGTGAAGGTACCCGACTTGCGCATCAAGTAGGGACTGGGTAGCGCTGGCAGTTCGTCGTAGGATCCGACGAGGGGGGTGTGTGGTCGTACGGCCGGGCTGTAAGGCCTGGGAGTTCCAAGAGGGCTGTCAGGTCGCATGCCGTTTTGCCTCTCGCGGAACGAGACTGGCGGTGCAAAGTCGGCGGCGTCAAAGACCATGGAGCTTTCGGTAAGCTTAGCGGGTGTTGGGAGAGAGGACAAAGCAGATGGAGGAGGCAACGGCTTCTTCATTGGCGGGGGCAAGCGTCCGCTCATTGAAGACATGCCACGCGGGGGAGGATATTGTGAGGAGGCCATGGAGCTGTTCGACATGTGCGGGCCACGAGGACCAGTGGCAGTGTTGCTTCGGAACCGGGGAGGAGCACGTGGGGGAGGAGTCATGGCACGACGAGTGATGGGCTCAGCGAAAGGAGCGTTCGGCTGAGCGACAACGAAGGCACCGGTGCGAGGGTCGAAGACAGTGCCGTCTTGGTACTCCGAGCCGTAGTCTTCAACGTAATCGGTGTATTGGTGGCCGCCAGCAGGCTCGGGCTTCGAGTCGTCAAAGTATTCCTTGTAGAAAGATCGGATACGGTTGGCGCGCTCCTCGGGGTTCTCCTGAGGGTCATCGGAAGGCATGGGGCGGAGGCTCATGGACAGACGGTTGGAGCTGGTGCTGAAATCTTCCACTCCAAGACCGACGTTCTGAGGACCAGTCGAGTAGCGAGGCTTAGGTGCGACTATCTTGGGTCCCTCACTTTCCTTGGGAGATGGCGGTGTGATTTGGAAACCATCACCGTAGCTCGAAGTGCTAATGATGCTGTGCGTGTTGGTGTTCTCTAATACAACAGCTTGGGACTGAACGCGTGGCAATGCGGGGATGTCGTTGGTGGTCTGGACGGGTGACTTGCTGACTTGCTTCTCGGTGACACCAGGCTCAGGAATAGAGATGGTGGGAACGTCGGTGGGTTTGAAGGAAGCATATTGGGTGGTGGGCGCATCTGAGGGCGAGGCGGCTGACGGAGGCGATATGGGAGAAGACCTTTCTTCAAATCGTGGGTTCAGAGGACTGAGAGGAATACCCGCCTCAGGGAACTTGCTGTCTGGGGATCGCGAACCGTCGGGGGACAAAGACTCGCCGCGGATGGGGTGCGAGGTCGACATCCTCTGTGCATTCTGAAGAAGGCCAGCCTGAAGACCTTCCTTCTTTGTTCCTGCGCTTGAAGTGGTGTACATAGATCTGGCGTCGTTTCCATATGGGCCGCGGCTTGCGCTACGGATGCTCTGGTCGTCCTTGAGATAGGCTACGGGGCCGTAGGGGTCGTGAGGATCGTGTTGCGAACGCGATAGCGAGTGGAACGACTCCCGAGAGCCATGCAGGCCGACGGGCAGAATGTACGGGCTTCCAGTCTCGATCGAGAGACCTCGGTCGTGGCCTCCTGGGATTTCTTTTTCCGACACGCTCATCTCAGGGCCTCCCTTCTTGCCGGCCTTGGCGACACCCTCCATGCCCCAGTCGTGCGACTTGTACTTGTCTTTGGAGTCTTCCTCAGCGAGCTTTCTCTTGTTCCTGCGATGTAAAAAGAATAGGACGATCGTGACACCGACGACAGGTACACTACATTTCATTAGCGCATTCACGGCTGAACAGTCAGCCAACTCACATGATAGCCAGTGCGATAGCAATGGTTGGTACTTGGGTTGGCTTGGTGCAGCCAGGGTCGCTGTCGTTGGTACATGTTGCGCTGGCGCGGGCCACCAGTACGCGAGAGGCTCGCTCAGCTAGTTGGATCGTCTGGCTTGCACTGCTGGGAGGGCCAACGTGGATGTCGCGGTGCACATGGTGCATGTGTTGGTGATGTGAGTGCGGCATGGCTCTAAGACCGATGTCGCATGTGAGGTCGCAATCGATAGAGCTAGTAATGGTCCGGGGAAGCTCGTCCTTGGTATTGTCGACGTGACGCTACGATGCAGGTATTAACAACGTGAAGTCGTAACTCAGTCGTGACAGCTAGTCGGCAGAATAGTATATGCGAAACTCGTTCCGTGGTAGTCGAGGAGTGAGCGGACGGCAATAGCCAAGGTGAGCAACACAAGCAAACAAACTTCGGCCCAAAAAAGAATGACTGGGGTAAGATACGATAGAGCTGCGAAGGTTGCTGGTGGTGGTTGCAAAAAGAGCGACAGGCCCACGGAGAGGTGAGTTGAAGGAAAGAAGACGGATGGGCGCGAAGGGTAGATGAGGCGCCGCACAGGAGCCTGATCTCCGGTTCTGGCTGACAGGCCTCCTGATTGGGCGGATGTCTCAAGCCTTGCACGGGTCAGGCCTGTTACGCCGAAGCAGAGAGTGAAGGGCCCGCGTTCGTCCCTAGGCGCAGCCACATGTTTGACCTTGAGCCGGCCCGCTGATTGCATTCACGCCCTCGCCCACTGCCAGCTGCGTGCCGACGTCTTCACTGCTATCGTGTCTCTCTGCACGCAATCGATAGAGCTATCGTCGTATTTTCCCAGCTGCACATCCACCCGTCGCGCTGCACCCGAAACCCCTACTGGCCTGCAGCTTCAGGAGGCAGCTAGGCCGCACCGTTTATTTTGAATCGCGCCCCATGCAGACCCGCTAGCCGCATTGGGCGTCGCTACTGCAGGAACCCTTTCGTGAACTTCCGTCATTCGTCGGTTCCGCTTCAACAACAGATTGTCGGCCAGGGCTCCCGTTGTGCGCTCCAGGCCATACGACCGCTCAGAAGCGCCCTGGGCCCCTGAACCATACTATGTACACGCGAACGCCCGTCTCTCCACGCTGCAGTCTCGTGCTACGTTCCCCGAAGCACAGCAGCTCAGCGATCTTTTTTCGCTGCATAGCCACTCTCGTCCTCTGGTCGCCCAGGACCCGCAAAAACACAATCCTCCCCCTTTCCGACGCTGTGGAGCTCAAACTGGTCCAGAACGAAGTCGCTCCACGCTCTCTTCATTTCCCGATCCCGCAGCGGCCGAGCGTTGGTTGTGCACGACCTGCGACGGCCCTGCGTTCTGCATGTAGGCTCCCCCGAGCCCGCTTCCGCTTAACAACCGTCATTTATCGAGATTGTGCCCTTCACCCGTCATATTTGTTCTGCTCCCCTTTTGACATGTGAAACTCATCGCACCTTATGAAACTCATAGCATTGAATGCGCAGAATGTGGTTGCAGTCGTGCATCGCTTTTTGTACGACGACTGTTGAGGCACGAAGGAACAGCCAAATCTGCCTCACCGCCATGAGCATCGCCCTGCGAGACCCCTTCATCACTAGGGAGATTACCCGTCTTTCGCCATCGAAATCGCCATCACAATCGGCTTCTGGTGTTTGATGAGCGCATGGTTACCGGCATAATGTCTAGGCCTTTACTACAGCCTCGTGTATCCGGCTTTGTTGTCGGGAGATTACTCCATGTGATGTCATGTTGGACGACAGTGCACTCGAGTAATTCATCATTAACTTTCAGTCTTGAGTCTACTTGTTAGTGAAAGGGTATATCCTCGTCGCGCACGCACACATCGAGAACGACTCTTTGCGAATCTTGAATCATGGATCGATCGGCATTGGTGTGAACTGTAACCCTAAGCGCCAGAAAGTGGGTTGTACGACAAATGTCACATCTTAGACTTCGTGGCGGGCGACCTTCACCTTTCTATGCGTCCTGGGACCTACGTATTCCTGGGGGAGTTTCTCGTTCTTCCATGTGCGTCCTGTTTCAATGGTAGTACACTCGAGTCGTGCTAATTTCCTTTCCCAGTCTCCCACATACAAATACAGATGCTATATTACAATCTGGGAGCTGGAATTTCTCGATGGTCTCGACCTAGGCTCGATCTTGTCGTTTGAAAAGTAGCGCTTAGAGTATGCGTCGCTTCATCCTTGATTTTCGCACTCGTGGACGATCAACAACTACAGTCATTGGGAATTCCATACCCATTGCGGTTCGAAACAAACGGACGTACACCGCCACCTCGAAATGCAATCAGTGCTGGTAGGCCAGTTTCCAGTACTCCCCAAAACGCGATGTCATGGGATCTTCTGTAGACTGAGGTAGACTGAGATCAGGTTCACACAATCCTAATGGATCTGGGGAATACCAGGTTGATCCTTTACTCGATTGGTCTGGCCGTATGCCTTCTGAGATTCATGCAAAGATTAACCCAATGAAAGACGTTTGTGAATTAAACCTTGAATCGCCTCGAAAACCACGCGCTTGCTCGAAAGATCCAAACAGGGAGGCGTGAGACCCTATATGGCACGGAAGGATTGGGATACCAGGAAACGATACTCGCACGCGTTTAAGAAGGGCTCATTTGAGGGCTAATACGCCATCATTCCCGAAGGCGAAGATGTTCATGTTATCGCGCGGTTTTTGATGTAATGAGTAGAAGTCGACGGCGTTGGTATTGAGTGCCTCGAAGCAGATTTCACGGCTTCAGATGCTGCTGGACTTTCCCTTCTTTGTCGAGACTTTGACTGGGTCAAATCTTAGGCGCCCATGTTCGGCAGAAGCCCAGCCGGGGCTGTAATCGGTTGTACAGCGTCTGCGTAGAAGTCGTGAGATGCCTGGAAAGCGAGCCGATGTCCGCTGGTTATTGGGGGCGACCGTGTTTGAAGGAATAGTGAAAGCCAATTTAGTTGCATCCGGGTTTCTAGTATGAAATGACTGTATTACCTTAGTATGTATCGTCGAGAAAGTATGATGCATGCTCTGGTGATGCAGTGGCTTTTTTGGTGTTGATGACACACGCAAACTCCGTCTTGCGAAGTACAACGCAATTACTTCCTGCTCATCCATGCAAGGCTGAGGCCATGTTCGCAGAGTCTTAAAAGCCGTCAGAAGAAGCTCCAACGCAACAACTGATCTGTTCGGGCTCTTGGGTGTGGTATACACAACTGCCGGATGTTCGAAAGAGGTGGGCTTCCTCGCGAGTCAAACCGCATGCTCTTGTTAGCACCGATGATGATGTCCGCGGACGGATAGTAGAGGGTCCCTCATGACGAAAAAGAAAATATAGCACAGCGAGCCGTGCAGCAGTATATATGCAGCGTGACCTGGGTCACGCCGCACGACGTGGGCTTGCAAGTGTGCGGCAATACAGCATTAGCGATGGAAGCCGACAGAAGCGATCGTGGGGACGGAACGTGGCTGGCCAGGAGCCGGTTGCACCGAGGAAGTACCGATTGACTATGACGCATTGGCCATTCTCCTCTCACGAGACAAATCACCATCGAACAACGAAGACGTACATGCAACACGACATTGACCTGTTACCGACTCGCTGCTCACCCTTCACACCCTCTTGCTACTTTCTTTGATTACATTTACCACCACTCCGCCCAAGCTCTGACGTTGGATCTCGATAAGGGCTCATCCCCAGCCCTGCAGCTCGCGATTCCCTTTGGTCCCTGCGCTGCGTAGCTACGCCCCACTGCCACCCCAACTTCTTAAGGGTCCGATCTCCCTACACAAGCCGCGCCAGCAACATGTCGCACTTCACCAATATGGCCGCCCCGCACACGCTATCTCCCAGGAGTGCCACACCAAACTCTGGGAGCCGAACGATGGAGGTTCGACCGCAGCCCGTATTGCGTCTGTCAGCACCTTCAGGTGTGCTTCGTCTACGCGCAGAGCCATCAGAACGCCGACACATTCAATGGGCCGAAGACGTGGTCGACAACGAAGGCATGGGCAAGAAGTCTTCCAAAGGTACGATGATACGGTTCGCGCGATGCTGTTATGGCAGGGACTAACAAACTTGAAGTTTGCTGCATCTACCACAAACCCCGCGCCGCTGACGAGTCTTCTGACGACGACTCATCAGACTCATCGTCAGACTCAGATTCCGACTCCGAGCCCGACAACAGCACTGCAAGGCCTGCTGGGCGCATGGGTGGAGCACGCGGTAGACGGCCACATCAACATGCTCACGACGATTGTGAGGACGTCCACGATCACGGCGAGGGTTCTAGTACCCCGCAAAAGCACAAGCGCCAACGGAGGAAGCCAAGCCCAAATGCCTACGAGAAGATGCCGAAGCAGAAGAAGTAAGCTGCGCTTTAGCTGGTAAACTCCCGGTGTCCACTGGGCGTTGGTCAGTACGAATTGAAAACGATTTTCATTGCTTGGAGTTACGGGTGTCCACGAGGCACATCATGATTTGGACTGCGTCGTTGCATAGCGCTGGGAAAGGACTTGAATAGTCCGCAAAACGTCGCCTTGTGTGGCTGGACGTGAGACATTAGATGCAGATAAGCATTATCTTGTAGCATTAGAATTGCACATGCGAGGCTGGGAGCCTCAATTCCTACTATACGTCTTCTCATCCTCCTGGTCTCTGATTGGTACAGTCTTCACCGTTCTTCCACGTACACGCTGTTCTGCGGCTTAAACCCAATCGCAGAAGACGTTGGGCTCCGCTGCATGCATCTCCCCTAGCGAGACATCTTTGCTCGCAATGTCTTGCGGATCAAAGTACGAAGACGTGCACGTTTAGTCGATCACGCGTCGATTATCGCCCTTGTCGTCCGCCCTTACTCGTAGAGTTTCCAGCAGCGCGAAAACTCAATCAGAAGTTAACACACGTGTCAGGACCGCTCAGTCCTCCGCAGTAGCTGCATTCGCCTGTTCTATGACCGCGGGAGCGTGTTGTGTAGGAATGCGGACAAGCGTCTGGGGCAACGGTGGCCCATCTTCTGCCTTCTTTTCCGTCTCATCCTCGTCTTTCGGTTTTGGAAGTTTTGCTTTTGCGGATTAGTGCTTGCTGAATGTGTGAGAATGGAGAACATACTTGAAGCCATGTTTATAGCTCTTAGCACATTATGCCAGTTTGAAAGCACAGCTGCGACCGCTGATCAACCGTAACGTTAGTATGATGTTCCTATCGTGCCGGCTGCGAAACCTATCGATCCAGCTTTCTGCGTGCAACGCCTGACATACCTTCTGTTCCATCTGACAATGTCGATAGCTTGTCAGCGAGCATCTGCATCTGGTCTGCAAGCCCTCCGCTTAGCGCTTGCAAGTCCTTCAAGTTGGCTAATTCGGCCTTCTTTTCTGCAATGCGCGCGAGCAACACGGGGGATTGTTGCTGGGACCCGCCCATGGACTGGTTGCGAAGATGCGACGGAAGAGGCCGTGTGAAGTTCGACATCTTTCCAATCTGTCAACTTTAGTTGACGTGGTCAGATTTGTTGTGGGCGAAGTCGAGGTCGGAAACAGTAGGTAGGTGTTTTTGCTTGTGTAGATGCGTCAACAAGAGGAAAGCCTGCCCCGGGTGAACACGTGAAAACTGATGTGTTGCGCTTTTCGGTTTTTCGTCTCGAGAGATGCGTATGCTATCACCATATCAGATGCTGCCCTGTTGCATCGGTGAACGCGTTGGTGCCCCTCTCGTCACGTGGACGCGCCCTTGGCGCTAACCCGTCTGAACTTAGCTTTGTTGCTATGTAAACATGCAATGACGAACACAGAAGGAACACCTACCGACGCCCTAGAGTAGCAACGCCACGACAACTGCGCGACCGTCTACAAAACTATAATTAATCTCGACATACCTATCTGCGCATATGGCGCGTCTCAACGAGCCGCCGATTGCACCCCAGCCGTCGGCGGAATCCATCGAAGCCCTCAAACGACGCTTTTTGAGGCAAAACCGCGAACTCGCGAAGACGAATTCGATCCAATCTATCCGCATCCGCAGCCTCGAAACTGACTGCTCGCGACTTCTTGCCGAGAATTTGGCATTGCGCGAGCAAGTCTTGAATCTCCATAACACGATTGAGTCGCGTCCGGCACTCGACCAATTTGATGTTGTCAAAACACAGCTTGAAGCCAAGCTATCAGAGCTCAGCAGCCTGGTAGCTGGCCTATCGCAAACGAGAAGTGGGTCTGGGAAAGACAGAGGAAGACGGAAAAGCCAGATGACTGCGAAAAGGAAGAGCGGAGAAGAGCGGCAATGGAGGAGTGGACTGGGTCTCCAGGAGGTTGAGAATGCCATGCTGCCTACTATCACGGAAGACAAATATTATCCTCGCAGGACAATGGGGTACGTCTGGAGCGCGTTCCAAGCAGTGACACGTACAGACGCGCATGAAGCTAACTTCTTGTAGTGCAGACGAGCTTCAGCAGACCTTAGAAGACCCAGACAGTCAATCCCCAGACATTGGCCCTCCGCCAGTTGCCCGATTCGAAGACGAAGACCCCATCGGTTTCGACCCCAGCCCCGCGATAGAAGAACAGCGAGAAGAAGCTGCAGACGACGGAGAACCTGCATTATCAGTGAACCTCGAGACGCGTAAGAAGCGACGCGAGAGCGGGCCCAAGCTCAATATACGTCGTGTATCTCTCTTCGAATCACCGGAAGAGACTGAAGAGCCAGTCGCGAAGCCTCTGCGCACTGGGGCCAAGCGGAAGTTCAGCGTGCAAGAGGATGAGGAAGTGAACCAAGCCAAGAGTGATGCTTTCAGGTTCAGCCGCCGGAATGCGCCAGGTGCTTCAGACGTGGAGGCGTCAAATGATGACTCCAGGCCTTCTTCACTAGAACGCCCTCCCGTCCTTTCAGCTAGTAAGTACCCCCAAAGCATTGTTGTACACAAATCTGACTTGGTAGAACCTGTCAATACCGATCCAGTCTTGTCGCCAAAGAAGCAACGCTCTTCAGGCCAAGATAAACCAGAGAAGCCAGACAAACCAGCACCTAAGGCTCGCAGCCGCCCCCGATTGAATATCACGCGCAACGCGACGTCAGAACTCCCGCTTTTACCAATGCCTGAACCTGTG
Source organism: Alternaria ventricosa (assembly GCF_023758065.1). Classification (NCBI taxonomy): domain Eukaryota; kingdom Fungi; phylum Ascomycota; class Dothideomycetes; order Pleosporales; family Pleosporaceae; genus Alternaria; species Alternaria ventricosa. The sequence continues at coordinate 1,607,952 of NW_026055683.1, read as the reverse complement.
CCTACTGCTGAGATTGTACTTGACTCTCTACCCCCGAAGACACCCGCCGTGGAAGAGACGTTCTCTCCACCATCCACAGAGCCGTCGACACAACGACCAGACAACAAGGATACACCACCACCAGGAAATCTCAACTCGGTAGATCAGACCGGTCAAGCCGGACGACCGGGTAGACGAGCCCGTCCCCAAGTCAGTTACAAAGAGCCCAGTCTCAACGTGAAGATGCGGCGTCCAGACGCCAAGCTGGTAGACGCGGTGATCGACCGCAGGGCCAGTGTAGATACTCAGAATGTACCTTCTACATTGGTCAAGCGTGACGCCGATGGCGAAATCGCGTGGAAGCCAGTATCGACAGTGACGCAACCGAGGGGCGAGGAAGAACCTGAAGCTGGAAGCCCGTTGAGACAGAAGCTTGACCGAAACCAAGATTCTAAAGCATCGCCCGCGTCAATGACTGAGCCAGAAGAACGGTCAACGACCTCGAAAGCCATATCTGCGCTCATTACCGAGACTAGCACTGCTAAGAGAAGAGTCGCTACTACAACTGCAGGACCAGTGTCGGAGCCTCTCGCCGCGAAATCTGCAGATCTTGCTCTCTCAAGCAAAGATACGATAGCTGTGAGACAAGCACCGCCAGAGAAGGACACTTTGGCTGTATTCGACTTCACGGACTCTTCACCTGCTGACACTGGGTCCAACCCACGTGCCCGCGTCAACGAACTTGCCAAAACAGCGAGAAGCGCACGGCGCCACTCCGCTATGCCCACATCTTCCACGTCAACGGTGTCAGACGAGCGCAGAGCTGAAAGGGAGAAGGCGGAGGGCGCGCTCCCTTCTTTGCATAAGCGCACTGGCAGCGGTAATGTGAAAAGTAGTAGTACTACGAGCTTAGCGAGGAGCAATAGTACTAATGATATTGCTAGGAGTACGTCGAGTGCTCGAACGGCAGTGAAAGAAAAGAAGCCTCCCACTATAGGAAGCGTACCGGCGGCCAGTGCTAGCACGAACGACCCCAGGACGAAGGTCGATGGTGTGGAGGACGCAAAAGTACGGGACAGAGAGAGGGAGACGAGCACGCTGAGAGCCGAACGCGCCGCTAGTCGACGGAAAAGTATGATGCTTTAGGGATAAGTGCAGAGTGCAATGTAGACATGGAGGCGTTTTTCTGGTGTATTGGCGTTCTGAGGGGCATGACATGAGCCCTTTCTCCATAGCGGTGGCGTTTCTTTGCGAATGATACCTGATCTCACGAGATCGTCTCTGGTTTAGTGTAATTGGATCGCCTTACGACTATTATGAAGTCTGATGTAACGTTCTATTCTACAATTCTTTACCTCGGTCTTGATGTTAGCATGATCTTTACACATTCATGGTTTACCATTTGCCCATCAGAAGGATTCTCTTGGGTAGTACGTGTGAAATTATGCGTCGACGGCGTATATGACTATACCTATCGCTTTAGTTAGTAAAGTTCTCCTGTTAGCAAGCTACACGCGGACAAGAATGCATGGTGATGATGATGATGTGAATGATGGTATTGTTGTTCGATATATGTCTCTCCCTCCAAACGCGCCTCTTGCCTTCCCTCGACATGACGAAACGAGTGTCCAGTCCCTTTGCCCGAAGCAGTCTCTCTCTGAATGCCACATCTAACGGTCCCTGTCCTCGTACCAATCCTTGCTACCGTTGTTGTTGCTGAAGACCCTCTTGAAGCCCTTGGAGACAGCGTCAGTGACGCTAAAGTCATTGAAGAGCCACTGGTTGCTGTGTCGGCCATAGTACTTAAACTCCTTGGCTTCCTCGCTCTTTGCACTCCTTCCGCTGCCAACACTGCTTTGGGTGTTCCTGCGGCTGCGCTTGTGAACGCGCGACTTGCTGAACTCGCCTGGCGCGACGCCGACACTTTCAGCGTGGGTCTTGGAGCTGGGCTCAGCATGCATGACGCGGAGACCAGAGTACTGCGAGTACTGCGAGTCGTTGGTGCCCGTTGTGGACGTTGTTGCTGATTTGGTGAAACGGGGCATGATGCCGCTGTCAATAGAGGTGGATCGGGGACGTCGCTGGGACAGAACTGAATTGGAGGCGGTATCTCCATTGGTTTTGGTGGTGGAGTTCTTGTTGTTGGATTTGTTCTCGAACGAGACAAGCCTTGAAGTCAAGTCTTGTGCGTCGATGCGTTGGTTGTTGTAGTCAGTCATCGGCAGGAAGGTCGGGGACTGAGTGGTAAAGGTGATGACGTTGGGGTCTTGGTTGATAGTGGAGTGTGTTTGATAGTCTCGAATCTTGTTTGACTTTGATATTGAGGCTACTGGGTTGGAACTGATGCTTGTAGGTGGTGCTACCATCGACTGTGGCAGTGTATGCTAGGGGTATTACTCGAGTATATATGCTTTCTTTCAGAGCACGCCAAGACTATGTCTATCAGCTCAAAATGCAGTCAAGACTTATTCCCGCTCCCAAGCCTCTTGGGTGGAGTCACGGGCTCGACGTAGGGGAAGTCGGCTCGGCACAAACGTTTATCTTGGCCCAACCATAAGCTTCATCCAACGCTAATAACCCACTTTATCCTGCAGTGTTCTCAGTCTCGTTCGGTTAAACGCTACTCTACGCCAAATACGAGAGCACATGACCTCTGACCCTTGCGCGTAACGGTCAGCCTTACGGCTGTATCGGCACGCAACGCGACCGTGCTCTAGCCACAGCAAGCCACACCCAATCCCCGGTTCAGTAGCAACACATTATGCAAGGCCGCGAATGCATGCTCCTGCAGCATGACATCGTTTTCACTAGCCACGGCTGGGCGAGACTCCGATCTTTCCGGCTAGCCATGTAGAGGCCTAGCTGTGGCTCGTGAGCTGTGGCTCGTGAAGAATTCAACTAGCTTCGGCCTTGCGGCCTGAAGAGTTGAGCCGCAAGAGTCGCTCAAGCCACACGAGGCTTCGTTGAAGGGCCCTCAAAGTGGACACTAGCTGGATTGAAATGCTCAGTAGATTAGCCAGGAATTGAACACGTTGCCGGTGTCCCGCGTCATAGCCAACAAGAAGCTGTAGTCTTCGGTGACAGATGGCATCGACGAATGTCAAGAATTGCGAGGGCAGAGCACTTATGCATCTTAAGCGCAAGAAACAACTCTGAATAAAAAGCCCCTAAGCGTTGGGAACGTCTCGAACAGTCGCCGACGATGCGCTATCGGTGGTCAACATCAGGTTCGGACGCGCGTCAGGATGTATGGAAGATGACGTGCAGAAGGAGACAAGGAAAGAGCTTGCTGCTTAAGCTACTTTGTAGACTTGGAAGTGCCATGAGGCGCTAAAGAGTTTTGAGCATACAAAAACAAGAGTAGGAAGCTGCATCTGACTGGTCATGGCTTCAAAGGTTCGCTTGCAAGCCGAAACGCAGCTTCAATCCTTGAAGTTGACATTCGAAGCTAGACTTTCTCTACAGAAGCACAATATCATGACTTGTGTCGTAGTGTAAGAACAACGCCATACGCCGCATCATCGTAATGGGTATATAGATATCAGAAACACCTGCCAGCGCCGCGCATTGTGAATTCAAGCACCAATTCATACACCTGGGACACCTCCCTTGCTCCGAATGCGCCCGCCCTTGACCGAGCCTATTGTGACACCTGCTTCGCCAGTCATCCAACCTGGCATCTTCTCCCCATCTACAATACCCTCTTCAACCAGTTGTCTGATGCCAGCGAAAACGTGCGTTCCTTGAAAAGTGACTCGCACATTCGGTACCCAGCCTTCTTCGCTTTGTATCTCCTCGATATCTTCCGCGGTTCTATCAAGAAGAGACGGACGACCACGACGTGCCTGGTGGGAAGCTTGGACATCGAGGCTCGATGTGTCACCGTCTACTTGCGTCGCAGTGCTGCCATTGACGGGAGACGGGAATGGGTCATCAATGCGAACTTCGACTCGTTCAAGGCCTTGACCATCGTCGGGCTGCGCCGAGCTACCGAACCGGCCAGCAGCTATCTCTTTTCTACGTTTGGCCTCTGAAGACTCTTTGCCGTCCAATGGTCGCTTAGGCCTACCTGGTCCGGTCTTGGGTCCACCGGCGGCACTGCCCTTTTCGCCTGCACTCTTGTCTTGTCCGTCGCCTTTCTGGGTGGTAATGAAATCTAGTGCATTCTGGCTGAAACTATGATCCTGAAAGATGCTCCAACCACCTGCTGCCGCATTGCTCTTGCCGGGACCGCGGTACGTGAGCAGCGCATCGAGTGACTTTGTAGTAAAGTTTGTGCTTGTCAACTGGTAACGCGCAGAAGGTCTCGAGAAGGCTTTCGGTATTGCTTGTTGTACGATGTCCCTCAGATGCCGCCCCTCATCCCCGACGACCTGGCCGGTGAGCGTTGCTAGCGAAGAATATACAAAAGGCGAGCCATTTGGCCAGACGAAGAATACGGCTTTCGCACTGTCCGTGCTACTGGACTCTACGGTCAGCGATGCCTCGTTGCTGTAGGGCGAATCGTGTATGTAGACGCGTAGTATGGTCATGGGCGATGTTTTTATCCGTGTCATCAGGTAATGCGCCTTCATTAGTGGCGTCAGTTCTCTCGCGAGATTTGACATGAAGGTTTGCGCCTGGAAGCGTGGGAGGTGGTCTGAATCGTTTGTGACTTCCATGTCCGTTACTGGTGATCGCGCATTCGGTATTTTGGTAAGACGCTTGGCTGTCCAGCGCAAGGCATTTGGATGGTCGAGGAGGTACTGGATCTCAGCCGTTGCCAGCTGGTACATGGATATGCCGTGTCGCCAGTCTCCCTCGAGTATGCGGTCGAGCACCTCCCTCCTGCCACCTTTGCGCGCGGCAAGCTGCTTGTACGTCTCTTGGAGCACCTCATAGCTTTGCGCCGGCTCGTATATCTCCTCCTCATCCTCATCCTGTATTTGATCGCTGAGGAGGTATGGCTTGCAGAAATCGCGGTTCTTCTTGCTGAGCCATTGCAGCGCGAGCGATACGAGGGACTGGCGGGAGAGCTTGGTGAAGGTTCGCTGGACTTCGCGGTGGTTTACGGGCAGACGGTGGGAGTGGGGGATATTCTTGTAGTCGGGGGCGGTAGCCATTACGTCGATGCGCTTTTGGTCTACATGGAGGGGTTGCTGGACGTTGTTGATCGGACGATGTTATCGATAGTGCAGTCGCGACGCGTCGAGGAGGAACGTGGGACACCACGTGACATGGCCTCCCCACCTGGCCATCGCACTCAGCCTTGAAGGTACCACGTAGCGGCAGACATGTGCTCTTAAGCCACGAATCGCCTCGAAACTTTTGAATGTGAACACTCCTGATCTGGTGTCTTTGATTTTGGCCCTTGTGCGGCTAGGCACAATGATTGTTCCCCTTCCTAGGTAGTCTCGAGACCTACTATGGTGCTGGTCCGTCATAGATGACCATATAGTATTACCAATGTTGATACACGTGAAGCTGACCCAGAGAGGCCTGCAAGATCAATTCAAGACTGTGTCTCGTTGACAGCCATACGTACTCCTACAGTCACATACAGCTGTATCATGGCTAGGAATCTTTTACCACATTCGCAAGACTCAAGTGAGGATTGATTACTTATTTCTTGCCGAAGATAGCATGTAAATGCCGCATGGAAAGTGCCGCCTCTCAAGTCTGGGATCCACCTAGATCGCCGGTCCAGTTTCGGACAAAGATGCTCGAACACGATTGGCTGTCGGCGAGTTGAACGTCTTGATTACAAACAGTCAGTGTTCAGGTGCCGTGAGCAGAGTCCTATATGCTGACGGTGAGAGCGGTCATGAGAGAAGCATCGCTTCATCAAAGTTCAACGTTCTCGGTCTAAGCAGTTACCCACAATTGCCTTTACATTCAAAGTTTCGAATTTGAAGGCAACAGTCGTTTGTAAGTCCAACCGCACGTGGGGTGAGGCTCGGCGTAAACGCGGCCTGGGGTTATGGTCGCTAATACCAAGTAGTCAGCTACCGCGGGGCTCCCATTGATCGAGAACGCCCTACTCACTTTGACGTTCATCCACGTCACGACACCCGCACACATCCCTCTTGCTTTTTGTACTCTCTGAACGGCTCGCGCAAGAGAACGTCTACACCAATTCAGCAAACTACCCGACGACGCCGCAGCAAAATTCAATCTCGCGATATCAGCTTCTGCCACGCAAGCGCGATCGGATCGGGCCCAGCAGACAGCCGACTCCCACTTTCTCGACAGCATATTACCAGCGACTTGACTACATCGTCGTCCGGATAGCAAACAAACGCCCATGTCCGCCTACAAAGGGCAGCGAGGGCCCAACGTGTCCCAGTACATCGCGAACCTCAACCAGCTGTCGCCACAGCAGGATCTGCTCGCTGATCCAGCGCCCGCCGAGGACTTCTCCGACTTCCTGAACGGCGACTTCTTCGACGCGGACGGCGCTCGCAACGCCAGCGTCGACTTTGCTTCTACCAGTGACTTTGGCCTCGGTTTCGACACCGAGCAAACTCAGCCGTTGAAGACGGACGGAGAGTTTCCGCGCAACCCTAGCACTAGCGTCGACGCGACCATGGACTTCAATCTGAATGGTAAGCATTCGCCCGTTCTTACAGCCGTCCTTTTATCCTGTCGATTGTGTTGTTGCCAATCGAGACTCGTCCTTGTCAGGCATCGTACTCTTCGTCCAATTACGCGTCGAAGAGGCGCATGCACACCCCGCCTTGTGTGCAGTATGCATCGTCACCCCACACCCTATGTGCTAGCCACTCACCACATGGGATACTGATGCAGCTAAACATCCCTGCAAGCACGTAGTTGGTTGTTGCGCTGAGCAGAAGCACCACACACTCACATCACCATCCGACTGTAGTAGCCTTGAACATCCATGGCTGACTTTGATACACTCATAGGCGACTTCCCGTTCACCGACTTCAACAACTTCGGTACGGCTCCAGCGTTTGACCCGTCTATGCCACTGGCGCACGCTCAGCCTGCCCACTACCCGCTCGCACCCAACTACGCTTCGCCTGCCTCGTCACTATCCCCTGCCGCACAAGGCTACGACCAGGCTTCGAAGAAGCGCAAGCTCGACAATGCTGCTCCCGTCATCCCACAATCCCTCGACGAGAACGCCCGCGTAGCCGCCGAGGAGGACAAGCGTCGCCGTAACACTGCTGCGAGCGCTCGCTTCCGCATCAAGAAGAAGCAGCGTGAACAGGCTCTCGAGCAATCTCAGAAGGAGGCCCAGGAGAAGGTCGCCAAGCTAGAGGCTACCATTCAGCAACTGCAGACAGAGAACGCCTGGCTTAAGGGCCTCATCACTGAGAAGAACGGCGGCAAGAGCACCACAGACGAGCTTCGGGCGCTTATCAGCAAGCGGGAGCAAGCCGTAAACGGACGGAGTAGCACTACGCACACAGATGGCGTAGGCACCCAGGCCGAGAGCCAAAAGGCAGAGGCCTAAAAGCTGTTATTTGTTCTTGACCTTCTTTCTCTGTACCCTGTTGCTTAGTTGACGTGGTCATTCCTTACTTTCGCGTACTGAGCGTATATTCTGCCACACTGCTTCCGTGGTTGTATGGGCGGACGGGATATGCAGTGGGATCAGTAGCGGTATGCCACGATGTCCATGTAGACGAGCCCATGAGTGAATAGTCGATACCATATTCAACACATACAATGCAATCTCAACTGTCATTGCGGCAAAAGACATCGAGTGAAAAAAGTAGTAGGTATCAATTTCGCCATATCAACTCGAAGAAGCGCAAAACTATGCACACTGAGGTCACTTTGAGGTTTCAACGCCGTAACCATGAGGAGAAGAAGAACATCGATCTCGCAAAACCCATCCCAAGCTCACCTCGCACCTTGGAGCAAGCGATTCACATAGCTCTCGCTTGCCCCCTCCTTCGCATTCTGGGTCTTGGCTCTTTCTATCTTGATAGATCGTCTGTACGGGAGATGCGATCGCTCCCATACGGGAGCATCATCGCCCTGTGCGCTATAATCCCTCTAGATAGCGATCCAGGTAATGGTAATGACGATGTCCATGCCCTTCTTCTCGGCAGCCTCCCACTTGTAGCTGTATGTGCCATCCTTCTCGTTGTTCCAGAAGGCGCCGACTGCGCTGTGCATGCCGCGGCGTCCGTGCTTCTCGGGCTCTGCAGGAGAGCCAATGTGTTGGATTACCGTGCTGTTGGCGATGTACTTGTAGGCGGGTTGCGCGGGAGTTTCAGGGGTGGAGGTCTCGGATGCAGGTGTGGTCTTGCTGATGAGTGTCTTCAGGATGGATTGCTGGCGTGGACGTTAGCAGAAGATCTAGATGGGGTGAGGTCGCGTGCGTGGCTGCGCATATCGGTGTCGCAACCATTCGCTGGCGCCTTCTGTTGTCAACAACAGAGCCCTGAGGCACTCGCAGGTGTGCGAAGCCGCCTGAAGTTGGCTTCTTCTACACTGGAGACCGGACGCGAGCTTTTGACGGGGCTAGTGGCGCATATGGTTGCGCAAGCTAGCGCAGGGAAATGTAATTGAGACTTACGATGATCTCGCTGTTCCACTCTCCAACCTTGGTGTGGTCATATGATTCTGCGGAACCGATGGCTTGCTCGCAGGCCTAAATGCCATTGTTAGCTCATGCACTTTCATCCTGAGATATGTAGGATGATATACCTGTTGGGCAATCTGCTCCAGCTCGGTGGTGGGAAGCGGTGACGCGGACTGTCCTCTGTCAGTATACTTTCTATGTTGTGGCCGATGGAGATACGTACTGCCATAGCGATGATTGATGTGTGTAGGGATTATTGATGTAGGGACCTGTGACTTTTAAAGTGTGTCGATGCCTAGGACGGTAATACTGTGCAGTGAACAGTGTGAATGTCGTGTTTACTCCCAGGATCAGTGTTTGGCCACAGCTAGCGTCGGCGGCCGGAGTTGGACGTGGCACAGAGGGACCGGGCCATCCCCGCATGCAGCCTCACAGCCAATGAGCGTCGCCTATGCAACGCTGTCACGTGGGCGTCATGATAGGCCGACGCAAGTCGCGAGTGCATGGGTTCCCATCGCGACCCGCAACATCGAGCTTTGACGGCATAGTGAAGCAGACTTCTTCTCTCCAACCCTCTTTCACCACCACTCTCTTCGTCTGAAGCTGCACCAAGCCTTGGATCAACCGGCGCCCGTCAATTGTCCATTCTACCTTGTCAGGAACACCATCGCAAAGCTCGCGTCGCAACTTCAGTGGGGCTGCTATCACCATCGTCATGTCTACCCAACCGCTTCTCCAGACTGCCCCGGGTACGTCGCGTCCTTCTACCTTCACCAACTGCGCTTACTAACCCTCTGTTCTAGGCAAGCGCATCGCTCTCCCTACGCGCGTCGAGCCCAAAGTCTTTTTCGCAAACGAGCGCACCTTCCTTTCATGGCTCAACTTCACCGTCATCCTCGGCGGCCTCGCGATTGGCCTGCTCAACTTCGGCGACAAGATTGGCAAGATTTCCGCGGGCCTCTTCACCCTCGTTGCCATGATGGCCATGATCTACGCCCTCTTCACCTTCCACTGGCGCGCAAGGAGCATAAGACTTAGGGGCCAGGGCGGCTTCGACGACAGGCTGGGTCCTACCATTTTGACCATTGCCTTGTTTGCCGCCGTCATTGTCAACTTCGTGCTGAGATTGACAATGGGTGAGCAGCACCATGGCAAGAACTAAAGGAGATGATACAATGGATAGGTGCACGGCGGGCGCATTGGGTGGTATTCATTCTACGTTTCTATGAGAGCGAATGAGTATGCACATTCCAGGACGAAGGACAAAATATGCAAAAAGAGGATCAGGGCGCGCAGTCAAAAGTTATATGGGCAACGAGAACCGATGAAGAGCACATCGTTGGATTGGTGGAGAGGGCGTTCATTCTTGCGAGTGAACACGGCTATTTTTTAGGAGTATTGTACAACCACATAATGTCATGGACGTCGAAGTGAGGCGTTTATCATGTTTGCCTAGGCCATTCGACCAATTCCATGCTTGAACAGGTGCTAATTATACAAACTCTGCTAGCAGAGCAGGGAAATTGCAAGTCGGGCGCACTTCTCGGATGAACCATATTAACTATGGGGACAGTCCTTTGGATAGAATGAAGTGTCTCTTAAAGTTGATAGAAATGATTTAGATACAAGTGGATTTAGTTCAGAAAGGGGGAAACCCCATGAACGGAGGGCGATACTACAAGGATGTGTCTCTGTGATTCATCTCAGACGAGCACCATGTTGAAAGAGCCGAGATTGCCACAATAGCTCAAGTGCGCTCAAAAGCGCAAAGTTACTCAAATTAAATCCAACTGTGGTGGTACCTGCTGAAGACATGGATCCGTAGTACCACCAAACTTCGCTGAGATTCGACATTTATATCCTTACCAAATGAACCTCTGTAAGTTACCGGGCTCGCTAGCCCACGTAAATGTGCGGAACAGGAACGTATATGAGACTGCCACGTTAATAGCGAGCAGCCAGACAGTCTCCAGAACCAGTCTGATGTCGTATCCGTTGCTCGACTTCGTGGTTTGACCACACGGCACATGAAGCCGCCAGATGATCCACGGAAGGATAAAATAACGGGGCTCTACAAGAGGCGCAGTGACCACTGATAGAGCAGTCGTGGCTAGCCATATAACAACAAAGCTTATCCGGCAGGGTTGGCGATCAGCTGTGTCTTTCGAAGTGCTGGTTTTCATCTTCTCTTCCGGTGCTTTCTCCACCACTCGTGAGACGGTCTCCGTTGGTGAGGCAAGCGCTTGGATCGTGGACCATGCACAGGCATAGTATGCTGGAATCCCAAGATATTTCAGTGCTGGATATAGTCGGAGCATCTTGAAGACGTAGAAAACATAGTGTCGGTTATCGGCCAAGGTATACGGGTGGATGATGGTGTTGAAACGGACAGCGAGAAAGCTGCAGGCTAAGAAAAGCCCAGTCGTGAGCAGCGCTGGAAGCCCCAAGCTGAAGGCGATGCGGTAGTCGTGACACATTGTCTGCAGACGTATGGGTAGAAAAGGAACAAGCGGTCCAAGCAAAGACCCGACCACCAGGGGCGCTGAGAAGAATGCTATGTATGGCCAGATATAGAGCATCTGAGGAACATGGATGGTAGCTGTGTGGGCCGATTTGTCCCCTCTTCGTGTTAGCAGTTTGTCGATGTGGAGGCGCAGGGTTACGCTTACCAAGGACAACACTCCCATTCCAGGCTACAAAGCCAGCGAACAAAACTAAGAGGGTGATATAAGGTGAAGCAACCTTGAGCACGAGCAAGGGTTTCCGTAAGGCTGCAACGACCAAAGATAGCACAAACACAACAACATCTGATAGACTGTCAGCAACTGCATTAGTAATTACCCATTGCAAATCATACCTTGGAGCCCCGCATCTTGAACAGAACAGTCTTGAACAGTGCCGTCTTTCCAAGCGGACTGCATGGCCAACATAGGGTCTGCTTTGTCTGAGATCGTCGAATGTGCATCTTTCTTGAGTGCATCGGCAACGGCAAGTCCAGCGGGAAATACAGCCACCCAAAAGATGTTAGTTTGCCGGAAAAGAAGTGCAAAGACACCAAAAGACACCGCGCTGGAATATTTCGTGACAGTCCGAGTCGATTCTGAGTTCGCCAGGTACGCGTAAAACGCCAGTAAAACCGCCAAAGTCGACCACACATCTGTGTAGTACAGCGCTGAGAAGAAGAAAAGAGGAGGAAACAGCGCGATATTGAGAGCGGAATGAACATCAACCATAGAGGTAGAGTCTTGCGTGGCATGGTCCGGCCTTGCTTTCTCTTCACTCTCGGGCGAGCTTTTGCTTGGGTTATCACGCGTTCGCAGTATACGCAGGATACCATAGCTAAGGACCAATATGATGCAAAGGGCTTGGGCGTTCACAAGGCGCAAAGAACCTATCTCACAGCCTAACAGTGGCTTGTGTAATTTGGAGATCAAATATCTTTGGTCTTTCATTAGTTTTGTTCAGTAAGCCGTTATTAGAGGCAGTCGTACAGGCCAGGTGGAGTTGTGATTTTTGGGTCCCATGAGTAGTCGCCTTTGCAGTATTTTTGGGCCTGGGGAACATGGAAGTACTCGTCCTGATAACTTGTTAGTATTGAGGCGCTTCTTTGGTGTCGATACTTGCCAGGTAGGGGTTCGGGACTTGGTGAATCACTTCGCCATACCACGTGGCCATGAGCCAGACAATGAACGCTATAGCGCTGGGGAAAGCCCACATCTGCACCAGAGGTGCCATCGGTCTGCTCTGGCCAGTTGACTGATTAGCTAGAGGGGTGGTGGTAATGACACACATCAATGGATAGTTGAAGACACGGGTAATCCTGATCAAGCTAGCGCACCGCGGCCCGGGCGCGTCTTCAATGTTCGATCCCAAAAGTTAAACAGCCACCCAAAGTCGCGAAACGACGCGTCGCAACATGGCATTGCCTCTTCCACCGGGGCTGACGCCCCCAGAAATAGCGTTCCTATGCGAAATGGAGCTCGTTACTGTCATACCGCGACAAAGACTCGAGGGACTGGAGCTTCTCGGTGTATGTCTGCCCCTCCAACACCCCGCCATGATTACTTGTATACTCGCACTGCATGACTTGAGATGCTGATGCATTATAGGGCCCCATAAAACCCCTCGTTCCTCCACACCGAACAGACATCCCTCTGTGGCTAGCCCTACTCCTCAAGCGCCAGCGCCGCGCCAACATACTTCCACCGCCATGGCTGAACACGCACTCTCTGAACGCCATTCTTGAGCACGAGATCGAATACGCAGAAACATTTTCCCCACCGCCTCGACTGCCGCCACAGCCCTCAAATAACACGATTCCTACCTCTCCACCCTTCCTACTCAACTCAACGGCAGGTGGATCAGCGGACGCTTTACCATACCACTGGCTCGAGCTAGGCGAAATGCTGCTCGAGACGGCCTCAGACGACTTTGAGGAACCGGACAACGTACGGAAACTGCTGCGAGGTCTGAGGGAAGTGCGCATGGCCAAGCTCAGAAGTGGTGTAGACGTCCTAGATGCGGGCGGCGGATTCAAGATGAACGGTGTAGGAGGTATGGAGGTAGGAGAGGGTAGAACATTCATTACGGGTGTCATCGATGGACTGAGGTACGTACTGGGCGACAGTGGTGAGCAGTCAGTGCTAACAGTCAGTAGGAAGATCGCAGCTTCACGAGAGCAACAACGAAAAGATCGGGACAGAGAAGAGCTGGAGAACGGCTACTCTGGTACAGCCGACTATGATGACGACGAAATGGATATGCAGTGAGCTCGCTCAAGCGCCGAAGTAGCACTATCTTTCGCATCAGCTTTCCACTGGAGCAACTGTTGCATCAGTAGAAGATCGAGGCATCGGCTACGCGCCATCAACAGCGACGCTCATCATCGACCTCATCGACATTCCTCGCGACAACATGGGGTTGTCTTCTCCACATGTACAATCCGACGACATTCCGAAATCGACCCGGCGTAGTACACTATTATTATCAATACGCTCGCATCCGCTCAGTCCGGATGTAATCGGCATGGTAGAGAGGATCATAGCATCTAGAAATCTTGCCGAGGTTGAGGGATTTAAGAATTCACTCCACGGCCATACACGCCGTTAGACCCGGGACCGCGAGTCTGCGAGAGCCACGCTTGAAGTTGACACTTTGAACGAGCATGGGTTCTCAGATTGGCGTCGCTTTCGCCGATGCCTCGTCTAAGATGCTATTGTAAGGCATTGCACTAGCTGAAATATGGAGTGGAGGGATGCGATATTTCCAAAACGAGACTATCACAGTAGAATGCATTCACTCTACTCGGCATTGTTGACTGACGTGTTCGATTCGGAGACATCCATTGCATACGACGAAGACGATCATCTATACCAAATAGAACTTGTTGTACATCCGAGGCGTCGCGAGCGTAACCATAACACGCCATTCTCCAGCCGCGATCCACATCGTTCACCTGACTTCTGTTGCCCCATGTAAATCGGCCACAAGTTCCGCTGTGTAATCCCCAGGGACCCTTCACATTCAAGGGACAAAACACGCTGATATGCAAGTCATGACAGCGCGATACTGCCCATGGCGCCGAGCCTAGAACAAGGAGCAACCTTGAAGAAGGCCCGTCAAGGCCGTTCCTCGGCCCGCGAGCGACGTTGCGTGACAGCACCGCAGGCAATATCCCAAGAAGAGGGTTGCGATAACATGAGTGAACGCCTCGATGCGAAGGGGTCCTGTCAGCATGCGCGTCATCATAGCCTGTGCGAGGCGCCGTCTGCATGGCCATTCTACGGCCTCATCGGATGAGTTCAGTATACAATATTAGAGCCGCGCCGGAGCCGCACAATCTCACCCAGACCGAGTCTCGACTGCAGATACCAAGGTGTGCAAGCTCGATAAAAATTTCAGCAATACTTGGGCTGAGAGGCTCATGTTGATGGGCCCGTGTCGTGAAGGGCGGCAATGCGCGTGACGGGGTCGATCACTGCCCACAGCGCACAAGCAGCTGATTCATGTACTTCCGGTGGTAGGTAGCAAGTGATAGGGAGCAGCAGTCTAGACACCGCGCAGTACTTCAGCGCAAGTACGCTGTTGTGCGCATGTCGGAAAAAGGTCGCGATGTTGCATTGCGAATGAGTGTTGCGTCACGCATTCTTACGAGTTGTCAACTATGAAACGTTAGCTTAACAACAGCAATTAAAAACTAGAATGACTGAAGAATGATCCCAGGCACTCTCTACCCACCCCCATTTGTCCGGACAAGCCGACACGTGGGTGAAGACATGGATGGAACCTTCTGTTCTCGCCTGGCTTTGCTTACGCTCTCCGCGCATATACCCTGGCGGTCCTACTCCACTTTGCTAAACACTATATCGCAACACCGCAGTGAGCCTGGCAAGCTGACGATAACAGTCACAGCCAAGTGTCTCTTCTCGTCATGCCGTTCATGTGTTCGTAGCAGATCGTAAACTCTGTATCCTTCCAATAGATACAAGAAGCAAATATGACGAAAACATTATGCGTGTTGTGCGTGACAAAGCACGCAACGCCTGATCAGGCTTGACGCATGAAAAGCGCGTGTACGTGAGTCGCGGCTATGCGCAAGGCAATGGCATAACTGACCAGGGTCGTGAGTCGTGTGGAGGCGGAATAAAGAAGTATGATACAAATCGGAATCTTGGTAGAGTACGGATAGCTGACGAAGATGGAAAGGAAAAAAGAAGGTAGGTTTCGTATATGCAATAAGCTGTAACGGGCGAAGTTGTAGCGAAAACAGGATACAGTATACACACTAGAATCTTGTTAGTATTGTCCGAAGTACCAAGATCTGTTTGATCCGACCTACAGTAGTCTCTTGGGGATCCCATACAGCAAACTTAATTGTAGTCGCCAAGTCGGAATCTTGAAGCAGTCACGATGGCGAAAGCAGTCCGCCGCCTGGCGCGAGAGTTAGATTCGTTAGAACCACGTTCTGGGATCTATGTGACGATGGCGCGCATCGCATCGCATCGCAACGCATGATGAGAAGCAAATCGATCCCGATAGACGTTTGTGATCGAAACGTGGTCGAGAGTTACGAGTTGCGTTGCCGTCCTTTCCGAAGTGTTGTTGCATCTTGAATCGTTTCTTTCTGTGTCGTGTCGCGAGAAGACATTGCTTCTGATTCCAAAAGCAGCAAACTCCGCATAAGCCGACATCTAGAAGCGGTCCTGTCGTTCCTCGCGACACGGAAAAGCAACCCGATACCGTTTATCTGGAGGTACGTTGATTTCTTTTCCATCCGCATAGCCACGTGTGCACGTTACATCTCGTGTCGGACCTTCCCGAGGCTCTTTCTCAAGCCGGAACCAACAATTCCCCACAACCACCAACAATGCTCACTGCAGATCGCACATACGCAATACCTTCCGCTTGACCACTGCAATAGCTTACCAGGGTGTTAATAGCAGTCTTCAACACCTCTGCACCATCTTACTTGTTCCAGTAACGAGATCAGAACAAAGAAGAACGTGAGACAGGCCTCACACGCCTCAAGTATGATCTGACACCAGCTTTCCCTACATATTCTAAG
The DNA here is from genome assembly GCF_023758065.1 of Alternaria ventricosa. NCBI lineage: Eukaryota > Fungi > Ascomycota > Dothideomycetes > Pleosporales > Pleosporaceae > Alternaria > Alternaria ventricosa. The sequence continues at coordinate 1,591,870 of NW_026055683.1, read as the reverse complement.
ATGAACATGCGGGTACCTTGCGCGGTTCACGAAGAGGCGAAATTGGAAGCGGGTTTGTACATGAAGAGACTGACAGGGATGTAGAATTTATTCCGCGAATGGGGATGAAGCGGATACTGAGACGAGCTCTGGTCTGTGGATTGTACGGGGAACTCGTGTTTGCGCAATGTTTTCGGATGAGGTTTTTGAGAATGACAATTGCTTGCGCATGGAGATGTAGCTGCAACGCATGAATGTTTCTGCTGTGTAGTAATAAGTTGGCTCTGGAGATGCGTGTGATGCCAACTGCCTGCAAATTGCATTAGTATCAGATCCCTGAGTAAAATGACGTTTTACGCGTGGTGTTTGTAGTTGCATGTAGTAAACCTTGCAGCCGCGTGTGAGGAAATGCAGGTACAGGCAGCCTCACAGTATGGGTCAGACCTGCATACTTGCACGAAACTGTGTGCTGCAGCATTGCGCTGTGGCGTCGAGTCGCCTGCGAACGAAGGCCAGGGGTCTCTCGAGCTCGTCGCATCGCATCGCAGCCACAGCCATTCTTCCTGATGTGAATGTGGCGTATTCGAGGCTTCGGGGAGATGACGCGGAGGACTGGTGACTACGCCGCAGGCAGAAATCTATGGTGGCGGGGCGAGGTGAGATCCTACAGGAACCAAGGGGTCGTTCCCTCAAGATATTGGAGGAACATACAACGTTGAGGTGCTCTGATGGGTTTCTTCAAGTAATCTGGTTCAATCAAGAAAGCGACTTTTTGGGACGCTCTCAAACGCGGGAAACGATAGCCACGGCTCTTTTACCTTGGGCAACAGGTATGCTGAACGTCTAAGGAGACGAATTAACTGTTTGGCCGATCTTTGAGCGCCCTACGCAACATTGGTGACAGGGGTATGGGCCGAGCGCGCGTGGAAACGGAAGACGTGATGAGACGCATGCGTGCATGGCAACCGAGAGGGATGCGCAAACTGGGTGAGGCGCATCGTACTCGCTATCGCTTGGCATCCTCGATTCCCATCCGCTGGTAAGTTCCCTGGTGGTATTTCAGGCACTTGGCATCGCCTCATGCCGCAGAGTCATGTGTAATTAACGTTACATACACCTACTTTGCACAAGATGCCCAAACAAACGGACTTGAGCGCAACAAGTCGCCGTTGGTTGCCGCCTAGTGGTTGTCTTGCGCCGTCAGCCGTAGGCATGACCAGTACCATGAAAGATATGTTCGTTAGTAAACGGGTACCGATCGATCGCTCGTTTGTGCAGACGGAGCAACGGTCATATCGATCGCTCGTCTGAATGTGATCCGGAGCTGTGCCACCTCGTGTCCATGTAAACCACGCCGCAGAGGCGCATTCAACATCATTCACATGACGTCCGCAGTCCTTCCAAAGGGATAGTAACAACCGAGCCTCGGTAATGCTGCATCGGAGTGATGTCCGTTCTGCAATGGATCCACCATGCGTACCGCGTTCCTGGGTCGGTGTTGCATTTCGCATGTGGCTTGTGGTCCGGGCTTGGTGGCTGAGAAAGGGTTTGCGGCGCAGTTGGGAGGTCCGTGACAGAGAAACAGTTCACAATCATGGATGGACAGCAACGTCCGATGTCGATGTTGTCGGCCAACTTACGAAAGAGCAAGCAGGTTCGACATGACGTCGTATCAAGACTACTATATTGGGCTCGTTGTGTTGGTTCGTGCATTGCGCAGCAGTGCAAAGTCGGCGATTTGGCTGCCGGCAGCTAACGCATTCCCGCGGTCGGGAGGTTGGTAGGTTTGGTGACCAAGCTACAGCCCTTAGCTTCCTGGGCGGGAGCTGTTCAGTGGCATGTTTATCATGAAAATCCGAGTGAGAGAAGGGCCGAGTTGTTGAGTAGTTCCGAGAGCGAACGACGCGGGGGCATCAAAACGATGAAACACCTCTTTGCGCCGTCTGCACGCTACCACGATGAAATAGGATTTCGAGATTGTTTACACAACAACTGCACCTGTACCAAGATCCACTCCTGCGAGGGCTGAGGTTGAGATGAATGGCCTGTGATGTCGATCTCTCGACCTAGACTTCTCTTTGGGTCTCGTGCGACAATGGGGGATTTCCAGAATGACGATCAACAAAGCTGCACCGTGTGTTGAGATAGCCCAAAGGCTAAGCACGATCGAGTTCTCAATAACGTATCTTGACTCACACCCTCACGGCTGGCTTCCGTCCGCTGTCACCGCGTATCCTCCAAACTCGGCCAGGGTCCGTCGCGCACGGGAGCGTCGTGAACCGAATGACGGCGTTCTCGTTGTTGGCACTGTCCTTGGGAACGTCTACTAATAACTTGCCTGGCTAAAGGGGGTTGGCGGTACGTTACCTTCCGCCGCTTTCAATAGTCGCCTCGCCAGTGCTAGTCTCACACCTTCTATTGTTGTGACAACAAGTTCGCAGTGGCGTCTACCAGTTATTTTGCCCCCATTGTGTGCTGTCCAGTTGCGCATACGATGATATTATCATACTGCATTGTTAAAGATTGTAGTCAGGCGTGACGGTTTGGTGTTTGATATTGGTAAAACAAACTACCCGCGTCTGTACCGCGGAAGAAGAGCTCACGGTCCGCTTGCAGCTGCTTTAGGAAAGAGAAGATGTAGATCAAAGTCTCTTTCAGTATGAAAATCGAAGAGCCAGCCGCTTTTGAGCATATCAACAGGGGTGAAGACTTCGAATGTGGATTTTCACGAAGGGATCGGCGTCGGGATTGGGCGCATCTTCACTGCGACGATGCGGAGATGCTTGAAGAGACTCACAGAGTGTCTGGCCGGGTCTAGCCGTAGTAGGTTGCTCGATAGCTAGGACAGTCGCTCAACAGTGGGGAGTGGGGGTTTAGACCAAGCCTGGGACAAGCGGCCGGCCAGGGCGTTCAAGGGCGTACACTAGAGTTCTAGGAGAACGTAGCAGTCTTTGAAAGACATCTTCTCTTGATGGCCATTCGAAGCGGTGCTGCGCAGATTGTTGGAAATGCACCGTTGAAGCAAGCCTTGGAGGATGCACGCCGTGAAGAAGTCAAGGTCCACACGCTGCCCGTCGTCAGGTTCAGATGTGGTCGTGGAATGCTCGTCGTGAAGTAGGAGTCGCTTAACTACTGGATCCCAGCAAAGTATATTGCTGTTGACCAAGGTCCAATTGGCAATGGCAAGCGTGAACAGATGGTATATGTGATGATGCTTAAGACGTTGAAGGTAACAACAGCAGGGATATGTCTAGGCAGTTCAATGCTTTGCAAACCGGCATGTGATACTCGGTAGGGATGCTGTCGTCAGGTCGGCGTTCATAACTGCAGGATGCGCAGAATCGTCACAGTTGCAGATCCATTGCTGCAAGTGGGGGTAGGGCGGGTGGTGGCCTCGATCCCACCACAGCCGGCAGGAGGCCCATATCGAAGATGACGTTTACGGCGGGCGGGCATTATTGCATGGCCATTCGCTTCTCGTGTGGTTGATTATGCTCAGTACGGTAGACGGATAGCAAACGGGGTAGGCCCGAATCAATTTTGCGGCGTCCCGACCGTTCGGGGGATTCAGACGGAGGCTTGCAGTGGTGCAGGCGTACGAAGAGCAATGTCGAGATATTCACGCAGGTGGCCAATAGGACGGACTGCGGAGGATGCAGAAGAAAATTGGGCTAGGTTGATTCAACTTGATTGGGAGCGAGGCACTTGAGCCGGGGAAGATGAGCCGGCGGAAGTTGCCAAGCCGAGTTAGAGGCGGCGCACGCAGAGGGTTGATCTTTGCCGCATGCAGGTCTCGAGTCTGCGACCGGGGAGAAGGTTCGCGGTGGGTCGACAAGCCTGATGCTGCAGGTCCTGGCTCGCGTCCGCGCGCGTCCGCGTGCTTTGCGGGTACTGTATGTTGTTATGCTTTGATTGCACCCAGCGTACTCCTATGAGGGCTGCGGCTTTGCTGCTTGTTCGCGGCGCCAAACAGTAGCGTTGGGAAGACTTTGCCAGCCTATGAGCAGGCAGCGGCGAGGGCGAAGACACTCAGCTGCTGTTATTGTCGTCCTGTCGTCCTGCCGTGGGCGGATCGGCTGGGTGAATGCAGCCCATGCACGGTATCTCAACATGACGAGCGGGCAGGGGAGAAATGCCGGGGACAAGTGCTGGCTTGGCTGGCCTGCACGGTCGGTGGTCTCGCCGCCGCGATTAAGGATGCCTGCGGGCTATAGTCGAGGTTGGGAGCAAGCCGCATCCCACACGCACCAACGCTCCGTTAGCCCTGGCCCAACATCCCTGCAGCGCCTGACAGAAGGCCCCTGTCCTGTTCACACGAAGCTTTTCTCGAGTAGGCGGGCGGTAGGATCCTCCATCGGGATGTGATAATAACAGCTCCAGCCGGCCACTGTGGAGAAGGGCAATGTTCCTGTCACTCGACTGCACCTCGGTCGCCTATCCCCAACCCACCTGACCTGCTGGCAGCGCGTCTGTTTTCCTTTTGGTCGCTCTTTCCTTCGCTTGGGCCGCGACTTCCTCACGAACCGTTGGAAGCGACAACCCCACGCTCCCCTGCAGTGGCAGGCACGACCCTTGTGCGCCTCTAGGTCTTCGCTGCTCTGCTATTGCCATTACAAGACACTGGCCCATCCCCAGCTGCGGCCCCTCCTTCCAGTTAGCTCCAGAGTCTTCACTCTCAAACATCTGCACACTTTCACGAGAGACAGACCGTGTCTGAGCTTCTCCTTGCTACTGTCTTTGTGTAACGGAAACGACGCCCGTCCCAGCTTTCGCCGAACACCACGTCGACAGGCCCATCCGTCGGCCTCGCATCCACATCGGGTCATCTGTCACCTGCTTCACACTACAGCTAGCTATCGTCACGTCGGGTATGTCAGTCTCCGTTTGTCGCGTGGTAGTTGTCTGAGCACATTATTAACTTGCAAACAGCCGAGCAAAGCAATCGGTATACGCCAGGACTCGAACAACGTCAAGTATTGCGCCACGCCAATTGACTCTCGTTCTGTATCGTCTACCAAATGCTGCCCAATTAGCGTACTATCGACGGAGCATTCTACTCTAGCATCTCATCCACCTTTCGTTCTTCCGCCATGGCGTCCTTTGAGCAAGAAGAGATGGATAAGCGATCGAGCGCACTAGTGGCGCCACTAAACATTCACAAGTCGCCCGGGAGGTCGCGCTCGCGAGCCTTTGGCCACAGTCGTCAATCCTCATCGAGGGGAACACATTCCAGCCGATCGCAGTCGCAAATATCGCCGCCTCTAACCCCGAAGACTTCAAGTGAAGCCATGGCTCTGCAACAGCAACAACATCCGCAACCCGTATTTCACAACTACCTCCGTGCCTTCTACCATTACAGCCCGAGTACGACAGTGTCGTCATCCACCGACGAGTCGTCAATCACCGTCGCCATCAATCAAGGCGATGTAATCCTCGTCCACTCTGTTCATCCTAATGGCTGGGCCGATGGAACATTGTTAGCCTCAGGGGCCCGCGGATGGCTGCCTACCAACTACTGCGAACCCTACGACAACCCCATCATACGGAATCTTCTGACCGCGTTAACATATTTGTGGGATCTGGTCCGCGACGGAGAGAATGGCGATCTCGGTGCCTTCTCGAGACAAGACTACGTCAAGGGCATGATTGTTGGCGTCCGCCTCTTCCTTGTAAGTGAAGCTTGTGGACTGGTATAGAGTGTGTTTGTGGCCCGATTACTGACTCCAAACAGGAACGGACTGAGTGCTTGCAGAAGGATTCACGCCTCATCCTCACACACGTAAGTCTGCGGCGCATGCGGAAAGCTCTCTTGGGAGATCTTTCCACACTCGTCAAGACAGCTAAGACCTTGCAAGAAGCCCTGCAGTCGAACGAGCTGCAGGTGCCCGTTTTCGAACACATGGACGAACTTGTGTTCAAATCATTCAAGTTGGTGACTCGGGCCGTGCGTTTCCTTGACATCTGGACGACGGACGCAGTGGCGCTGTCACTTTTCGAGCTTGGCGACGCGAGTAGTCATCGACCACTCACCCCGCCGTCCGACTCGGTCGATGCTGCTGTGGAACCACAAGCAATATCAGCCCCCTCCAGCGAGAACAGGCTTTCGGCGAACGATTGCGACTCTCCGGTTACGCAAGGTGCACCATCGGTGCACGACGACTGGTACACCACCACTGCTCAGCCGCAGAGAAACCTGAACCGCCTATCAGTCGCCTTTTCGTTGCCCTCAGAGACAGATTCTCTGCAATCACCAATACTCCCCTCCCATTCCTCAGTACAGTCGAAACGTATCTCCATGACACATCGCTTGTCGTACACCGGTAAATCAGCAAGTGCGCGCAAAGGAAACCTGGCCACCGAGAGGCTGAACGCAGCGCACGACGCTTTCCTGGGCTACATTGGCTCCTTTATTGGGTTGCACCTGCAATCACGGTCTTCGGAAGAGCTTGCTCAGATTACCCAGCACTCCGTGATTGCGTGCCGCCAACTTCTCAAAGTTGTCGAGGAAGTATGGGAACGAGACTCGCGACGATCCGAGCAACTGGAAGAAGCACGAGACACCATGTACACCCGTTTGACGGAACTAGTGCAAGCGACCAAGGACATGTTTATCAATGCCGACACCGACGTTGAAGAGGTGGTGGCGCCTGAAGCAGGCAAGCAGATCGTGGCTGCCGCTACAAGCTGTGTACGTTCTGCTGGTGATTGCGTCACCAAGGCTAGGGTTGTGATCGAGAGGATTGGTGATTTCGAGTTCGAAACCGAACCTGCTGGTCTCGGGATCTCAGAAACGATCTTTCAAGAACCCGACACAGACAACCAGGAGTCCACAGCTAGGTCCGCATCGCCCAAGCCCACAGACACCGTCATGGAAACCAACAAGCCACTACCCGCTACGCCAGTCGAGGAACGCGAAATGCCTCCACCACTAGTCATCTCAGAGTCAAAGCCACTACCTGAGGTGCCGCAACCATCACCACTCGAAACCAACAGGCTTAGCCTCCAGCCTTCGTCCCAGCCCGTCATTGTTGAGAGCCCAACTGCAGTGTCGTTCAGATCGTCCCGGTCATCATTGCCTCCTCTCAATGCGGTGCCTACTCCGGTTCTGGCTCCACCGCATGCGTCTGATTCCGCCGATAGTCCCTTAAGCACGACTCAGGGAAGTTTTGCCGGTTCGACCAAAACTGACAGCGTCTACGTTTCAGTCAACGATGGCAGCAGCACCTACTTCAGTGCACAAGGCGATTCTGCAAGCATTCTGTCCCACACGTCCACGCGTGCCACTACCCCAGATCATTCGCCTACGAAGAAGGAGAGTTGCCAAACCTTGATCAGCAGCTTTGGCAGCTCCTCTGAGCTCCGGTCTCTAGCAAGCGAAGATGTCGCTGCTGGCGAAGAGCATTTATTAGAGACCACCTATGTCCACGAATTGATCTACAACAAAGAGGGCCAAATCTCCGGCGGTTCCCTCCCAGCGCTTGTGGAACAGCTGACTACTTTCGAATCTACCCCAGATGTCGTCTTCGTCAACGCGTTCTATCTGACGTTCCGCCTCTTCACTACGCCACTCGACCTCGCGCAATGTCTAATTGACCGTTTTGACTACATCGGTAACAGCCAGACCGTCGGTGTGCCGGTGCGTCTTCGTGTTTACAATGTCTTCAAGGGTTGGCTGGAAAGCCATTGGTGTGGTGAGAGCGACGCTGTTGCTCTAGGCGTCATCCTTGCGTTCGCCACCGGAAAGCTTAGGGCTGCTATGCCTGCTGCTGGTAAAAGACTCGCCGAGCTCACTTCCAAGGTAACGGAAGTAAGGGCTGGGGCTCTTGTACCTCGGTTGGTATCGTCACTCAGTCAGACAGGCGCTTCGAACCCTGCATTCACTCTTGCAGACAGCAATGTGCCGTCGCCAATTGTGACTAAGAGCCAACTCAACGCTCTGCGAGGTAGCAAAGAGGGCAGGACGCAATGCAGCATCTTGGACTTCGATCCTTTGGAACTTGCCAGACAATTCACCATCATCGAGTCAAGACTCTTCTGCGCCATCCAACCCGAAGAGCTTCTTGCCCTGGAATGGACCAAGAAGAAGAACTCGAAGGCTCGTAACGTCAAAGCAATGTCAACGCTTTCAACCGACCTGGCAAACCTCGTTGCCGACACCATCCTGCAGCTCGAGGACGCAAAGAAGCGTGCAGTTGTTATCAAGCAGTGGGTCAAAGTTGCAGCCAAATGCTTGGAACTAAATAACTACGACTCGTTGATGGCAATCATCTGCTCACTCAATTCATCCATGGTTATGCGTCTCAAACGTACATGGGAGATTGTATCCACGAAAACCAAGGCTCGCCTGGAAGAACTGAAGGCGATTACCGACGTGGGACGTAATTATGCTGTCCTCCGACAGCGTCTGCAGAACCACGTCGCGCCATGCATTCCATTTGTTGGTATCTATCTAACCGATCTAACGTTTATCGACGTTGGCAATGGCACCACACGGCAGCTCCCCGGAGATTCCGGTTCTGACAGCGTCTCCGTTATCAACTTCGACAAACACATGAAGACAGCCAAGATCATCGGTCAGCTCCAATCATTCCAAGTTCCTTACCGACTGGCTGCCATACCAGAAATGCAGGACTGGATGGAAAGCCAAATCCAGCGAATGCACGCAAGCGACCAGGCCAACGTCCAAAGCTACTATCGCCGATCGCTGCTTCTTGAGCCGCGTGAAGCTCAACACTCTACGAGAGGCTCACCCTCCATCGACAACAGTGCACAAAGCACATTTTCAGCAGAGAGCCGAACCAATTCGAAAGACAAGTTCGAGTTCCTCAACTTCAATTTCTCGACCGCGAACCTAAAGGGTTCATAGACATGTGTACTGCGCTTCATTGCGCCTTTCTTCATAGACCGCCTCTGGATGGCGCCTGGTCACCGACATACCCTAATGTTTGCGTTCACACTGCATCTATTCTTGTCCTTTATGTCACGGACACTTACGATACCAATGCCCGAGTTTCTTTTGTTTGTTCTATACCACTTCAGCGATTTCTTTTCCGGGTGGGCTCATTTGTATTCCGCATACTCTGCAAAGGCAGATCACAAGTATCTGCGCAACATTTCATACTTTTTGCATACCCATTGGGGCTTTTGGAAGCCTGTATCGATCAGGTCTTTGGCGTTCGGAAGAGGAAAGAAGTCGCTATTACAGCAAACGGTGTGTTGCTGCGATTAGCGGTTAAAAGCATTACATGATGAGCACCGGAAGACAAAAGATGTTCTTTCGTACCCATAGAACCATGTACTGAGCCGTCCACTGGACTCCAGCTCTCTGAATCAAAGAAATTCTCAAACCAACTATTATCGAATCGCATTGTGACAGACAAACATCGAGTGATGTAGGCGGCCGTCAGAAGGAAGGACCAGATCCCGAGTCCCCGCCGTGAGCCCATGAGGAATTTTTCGTCATAGACTTCTAATATAGGGGAGTGTGTATAGGATTATAGTGTAGCAGAGCTAAAGTACATCGTCGCAGATCAATCATGGCTGCTGTTGCTTCAGGGTGGGCTTGCCATGTGGGGTTAAAGCTAGCGATCGCAGCGACCCCTCCACCCCTCCATTGCATCCGCCATCTTGTCGCATAACTGCCCCGACATCCTCTCTTCTCCCACGTCTATACCGATTCATGCCATACCGCATGCGCACGCCGATGACCACGATGACCACCCAAGACCTTCTGATCGATGTCCGCTCCCCAGCCGAGTTCTCGACCGGCTACCTTACCTCCGACATCGCACCCACCGTAAATATCGAATACCAGATCATCGACCAACTACCCGAAATCTACGCAGCGAAAGGCATAAACGTGGGAAAGGACGATCGAATCACGCTGTATTGTCGGAGTGGAAGACGGTCGGGTATTGCGCTGGGAAGGTTGAGGGAGATGGGGTTCAAGAGCGTAAGAGATATTGGGGGCTTCGAGGAGGCGAGAAAAGTGTTAGATCGCGAACAAGTTCAAAGGCAGTTGGACGCCGAGCTAGAGAAGAGCATGGTACATGACGCTCAAGACGCAGGGAGTGGTGAGGATCCAAAGAAGCACGTTAGGGTCAAGAGCTTTGGCGCGTTGGTCGACGGATTGAAGGCACTCGAAAATTGAGAAGCGCAGTTTCGAATAAAGCGGTTGGCTATGCAGGCATATGGGAGACATGCGCTTTTGTCAACGCTCACCGCTGAGCTCTCGGTCAATCATCACGCAGAGCATCGAAACGAGGAACACCGAAGTCCAGGACACACTGGTAGTGTGACAATTTTGTCCAGTGGTACACAATATACAGGTAAAGACTTTCCTCCAAATGAGTGGCTGAAGTTGGCTTCCCCCAGTTCAAAACTCTAGCACACTTCGAAATACCACTGCTAACCCGCAACCTAGTCCTGCAAGCAACATGTCTCTACGCTTGACTCTCTCCTCGAACTACTATGGTCTATCTTGAAATAGACACATTGTTAGTGCCCCTGTGCCGGAACATCGTGTTGAGCCCACTGGTTCTGGTCGTGAGGTTGGCCCGTCTGACCTTTGCCACGTCCATGTGCGATCTGGGGGCCGTTGGAAAGTAGTACCTTGGACGGACGGGCTTTCGAGGGCGTGGCCAACGCGGAGGTACTAGGGGTAACCTCGCTGGTAACTGAGGAGGTAGCAGATGTGGCGATTGCGATGTTCGAAGACGATGCTACAGCAATGCTTGTACCCGACTCTATAGCACTTCCCGATGGCATGGCACCGGTAGGCATAGCGGTGCCAGAAGGCATAGCGCCAGAAGGAGGAGCACCACCTGGGCCCCCACCCATACCACCAGCGTCCTCATTCTCGACGCCGCCTTCGTCAGTCCAGTACGCCGCTGGGGTGATGTTGTAGGCGTTGGCGGAGTCCATGCCGAATGCCAGCCAACCAAAAAGACCCTCTGAGATGTCGTTGCCGAGCATGACATACTCTACGAATGGGTCAACATCCGCAGCTTCCTCCGCAAGAATGGAATCGTCGGCATTTGAAGTAATTTCCTGTTCATTGCTGGCGTACGGCTCTACTGTATCCGCGAGTGTGATGAGATCCTGGTCGAAGAACATCTGGCCCACGTGTGTAATGTGGCCGCCTGAGAGTGTCGAGTTGGCGTTTACAGTCGCGTTGAGTCTAGACATGACGTGAATGTGCGTCTACAACATCGTCTCGAGTTAGTTCTTGTGTACTAAGAAAAGGGGTACTAGAGACCTGGTGAACACTTACAGCACGTCCCGTATAATGCCCTGGGAAAACAGTTTGAAACGACACGACGCCGTTCTCGTCGCTCTGCTGGATGCCACGCAACGCCGTGTTCTGCAAGTTTGACTCGTCGTCCTCGCCGGCTCCGTTGCCCTGCGCTACAACACCAGAGTATACGCCGGTAGCATTGCAGTGCCACATCTCGAGGAAAGCCTGAGGAACAGGCTCACACGTGTTCACGTCGATGATCTGGATGTCCAGTGTCATAGGAATGCCCTCTTGGCCTTCGGTAACATCCTCACGCACGAGTTCGCCTTCGACCCAGTAGGGGCCTTGGGTCACCTCGGGTGTAAGGACGCAGGAGTTGTTTCCTGCAAAGAGGGTGGCAGGATCAGTATCGGTGGTAATGCCAGTCAAGTTTGACTTGTGATCAGTGGCGAGCACGGTATCCAGGTCGCGGATCCGGAGGTACGGTTTATCTGTGCAACATATCAGTATCCAGCCATCGGCGTACTATGGGAGGGAGTGTACCTTGGGAGATAGCCCGCTTAGCTCGAAGCTTCTCTACCATGGCGCTGCGACGAGCGTGCATAGCGATGTCGTTGCCACGCGCCTTCAGTGTATCAGCACAGTGGGCAAGGGACCGCTTGTTGTTCGCGAGGTAGGCTCTTCGCTCAGCAGCTTCCTGTGCATGCTCTGCGGCGCTCTGACCTGGGTGAGCGAGAGAATCCTGAGCAAGGAGGGCGATGCTGAGAAGAGCTGTGAGCTTCATGATGGGCAGGTACTTGTTGGGTCGAGAATGCAAAGAGAAGTGGTGGTGATGAAGGCTTGCACGGCTGTCGACCAGGAGCTTTATATGTATTGTTCAGACGTCTCGACGTCACATCTGGATCGCGATGTCCACAGGGGAAACGAAACAGAGGCATGGTACTCGCACCCCTACCCTTGCTCTCTAAGTCTTAGGCCCACCGTCCTGCATGTTTCTCCTCTACATGTACGAGTCGTCACAAGCATACGCAAGACATTGTATTGTTTCGTAGTGTCCTCATCCTTGGCGGAGCAGGCGGGTAGCTGTGCACGTTTAGGCCCGCCGCTGAAAGCTTCATCTGTGTTGATCGGATTTGTTGTTGAACTACGCACTGTACGGTGGCAATGTTGCGACACATTCTCCTAAATGATGTGAGAAGCTATGTATCTATATGCATATATGCTCTCTAAAGATTTCTCACTGTCGGGCAACTCTGTGTAATCTGTCTGTTCCATCGATACTTCTCCCAACCTCTCAATCTCCACAATCGGCATCTCCACGCCGAGCGTCAACGTCAATCTTGACCCTGGAACGGAATTCTTTGCTAAACTCTACCCATTTCAATTGCGTAGTCTGTGATTGGAGGCTTACGTGGCTATCTATGTTATACTGGGAAGGGCTGTAAAGTCTAGAGCGGGTACGCAAGCGCGAGGCTAAACGATTTTGAGAGGCGGAGGACCCAAAAATTGCGATCTAGTCTCGAAAGCTCATTGACATCCGTCTAGATTGGCTACGCTGCTATTGACGTGCCTTACGTATGTGCGGGTCAGGAACTGCTAGCTTCCTCCGAAGAAGACGCGTAGGCATGTCTTGGCAAACGCTTCCATCCCAAACTCACGACACTTTGGGTGCACGCGCGCATCCGGAGTATCTCTTATCCATATTGTGAGATTACTATGGCCAATGGAAGGTTTGGTGATTATGCAGGTGATGATTTTGATCCACGGGATGTTCCAGGAACGACGCTTGGTGAAGTCTGTGGGCGCTTGCGTAAGTATGCTAGGAGACTTGGGTGCGGGACGAAGACGCGAATAAACAGCTAAGCGTTTCGAATTGGTGCTTATCTTGTGTACTTAAAGCTTGGAGACGTCCGTCAGGATGAAAGTGTGGGTTTGCTACATGAATCTGAAGCGAGTTACGAATATCAACATAACGACCCTGCGCTACGTCAATAGACTTGTGGGTGATTTCTGGTTGCTTCTGAAAGAGTAGTATTGGTGTGATTGAGATATTGTTACCGATGCATCTTACAGTGACTGTTTCATGCACCACTGTAGAACCGGGTCATATCCTTGTGACTGTGAACTTCCAGTCTTTCATTCGAGATGCAGCTCGCCTTCGCGCTCGGCATAGGGATAATACTTCTGTGTTTCGGTCCACAACGTTTCTTCGTCCATCTGACTTGCATCCAGGCCTGCTATGATGTCCCTGATCATCTGTTAGCCCCATCTTTCCAATCGTCAACGCGACTTACTTGTCTTCGGCCAGTACTTCGAAGCCCGGTACACAGTCAATAAGCGCGTACATAACATAGCTTCCGATGAAAGACCATAAAAACCCGACGAGAGCCTCCACAACCTGGATACCGAGCTGCCGTACGTTCCCATCGAAGAATACTCCACCGACAATTTCCGTGACTCCATCATACCCTGCGACTTCTTTCCGAGCAAAACACCCTGTCGAGATCGTTGCTAAGATGCCACCAAGGCAATGTGTCGCAAAGGTGTCTCCATGATCAACCCATCTCCAGCGCCGAGCGAAGTCGCTGAACTTGATGCGAAGCGCTTGACGACAAAACAGTGCACCAAGCACTCCGAAGAAGAAGGCTGTTGGTAGATCGATGAAACCCGCCGAGGGTGTGATCATAATGAGTCCAGAGATGGCGCCCATGAAGCATGAGTCTAGACTCCAGCGCCCAACCTCTACATAGGTGTAGAGCATCCACGTGAGCGCCCCACTGGCAGCACAGAGGTTCGTGACACACAAGGCCATCACTGACTTGAAGTTGAAGGCCAGAGTGGTACCAGCGTCAAAAGCGAGCCATGAGCCCCATATGCTAATCATCGCGAGAAGTTGGCATAAAGAATTGACCGGCCGGTGGATGACCAGATGCGCTGGTGTACGAGTCGAGGACTTGCGCGAGCGGAACAAGGGGTATGAAAGGTATACGGAAATCGCCGTTGCTGTTGCTCCAGAATTGATATGTACGGGCGTACCACCTGCGAAATCGAGAACGCCTAAGTCCATAAGGAAACCTCCGCCCCAGACCATATGGGCTAACGGGTTGTAGATGAAGGTAGACCAAAGCTATCGTTGTTCAGTCAAGCTCACAGATATGCCATCGATCTACAGGTAGGACTCACAAATATGAATGGTATCAACGGCAGTATTCTTCCTCTCTCACACGCGCCGCCAACCGCAATGGCACAAACTGTGGCCTGAAATACTAATTGGAAGAAGCTGAATAGCACTGCTGGAATGGTACCAACAGGCTCTGCTAGCACATTCCTGTGAAAGGCGTACTTGAAATCTCCAAAGATAGCTCCTCCTTCTCCGTATGTCAAGGTGTATCCAATGAGGAACCATTGTATCGAACAGACTATCACTGCTAGGATAGCTGGCATAACTGCTGCTAGGGAATTGGAGCGTGTAGTGTAACCTGAATAAGCTATGCCTACAGCTGGAATAATACCCCAGCCTTGACAGGGTCAGCCAATATAGTGAATAGTCATGGAAGGTATACATACAGAAGACCGAACAGACAAGCACAAAGAGTGTATCAGTCCTGTCGCAAGCTTCCCAGGCCTGCAGGACCTCGGTAGGCAAGCCCATGTTGTGAGTTATCAGTAGAGGTTCGGTGTCAAGGTTAATCAGCCTGCTATAACGATGTATATAGAGATCCAGGTAATGAGTACGAGGCTATGTAGCGGGGAAGACGTGGGCAAGGGTTTAAGCTGCAGCAGGTACAAGCAAGCCACCTCGGCTGAGCGTAGCCTGTTCCCGGTGTCCGCTTCCCTCCCTTTCACAAGTGCCCAGCATTGAGGCGCTTGATAGGCAGCATGTGCAGATGCCATTGGCTTGACCAGGAGATCGTGTCGATCGCTGCGCGACGATAAGATAAGGAAGGCTCTCCAAGGTCAATAACAGGAAAGCCGGGTGAAAGGTGCATTAGCCGAAACTATCTCTAGCACCACTTTCTGCTGCTCGTGACTTCGTGATATGCTTTTGCGGCGCGTCATACGCGAGCATGGTAATTCAACAATTCGATGGAGTGCCGGCACCAGATGTCGATGGAGTGTCACAAAGGCCTCGATCGCAGGCCGGGACGGCGCTTTCCTACATCCGGTAACGCTAATGCCGTTTTGGGCCTACGCAGAGGCACAACCAATGCTCACGAAATGTGACCACGGTTCCTGATTGACCTGTCCAACATGTTGCATGCCGAGGAAAACGACTTTTTCGGTGTTAGTCAGGACCTCGTTCCTCCCGCGCCCATCAAACCTGCGGGCGCCTCCGAGATAGATTTTGACGGCCTCCTGTCACCCCCACTCAAACTACATGAGGACCTGAAAAACGGCTGCGGCGGTCAACTATGGCCGGCCGGTATGGTACTGAGCAAATACATGCTGCGAAAACATCGAGAGGATGTCGCAGGTAAAGAGATAGTCGAGCTTGGTGCCGGAGGCGGGCTTGTCGGGTTGGCGGTCGCGATAGGATGCAAAGTCGACACCACATTACATATCACGGATCAAGAGCCCATGTTCGAACTCATGAAGCGCAACATCACACTAAACTCTTTGGATTCTCGCGTCAACGCCTCGATATACGACTGGGGAGAACCGACACCGTCACACCTACCAGCACACCCGGACATCATCCTGGCAGCAGATTGTGTGTACTTCGAGCCTGCTTTTCCGTTGCTGCAAAAGACTCTGCAAGACTTGATCGGCGACAACACTGTGTGCTATTTCTGCTTCAAGAGGAGGAGACGGGCGGATCTGACGTTCATGAAGACGGCGCGCAAGATGTTCAACGTACAGGAGGTTGACGATGATCCTGATAAGGAGGTATACTCGAGGGAAAAGCTGTTCCTGTAAGTTCAAAACATCTCTGATGAGCCACAGCTAACTAGTGCAGTTATCGCATAACGAAGAAGACTACTTGATGGAAGGACAAGATTGTGGTGGGCTGGCATCTGAATAGATGGTTGGCTGCGAGTCACGACATTCAGTGCAGGTCCATGGGTAGAGTGTCGCGAACCCTGGTAGCCCCTTCTGATAGCCAAACTCCCGATTTGTCTCTTTTTCTATATTATCTGTGCAAGATGTCCGCTGTCGAGAAGAATACCATTCAGATTTGTTCAACCATGTCGCACTGCTGCACGCGCGCTTTGGATTTGCCCGATGAAAATCGACCCACTCCGGACCCTTACGGATACCTCCGGTCACTTCCCGATGTCTCTACAAGTCTTGATTATGCTCGCCATCGGCCTGCACTGGCATTTCTGAACAACATAACGCCCACAAATGCTACTTGCGAAGACATACATCCGCTATTCCAGCCAGCGCAGTGGGTGAACTTAAGCCACGAGGACTATCTGCGGCTACTACCTGCTCTGAAGGTTGCTACGCAGCTTACTAGACAAGCATCCTCCATGTCTTTCCACAACCATGTCCTCCATGGGGAACTCAAGTACCTTGAGGAGAAGCGAAGGTATTATCTTGCCCCATCGGCATATGAGGCAACTAAAACAGCTCACCTGATGACAACTGAAATGCTTAATATCACCCTGCCAAGATATTTAAGGCTCGGGTTTGATGAACTCGACGAGGACGGGTTCCAATTCGATGCCATGGCATATTTCGGCACAGGCGCGAGTGTTTCCGAGGTTACGTACTGTCAACGGATCCAGCTCCATACTCACCACCTCTACGCAATTCGTCACGTTGTCAATCATGGGTCTCGATACGATCAAGAGGCGATTTCCCTGAGAATCGCTATCGCTCTTTGCCACGAACTTGCCCATGCCGTCTGGTATCATCGCAGCAGCATCGAGAATCCACCCTCGTAAGTCGATCTTTGAAAATGTTCATTACGAGTTGCCACTAATATATTTGTAGACCCACGACTACTCATGGAGACCCTCTTTATCAATTGGCTGACATCAGCCCCAAATTAGGGGATGCTTGGGAGCGTTATACCTTCGGCGGCAACATCTGGACTATCGACAATCCGGACAAGATTACGACGTATTATCACCCGTTGAATCCAACAACTGGTCGTAGGGATCATGATACGCGCATCATCGTACCACGCTGGTGGGTACACATGTTCTTCCTCCAGCCGACATGGACCTACTTCAGTCAACTACATCAAGAAGGCCTACTGCAACTGCCGACGGAGCTCGAAAGCGGGTGCGCATTCCGGAAGCACTCACCAGGATTGAGCATGGACTGGACCATGTACATTCATGGCGCGAAGCAGGAGCCAGCTTGCATGATGACGCGTACGGTGCCATACTTGTTATGGAACCTTCTGAGGCCTACCCTAGAACACCTAGAGAATCGCAATAGAGCCGAAGACGGACGGGAACGCCCAAACAGATCGGAACGAAGTCGGATAGAATTTGAGGAGATGTGCAGGTCGCTAGTATATCAAGCAGCGGCACCTCATACAGGATCGAAACCAGACATGTCTCTTTTCCAGCCTCAATTCCAGTACAAATGGTAGATCAATGAATGTAGCGTTCACGTTGGCCTCTAAATTCTCTGCGAATATGATTCATCTTTATACTGTTTTCTTCGCTAGGATAGACAGTGATGACACCACCAGCTCAAGCGCTCTCTTTAGTTTTACGTGGGTGCGACTCATGCCGGCTTTCGAAAAACTTGGCCGTGATCCCGATCATGGCGATGACAGCAGAAACCGCGAGGAAGTTAACAATCATGTTGCCCTTTTCCCACTCCTCCTCTACCTTGATGTTCCTATGCAGCTTTTTCCGCCTGGCCCAAATGTGCTCGTTCACATTGTCCTGCGTTTCTTTATGCCTGATGTTGTCAAAGTGTGGAACTTGATTCCCTTGTTTCTGCTGACCAGGGCCAAATCCACCCCATTCGCCGTAGGATTCTTGACCAGCATGCTTGGAAGCCTCCCCATTTTCCTGTGCGTTGGAATATGCGTATTCGGCTCGCTTCGCACCGTGACGTCCATAGCCGCCAGCCTTATAGAACGAGGGCGGTGGCCCTCGGAAAGTACTGCGCTTCTTGTTCAGCCCGCTGGCCGGCCTTGAGCCATATGCAGCGGAACTGTAACTCCCTTGCGGATATTCACTCCCGCTCGTTCCCCAGCGCGATTGTCTTTGCGAGTGCTCTAGTTGCGCATCGTATTGCGCCCGCTTCTCTGGTACAGAGAGAACGTGGTATGCTTCGCTTATTGCGACGAAACGTGTGGAGGCTTCGGGGTCGTTGCGGTTGTGGTCCGGGTGGTTTTTCTTCGAGAGCGTGTAGAACTGGCGCTTGATCTCAGAAGCAGACGCCGCCGAAGTGAGGTGTAGCGTCTCGTAGTGATTGACTAGGGCATCCGCGTATCGTGGAGCCGTAGCATGGAAATGCGAGACTTGTACGCGCCGCGAAAGAGCGGGACCCGTGCGACGGAGACATGAGTGGCAGACGTATGGCGAGGATATGCGCGACAGTCGAGAAGTCGACGTTTGAGCGATTGATCGCAGTAAACTAGATGGGCGGGGTGGCATTGCCCATTACCAGTATCCGAAGGTGAGGGTGCCCATGCAGAAACATGAGTTTGGGTGAATGTTCGGCGCGCATGGAGGACGTCATCGCCAAGCTCCCGAGGCTAAGACAAGCATGGCCTAGCTTCAGAACCCAGTCAGTGGGCGACACTCCACCGGCGTCAGTTAGCGGGGCGTTTCCAGACGCTCGTAAATTTCGAGATTGTCCACGAGACACGCACTACTGCACTCTCGACACGGCCAACATGGCGGCCAAGGTAGCGGACGAAGTCGCCAACATGAAGTGTATGGAAACGCTACTTCTCGCGTTACATCGCCTAACAGCGTACAGTGGACGACACCAACGGCAAACCAACAAACGGCGCAGCAGAGAACGGCGAAAAGCCCACAGGCGACGCGGATCACGATGACTCAGACGATGACAACGAGGCCGAAGATGGAGCACCAGAAACCGGCGAAGGCGCTGCGAAAAAGAAGAAGAAGAGGAAGCCCAGAAAGAAGAAGAAGGCTGGCGCAGCAGGCGGCGCAGGAGGGCCCAAAGTGCAGACATCACCGCCACGAGTCCGCATCGATGAGCTGTTCCCCAACGATTCGTACCCCGAGGGCGAAATCCAAGAATACGTCAACGAGAACGCCTACCGGACCACCGACGAAGAGAAGCGCCACCTTGACCGCATGAACAATGACTTCCTTACCGAATACCGCAAAGGCTCAGAGATTCACCGTCAAGTTCGGCAATGGGCTCAGAACTGGATCAAGCCGGGCATGTCGCTTACCGAGATCGCGGAGGGTATCGAGGACTCGGTTCGCGCCTTGACAGGACACCAGGGTCTGGAGGATGGTGACGCACAAATAGCGGGCATGGGGTTCCCGACTGGTCTGAGCATAAATCACTGTGCAGCGCATTACACCCCTAATGCGGGCAACAAAATGGTCATCAACTACGAAGATGTCATGAAGGTCGATTTCGGCGTACACATCAACGGACGTATTGTGGACAGCGCGTTCACCCTGACCTTCGACCCCGTATACGACAATCTCATCAACGCATGCAAGGCTGCGACAAACGCTGGTATCAAGGAGGCCGGTATCGACGTCCGCATGAGTGATATTGGCGCTGCTATCCAGGAAGTCATGGAGAGCTACGAGGTGGAAATTAAGGGACAGATGCTGCCCGTCAAGTGCATAAGGAATCTGAACGGACACTCTATCGGACACTACACCATCCACGGCGGCAAGACTGTACCGATCGTCAAGGGTGGCGACCAAACAAAGATGGAAGAAGGAGAAACATTCGCTATCGAAACATTCGGCAGCACAGGAAAGGGATACGTTCGGGACGACGTAAGTCATTCGACTAGTAGTAAGGCTACGCTTGATCTAACAAGTACTACAGATGGAAACATCTCACTACGCCAAGAAGGCCGACGCACCCAAAGTCGCTCTCCGCGTTTCGTCAGCAAAGACACTCCTCAACTCCATTACCAAGAACTTCGGTACTCTGCCATTCTGCAGGCGGTATCTTGATCGCATGGGCCATGACAAGTACCTCTTGGGCTTGAACAACCTGGTCAGCGCGGGGATTGTCGAGGCCTACCCCCCGCTGTGCGATATCAAGGGCAGTTATACAGCACAGAGTGAACATGTAAGTAGTCAAGCTCATTGGTCAACACTGTGGATATGTTTGCTAACGCAATACAGACATTCGTGCTTCGCCCCAACTGCAAGGAGATTCTTAGTCGCGGTGACGACTACTGAGCTCCAATTACACGTCAAACATGAAGCATCCGCAATTTCACAGCGACATGTGACAACAAGTAGAACGAAGCTATATGTTTCGAGCTCATGAGGCGACGGCTACATGACCACGACTGGGCATTGCATATACCGGAATTAACAAGAAGTAAAAAATACCATACCCGATTGATCAGCTTTCACTTGCCTTCCTCTTCTTTGAACGAACTTGTTATCACGCTCCCATGCCTTCACTACGGGTACGGATTCAGTAACTACACATCATCACTAGGAGCATATAGATCGGGGTCCAGAGTCCTAGTAAATTGTATTGAGACGAATCGTCGCACATACCCATGGAGTATGCTCCGTTCGCTCATCGGCACTAGATTGACATGATACTGCTTCGCGAGAACCAAAAGAATCTAAAAGCCAGCTCCTTCATCTCTTTTCCACAAACATATCTATTTCCGAGGTGCTTAACCCTCGAAGGTGAAGCTGGTGCCGAGCTTGTGGCCGGCCTCGTTCAGCTTCTGGGTATCGAAAGAGCCACCAATACCGAAGGTCAGACCGCTGTTGACCTTGGTGTTGTAGGCGAGGGAAGCAATGCCGAGGTTGTTGATCTTGGCCTGGATGGGATTAGTACAGACGCCCTCGTGCATGTCAGGGACCGTCTTACCTTAGCGAAAGACGCAGGGTCAAGCTTGTACTTGGCAGCGAGCTCAAGACCGACGTTGTTGCCGGACTTTGAGTCCCAGACAGCGCGGGCACCAGCCTCGACAGCGGGGTTGACGCGCTGGTAGTACGAGGCGGTGAAAACACTCAGGGAGTTGGTGGCAGTCACGGCAGCGTTGTAGAGAGGGGTGGTGTATCCGACAGCGGCGGAGTACTTGGTGATGGCAGCCTTCTGCACATCGTAACCAACTTCACCACCAACGACCATGCCCTCGTGGCTGACGACAGCATCAGCGGTGGTGCCAATGGCGCCAGCAGCCGAGTAGTCGACGAAAGCGCGGCCGTGGAAGGCAGGCTGCTTGAAGTGCAGGTTGACCTTCTGGCCCTTGTTGCCAGCAGCGGGGTTGAAGTTGGAGAGAATCTCAGTCTTCAAGCCGCTGGCAAAGGTATCGTTGAGCTCGACCTTGGTGGCCAGCATGTTGGCAGTGTTCCATGACTGGGTGATGCTGATGCCTGCGTCGTTCGTTGTCAGCAAGTTGATTCCGTAGCCGGCGTCCGAAAAGCCCCCCTTGCCGGGAGGCTGCTTGACGTGAAATATATAAGATTGAAAGTTGGAAGACGTATGAAGGGGTATGAAGAAGCTCGTGGAGCGGGGGAGAAAGGAACCGTTTGTCGTACCGTTGGAAAGCGACTTCTTGCCCTCGAGCTGGTGGACGCGTTAGCCATGGCGTTTTTCCGCGTGCAATGGCGGGCTTACCGAGGAAGTGACGGGGCCATCGTGGGCAGAGGTTCCCTTGGCGGTGAAGTTGACACCGTTGGGGGCCTTGAGCTTGACCTCAAGGGCAGCTGTGGGCGCGTCAGTGGGAGGGCAGGCGGATCAATTGGAGTCGCGGACCTGCGGCAGTGTGGTAGAAGTCCTTGTTGATGAGCTGGAGGGCGGCTCCGTTAGCAATGGCGCCATGGGGAAGCTCGTCGCGGGGAGCCAAAACATACGTCGTTGGAGGCCTTGGCGATGTCGCTGAACGCCGGCGGCGGGAACTTGGGGATGATCTTCTCGACCTTGACGTACTCAGTCATGTTGGGCGGTTTGGTGGGGGATGTGATGGGGGAAAGAGGGGTGTTTAGGGCGTCGTGTTGCTGGCTGCAAGCAAAACTTCTTGAGAAGTCACGGCAGGGTCCGCGCTAGTAATCCCGGATGATCTTCGTGCCTGCCAGTCCACCCACTCTCCATTCATCCTTCAGACACGTCCAAACTCTGTTCTCGCCATGCTCTCTCATCGCCTTCTCTGCGCCAGTGTCGATTAGGCGCCCCTTCATCTTACTTGATACTAGCATGATGCGACTGCCACTCCTGCCATCTGCGCCCTCAACCAAGGAACCCGTTTCCAGGCGCAGTCGCCCTCGCGCGTGGCATCGTCTTGAGTTGTTCGGCCCACTCGCCCACGCACATGTGGTCGCCAGTCTTTCCTTGACCGGAAGCTTTGTACAGCGCAAGAACAGCGCATGTCATGTGGTGTGGGGTTGTCTGTCTGGGCGACAACGTTGACCCTGCAAGCACATCCTCATGGCAACATAATCCAGTCACCATCCCGATGGCGAAGACAGCCCACTTACTTGCCATTTGTTCCATGTTTCTTCTGAATCTGATCATGCAGTTGAGATGCTTCAATTACATGCACGGAGTGGGATCCAGCCATGCTCGCTCGCATTGCCTGCGGGGATATCTTGGTGTCTGCAAATTGGCAACCTCATCAATCTCTGAACGAATGACTTTCCTCGCACAGCAATGCTGACTTTAAATGTTGTATGGGATTGCGTTGACGCACCGATGGGAGGGTACCGTCGTTTGGTTCATACCAGCCTTACCATCGGGGGCCGATCTCGGGTTCCCAGACGGCTGTACTCCGCGCCCCGCTAAATAAATAAAACTCCTAGAGTGACTCTGACATTGATTATTCTAGCGCACGCGTCTGGACCTGCAACAAGACAATAATCAAACCGGCGCTCTTTTAACACATAGACAGACGTTTGGATACACCGAGCACGCATCTCATTGACTAGTCGCCGTTCACAAGGGAGCCGAATCCCCACAATCCCGCCAACACCACAACCACAATGTCTACCTTTGGCACGCATTTCAGGGTCACCACGTATGCATACGCGCCGTATAGCTGCTCGACGTCTACTGACCTGCGATAGCTATGGCGAATCCCATTGTCTTTCCGTCGGCGCCATTATCGACGGTTGCCCGCCGGGCATGGCCCTTACTGAGGATGACATCCAACCCCAGATGACGCGCCGCCGACCGGGCCAGTCCGCCATCACAACCCCCCGCGACGAGAAAGATCGCGTAGAGATCCAGTCTGGCACAGAGTTTGGCATCACACTGGGCACCCCGATTGGCGTCAGGGTCATGAACGAGAACCAGCGCAAGCAAGACTACGGCAACAAGACGATGGACATGTACCCAAGACCGAGCCACGCCGACTGGACATACCTGGAGAAGTACGGCGTGAAGGCTAGCTCAGGTGGTGGCCGAAGTAGCGCACGAGAGACCATTGGTGAGCGGATTCCGGCACAAACACCGTACCATTGCTAATGGTGCCCAGGACGAGTAGCAGCGGGTGCGATCGCGGAGAAGTACCTGCGCGAAGCCTACGGTATCGAGATCATCGCATTCACCAACTCCATCGGAAACGAATTCCTCTTCCCTCCCACACCCGAACACCCTACCGCATCCACGAACCCAGAGTACCTCAAGCTAATCGACTCGATCACACGCAACAAGGTAGACGAGTACCTGCCCGTCAGGTGTCCGAGCGACGATGTCACCAAGCGCATGGAGGACTTGATCGCCAAGTACCGCGACGCACAAGACAGCATAGGTGGCACGGTGACTTGCGTAATAAGAGGTTGCCCGACAGGCCTGGGAGAGCCATGCTTTGACAAGCTGGAGGCCAAGCTGGGACACGCTATGCTGTCGATTCCCGCAACCAAGGGGTTTGAAATCGGTTCCGGTTTCGGAGGCGCACAACTACCAGGCTCAATTCATAATGACGCGTTCGTCAAAGCTCCTGCTGTCCCGGCAGGCGAGAACCCCGATGCAAGCAAGTACCGCTCAAAACCCAAGCTCACCACCAAGACCAACAACTCGGGTGGTATCCAGGGTGGTATCACCAACGGCGCGCCCATCTACTTCAACGTAGCTTTCAAGCCGGCAGCGACAATTGGACAGGCGCAGTCCACAGTCACATACGACCAGGAGGAAGGAGTTTTGGAGGCCAAGGGCAGGCACGATCCTTGTGTAGTGCCTCGTGCAGTACCCATTGTCGAGATGATGGCTGCATTGGTCATCATGGATGCTGTGCTGGCCCAGCAGGCGAGACAAGGCGCGAGGAGCTTGCTTCCACCGCTAAAGGGTGTCCAACCTGTCAATGGCGCTTGATAGGCCGGATGATGTAAGTCGGGTATAACGGGAGTTAAGGCGCCAGCTGCAAGTGTACGATGTTTTTGCGCCGAGATGGATGAAAGTTATTAGACTTGATGTATAGATAAAAGTGTCACGACTCCACAAGATCAGAGTCCACAGAGGGGCTCAAAGGTCAATCTGAGTCTGAACACAGCAAGTTCAGCAGCGAGAACTAGTTCAGATGCTACCCATGATCATACAAACTTGTCTACAACCCTCGGCCGAGCTGACGGGTCCGTCGGCGAGACGAATAGTTTACATGCGAGCCGACTGGGCAAAAGTGTAGAACTGCATCTCGACCTTTGCTACGTGCATCTTATCGGTAAATTATAGGATACGGCATGCAACTGTAGACTAGTCCAGACATTCCGATAGAATGGTAATAGGCACCGGCCCCTGGTGTCTTTGTCCATAGAGAGGCCGATGTTCACCGGCAAGGACTTCCAGCCTCGCGGAAGACAGTGTGGGGGCCGCAAAGTCGCCACACAGTGAGAAGAGGGCGACCAGAGGGCAAGGAGGATGCATTGGCAGCGGATGCTATCGGGCCTTCCCCTCCACCAAAAGCAAGAACCCTGGCTGTTGGAGATCCCTTCGCTTGCAGCCGCGAGCCAACATGACATAGGACACGCTCCGCGAACCCCTCTTCCTCCAGTCTATCTTCTTGTCTACAAGCAGCTCTTGTCAGTGTCGCTCCCTTGTCCGGCCGACATCGAGATCGCGCACAAGCATGTGTGCCGCCTTGCATCATCCATGTGAAGATAGCCATGGCAAATTCGTCCACTGCTCGGTGCGCCATGCCGAAGCTAGTCGTTGATGCTGGTGGTGCTCCAAAAAACTCTGTCCTGTCGCAAGCAGATGCTGCAGTACCCGAAACCAGGCTCCACCGATAGAGTCGTCCCAAGTTCGCTTCTATCTCCGCAAAGGCCCCTCGCGTGCGGACATGTCAGGTGACGCATGCCATTCCGGGATCTCGATTCGAATTCCCACGTGTGGCACAGCCTGTCGCACGCTATTCACCTGTTACAGCCCATCGGCTACTGCAGTAGGCGTTTAACTTCCAATCTAGATCCGGTCCCAGGCCAATCGAGCCTCTTCGTCGTGGTCGCGCATCGATCCTTTTGGATGCCGCCTCTGGCTTTGCCACCCTGCCGAAAATCATCCATGGGCGTTTGTATCTTGCCGAACGCAAACTAAGGCAGGCACGTTGAACGTCGCGACGGGCGCCAACGTCACAGCTACCTAATCCGAGCCCGCTGTTCTCCTGCCTCGACATTGGGTGGCTAATCCATATTACTTTCCTACCCGGCCCAGAGAATGGAATAACTAACTCGTCCTCGGAGCCTACGCGGACTGTCACTTCATTCCCCTCGTGATCAACCATGGCCCGCGCCGCTACTGCCACCTCCTCCAACAGAGACGACCAAGATAACTCACAGGCGCAGGACACAAAAGCCAGTAAGCGGCGTTGTGTCCAGTCGGCCTGTGTGCCCTGCCGGAAACGCAAGTCCAAAGTAAGCATCAATCTTCCCACTGCATGATCCAATTCCACATTGAGCTCCTACATCTGGCCCGATGCTGGAGATTCGCCTCCGCGGACGGCTCGTTACCAGCGAGGATTGTCTGCAACTCTTGTTTGGGCCACTCTCCGGGCAACTTTCCCGGTCCCTCGCCAAGTGCCCTCCTGCTGACACCTCATCTACAGTGTGACGGTGGTACACCCGTGTGCGCGACTTGCACTGCCGTCTACAAGACTGAATGTCATTACGATGCTGAAAGCGAAAGTCGTCGCACTAAGGCTGCCCCGACGATCGCAAACAATACTGGGACCAAGCGCGACGCCTCCCTTGTCGCCGCCTCTGGCCCCGAGAATGCATCCAGCGCCGAGTTTATTGTCAATTCGCTGAGACGCCTACCTGAGGAACATGTCCAAGAATTCCTCAATCATATCCGAAGAGACCCCAGCCTCGACCTCGCCTCCCTAGCTGAAACATGGCGCAAGAACGTGACGCTGACGCAGAGCGAGCCCATTGACGTTCAAAGCCTCGAGTCAGATCTGAGTGTGCTGCTTGGGAAGCCAGCTGTGACGTCCACCGGCCAGAGCAGGCACTTTGGACATTCCGCAAGCCTAGGCCTGGTACCCGAGGATGAGAATTTCGGTGGCGGTCGGTTGCGTACCAACAGCGTGAAGCCAGAGCGTCAAGGGTCAACGTGGACCAACGTGACCGATGACTTGGCTTTTGTTGAGACGCTGCTTGACCTCTATTTCACCTGGAGTCATCCCTTCTACGTGCTCTTCAGCCGAGAGAGCTTTTACAAGGACTTCAGAGCGGGGCGCGACAAGTATTGCTGCTCCCTACTGGTCAATGCTATATGCGCATATGCATGTCATCTCACGGATGATCCTGCAGGTCGCACGGATCCTGACAACTTCCGTACTGCAGGCGATCACTTCTTCGCTGAGGCCAGACGACTTCTGTTCGACGATGAAACCCCGAGCCTGACGACTGTTCAGGCGCTCTGCATTATGTCGATGCGTGAGCCAAGCACAGGGAGAGAAAGCTCAGGCTTTTCATACATGGGAAGGTGTCTTCGTATGTGTGTTGAGCTTGGTTTGCACTTGAACTATGGCGCCAACCCTACGCTTGGCTTGACACCAAGTGAGATCGAAGTGAGAAAGGTCACATTCTGGGGCTGCTTCACTGTGGATACGTATGTTATCTCGACTACTTTTACCCTGACTGGGCTGACTTGATGCAGAATCTGGACGATCGTTACTGGCCGCATATCTCAGCTTCCTCGAGCTGCCATTACTCTCGAAAAGCCTATGCTGGAAGAGACGTCTGACCTTCCTGAGGCTTATCCTGCCCCCTCACAAATCGCAGGAGGTGGAGTTGTAACCATTCGAATGTTCCTCCAGGAATTCGCATCGCTCTCGGAACTCGTCAATGACAACAACCACATGTTCTTTGCGCCAAAAGAGCGGCTTACGAGCAGTAAACTGCTTGATTGCTATCATAGATACCAAGCCTGGTACAGAAAACTGCCGGCTTCGATAAGCCTGGAAGGAAAGAAGGAACCCGAGCCACACATCTTGGTACTACAGTATGTCTGAACAATTGTGTCCATTTTGCGAACAGAACTGACACTAGACGTAGTATGCTTTACTGGACCATTATCGTCCACCTTTTCCGGCCTCTGCTCAAAGTCGATCTTATTCATTCCGACATACGCCCCCGCGACATCTGCGTAGATGCGGCCAACAAAGTATCTGACCTAGTCCGGGTCTACCGGCAGTTCTACGACTTTCGTCAGGCTCACCTGCTCATACCACACGTATTACTCACTGTCTGTGTTGTGCACTTGCTATATTCAAAGGACAACAGCATTTCTCGACAAAATCTCATCGACGGCATGCAGGGCCTAGACGATCTTCACGAATGTCACTATTTCGGGGCAAGGAGTTTCCGCATCATATACACCCTGGCGAAGACGTGGAAGCTGCCTTTTCCTGAAGAATTGGGCAATTCCTCTTTGATACCAACACGTGACCCCAATAAGCCGCAGGGCACTATCAGTCCTCCGGCAGATCCTCTTTTGATACCCCCCAATACAACGACTATTACCGGCAATCGCATAGGTCCTGGCCGTCTTCATCCGCCTATTCCTCAGAGGAGGGAGAGCCTGTCGATGTTTGCTCCTCAACCAGGGTTGCAATTGGCTACGCATCCCGCCAACTCGAGGCCGGGTAGTGTGGTATCGAGCCAACACCAACCATCTCCTGTTGTAGGGCATACACCCACCCATCATAATTATAATACAGGGATGCCTTTACCGACATATCAGTACTCGCAGCCCATGTCGTCCGCACCCAACATGTCTACGGCAATGACATCTCCATCTACCGATACGGCAGAATCCATGTTTTGGAACCCTATTCCTGGGGTGCCAGGACCGATTCTGCCACGTCATACCTATCAGCAAATAAGTCCGATGGGCCTCGAGAGCGTTCTCCACAACACAGACGTAGGCGATCGCCTTGGTCGGGATGGTTTCAAAATCAGCGAGGACTGGCGATCGAGCCATATCAACGGCTTCAATCCCAGTATTGGCGGCAGTGTATACGGCAATCCGCATAGCCAGGCAGACACTGGGTATGCGCATCGAGGGAGCTACGTGCAGCCGACAGAACATGTGAGCTACCCGCAAACTACACATGAGGGGCACCACCATGCGCAAGAAGAGTACGACCCGGGATGGTGGCAGAACACGAACGGAAACCAAGGACCGATGAGTTGACAGATGTACGGTTCCAAGATTGATGATGGGAGCGTTCCCCATTCGATGGAGCAGTTGGTTCGGTGAGCTTTATCGGAGGATTCGAGGCTTGATGAATTTCGAGTGGCGTTGCATAGCGGCATCATTTAGCGGGGTTAAGGCGCACAGGTACTGAACGACGAGTGCATTTCTCAAATGAAGGTGTTCAAGGTCGGTGGACTAAGAGCTCGTACGGATGTGCAGTGTAGAAACTAGCAGTAGCAGGCAAACTTCATACATCCGGTTATCCAAGATTCATCATGTGTCTTTTCATGTCTTGCGCGCACAAATCGATGAGACAGAACATAATAGTAGGTACAAGAGTATGAATGTTTGTATTAATTACAGCGCAGCTACATAGAGATATGTGTGGGTAATATAGTTGAGATACTGAGATATGAGAGGGTATAGATCTATATGAAGGAAAGGCCAGGGAAAGATATAGAGGCCCAATTAACGGTAAAGTATGCAGCACGCCGGCGACATCGACATCGACTCAACATAACACCCCACCCTGAAAACCAGCAACACACTCAAACTCCCTTCTGCTTTGCAGTCTGGACAAGCACACTAGCAGTACCAGCACGCTCTTCATACAAGCGCCTCAGGTCCTCGACAGACTGCTTTTTGAGATTCATTTTCTTTGGCTTCAATGTTCGGCCTCTTGCAACCCCAGTCTCGGCGTCTGCGTCATCTTTCTTTGGTTGATCTTTGGCAAAGTTCTCGAAGCTGGGCATGCGCTGCATCAGGCTTGGACTCGGGGTACGCAGACGGGGCGCAGCAGCTGGAATGGGGAGTGTGGATGCTTTGGTGGGTGCGTTGATAATGGGAACTTGAGGCGTTACCGGGTATACGGGTCGGGCGAGTGAGTTGATGCTAGGGCTACGGCTTGTTGTTGATGATGTTGCGGAAAATGGAATGCTGGGACGGCGAAAGGCAGGTTCTGACGCCGGTGCCGAGACTGCGCTTTGGGGAGAGGTCAATTGAGGTGAACTCACGCCCTCGCTCGATGCGTATGTTGAGGATGGACCTCTCTTCGCGATAGAGTTGTTACTGTAGTTATTACCTGTAAGACCTGGAAGCGCCATGCCGCCCATGGGGTGTTTATGAGCTTCATCCTGTGCGACGACGGCCTTGGAGACATTGTCAATCTGCATCGCAGTCAGGGTTTTCCTCTTAGGAATGTTGAGTCTAGGCGCAACAATAGGAGGAGTAGCAGTAGTAGTAGAAGAAACGTGAGAAAATGGCGCATCTTCTTGAGCGCGAGTTGGTGCTGACATAGGAAGGACTGGAACTGGATTGCTCGTACCAGACTTCTTCTCATCCGTTTGTGCATTCCATCGCGGTGGTATATTAGGGGGCTGACCGATGCGATTGTCGTCGTTTCGGGGTGGGGCGAAGCCATCGGTGGTGGCAGCGTAAGTTATGGGTGACTCGGCGACGTCTTCGGGCGCGTCAGATATGACAGTAGAATAGCGAGGTGGTACTGAAAGGGGTGGTGCAGGTTTTCGCTGAACAGAATCGGCAGAGGATTTGGCCGACGGTGCGCGTGAGCGTGGAGGCAGAGGAGGTGGTAACGCCTCGCCTTGTGTTTCTTGTGGTTCGTGATAGGTAGGCAGCTTCTCATTGTCAAGTAGCGTAATACCGCTCATCTGATCTTCCAACGAGCCTTTGCTATCTGCAGAATCACGCTTCGCATCCGCAGGATCCTCCCAGTCATTCTCGTCTTTGGGTAGCTCGAGCTCATTGTAGAAGGCCTCCTCGTTCTGCCCGCATGCTTCTCTAAGCCCCTCGGTCCACATATCGACTGCCTGTGTGAAGATCCTTCTTATTATCGAGGACATTTTGGCGTCTTCAAGCTGATCAGGTCCACACAGTAATCCGGGTGCAAAGCAAACGGCGAGATTCTCTGCCGTCATCTTGTTTTCTTCTTGTCGTGCGGCAATGGCACTCATGAGAGGCAGAAGATGCCTGCAAAGGATCTCGCGGGATATGCCAGGCAGCAAGGACCACTCCGAAGAAGGGGAGAACAGGTCGGTCAGTTTGTCGAGTTCAAGAACCTCTTGGCTGTCTCCATAGAGTCGCTTCAAGTCCCGGTACGAGTCGATTGGGAAAATAGGCTGGCGCAGGGATGCATACCACGCTTTAATCAGAGCTGCCGCCATGAAGACTGAGTACGCGTCGGTAGGGGCCACCTCAGCCAGTATCTCCTCTTGATGTTGGGCGTGCGGGTAGGGTGGTACAGGCAGTGTCACCTCGTTGTCCTTCCAGATGATGTATTTCTGGCCCCTATCGTATGCTTCCTTCAGTGCGTCACGCAGCCTCGAGTGTGGTGGTACGCGGAACAGGCCTTCCGAGGTAATGTTCTGCTCCATGAGCACGAAGCTCGTCGTCTCTCGCAGCACGCGTGGGAAGCGTGTCTTGCCATTGCTGCCTGTGGGAAAAGGGGCGCGAGCGCCAAATGCTCGTTTCCCGCTGCCATTGAACGCGGAGATGTGTTCGCACACGCGACGGTCGGCAAGATAGGTCGAAGGAGGGATAAGCAAGTTCTCGATTTGGATTTCGCGGGCAAGCTGCGTCAGATTGGATACTAGAAGGAGTCAGCATTGCTCGCGCTGCGGGGTTGTGAATACGCACGGTGATAGATCTTTCTCCTGAACTTGGGGCTGACAATGGTAGAGAAGATCTCGGTCAGTATCCGTACCCAAGCTTTCTCGTGCACAATGTACAGGCGCTGGAGCCTCTTGCGCATGGCCCTGGACAGGACATGGTACGCTTGCAGAAACCAGCCCCAGCCAGGCCGGTGCTTCTTGTTTGTCGCTGAGCCATCGCCATCGCCGGCAAAAAAGACGACCTCGTATTCGAATCCCTTCAGCAGTTCGTCTTCCTCGGGCAGGCGCGCAAGGACATAGGGTAGCAGGGAGTCGTAGTCGGCTTCGTGCGAGTCGGGGAGAGCGGCGGCGTTGAGGATGAAGACGGGCCTTCCCTCTTGCGAAGGCAGCGGCGACCGGCAGAGAACGGAAGCCGCGATTTTGGCCAGGTCGGGCGAGTAGTTGGAACTGTGCTGTGGTGGGGGTACTGCGGAGAGCGAGGAGCTGCGCAGCCGACTGGCGATGTGGGCACGCACGCCGCTCATGGCGACGAGTGAGGGGGCTGGCAAGCTTCAGTCAGGTTTGCCGCTGGCAGTAGGAAGGAACCGAGGGCGAATCAGGAATACGAGCACGTGCGGACAATATACATGTAGTGGAAAGGGTCGATGGACGGCCTGAGGCGGTGCGGTGCGGCTTATGCGGAGATGCAGCACCTCAGCCTGCATCTATAAACAAACCTTGGGTACGTCACTGTCATGAGCGCCACGAGGGTCTCAACTTTCTTAGCGCACCCAAGCACGGACGTGGCTGACTCTGATTTGACTCTATTACTCCAGAGTCCCATGTGTTTCAGATGCCGCGTCGCCTGTACAGGGAAGCTCTGCATCTATGCACCCTTGCAGTCGACGCGTGGGGCTGCACATGTAATATCACGCATTACTATCAAGACATGACATCCATGAGTCCACCAGATTAGGCATCATGTTTCGCCTGGGCCGCAAACTCTACTTCCAAGTATCCAGCGTCATTCCGTGACATGAGACGCGTTTGCTATGATGCGTTCCCGTTGATCAGGTCGCACAGTGCGCACAATGACTCTTCAACGCTACTCGTCCGTTTCCGAGCCAGTGCCATTGCCATCAGCTGCTTGCTCGTCGAATTCTAATTGCACGCCTTCTTGTGCCAGCCTCCCTCGTAGAACCACAAAGCGTCGTGTGTTCTCCTCGAATTCCTCCATGTTGCTGCCCGCTGCTTCTAGCGCCCGTACCAAGCCCTGCCTATCCTCACCTGGCCGCATAAGCCCATCTATCCCTATGCGTTCATAGTAGGATCGGAACTGCTCAAGTTCGGCGAGCAGCCGTTCTTGTAAGGCAGGGTCATGAGGGCGCCCAGGTACAGAGGAATCGTACGACGCTATGTTGTCATCGGGAGCTAGTGGATCGGAAACGGATGTGAATTTGGACTTGACGCGAGGGTCAAGAAGGGCCATGAGCGTTTGGTTATCCGAAAGGATGACATGTCGAGCAAGGTCCGTCTCTGGTATCTGTGCAAGCCAGTATGGATCCTCTCCTGCTCCCAGCTCTTCTTCAAAAGCGTAGCACATCTCCACTAGCAAAGTCGTCCCTTCGGTGTTGTTCCACAGGTCTTTCGCCTTGGGTACATACAGCTGACATAGCAGCTCTTGATACTCGCCGTTTGGCTCCTTTCCCCACACAGGTTTTGGTATCGGGGAAATGTCCAGCTCCTTGCACAGCCGCGCTGCTAGCCATGGATATTCTTTGATTGCGTTGCGCAACGTTGAGCGTGCTTTCTGTGGCTGTTTGATGCGATCGTGAGCAAGCGCAACGCTGAAAGCGAGATTCGGTGGAACCTTCCACTGCCGCTGGAGGTAATCTGCTTCCACCAGGTTGACTAGGGCGCCCGGTTCTCGCCCTCTCAAGGCTAATTGATCAATGAGGAGTCGAAGACAGTAAGGATCATTCTCAGGGTCCATTGCAAGTAGCATCTTAGCCCACTCGAACGATGTTCGCCACGTCGCACGAACACCCAATGTATTGATGTAGCGCCATACTGCAAGCCAGAACTCGCGGTTTTCTGGACGGCGAAAGTCCAACCGGGCTTTACCAGCCGCCAAGTTCGCAGAGAAGGTAGAATGTACGGAGCGCCCAAAAGTGAAGAGAGCGCGCTCCAACATCTCGGACGCAGCAGCAGGTTCTCGCTGTTGCTTAGCGATCTCTGAGACTTGAAGCAGAGTGGAGATGTGGAAGGCTGTGAATGACGTTAGTACTCTACATGACATGGAAAGTGCTCAACTCACGGTTGTGGTGCAAGAGTTGGATCATACGCTCAGAATCCATACTTGCGACACAAATTTGGAACTGGCGCTGGACATCTTGATACATGTTGTTGTGAACGAATCTGTATTCGACAGTGCCGTCCGCTCGTTTCTCTACAATTTCCATGCCGAGGCCGCCAGATGTAGCTCGTGGCCACTCCTCTTTACCTTGGATGAAGATGTTCCGTCGAAGTCCCAACGATGCAAGGTTGCGATTACCAGGAGCGTTACGTCCTGCAATTGCAGCAGCGATGCCACCTTGCTGACCACGCTGTCGAGGCCGCGCCTCGTCTTCGGCACTTTGCACAGCGGCTCGACCGAAGAGCCTCTTCATCTCGTTTGCGGCATGTAAATGTTGCGTGTCCACACTCAGCACAGAGAAGAGTTGCTTTTTCTCTTCGCTAATGGGGTCGTGTTGATCTGATCCAGGTCCCGTTTGGCTGTTCATAGAGAGGTTGAGGGCAAGCAATGCCCGATCAATCTCATCAAGATCTGACTTTCCTGTGGTAGAGGCGGAGGCCTTGTCAGCCTCTGCAGCTTTACCCTTGGATTTGGCCTTCTTTTTCTTCTTCTTGCTCTTCTTTGAGGGTTTCGATGCAGGCATTGGCTCGATATCCGCGTGATCATCGGAATCTTCGGCCTTGCGCGCGGCGTCTTGATCTGTTCCCTCATCCTCTTCGTCCTCTTCATCTTGGTCGCCACCATCGCCCAACATAGCAAACAGGCTGGGTTTCGCCTTTGTCTTGGGGGCTACGTCAGGCTCCGACTCTTCCTCGTCTTGGTCATCTTGGGCAAGTTGTTCCTGTATCTGCTTCTCTTCAAGCTCCCGCTGCGCCCGCCGCAACGCTCGTGAAGACATTTTGGAGTGTCGAAAATTAAGTGTTTGGGGTAACGTGATGACGTCGTAGTGGTTTGGATTATTCGCAGTGGATGATTGGGCCCCGCTTAAGCGCTTGGACTAGGCGTTCTCCCAGCCTGCACCATGATTTCACCCGTGGACTACTGCTGCTGCCAACCTCATTCCCACTCCCCTTCACCCCACCTGCCAGATGCGGGCTGCCTTCCAAGTGCTTCGCTCTGCACGTCGCCCGTGCCTGCGCAAGCTTGCCCGCTGCCGTGTCGGCGTCTTTGCGCCGAGCAATGGCCTAGGCTTCCGGGCTCATCATCACTACCGCCAGCGCACCTCGCCCATCGTCCTCGCGTCGTCGATGCAGTTCCGCGCCCTCACAGGTGCGCTAGTGGCTGCCGCCGTCGCCTCGGGTGCGTTCTACGCTTACAACGACAAATCCTCCACAGGACACTCGCAGTCTCCCGCCGACCAAGCCAGGAACCTGACCAGCGCCAGAAGCAGCGAGCCCGCGCGCAAGGCACTGGTCGTTGGTCCCGGCGAACTCTACACCGGAACCATCACTGGGCCCATCTCAAAAGAGACGGATGACTACGGTAGGAAGGTGCTGGAGATGTTGGATCCCGACCAAGCCACAGCCAAGCTGAGGAAGAACGAGGAGTCGTGGCTCGTGGGCAGAGGGCAAGGCGTTGTGCGGTACGACGTGGTGCAGATTCCCAGCAACTCCCCCATCGAAGACGACCATGCGGAAAAGATCATCGAGGTACCATCGAACCTGGCAGCCACGGAGAATGGCGCCTCGGCCAGCGACTGGATGTTCTGGGGCGTTTTCGACGGACACAGGTAGGTGTCGATCGTGGTCGCATGTCTCGCCAGTGCTAATCTCCGCAGCGGCTGGGTTACCTCAGCCAAGCTTCGTCAGACTCTCATCTCGTACGTCGCACGCGAGCTCAACACAACCTACAAGTCGGCCGTCGAGGACCCAGCACTCCACTTTCCGAGCCCCGATGCTATCGACCGCGCCATCAAGACCGGCTTCACCAAACTAGACAACGAAATCGTACACGAGTCTGTCAAGAAGGTCCGGAAGGCTCAATCCAAGATTGCTGCTGCTGAGCTGCTGGCCCCCGCCCTTTCCGGTTCTTGCGCACTCCTCTCCTTCTACGACAGCCGATCCAAACTCCTGCGAGTCGCCTGTACGGGTGATTCCCGCGCGATTCTGGGTCGACGAGGGCCCAATGGCAAGTGGACCGTGACTCCCCTGTCTGAAGATCAAACCGGTGGAACTACAAGCGAGGCTGAGCGGTTGCGTCGAGAGCATCCGGGTGAGCCCAACGTGGTCCGGAATGGTCGCATTCTAGGTGGACTGGAGCCATCCCGGGCGTTTGGCGATGCATCCTATAAGTGGTCCGCAGAGACCAACGCCGAGCTCAAGAAGTCCTACTTTTCGCGATCGCCTTCAACACTACTCAAGACTCCTCCATACGTCACTGCCGAGCCGGTCATCACAACTACCAAGGTAGAGCCAGAGAAGGGTGATTTCGTCGTCATGGCTACTGATGGTCTATGGGAGATGCTTACCAACGAGGAGGTCGTAGGCTTAGTTGGTCAGTGGCTCGACGCTCAGGGCAATCCGGCCAGTCAAGGTTCACAGACTCAGTCCTGGCTCAAGAGCTGGTGGTCCACACAAAAGCAGTTGCCTGTCGAGCAGAAGGCAGCGGAGAAGGGAGAGGGTCAACGTGCACCAATCCGTCAGCAACAGTGGGGTACCAAGACTAGCCTGAACGAGCGGTTCGTGGTTGAAGACAAGAACGCAGCCACGCATCTTGTTCGGAATGCACTTGGCGGAAAGGATCAGGATCAACTAAGTGCTCTCCTCACCCTCCCAAGTCCCTTTTCGCGCCGATACAGGGACGACTTGACTGTCGAGGTCATCTTCTTCGGAGAAGGCGCAGGCACCGGTAATGTCACTCGGAACCAAGAAGCCAGTGCTGCAGAACCAGAAGTCAAGCCCAAACTATAGAACATCTTCTTGTTTTTAACTCTGAACATTTCTACGGGCGATATCCTTAGGCGACCTCTGATGGTCCCACGGCGTTTACGAGCTCTTCCGAGCATGGCGTTTGACGGAAGCATGACGCGCATGGCGACTTTGTTTTTGAAATGCATGTAGCAGGGCTTGGTCTCAAGACCCTGAATTGAAATAACCATGTTCTCGGCCTGTCTGTCAGTTTCTCCCCGTGCTCGCGTGTTGTTGGAGCTTTCCCGGTTAGATTCCGCGATGTCCGCATGATGTCATCGTTGCGACTAGAAGCATCACGAACTTGTCACGAACTACAAAATTCAGTTAAAAAAGTCCTCGAGTGCCAGCAATTGCCAGTCATCTAACCTCATCTGATCTATCATCAAGCTTTCTATATCTACGATTACCCAGACAAATAACATGGCTGAGTCACTAGCAGCATTCCGTGACCGTAGGTCGAAAGATCTCCGTCAGCTGGCAGAGGAGCATCTGCAACATGAGTAAGTAGGGCGAGATTTGCGCGTTGATTGTCGATAGCTAATCCGAAATAGCCTCAATCAACAAGATCGCGAAGTACTCAAAAGTGCAGGTGGAAAGGTGTCGATGCACGCTGGTTTCGCGTCAGCAGTCGGACTGGGTCTAGGAATCTACACAGCATATCGACTGCGAAGCATGCGCCTTGCGTACTTCAAGGCTTTCCGCGCCATGGAGAAGCCCGTAGAAGTACGCTTCGCCGATGGCCGTACCGAGCCCGTTCCAGACATCACCGCACAAATATCCGGGCCCTCGCGCTGGGGCGATGCGGCGACCTACTTTCTCTTTTCTGTTGGCGGTCTCTTCCTTGGGGGTGAACTGGGCCTTTTGACGGGTACAGCAAGCGCGGCCAGGACCGTGACCAAAGACCCAGACAGCAAAGAGAGGATTGAGAAAGCGTTTAAGAATTATCGGATTGATGTGTTGCAGAGGGAGATTCAGCAGCTGAAGGGGAAGAGTCGATTTGAAGAGTTCTTTAGCAGTGGCTCGTCTAGTGCATAGAGCCAATGCCACGAATATAGTCCCAGCGGTGAGATGTAGGGAGTCATGGTCGCGTACGTGAGTGGAGTCTCAATTAGGCGTTATACTTGCCCATCTTAATCTGTACCTGAATATACACGGAATGCATCGTTCATCAATGCAAAAGCGCTTCTATAACTTGACGATTCCGAGTCACGCATGCATTCACATATATACATGCGATGAATTATTGTTGATATGCCTAGAGATCTCCAGGTGGGCCATTCTTGCAGCCACCCCCAATTTGATGGTTCCAGACTCGCGCACATGACGTGTCGCGCTAAAATGGTGGCGCGGCTGTTGCAGATCGTTGGATGAGAGAAGAGACCCGCGTGGCTTGCAACCTTAAAACAGAGCCTTACGTCATGGCACATTGCCTAACTAGGGAGTCCCGGATGGTCCGTTCGAGCGCTTGGAAAACAATCGTCGTCTGGGATTTCTCAACGGCAGCGGCTCTTCTCCAAAAAGTATTGCTTCTCCATTGCATTCTCCCCGCATCCTTTCACTTGGGGAACTCGGTCGCGACTTTGTTATACGACGTTGTAGCCCATACTCATTTACCCCGTACTCGGATCGGACGGCACTGCACAGCACTGCATAGCAACCAAACCCGCCGGCGCTTTCACTGCATACGTCGGGACGACTGCACCATCACCACTATCGCTTGAGCAGGATTGACATAGCCGATATCTGTTCCTGCCTGCGAGCCCATAACTCGGTCGTGGATTTTAGGGACATATCACCCCTGCGGCGATCATGAAAGGGGCGATACTTTCCATGGTGTGGCTTGCTGGCCTCACTGCAGCCCAGAGTAGCTCGGCCTCGGTCTCTCCCTCAGTCATAACTTTATCTGGGTCGCAGCGGAGTCTGACAGGCGATGATGCGGCTCCCAACCCAACCGTCCCCTCGGATTTCGAGGGCAGCACCTTTGCGACAGTAACATCGGCCGCGTCGTCTGGAGCGTCTGGTAGCACAGCCTCGTCCAACGGCACGGCTTCAATCACAAGCAGCGCACCACCCGTCACAAATATCGGAGGAAACAACAGAACACTCACACCGACTGGCACCGAGACCGCTCCAGCGCTGCCCTCCAACACTCAGCCTTGCAACAACTACCTCGAGTTTTGCAACCGCAAGTATTCCAATATCACCGAAGTAGCTGCGCACAACTCGCCCTACACGCGAAAGAACAACATTGCGCGCAACCAAGAGTACGGCGTGACGCAACAACTCAATGATGGCATCCGTATGCTGCAGGGCTCAGCCCACTACGTCAACGGCACGCTTTACTACTGCCATTCTTCATGCGACCTGCTCAACGCCGGTACTGTTGAAGACTACCTCCGCGAAGTCACCGAATGGGTAGCAGACCACCCCTTCGACGTCATCACGATTCTCTTCGGCAACTCCAACTGGGATGAAATGACCGACGACGGCAAGCCACTCGTGACATCTTCCAACTTCGCCGAGGCGATCGAGAAGTCCGGTTTGATCGAATATGTCTACCAGCCACCCAAGACCGCCATGGAGCTGAACGACTGGCCAACGCTCGGCGAACTGATTCTCCACAACAACCGTGTCGTCACCTTCATCGACTACAACTTCGACACTGATGCGGTGCCATACCTGCTCTGGGAGTTTTACAACATGTGGGAGACACCCTTCTCCCCCACCGACCCCGATTTCCCTTGCACACTGGGCAGACCCGAGGGCATGTCCGAGGAGAAGATGAGGGAAATCATGTACATGGCCAACCATAACCTGAACGCCGAGATCTCGTTCGCTGGATTGAACCTCCTTGTGCCCAACGTAGCGGAGATCAACCAGACCAATGCGTTGGAAGGTGAAGGTAGTCTAGGTCGCATGACCAATACCTGCACCAGTATGTATCCTCGCATCCGTTTTCTATCTTGCATATAGCTAACATATCCCCCACAGCCAACTGGGACCGCCCACCAAACTTCCTCCTCGTCGACTTCTACAACCAAGGCCCCATCAACGGTTCCGTCTTCGAAGTCGCCGCCCGCGCAAACAACGTTACATATGACCGCGAATGTTGCGGCACTGCGTCTCTGGGCAACGTGCTGCTCCAGCCCAGCGCGACGTACTTTGGTTTCGTCGTTGCGATCGTTGCTGCCTTGATTCTATGACCTTCTTCGACGGTTGAAGTCGTCTAATCGGAGAGTTGGTATATAATATGGAGAAGAGGTTTAAATGTGCATAAGCATGGCAAGGCGTTTTGTGGTGGAAATCTTTTGTACTCTTTTTGCATAATGATAGCGATTACAAGCGATTCTTCATACATTGAGAATATATTAAACTTTCTTGGCATTATCTCACGCATCACTCTTCGTTGGTACATCGCAGTGTCGTTCATAGAATGTGACTGTACTGAAAGTGCGAATAGACCCATGCTAAGCTATATTGCACATCATGTCACCATGCATATCTGGATGAATGTACGTGGGGGATCCTCAGCCGTGGTGCAAGACCACAACATCAGATCTAGTGAATTTCTATCCAGGATGCTTTCACGCTGTACCCCTTCCTTTGAGGGGCACAGCGTCGAAAGTTCCTTGCGTGCGCCTGAGACAATGGTATGTCCAGTGGCGTTTTGATTCAACCGCATAAAGGAGAACGCCATGTGAGTGCCATACTTACCTGCTGAACGATGATGCTACCAAATACTCCCACCAAGACCATAATATACAAGACATGCTTCACGCATTACAGGTACAGGGACTGGGCTGCGACCAAATCCCTGCGGACGAGTTCAAGTGCTGCCGTGAACTTTTGCTCAAGTTCCTCGCTTCCCATGACCTTGGAGGCCTGAGCCATTTGTCGAAGCAACTCTTCTAATCGTCTGAACAGACGAATTAGACTTCCCTCGTACACGTCTGTCATTTTGCTGCTCGAAGTTAGTTGTCGTTACATGCGACGGAAACAAAGCGGACGTACCAAATCTGTGCGAACGTAGCACCCTTTGACCAGGCAAAGACGACCTCCATCAGCTCATACTTGAACGACTTGAGGTATTCTTCCTCGTTGACTGTCAATTTGCTCTCTTGTGACATCTTTGCGATGACCCTAGCTTGCTGCTGGATTTCGCGATATGGCTTGGCAAGCTCTTCTTTGAGCGCTGGTACTTCTTGCGTCTTTTCCTCAAAGATGAAACAACTGAGACAAGCGACACACTGTTCTGGCGTCAGCTCATTGAAGAAGCGGTTGAAAAGCAGCTCGCTAAGCACGAGCTCATCACCAGTGCTGATTTCACATGCAACACGGGCCTTGAGCTGCACAACATCGGCATCGTCGATGAAACCGAGGCGTCGCAACACACGTTTCCTGCTCTTCAACTCGTCTAACTGAATGACAGACAGAGCGTTCGCAATCTCTTTCCTGATGCTCTTAATCTTCTCACCAATCGCAATCTTCTGCGCATATTGGCTGTACAGTTCGGGGAGCCTAGGCGAGTTGTGGAGAGGGTTCGAGAGGAGACGGGACTCCAGCACTTCGATTTTCTGCACAATATTAGACAGGAATGCAGATTCTTGATAGTGAAGCTTACCCTTAACAGCCTCTTGAAGCTGTCGTCCTTGATGCCCATGTTCTCGATGGGATCCAAGATAGCGATTCCGTCAGGGAAGCGCTTCTTGACCTCGCTCAGTGCTTTGCGAACGTTGTTCCGTTGCTCTGTCGATTTGAGCTCGTTGGGCAGGAAGACACGGAGATGGCCAATTGATTCGATGCAGTTCAGGACCACAGGGACAACCTCCATCTTGCCCTTGTCTCCCGCCGCAGGTGGGCGCACACCAGGCGGCAGGCCGTCATTTACCATTGGGACAAACTTGGTGTCGCTACTGACTGGTAGTAGAACATCAACAATGTAAGATTCTTGAGGTGGCAGAACTTCGCCCTTGTTAGCCTTGCGAGCGGTGTATGCTACAACAGCACCCCAGCCAAAGTCATAATCCTTGAACTTGATCTTGACCATTCGGCCACCTTGCAAGAACTGCAAGCAGTAGTTGGGCTGCATGATCACATCCCGCATGTCCTTGGTATGGGTGTCCAGTTGCTGTCGCAGATTGTAGTAGTCCTTGATGGCCGGCTCGTCAACAATGTTGGTGTTCGCCTTTTCTTCTTCGAGCTTTTCAAGCTGCTTCTCTAGATTGGAGACACCTGCTGTGCTCTGGAACTGGAAGAAGCACCTCTCCAGCATGAACTCGGGGGAGATGCCTTCAACTCGCATGAGGTTAAGAATCATGTTGTAGCCCAAATGGAAAGCTGAGTTGAGGTTATCCTGCTGACCGCGGACAATCTCCTTAGCCACAGCAGGCTCCATCTGCTCGCCAATCATCATGATGACAATACCGCGGTCATCGAGACCACGACGTCCAGCTCGACCGGACATCTGGATAAATTCTGAAGGCGTGACCCATCGCTGCGATACTCCGTCAAACTTGCGCACACTGGTAAAAACGACTGTCTTTGCCGGCATGTTCAATCCGATTGAGAAAGTCTCGGTGGCGAAGAGCACCTTGATCAGCCCTTCCTGGAACAAGATTTCAATGGTCTCCTTCAAGATAGGCAGAAGTCCGGAGTGGTGAACACCGATACCTCTCCGGAGAAGGGGGAGGATGTGTTGAATCTGGGGTAGTTGTCGGTCCTCCTCGGACAGCATCTCGATGGCGCTGTTGAAGACCTTGGTCACCATGGCCTTTTCGGAGTCGTCGTTGAAAGCGAGAGAGCTCATGGAGAGTGCGTAGTTCTCGCATTCCCTCTTGCTAAAACTGAAGACGATGACCGGGTTGTAGCTCTTGACCATGATCATCTTGACGATCTTGTAGATATCCGTCTGGTCCTTGTTACCACCCGTGTTGGTCTTCTTGTCCTTGCCCTTGCCTTTGCGCTTCGCCATGAAGTCCTTGGCCTCACTTCCGCCCTTGTCCGCGATGGAAGACATGGCTTTCTGGAAGTTCTCTTCGCGGAACACACCCTTTTCATCTACGACCAAATGTATACCGTCGGCACCAGCAGGGAAGAAATAGTGTTGTAGCGGCGTCGGACGGAAATCGGTGTAGACAACGTGGCACGGCTGACTATGGGTTTTGGTGATCCATTCGGCGAACTGCATGGCGTTGGGAATGGTGGCGGAGAGGAAGACGTAGCGGACCTTGTCTGGCAGTAGAATGATAGTCTCTTCCCAGACGACACCTCTTGACTTGTCGCGCAGGTAGTGAACCTCGTCAAACACGACCCAAGCTACTTCGCGCATGATCTCGGAACCTCTGTACAACATGGAGCGCAGAATCTGAATAGGTTAGCCGTGATCATCTTCGAGCCCGT
Source organism: Alternaria ventricosa (assembly GCF_023758065.1). NCBI lineage: Eukaryota > Fungi > Ascomycota > Dothideomycetes > Pleosporales > Pleosporaceae > Alternaria > Alternaria ventricosa. Next base: position 1,548,700 of record NW_026055683.1, on the reverse strand, counting down.
TCCGTACATACCTCCGTCGTCATGACCAGACAGGTTGCAGTGGGGTTGATGGTGACATCACCAGTCATCAGACCGACGTCGCCAAACTCTGCCATAAACTCTCGGTACTTCTGGTTGCTGAGCGCCTTGATAGGACTGGTGTAGATGACTCGCTGGTTGTTCTTGAGACATTGTGCAATGGCGTATTCTGCCACAACGGTCTTTCCGGCCGAGGTATGCGCTGAGACCAGGACACTTTCGTTTCGCTGTATCGAGGCGATCGAGACCTGCTGGAAAGGATCTAGAGTGAAAGGCCACTCGCGCGCGGGCTCTGCGGGGGCCTTGTGCTCGGAAATGGGCACGTAGTCGTAGTCCGGAGGGAGTGCGACTTGATGGCGGACTTGATGCGAAAGCACCACTGCCTGACCCTCTTGCGACTGCGCTTGAAGACCCGCTGCGGCAGCCATTTCGCGCGTCTGCTCTGTCTCGAAATCGTCGGTAACTATAGGCTCGGGCTCGTCCCGCTTCTGCTTCTTCTTCAGAGCCTGCGCGCTACTGCTGTCGTTCGGGGCTTCAGATGATTGTGCAGGCGCATCCGCCATAGCAGTGTCAGCGACGGGTTCAGGCGACTTGACGGTGCCATTCGCCTGGCGCTTCTTGTTCTTCCGAGGCGCGGTGTCCGTGGACGGGCCGCCCTCGAAGACGTCGAACATGTCGTCGTCCATGGTGGGTGGTTGGTTTCACTCTGTGCGCGGTTGAGTGCGGTTGTCTCGTGGGTTGCGTGGTGGACCAGACAGGCAGTTTTGACCTGTCGCGAAAGATTATAGAAGGCAGGCGCAACGGAGATCGAGAAACTTTGATGGGCCTTACTAAGCGGGTCATTGCCAAGACATGGCAGCCGTGGGAGCTGCAACTCATCGAACCACCGCGACCAGAACTCCGCAACCTCTCCACTCTACAACACAGACAAAGTACGCCCCAACTCCACGCCAATTGGATCACCAGCTGACCTCCGAAGATGCTTGCCCGTGCTACCTTCCGCGCCGCCTCGGCCCCAACGCTCGTCGCCCGCCGCGGCTTCCAGTCCACCCGCGCCCAGTTCGCCAGCCCATACCACTACCCCGAGGGCCCACGCAGCAACTTGCCATTTGACCCGCTGAAGAAAGGCTTCGCCTTCAAGTACTGGGGATTCATGGGTACGCACTGGCGCGTCGCAATTACTGGGCTGTGCTAACATCTGCAGCCACCGGATTCTCCCTGCCATTCCTCCTTGCTGGTGAGGCGCCCGATTCGCTGATAACAACTACACGAACACATCTAACAGAATTCCTACTACAGTCTGGCAGACAAAGAAGAACAAATAGATGCAGTCATTCGGAGCGTGGGCACGATCCTGGATTATGGGAGGGACACGGGATTTGTAGAATATTGGAGGGTCGCTCGGAGACCTGTATAGACACCACAGCATCAATCTCATTGTCTGTCTTCCATGTGATCTAACGCATGCAAATCACAAGTCGTGATATTACTCATTGGATACCTCAGTGGGTAAGAGCTGTCTCTTCGACTCCGGAATAAGGGGCCGCAATTCTCTTCTACTATAACTTGGCCCTATAAAAGAAGCATCTGCTTCTGTGCAGATAGAGATAAGGGGGTGGAAGGTGAGAGAACGTGATTCATTTGCAACACCTCGATGACGATGAGATGGGTTGCATTACTCTTCGGTAGAAGCTCGGCGCTAGCATCACCAAAAATTCGGAAGCGCGATTCTGCCAACGGGCTAGTGACCAGTCATTCGAGCAACAGGACGCAACACTGCTACGAACACAGCCCATGATTCTTCGGCAATGCGCAACCTCAAGATTGTAGGAAGGTCGCTCCTGCGATTTTCTGGAGACGAGCCACTACCGTTAACGGCGACTGCATGGGACGCCGCCTCAAATGCACTGGTATGCGCCTTCGGCCCTTCGGAATCACGTGCGACCATCGAACTCAAGAGGCTGCATTATACTCGCAACGGCGTCGAGGAAAAGCTTGAAAGCATCGCATCGTGGGATGCGCCGTGCCCGCTGCCCTCGCTTACCCATGACTCAATCTTGAGCCTGCACCATTTCGCCGACACTTCGACATCATGTTTGATTTTGGCCGGAGGAGACATCGTGCTTGTGCGGGAGGAGCCATCATCCACAGAAGAGCTAGTTGAGATCGTGGGCTCAGTCGATGCCGGTATCTCTGCTGCTGCGTGGTCACCAGATGAAGAACTTCTCGCCATCACCACACAGGCCGACACCTTACTATTGATGAGTCGCGATATCGAAAACATTGCGAGTATCAATCTCACTCCCGAAGATGTCAACGTCTCCAGTCATGTCTCGGTTGGTTGGGGAAAGAAAGAGACACAGTTCAAAGGCAAACGAGCCAGAGCACTGCAAGATCCAACAGTACCCGAAAGTATCGACGAGGGTGTACTTAGCCCACTAGACGATCGTTCTGTCACAATAAGCTGGAGAGGTGACGGCGCATGGTTTGCAGTAAGCAAGGTCGAAGAAGAGCGCCGGCGCATGATCCGTGTCTACTCCCGGGAAGGACAGCTGGACAGCGTGAGCGAGCCTGTGGATGGCCTTGAAGGGGCTCTCAGTTGGAGACCATCAGGCAATCTGATTGCGAGTACTCGCCGGACCGGAGATAAGATTGAGGTAGTCTTCTTCGAGCGGAATGGTCTTCGCCACGGCCAATTCGATCTTCGATTTACCCCGGAAGAGCTTGCGGCCCTCTCGGTTCCGTTAACACTTAAGTGGAATAGCGACTCCAATGTGTTAGCTGTATCATATCCTGACAAAGTACAACTTTGGACGATGAGTAACTACCACTACTATCTCAAGCAAGAACTTCGATTTCCGGAGGCTGCTCCTCGGACAGTCATATGTAGTTGGCATGCCGAGCGTCCGCTCGCAGTAGCTTTGTCAACTCCTGGTAAGTTGCCCCTCGTCAACGCAAGGTTAATATGACTAAGTACGGTCTAGATGCGCTCCAAGTGCTTGAGTACGCGTCTACAATCTCGGCCGGCTCAGTCGCCCCACCGAACGATTTTGGCATGATTGCTTCAATAGATGGATGTGAGTGATGAACTCTAGATACGTGATTTGTCTGATACTGATTACTGCAAGTATTCCTGAAACTCACACCACTTCGCATCGCGAATGTGCCACCTCCCATGTCACTTCACACTCTGGCTCTCGACTCAAAACCCATGGACGTAGCGCTTTCAAAATCTGGCAATCGCTTGGCAGTGCTCTCCGACAGCGACCTTGCCGTATATGCTCTCGATCTCAACAAGCGGCCTATACCCAAGCCTAGTCTCCTCTGGCGCAGTGATGCGATAAGTCATGGGTCACCACGCCACGTCACATTCTTTGGTGAGGATCAGATCTTTGTACTAGCAGACAGCTGGGACGAAGAGGAAAGCTCGCTCTGGCAGTCTGAAGGCGATGTGTTACTGCCCCAAGGACACATAATGGAGACCGAGAACGCTTCTCTACTTTTGGCTAATGTCCATCAAGAAACTCCGTACATCGAGTTTCAGAATGGTGCCTTACATCAGGTTGTTGTAGATGAGCTGAGATCGGATTGTGCTCCCCTAACGCCTTTTGTGCACAAGTTTCCTTCATTTGCGCCCGAGGTTCAAGTGATCAATGTTGAAGGCCAGGTACGCAAATCTACTCTCCGCGAGGTCGCATCAGCTAGCTAACATGGCCAGACATTGGCATTTGGATTGACAAAGAGTGGGGTGCTATACGCCAATGAGCGCATACTGGTCCGCAACTGCACTTCTTTCGTGGTTACTACCGCGCATCTCATTTTCACAACGACACAACATCTACTCAAGTTTGTGCATCTCGCTAGTGCAGATGGTAAGCCCACCCTACGATATGAGAACAGGAAGCATGTTCTGACATTCACCAGAGCTCGAAGTACCCGCAGACGAGCCACAAAAGGATGAGAGATGCAGGAGCATTGAAAGAGGAGCAAAGATCGTTACTGTGATGCCTACGACATACTCAGTCGTGTTGCAGATGCCAAGAGGTAATCTTGAGACGATCTATCCGCGAGCGCTTGTGCTTGCTGCTATCCGTCGCAACGTCGAGGCAGAGCGTTACGATGAAGCCTTCTTTGCTTGTCGTAATCAGCGCGTCGATCTGAACATACTTCATGATCACGATCCGGAGCGGTTCATGGCGAGCCTGGAGAAGATTATTTCACAGATCAAGAAGATAGAACATATTGACTTGCTCCTGGCGCAGCTCCGGTAAGCGATTAACCATACATCTTGGAAGATGGTTGCTGACTGTTTTAGTAACGAGGACGTATCAGAAACCATGTATAAGGAAACGTTGAAGACGAAAGATCTAGCTACGAAGTCAAAGCTCTCCCAAGATCAAGTCGAGAACAAAGTAAACCGGATATGCGACGCTTTCCTAACCGTATTAGAGAAGTCTCAGTACAAGGACGCGCACCTGCAAAACATCATCACAGCCCATGTCTCCAAGACACCACCAGCTCTGGAAACAGGTCTTGCTATGATAGGTCGCCTACAAGGTGAGCCTTATACATTTGCATTTTCCGCAGTTCTAACATGTCACAGCATCTAACGATCCCCTCACTGACAAGGCCGCCGAACACATATGCTTCCTTGCAGACGTCAACCAACTATACGACACATCTTTGGGACTGTACAACCTTGACCTTGCCCTGCTGATCGCTCAACAGTCACAAAAGGTATGCTGATCGAATGCATGGGTCATATTAGCAGCTGACTCTCAATAGGATCCGCGAGAGTATCTGCCACACCTGCAGTCTCTGCAAGATCTGCCCGAAACTCGTCGCAAGTTCAAGATCGACGACCAGCTCGGACGAAGAGCGAAAGCGCTCACGCATCTCAAGGATCTTCAAGCCTACGATGAGGTACAAGACTATGTGCAAAAGCACGATCTCTACCCTGAAGCCTTGAGCATGTACCAATACGACAGCACCCGTCTGAAAGAAATCATGAGGTTGTACGCAGACTTCTTGAGTACTAACAACAAGAACAAAGAAGCTGCATTGGCGTACGAATACCTCAACGATCATGCCTCCGCTTGGCCTTGCTATCGTTCAGCCAACCTCTGGCGTGAGGCTTTGTCGTCTGCTATTCTCGCCGACGTAAGCGCAGATGAACTCTCAAGCATTGCGACAGATCTCGCAGAAGGCCTCGCAGAATCCAAAGACTACCTGTCAGCTTCATCAATAACACTCGACTACCTCTCCGACCTTGCGTCCGCGGCACGTCTCTTATGCAGAGGCTGCCACTTCGCCGAAGCAATTCGCATCGTCACACTCCGCCGCGAGCCCACTCTCATCACCGAAGTCATCGACCCCGGCCTCATCGAGCGTAGTGCAGACATGACAGAGTTCCTCGCCGACATGAAGGGCCAACTGCAAGCCCAGGTACCTCGGCTCAAGGAACTCAGGGCCAAGAAAGCAGAAGATCCAATGGCCTTCTACGAGGGTATGATCGACGGTCCTGCCGACGCCAACATCCCCGACAATATCTCTCTAGCACCCACAGATACAACGAGCGGTGGTACATTCATGACCAGGTACACGAACCAGACTGGTACGGTGAACACAACAACCACACGCAAGACAAGCAAGAACAAGCGGAGAGAAGAGAGGAAGCGTGCGCGTGGTAAGAAGGGTACAGTATACGAAGAAGAGTATCTCACAAACTCCATCGAACGCCTCATTGAGCGTATCAATAGCATGCAAGAAGAGATTCAGCGGCTTGTTGAAGGTTTGGTTAGGCGGGGTATGAGAGAGCGTGCTGACGCTGTGTCCAACGCTGTCAACGAGGTCATGCAACGGTGTCAAGATGCTATCAAGGAGATGTATCCGCCTGTAGCTGCTGGAAGCTCTGAGGGTGTCAATGGGGTACTGGTTGGAGTTGAGGGCGAGGCGATGAAGCCAACCGGTGGGGATGCGACGCTTTGGGATAGCTTGCAGGAGGTTGGGAAGAAGAGGGAGGCGCCTGTGGTGAAGATGTTTGAGAGGCTTAGCCTTTTGGGATAGTCTTTTATGCCCTGAGATAGTCAGACTTAAGACTCCTGGATCCAAAATAGGAGTTTTCAATAGCTGCACGTAGATGTGCTGATGCTCCTGTGTTGCGCGGTCAGGTGTTCTTTCCCCTGTGCGTGAATCCATGGCAGATCCATGGATGGATGACGTAACTAGCGTCGTTGTTCATGTCCGCCTCGTCGCGTCATCCGTCCCAGAGTGCATACTCTCGCAGGTTACGCGTCAATACCACGCGATTCAAAGCCTGCTCCGCGATATAATGCCCAAGCGCACTCATAAAGTTCAAACGTGCAGCTGAATATCACGCTTTTATTCATTTATGCTATACTGACATTTGCAACCCCGTAATCGATCTGCCATGATACGACCTCCCGCACCCCTCACGAACGCGCCGATGCCCTACCAGACGTGACCGACGACTTTTCCTATGGCTGCTTCAGTGCACACGATGGTCATGCGCCCTGTCTCAAGTCGAGCATTCAGCTCTCCAATTCACACACCTCCACACCCTGCTCCGCGCAAGCGGCTTGAAACTCGAGCAGCGCCTCCGCACCGCCCTCGTCCTCCGCCGGAAGCTCAGTCTTCACGAAGATCTTCCACTGCTCGCGACCAGAGTGCTTGCCGATCGTAGCCACCAGTCGCTGCAGGCTACGTATTACACCTTTCGCGAGCTTGCCGTGGTCTGGCTCGTGGGTGTCGGAATGGAAGAACAACCAGTCGAGATACTCTCCATACCGCGAATCTAGCTGGGACTTCTCGTTGAAAGGGAGCATTTGCTGGAAGAAGCTGCCGAGGTTCAAGTGGATCGACTTCGAAGCAACCGGTTCCTTGTCTTGCTCCTTGCACAGCAGTGTTACGATGCATACCAGACGATCGATAAAGGCGTACGGATTGCCGTATTGCAGCAGGTCTTCCGAGAGATCGATCTTGATGGTACGGAACTGGTTGGCTGTCTTCCAGATTGCGCTCTTGCATGTAGTGGGCTTCCTGTAGCCGATAACCTTGCGGAGAGTACGCGGGCGGGGGAGGGTGGAGTAGTACTTGCTTATACTGCCCTCTGTATTGAGGAGAAGAGGGGTTTTGGCGAAGACGACCCACATCGCCTCCGTCCTGATCGCTTTGGAGACCTGGAGGATGTTAAAACGACCTGCTTCAGATTGAGCCTTGGCGCCATGTTTGGGACATAGCTCTAGCATCCGCTCCGTTGTTCCAGGGTGGCAGCACTCTTTGACTACGACAGGCTCGTAGATATTGAACGCGAGGCTGTATATGTCTTGTCGTAACTCCATGGGAATCCTATCGAGAGTTCCGAAACCACCTTGCTCCTGCTCATCTGATGCGCTCGAAATGGCCTGGCACTTCTTGGGAGAAGCGTAGGCGTCGTACTCAGGGATCGGGCTTGGAGATCTTGATAGTGTGGTCAGCTCCGAGATGTCCGTCAGTGCTGGCGATGCAGCTCGATGTCTATCGGAACAGTCAGTTTCCATCCTTTCGGTCATGTTTTCCCTGGTGCCGGCAAAAGAGGTTCGCGGCGATGAGATTGTGGTAGAGAAAGAGAAGGTAGGCAGCAGCAAGTAAAAAAGCAACAGGAAGACATGCGATGCAGGGTCGATGTTTTGGTAATCTGCCTTCACCGCGACAGGAGAATGTTGCTTCTTCAGGTGATCGAAGGCTGGTCACAAGATCGCGGTTTACCCAGGATTTGTATGCTCGTGGCAACGCTTCAGTCCACGGGCTCAATGCGATTGGCTACCAGGATGGTAACTGTAGCCAGAAGAACACGATGTAAGTACGTAGTTTCCCTGTTATTGTCATCCTGTCATATCTCAGCAGCCTTATCCAAATTATAATCGCCGCTCTTTGCGAGTTTCCCTTCTCAGACTGAGTAGTCTTGTTTGACCGCTCATTTCCCACGTTATCTTCTCGACGTCATCAACGCGTCCCCGTCCGTTTGCCAGGCAACCATCTGGTGACACCGCGCTAGTTGCAAACGCTCTTGTTGTTTTGATCTCCAGTGCTGTGGCTTCATTTTTTTCGATCAGTCACATCCGCTACGAGACCAGTAAGTACTGCTTTTTCTAGAAATCTAATTAATCGAGCGTTCTGTCATTTGCGATACTTTTCAGTCAAGCGTTCAGATTTGGGTTGTGCCAGCGAGCGCCAGAACGTGTTCTGTATTGTAGTGGGAGTCGATGGTTACTAATTTATTCTTTGCTAACGTAGGACATACCTCTGGCGATCAGGCTATGGTTTACTTAAATGCAGCTCGCAAAAACCAACCTCTTCGTAATGCGTGCGCACAAGCTGACACTCATCAAGATCGACGATCAAGATGGCGAAACTCTCCTATGATCCCACTCCACCCATGCACGCCCAAACCCAGAGTCCGCTGTTCCAGTTGCCCGGAGAAATCCGCAACAGGATCTACTATTACGCACTTGACATGTGCTTCATACACTCTTCACGCAGATCGGCACAACGCACCTCCGCGCCCGGCTCCATCAATCTACAAGAACATCTGGAGCAACACCAATCGTCTACGAACCTCTTACTCGCCTGCAAAGCAATATGCCGAGAGGCTGAATCCCTATTCGCTGAACTCACTCCTGCAGAGATCGATCTCCAAGTCACAGAGCGACTCAGCCGAACTGCAAAACGCACACTGAACTCGTTCATGCGGGTCGTCATTCAGTACCCTGTCGAGAACGAGAGGAGGATGCGACAAGGCAGAAGTTCGGTGAAGGTGAGCACCAGACAGTACGGTTGGGAGCTGTTCAAAGCTCTCAAGCTATATACACGTGCATCGGCAAACCTTTGTCAAAACCGAGATATGCGTCGAGAAGCTACAGTCCATTATGGACTGCGCTGGCCAAGTCGCTTTCAGTTCGCTGGGGCCATCAAGAGAATGGCGAAGGACAAGTATACGTACTGGGCAGTCGAAATCCAGTACGAGTACTACGAGACTGGGGATCTTGCAGAACTTCGAAAACTTCGCTACATTGCTTGGGCGAGAGATGAGGTGGAGAAACTGGGCAAACGGATTCGGTTTTTCGTCACAATTTTTCATTGTGGCCCCGCAAAGAGAACTTTGCCTCTGCTAGAGGCTGTTCTTGGCCATCGAGGCATAGACGAGGGTGAGATGTTGGATTCTTTGTTGGTGGGTGAGAATTGGTATTCTGTGGAGTTGAGCCTCTGAGTTTGAGGCAGGAGGAGACGTAGTCAGAACACCTTGACCAGGTTGTATAGATAATGAGGATGTATGCACCAAGTGATTGGTTTGGATATGTGATATGAAAGAGGTGAACTACATTTATGCGGCAGACACACTACTCAGGTATCCTTGGGCAGTCGAATCATGGTTGTAGTCGCTACGGGTACTCGACAAGTTCTGCTGACGTGATGGTAGTGTTACGTATTCAGCTGATCATGTTACGCTAGTCGCAGGATGAGAACTCATCTCGTGAAAGATCAAGACTAGTCTATGCTCCTTTTGGCGCGTTTGGAGAGGATGACTGATCAAGGTATCTACTGGGAAGGGGTAGTGAAGGAGCTGATAGGCGTCAGTGCATAGCAAGGCCACAAGACGGGCCCACGACACACCTGGTCAAATTGCCTTGCAGTTGGCATATAGTAGGCATTATTCATAGACAAACAACGGTATAAACTCATCTGTAAAGGATAAAAGGTCCTGGTCAACGTCGTCAGGTGGACGTTAGCCCCTGGGTTAATCACGAGATCCTCTCTCGCCCCACTCCTTTGGTAGGTCGTATCCCCCGTATTATATATCCCTCTTTTACTACGTTTGACCACTTCTTTCTTGCGTATTCTTCCTGTCATATCTTTGTGCTGTATAGAATATACTGCCATATCATAGACTTCGTCTCCCGTACACCTCACCTCAACCGACTGAACGGCTAGAAGCGATGAAGTTCCTCTACTATAGCTTAATTGCAGCGTTCGCGTTGGCTACTAGTTCTCTAGCTCTTCCAAGTATATCAAATTCGGCTTCCTCTTCGCCTCAAGTCAAAGTCAACTTGGAAATGGCGGGCAACACCAATGTCAAGATATCGATCGAGAACGCCGGATCCGAGCCTTTGCGCCTAGTCAAAGTTGATGGTCTTCTAAGCGACTTGGCCGTCAATAAGATCACTGTCGTGAAAGATGGTAGGTCGCTTCCAATGCACGGCGGAGCAGATACTAATGCATTGTACAGGCAACAAGCTCCCTTTCTACGGTATCCACGTTGACATCGACCTCAATGTGCTGAATGACTCTTCATTCCAGGCTTTGTCACCCTCAGAGACAGTCGACGTGCACTTCGATATCGCCCATGTTTACGATCTTGGGGCTGGCGGTATGATAGATTTGGTGTCGCAAGGCACCTTCCTCTATGCGACCTCTGGATCATCGGTCGTAGAGACCATCTCCTTCGTCTCAAACACTCTTACCGTCAATGTTGATGGATCTGAAGCAGCCGCGACCCGTCAGACGTGGCTTTCGAACCAGTGGAATACCGAATTCAACCTCCAAGGCGGTTGCACCCACGAACAGTACGACATTCTAGACCAATGTCGCAGTCTGTGCTCTGATCGCGCCTATTCCGCATGGCAGAACTCGCTTTCCGACGCTGGCAATCACACGAGGATTTTGGAGTTCTTCAAGGACGACACTGAGCAGATTCGCAAGAAGCTCAACGACGGCTTTCTCGCGATGGGATCTGAATGTCGAAACATGAACGAGGGTCGTGTCAAGATCTTTTGCAACAACCTCGACGGCTGTGAACCGGGTGTATTGGGGATGACTGTGTGGGCTGGCGAGGAACTTCACGTCAGGTTCTGCCCGTTATGGTTCGATGCGTGGTACCAGATTGATAATCCAGAGTGTCATGAAGGCGACAAGACAAAGACGATGACGCATGAGCTCTCCCATGCGTTGTTCAGCGTCGGAGATGTTAAATACGGATACGATAACTTTATCACGCTCAACTCCACGGATAACCTCAACAACGCCGACACTTACGCATTCTTTGCCAAAGGTAAGCTCTCTCACAAAAACTCTCTCTAGAAGTATTGAACGGACTAATGACCTGATCTGCAGCTTCGCACAACAATTGTTGAGTTTGGTCGATCTTCACATTCGCGGCTTGTTGGAAAAAGAATAGAATGTGATGATACAGATGGGGTTTCGAGAAGTCCAGTCGTATGAGCGTTTACTAGTGATATCCGCACGGCGGTGCGAGAATTGGTATAATAGGGTCTCTACGTAGCCTAAACTCATGACGAGGATCTTAGACCTTAATTTTACCTAGCGCCTCGACGTCGGTGAATGCATTGACCAGGTCAAACTACACCCCGCTTTCTCTTTTGATCACTCACCATTACCGAGACTCTAAAGATCACCAGCTGCAGATATCTCGTGCTTGCGGTCTGTACCTCGCCACACACAATATCGGCGAGTCAACAAGTCTTTCGGTATAACCCTCGCCATTGCTGCAACTACAACCTTTCGCAACCGGACGTATCCCGCCATGGAACTGCTCGATCTTCCAACCGAAATCTTCGAATGCGTCATGGCGCACTACGTCAATGGGGAGGGCATCCGACGGGCCTGGCTTCGTCGCAGTGTGTGCAGTAATCGATTATGTCACCACTCATAACGGACAGCATTACTGACGACTACAGGGACCTTCTGCGACCATATTAAGATACAGGTGTTTTCCAAGCAGCCGGCCTCAGCCTATTTGAACCTGAGTAAGCGCGACTCGGCGTTTTTGCGAAACATACTCAGACCCTTCCTCGAGCACCGAGTGGTAGCGCTGTACGGCGCCAATCACGTTCTCCCCACGCATATCAACAAGATTGTCGACGTTCTCGTTAGCGTCAGCGGTGATACCTCGCCTGAAAAGCGCTGTGTTTGGGTCCGTGGCGTAATCGGCGCTCTGATCGAAACCCCGAATATCTGCAAGCTCGTCTATAACCCGAGTGATAAGAGCAAGAGCAGGGTAATTTCGTCATCGGGGCGTCAAGAGGCTCTCAGTGTCGCGGTTGTCATGGGCCAGAAGGATACTGTCTGCGCACTTACTACCGAACAGGGTGCTATGTGGACAAAGTTATCGACAGGATCTGAGTTGGGTTGTGCGCTAGAGTTGGCCGTGCAAAACGATGACCTCGATCTTATCGAGACTCTACTATCTCATACTCAGCGGTCAAGTGTGAGCCAGGTCATGAAAGTTCAAACCACCACGGTCGTAAGAGGCATTACGCACGCCATACGAAGCAATGAGCCCATTGCCCTGGATTTACTCGAATGGTACATCTCAAATACCAAGCACAAGGAGATACGCCACCTCAGGGACTGGTTCGAAGAAGCCTGCGCATCTGAATTGATGGGCTTCCTAGGTAGGCTGATTGCACTGTCCACGCCAAGTATGCGAAAAGAATTCAGACGGAGCTTCCTCACTATAGCCGAACCGCCTTTCAGCGTATATGGCAGGCTTCATAGTTTCAGTCCTCAGCTATTCGGTGTTCTCGTATCCTTCTTGTTGGATACCGGTTTGTTTGACCGTAGCAACATGAACTCAGCCGAATGGACAGAGCGCGCCCAATTTCACGGTTTGATTAACATTGCGGTACGGAGAGGAGACTTGAATGTACTTGAGCGCATCATGGCGGCCGGCGCAAATTCTGATCGCCTACGCCCCAATGCTAAGGGTCTGTCAACTTCTCTGCGCCTCGCTGCTCAACAATGCCGTTTCGATATCTGCAAGTTGTTGATAGATCACGGCGCCGATCCTGATCTCAATCTGGGTACTAAAGACCCGAGATAGATCCGTCTTTCGCAATCTGGTAAGTTTCGCTTTTCTTTGCCCGGAGCAATTCAGTCTCAAGAGATGGCGTATCTGGATTGATGGTTACTTATTACTTGACGTTCCATGCTTACCAGTAGTAACACAGCGAAGAGACTCATACATTCATGTGGTGGATACGAGTAGAAGGACTATGGAGAGGTCGGCTGCGGGTAGACGAAGGAATGATGTAGATATGCCTCGGTGTGACCAGATTCGCAGGATCCAGGAGCGAGGCCTTGACCTACTACATGGTAACCTGGGTACCTAGGTAGATGACGGAATGTAATCGAAATGAGTGAAGAGCCATCGAGCTCCTGCACGCTTCTAGTTGAATGCACTGATGATGGTGTTGGGAGAGTTGAGGAGTGAGGTTTGTCGGTTGATGTGACTTTGGAGGGAAAGTCCGCAGTGGAGCCGTCGCGACCGAAGCTAACCTGAATGGTGTCGAACACGTGATAATCTTGAACATCGGGTTGTGAAGGCTACGCAGTGTGCGCTCTCGCTATGTATTCGACCCTTGGTTTGTACCCAGGACACTAAAGTCGTATCCAAAAGGCGTGTTGGCATCCTTGGATGCAACCTCAGAAGGGTTGCGGACCGATGCACTGTTGTGGAATTGAGCTAATGGGACGCCTAATCTGGACTTCCTGCCACCTGCGTCAGCTACTCCTTAGTCACTCTGACTACAATATCACTTCAGGAACGCAACCTGGGCAGGCTGCGGTTCAAAACTCAACGTATGGGGAGGAAACCAGCAGAGCACAGGAGTCAAGTCGGCAAGTATCGCAGTCCATTAATCGTCTATCCAAAATCGGTACGCTGTGTCTCTGGTATATCGCCCTCACTTGCCCGCCTCCACAGAACCCAATCTCAACTTCTTCGACGCTGTTGAACCAACCGAATTGGTTCGATCAGCAGCCACCGTCATTGGGGTCAGACCTACAATCCCATGGCGTTAGCTCTCGTCCTCATCGCACAGTTCGCGACATGTACACAGCCACTTACTTGAAAAACCAATCAGCGACCGTCTGAGTGCCGCCCAATGGACAGTTGTTGATGTTTTCTTTAAGTCGCCTTTTGCAGTCTTCTACAGCCAAGGTATGTCCTCCGCTGCTACCCTTCCATCCCACTTCGTAGTTCATCTTGATGCCATTGCACCTGGCCGGGGCGCATGCTGTCTTCGTTTGGCGATAGTTGAAATATCCCGCGAGGGTTAATGATTTACACAGGTCGTCAGCAGCATCAAGGAACGAATTCTTGTTGCAGTCGTTGAGGTAGGGCTTGCCGCTGCCATAGCAGCCGGCCATGGTGCTGGTGGCCGAAGCCAAAACTATGAGAGGAATAGAGAGCTTCATCGTGAAGAGTTCGATGAGAAGAGAGGCAAATTCGAGTGTGGTGGTGTTGTTGTTGTTATTGACTTGATGAGGATAAAGAGAGATGGAACAAAGAAGAAAAGCTGCTGGCTTTATACCTTATGCGACTGACTCCGACTGGAACGTGCTGTTTTTACCTGTCTTTCACTCGGGTTGCACGCATATCGACCGTCGCAAGAGCAAGGCTGGAATCCTGCCGGGTCGTGATCCTACACGGGAAGATGTAGATTGCGGGAAGTATGAGCCAATCCGCGTACAGGCAACTCTTGTGAAGGATTACGCTAATCATGGGCGTACGAGAGAACTGGGACGGTAGGATTGGAAAAAGACTTGTCCTCCGATGAATGTTTCTCAGCCAAGTATCGGGCGTAAGATAGTTCAATACACCAAGGTGTAGCTGTGGGCCAAATTACGCCCTGGTGGAGTAACGTCCACCCAGAATCCTTTCAAAACCGCTATATCCGAATCTTAAATGGGTAAACACGAGAGACCTGCTTAATGCGGGAAGAACCGACGCTACGAGAGGCTGAAGAGCAAGGATGACAACAGACGAGCGCCGCCTTACCGGTTCAGGTTGTATCTCCATCCCCATTTTGTGAACCTGCAGATTTTGCACCACTCTCATGGCCGAACAACATTTTACCGAGCGACCCTGAAAGTTGTATTAGCGCAATGTCTGCCTGGATGAGAGGAAGTTACGCCGGCTTACCATTCCTACAGTTTGGAGACCTCGAACAAGGCTGATTCCTGCAATGCTCGGCGCGTCAGCTAGCTCTCGGCGCATCAAACACCTGTTCTAGATTAGCCATAAAAGTAGTAGAAGGTATAAGTTATGCATATAACTATCACATGATGAACATGTGCGGTTCGTATCAATAAAACTACGGGGCTGTAATCCGCGCGGTACGCCTAAAGCTGTGGTGATGCACATTTTGCGTCTAGCCTGAGTCGAGAAATACAGTCAGAACTTCCGAGCCGCTCGTGGCGCGACATTCAACTTGAAGCTAATGCGTGAGGTGTTGTGGGCTTGGTCTGGCACATTGAGATTGATCGTCTCTGAGCCGTTTTGTGCCTGCATCTCAAGGGTCACCAACGCTTTCCTTTTACTCCGGGTATACTCATAGTGGTCTTCCAAAGGTTTTGAGAGCCTCTGGAGAAATCAGTTGCATAGTCGATTAACCCTTCATGAACAAATTACCGCGTTGGGAGGAAGGATCTCTTCGTCGGTATTTGATGGGTGACCAATTCGGGAGCATCTTGACCTGAATGGAATGCGGTGACCACTTCCTCCTCTTAATGTGCTCTTTTCCGTTTCCTGACATCCTTATGGGTAGGTAAAGCGGGCCTGTAGGAGCGGCAGAGGACCACCCTCACTTCAACGTTGGTACACAGATGCTCTGCCCTATCCTGAGGTTCACACAATCCACACCCTGATTCGCTCTTAAGCCCAGCAAAGCCTCAACACTCAATCCATTCGCCTCCGCAATCGCCCAACACGTATCCCCCTTCTCGACCCGCGCCTGCCGCTCCCCATTCCCACAGCCAGCAACATACGTGTCACTCCCATCACTCCTGTTCACAAGCTTAAACACCAGGAACAGGAATACCAGCACCAACAGCGCAAACGGCAACATCATACGCACAGCACTCTTGTTGCCCTCTTCTATCATCTCATCCTGCTCGCGCCGTTGTTCGTCGGACGGGGGCTGCGAGTGCTCACCCGTTGCACGCAGCTCGCCGTATCGGTTTCCGGGCTCGGATTCGTAGATGCGGCCGGATGCGTCGCGGAAGGTGTAGGTTTGGGTGTCGACGTCGTAGCCTATGCGCTCGAAGCCTGGGGGGAGGCGCTCGGCGTCCTGGGGGTTGTGTTAGTGGTCTGGTAGGAGATGAGGTGTAGAAGGGAAGTTACGCTATCCATGTCTGTCCAGCGACCCATCTTGAGAGGGCTGGGCTAGGTAGGGTGAGTTGTGAGGGTAAGTAAGATGCTGATTGCGATATGCTAGGGAGGCTGGTGGTTCTCCAGACCTCGGGATGATTATGGATGCGCGGCTACACTGTCGCTAATTTCGGGATCGCTACAAGAATCCAGGTATCATATGGCGCTGTCGCTTTTACTGCCAGTTGCGCAGGAAGCGAAGTTGGACGCAGGAGGGTACGTTGTACGCTGTGACGCGTGGCGGCGGCGCGGAAGAGACGTGACGACGGGATGTGTGGGGCCTTTCCGTGGCGTCTACGGGTGGATCTACAGCGTGCATCGGGCTGACCTAATGGGCGGGCGTTACTGCTACTTGTACACCGCAGCCAACTCACGGTAAATCATTCCATTACAAGCTTACAGGACCGATTATTGCATGATGCTCACCCGAACAAAGGTTTTTTCTGTAGGTCTAGATGAACCCTTTCGACTAGATAGCAAGAGGCAGCTGCTACGGCGAGTCGCATGCTTATAGGATGACGAACGCGCACACCCACTAGTGTACACCATTAACCTTAACCTTCACTTACATCTTTCTTGCTCATCCCAGATGTCCTGAAGCAATCTTGCCGTCTTTACACTGTGATTCGCAGCCAGATTCCAAATGCCATTGCGCTCAGAGCTCCTCTTCGGCACCACAGCACCATAAGCCAGCAATAGCACCACCATATCGATATGTCCTCCCTTGAGTGCATACCACAGCACTGGCATAGATGTGTCGTAGCCTTCCTTTCCTTGTGTGATCTGTACACCACTGCGGATAAGCAGCCTGGTAGCCACAAGCCAGCCATTTTCCACCGCCACTGTAAGACCCTGCCATAGTTCGTTATAGCCGATAGAACCCTTTTCATGATTACGAATTGCGTATTTCAGGGTAGGATCGGCTTGGAGCAGGTACTGAATGATGTGCGCGTGGCCGTATCGACAGGCTGAGTGGAAGGGCGTTGGCTCCAGTCGGCGTATGTAATTGATCGCATCCTCGGGATAGTAACTGAATCGTAGTACGTCCATTTCACCATTCCGAACTGCCCAGTCGATCCAGCCCCTCTTTGCTTCCCTGATCAGTCTTCCAGAGTAGCAATACTTCAGGTACCAGGACATGAGTGTAGGAAGGATAGTAGTACACTGCTCGAACATGCATGCGTTGATCGCGTTGTGCAGTTGTTTGCGCCTGTAGAAGCGTTTTTCCATACGCTCATAAACGAAAGAAGCGGAGTAAAGATGCCCATTGACCGCAGCGGCGGTAAGCGGCGTGCCGTAAAGCTCGCTACGTAGACCTACGTCGTATACCTTGCCAACAAGGAAACGAAGGGCAGGTTCACTATTGACAGCAGCGGCAGCAGCGAGCATTCCCACCGTATCTGCGCGGCCCATGTTCTTCCTGACCTTGACCGAGTCATCGAATGATCCCTGGCAGAGATATGCGAGAATGTCGTCAACCGAGAGTGCCGCTGACATGGCGTTACAGAGGGCCAGGCGGTAGCGTTCGCGCTGCGCTTGCGATTGATAATATGAGAATTCCATGAGGAAATTGACCGTGGCTTCCATGTGATCAAGAATGTACGTCGAGTGGCAGCGGGTGGGGCCCATCTTGGAGAGGATAGTGTACATATTCGGTGCGAGTAGACGCTGCTTGCGGTCGTCACTGAAGCTGCGGTAGAAACTTGCGGAGTATCGGCCAAACAT
The DNA here is from genome assembly GCF_023758065.1 of Alternaria ventricosa. Classification (NCBI taxonomy): domain Eukaryota; kingdom Fungi; phylum Ascomycota; class Dothideomycetes; order Pleosporales; family Pleosporaceae; genus Alternaria; species Alternaria ventricosa. The sequence continues at coordinate 1,530,729 of NW_026055683.1, read as the reverse complement.
GTCGTCGTGTATTGCGACCGCGAAGGCTTTGCAAACATGTCGTACTTGGACTGCCACAGCCCATCCGCGGCCATTGTATAGGTAGTCGCGCAGGTAGTTGTGTATGATAGCAGAGAAAATTTCTGCTGGGAGATCAAGTAAATTCATGATGGTGTCCGAAAGGTAGAGAGCTTATGGTGCAAGGCTTTACGACTGAGTTGTACTCATCGCTGCGCTGCCAAGCAATTTGCGCGTTTGCAATCGACAGGTATCAAGTCGCGTAGTCATCTGACTCCAAGTGCAGGATTGGCGCGCTGTTGCTGCGATCAGCTTTCAACCTTTGATCTTGTGCTCAAAGAGTGTCCACAGAGATGCCATGTGGTCCCAGTATCTCGACAGTACAGCCCGAGCGAGAATGTCTTCCAAGTGAACATCAAGAGGGTCTTCATGGTAGCGAGAACCACAACCAGATATCAGCAGAAATCTCCGAATTAACAGGTTCATATTGAGGAAATCAAGGGCCCACATGCGAATATTGCATCCTTTCGGGTACAATAGACCTGGTAGCAGTAGATCCAAGAAATACCTCAAGCTTTTGTTGTTGCATGCCCAGGTAGTACAAGAACGCTAAGCGTTCGGGGATAAGGGAGGTGACAAACGGTCTGCGTTGGCGAGGCTATCCGTCTCGGCATGATCCCTGCATCGTGAGGCGTCGTGTGCAGTCTAGATTGGGAGCCTGTACGTTCTGATGGCAGAGTGGATGTCAGGAGGCGCGGCGCTGTGTGATTGATGTCAACGATCAGCGGCTTCTGTATTGATGATGATGACCGTGCGGGGAAAAGCCGACGTTCGCGGCTTCCTAGTCGTCGCCTCACGCTTTCCAATTCCCAGAACATGTCAGGGATGCTACGATAACGCGTGGTAGGCGCACCTTCCCATCTAAGTTTCATCATTTACATGTCACGACACACAGATCCTATGAAGGATGCGTTTGATGATTGCATCTTTCAGCCACCTTCTAGACTCGGCGCGCGCAAACAAGAAGTTGAGCAAGCCATAGCGCGCCACTGAGGCTGTGCGCGCCGTCCACGTGTAGCAGCCAATCTGGCTGATCGACGTCATTCGCTCGACTTCCGGTATCCACCTGCATACTAAGCACGTACCAAGCCGGGTCAAGCTTGCCGAGCATTGATAAGGAAGGCGGTGGCCGCGCCTCACTTACTTGGCCACACTTCTACCACCGCCCCAAGTACATCTTTGTACTCAACCACCCCCAAACTCTACAACACCAAAACCGATGGGAGAACCCGACGACCCCTCTATACGCAGCTTCAAGTCTAAGGCAGCATCTGCACTTGGCTTGGGACGCAAGAAAGACACGCAGACCGACGTCCTTCCGACCCACAACCCCCACACGACCGCCCATCCTGGCCTAGATGGCAGCAACCCGTCGCGTAGTGCTAATGGCACCAGCGACCACAGCGAGAAGCCCGTTGCCAGCGATAATAGCTCCACAGACATCGACAATGGCAGCGTCAATACCGCGCCCGATGGAACGACGCCTCCCGCCATAGGATCCGAGAAGCGTCCGTTCTACTCGCTCGTGCGCGTCAAGAACGGAAGCCTCCGATTCATATCCCACACCAAGAATGCCATCACACACAGCTGGATCAATCTCCTGCTCGTCTTCGTGCCTCTTGGTATTGTAGTCAAGCTTGTGCACCTGAAGCCCGAGATTGTCTTCTCCATGAACGCCATCGCCATCATTCCGCTGGCTGGCCTGCTCGCACACGCGACCGAAGTCGTCGCTGCCCGTGTCGGAGATGCGCTCGGTGCACTGCTCAACGTATCCTTTGGAAACGCTGTCGAGTTGATTCTCTTCATCATCTTGCTCGCCTCTGACCAGATCGAGGTCGTGCAAGCGTCTCTACTTGGATCCATTCTTGCCAACCTGCTTCTCATTTTGGGCATGGCATTCTTACTCGGTGGTCTGAAGTATCAGGAGCAGGTCTACAACAACACCGTCACTCAGATGAGCGGTGTTATGCTGGCCCTCGCTGTAATGAGTCTTCTGCTACCCACTGCCTTCCACGCTGCTTTCGAGAACAACGCCATCGCCGATCACGAGACTTTGTCCGTCAGTCGTGGAACCAGTGTCATCCTCCTACTAGTCTACGGCCTGTACCTCGTCTTCCAGCTCAAGAGTCATCGTTATCTCTATGCTAGCACTCCCCAACATATCATTGACGAAGAGTCCCATCCTGGTGTCCTTGCCGGTGCTTTCGACTCCTCCAGCTCCGACTCTTCGTCCAGCTCCAGCAGTAGCGATAGCGACAGCTCCTCCAAAAACTCTGATGGCACTATGAAGAAGAAGGCCAAGCGTATGGTGAAGAGGCTTCGTCGCAAGTCTAGCGCTAGCTCCAAAGATGCAGATGCGCTCTCGGCCCTCAATTCGCCAGAGGGTGAGCTAAACCAGAGTCCTTTCGATTCGGAGAGAACCAATAGCGTCGCCACTGCCAACAACGCAGCTCCTATTACTTCTCGCCGACACTCATTCGATGTCATGAGTGGTGACGAGGCCGATAACGATCAATACGTCCCAGTCGTTCGTGACTTCGAAGTCGCTTCGCAAACTTCGCGCTCGGTGACGAAGAAGGAAAAACGTAGGCATAAGAAGAGCAAAAAGGACCGCCGTGATCGCAACAAGGTCGACACCATTCCCGAAAAGGAGGTCGTGCCGAATGAGCCCACGCCCAAGGTTACCTTCGCTGAGGAAGTACAGAACGACAGTGCCACTACTATGAACTCGAACCCTCGCAGATACAACCGGCCTGCTCTTCCTTCGTTGCTCTCCAACAACGTCTTCTCGAACCCTCAGAACCTCGCCCCACTTGGCGGTCCTGCACCCAATATTCGTATGGCAGCACCTCGCGACAACACAGCTCTACGTGCACCCCTCCGTCGATCCAAGTCTCTCCCAGACCAGATTGGCCGCGCCGACTCCACTGGTGGTGCAGTCAAACACCCTGCTGTCTCTCCACAGGCTGCCATGGCTCTCAACGAGGATGACGAAGACGATGAAGCACCTGACATGTCTATCAAAGCTGCTATCTTCATGCTTCTGATCAGCACCGGTCTCGTTGCTGTCTGCGCCGACTTCATGAGTGACGCTATCGAGCCCATGGTTGAGAGTTCTGGTATTAGCCAAGCGTTTATCGGTCTTATCATTCTTCCCATTGTTGGCAACGCTGCAGAGCACGTCACTGCAGTCACTGTCGCGATGAAGAACAAGATGGATCTTTCTATCGGTATTGCTGTCGGCTCTTCCATCCAGATCGCTATCTTCATCACACCTGTCATTGTTATCCTCGGTTGGATCATGGGCAAGGAGATGACACTGTACTTCAACATCTTCGAGACTGTTGCACTATTCGTCACAGTTCTGGTGGTGAACTTCTTGGTACTGGATGGTCGCAGTAACTATCTCGAAGGTAGTTTACTGATCGCTGCCTATATCATCATTGCGCTGGCCAGTTTCTTCTACCCCGACGGTTGTGAGGCCAGTGCCATCGGTGGCAACGAGGACCGCTGCAACAACGGTGAGGTTGCCCGATTGGCGCAGGGCATGGTCAAAAGGATGATTGGCATGTAGCGCCAACATCGATAGTCAAGAACCTTGAAGCCTGAGTAACATCGGATTTCAGCATGAGTTCTTGGTCTATGCGGTTGCTTTTGTGATCAGACGGTTGAGTGGCATGGTGTGATGTCCGCTCCCGTATAGAGACTTTCCAGAGCGTCTCATTTCTTTCTATTGCGATAGCATACAGTCCTTACAGACACCTAATATCTTATTACCTCAGGGGTCCTCAAATTGAAACATACTATTGGTTCAGATGAGCCTGCCTCACACCACTGCCAGTGCCTTTTCCGTGCGTGTTATGAATTCCGTGATCGTGACTCTCTCAGATCCAATGCACTTGTTGCTGATGTGAGGAAAACCAACCGCGCCAGTCGAGGGGTCATTTTCGGGCGCCCTGCCAAGAGATTTTGGCGTCTGCCTAACCCGCTCCTTTGACATACAGGGAACACTTAGCGAACTCAGCCACCAAGCTTCGACGCTCTCTGCCCTTTTCGCTGCTGATCTTTCAACATGTATATCGTGCATTCTGTCGATCGAGGGTCGAACAAAAGCCCGAAGTCATCCTCGCATCGCGTCGAATATCGCGACACATCCCGTCTACAAGATCCCTGCTTACCTGCAAGTTGACGAGCCGATACAGCGCAACTCTGTCCTTTTGTATGCATAGTACAGCATGGTCAGTCGCGGTGGTCGTTCGAAAGGTTGCGCAAATTGTCGTCGTCGGCGTGTGAAATGTGGTATGTCCGTTCACCTGGTCAACCTTTGCGGAGACCTGCTGCATGTGCTGACATGACAAGACGAAAACCGCCCCGAATGTGGACAATGCATCAAGCGTGGACTCAAATGTCAAGGACCCAAAGATCTAACTTGGATCAACGAGAGTATCACGTTGGAAAGCAAGCCGACAAACACAACCCAGAACGCAATTGTCAAGATAGCGAGTCCGAACCAGCTATCTCTCGCAGCCTTTGAAGACGATATCTGCTTAGCATATACGCGAAAAAACCTGCTACGCGGTGGACCTGTTGAGATAGCCTGCAACATGATCGAGAGCCATGCCGCATCCATGAGAAATGACGACCCTGGCCTTGATTTATTGCGAAAAGGCATAGTGAGCCTGTCTACCACCTTCTTCGGTAGCCAGCATCGACAAAGTGACATCACGACTAAAGGCTATCAAAAGTATGGGAAGGTGCTGCGACAGCTCAACTCACATCTTGCTCGATCAGAGCTTCAGACGACGAACGAGACACTCCTCACGGCCCTGTCATGCATGCTTCTCGAAATCTTTTTACCTACTGGACCAACAAATTTTCTGAAACACCTGCGAGGTCTCGACGCCATTGCAATGCTACGAGGCCCGCCCAAGGAGTCTGAAGGCATCAACGCTATCATCTTTCGGGGCCTGCGCATTCTTTCCATCGTTGGGGCACTTGCGGAATCCAGGCCCTCCATATACGCTACCGAAGAGTGGAAGCGAATTCCATCTGCGCATTCCAACGAGTCGGGACTCTTCCAACACCACGTTTTCTCCATCTTGGCTGACTGCACCCGCCTCATCAGCCAGCGAAATGCTCTACTGCACTCGAAAGCATGTCCAGAGAGCTTTGAATCCTTGCTCACTGAAGTGGAGGATGTGCTTAATAACTTGGAAGCGCTACGTCCGTTCTGGGAGGTCTTGAACCGGAATCAACTAGCTGAAACGACTGAGCGATCTTACATGGCGAAGACACTGGGAGTGGCAAACCACGTCTCCGCAACAGCATTGATGCTTTACAACACCGCATACATATGCGTCATTCAGATCAAAGATTCACTATCTCCATCGCCTGTCAACGCCGCATTGCGAAACGCCGCCGCGATGAAGATCGCCAGATGCCTGGAATTGAAAGAGTACGAGCAGCGTGAAGGTGCACCGCAGTCCAATACTATAGCCTTCGTAGCTATCAAGGTAGCCTGGCAAGCTTTGGGTGGGTTCAACTCCCCGGAAGGACAGCGCTTAGCACATACTGTCAAGTCTGCCACCAATTCCGTCTTCTCACGAGCATCTACGCTGTCTGATGCGTCGCCCTTTGCCCATTATGTTGAAGAGTCGCTATTCTCGAAATTCCTTGGTAGGATACCTCTTATAGCACCGGATGGCGCGGCGTGTGTTGGAAACGAGTTCGGCTTGTGGCCTGATGGGCCTCCAGGGGTCATCGAATTCAGCATGCAACAGCTAAGCACGCCCTCCTAGTTCTTTTCAGAGACCACACTCGCGCCGCTCTAGTGTGGTGCAGCTACTGTATGTAGCCGGTACGAGATTAGCAGCGGTCGACAGGAATCCATCCTTAAGATGCGATGTCGCAGTACATTACACGGACACGCCACTCCCAATATACATCAGAAGACTTCTTCCACCGCCTTCTGGACCTCTATATTAATTTCGCGGCATGTCACGCGGCTCCACATGGCGTGTTTCCAAGCTTCCCCGGATTTAGACATTAGCCGGCGGGAATCTGAGAAATGAAACGCGGCGAATTTACATCTGAACGCGCTCCGGGCGAACGGCGCATCTTCATTGATGTGATGTCAATCCAAGAGGATCTTGAGCGACGTTCAACACAGGCGGATCTGGTTCCCTGGGTGTTCGCATTGACACAGAGTTCATGCCTCACCTAGCTTGGCCAGAACATCGGCACACTGACAGGTGTCACCAAACATCCGAGCTTCTACTATAGCAACTACCGGACAGGGTTTCTCGCCGCCTCCGATGACCCGGTTCAAGCAGTTTAAGCATGTCGTCTACCATAAACGAGCCAAGAGCCCCTAAGCTTCACGGGAATGACCTCAGGACAGCGGGCGGGGCCTTGGCGTTTATACATAAGATGGAGGGCATTGGCCTACAATGTGAGCAGTTCGAAACATCAGTCGTTCAAACAGTCGTTCTTTCATCAACATGGGTGTCAAGTCTTTCATTGTCGCGGCCTTTGCTGCGGTTGCCATCGCTGGACCGATTCCCGAACCCCTCGACATGATGAAGCGGGCTGGGCCTGCTGCCGGACAAGTCATCACCAAGTGCGCCAACCCTGGTCAAATCGCCCTTGCCTACGATGACGGCCCATCTCAATACACTCAGAAGCTCGTCGACACTCTGACCGCTGGTGGAGCTAAGGGTACTTTCTTCGTTACTGGATCGCTCTACGGTATGCACATGCTCCATGTCCTACCATATGAAACCACCATCTAACAAGAACAGGCTGCATCTACAACCAAAAGAGCGCCCTCCAGAACGCCTACAAAGCGGGTCACCAAATCGCGTCCCACACCTGGTCCCACCCCTCGAACTTCGGTTCCCTCTCCACCAACGACCTCACGTCGCAAATGACGCGCCTCGAGCAAGCCCTCGTCAACATCATCGGCGTAAAGCCCACCTACATGCGCCCGCCTTACCTCGCCACCGGCGGCAACGTGCTCCCCACGATGAAGACCCTCGGCTACCGCGTCATCACCGACGACGTCGACTCCGGCGACTGGAACGGCAAGACCCCCCAGCAGAGCCAGCAGGTGTTCCAACAGGCTGGTACCAGTGGCAACGGCCACATTCCTCTCATGCACGAGACTTATGCCAGCACGGTTAACACGCTTACCCCGTGGTTGATTAACTGGGCGAAGAACAATGGTCTTAAGATGGTTACGGTTGCTGAGTGCCTCGGTGATGCTCAGGGTGCTTACAAGAGTGGTACTCCTAACGGTCAGGGTACCTGCTAGATCCGTTGAATCGGGGATGAGCTGCTGTGCTGCATGTACTTATCGCATTGCTCGATGCGGAAGGAATGGCCGGTAGGAGAGAATGTTGGTGAACTTTGATTAGTGTACATATTTACTTCTAGAAAGACGCTTTTGCGAGAACAGGATTTCTGCTTCAACCACATGTTTATGATTTCGAGCTTCCCGAGGTCGTGTCTGACAGATCACGTGCCCTGACGGTGCCTTCCTTCCCTACCTAGGTAGGTAAGTAGGTGCGTCATCACTATCCGTGCACCTCTTCTCCCCACCAACGAGTGCGACTTCATCGACGAACGATCATTATGCCTTCATCTATTCCAGATGCTGCATACGCTCCCACCTTCCCGAATACTCCTCCGGTGGTGCGAAACGCGCTTCCATATGGCTTTGAACACACTGCACAGCGTGATGTCTCTCGCCATGCGCGGCATGATATCCAGCAAACCTCCCTTTACCTTAATCACCTAGATTCTGAAGTTCTCTCATCTTATCTCGACTCACTCACTCTCATCTGGGACTCTCTCACCCACAAGCGCTCTTGCCGAAGTCAGCTTCTAGGCGACTCTATGCCTCGCATATAAGACTTCTTTTCCTCAACACCATCTCTGGATTTCTGCACCCCACTGGGTTAACTTCGACTAGCCCTTCAACGACTACCTTCCAGCAAAATCATGATGGATCTGTTGGACCTTCCGCCGGAGATCTTCCAGAAGATCATCGCCAACCACGTTAAGAGTGTTGGAGTCAGCAAGGCATGGAGGCGCCGCGATGTCTGCAGTGAGTGTCATCTTATGAACTCACGACATCAACTTATTGGATCTAGAAACATTCGCCGCCTTCCTCTCTGAAGAGTGCTTTGGCAGACAGCCTATGACCAAGTACGCGGACCCGGCAGCCAGACGATTACTCTGCCGGCACGCAGAGCTGTTCTTTTCGTACCGATGCAGAAGCTTGTACGGAGCTCCGAAACTCCTACCCAGTCTCGTTCGCAACGTCGTTGAAAAATTCATGACTACTACATCACAAACATCGGAGACTGACCGGGCAGCCTACACGGACCGGGTTTGCCACGCCATCGTCAATCACCTTCCTAAGGGCCGGCTGTTCCAACTCGCCACCAAACCCACCCTCCTCATGTGTGACAAATTCGCCAGCGATCCGGTCGAAATCTTTTGCTTAACGATCGCCATCTTGATGAAAGACAAGGAACTTGTCTCCCACTACCTCTCTCAAGGCGTCTCCGTATGGAACAGCACCGAAGTCTTTGATATGCCTCTCACTGTCGCTGCAAAACTCGGAGCTGTCGACTTCGTGGCTCAGCTCTTGAAGCACGCAAAGAGCAGTCTTACAAAGTCAGCGAAGGCCAAGTCGATGATGCAGCTTCGATACACCCTCGATATCACTACCACTTCTGGACACTGGGATGTTGCCATTATCATTATAGACTGGTGGTTTCAGCATCTTCGTAAGCCTGTACCCAATCAGATAGCATCGTGGGTCATGAGGGCTACTAGTGCTCCTACGACTGAGTTTCTCCACCGCATAATGGACCATAACCATACCCCCGCAACGAAACGCCAGCTAGTGGAATGTCTCTACTATTCTCACATGAAAACAGAGAATGATGCCATGAGCCGTCTCGCTGGGGCTTTGATCGATCGAAATCTCTTGGATCCTTCGAAATTCTATCTGAATCGTTCAGCCGCAGTCTCCAGCTCCGGCTCTCTCTTGACCCTAGCAGTTGAGAGAAGCGACATAAAACTTGCTACAGGGTACCTGAAGCTTGGTCTGAGTCCAAATGGTCTGCGAAACCCAGAAGGCAACCTCGAGCATCCTCTGGTCCGAGCCGTGGAGAAGAGCGACGAGGCCATGGTCAAGTTCCTCCTTGATCATGACGCCGATCCAAAGCCAGCGCAACGTTGGATTGTCAACGGTCCTGAAAAGCCCGTCACGAGCTTTCTGGAACAATTACGTCGTGTCAGGCTACGAGGAAAAAGGACCACCGAGAGCATTGCAGCACTGATACGCCAGGCCGCCAAAGCCAAAGACCGGAGAAGGAAATAGGCTTTCGCCGACGCCTAGCCATGTTCGACAACATCTCCAGCACTCATATGCAGTATGACGGTTTTGCGATCCATGACAACTGCGACAAGAGTTCTTCCCTTGGGATTCTGCACATCATTTGCGCTCTCTCAAATTCTCACGTTTCTGCTCATGTCCCGGGATGTCTCTGACGTCTCAAAAGCTATTTTCTTCTTCTGCCGTCCTTACCTTTCTATTCTCAGCATGCGAATCCACGAATCCATCAAACTCAACAAAAGTACTTGCTTTCTTCTTTTCTTTGTCCACGCGCAGTGGGCTTCAACTCTCACTCTCCATAGCTTTCATCAATGCAATACACCATCCACCTCTGACAAACACTCTACCAATTGCGCTACTGTGACCCACAATCCAGTTAAAGCACCCTATTTAGGTGAGAAACTGAACATCGTGAGGCCTGAATTAACGCTACATCTTCTCAGTCGCCTGTTGTTGGCCTGATATAGGCTGCACGCTGCAGGCCTGTTCATTGTTTTCCTTGTATGAGGCGATAGCCTGCCTGGAGTCCCGGACGCAAATTGACAATGAAGGCTCACAGGCGGGTCACAATAAGTTCAAGCAGATGAAGTTTTTGAACTTTACAATGGATATTTCTGTCGCCAGCCTACTCTTGCAGACCAGGCGAACAATACTGTTACAAAGCCAATGCGCACTTGTCCATGCTACAAAAGCCACGACACCATACGCATGCTTACGTCTAGAGTGGAATGAAACCCTTTGAATCATCGCCAAGCACTCCTCCATGTCATAAAACCATGCCACAATGCACCTTGGAAAGAAAAAAACGAGATCGATAAAACTACATCTTCAGCCACCATCACCTCCTGGCATCCAGGTCCTTGAAAGTCGCTGGGCTGGGAGGAACCAATGGGCCCTTGACACCATCGTTGCCTTGCGGCTCGATGTATCCAGGCGCCTTGCCATACTCACCAGAGAAGTACTTGTGGAAATCTTGGCTGTCCTCGAAGGGACGGGGTCCAAGTAGCCTGATCATGTCTTCGCGGCCGAGCATCTCCTTCTTGAGGAGCTCCTCTGCTACGAGGCCGACTTCGTGCTTCTTCTCGGTGAGGAGGTCCTTGCATTGCTTGTAGGCTTCGTCGACGATGCGCTTGACCTCCATGTCGATGTTCTTGGCGGTGTCTTCGGAGAAGGGCTTGGTGAGTTGTTGGCCCTCGCCGTCTTCGAAGTAGATGTATCCGATCTTCTTGCTCATGCCCCATTTGCTGACCATGGCGGTGGCCATGGCGGTCACCTTGCGGAAGTCGTCGGATGCGCCGGAGGTGACGGTGTCGAAGTGGAGCTCTTCAGACACACGGCCACCTAGTGTCATGGCCATGCGGTCCATCAGCTGGTTGACGTTCATGAGGTATGTGTCGCCGTTGGGGAGGTACTGGGCGTATCCAAGAGCGCCTTGGCCACGGGGAATGATGGAGACCTTCAGGAGAGGGTCGGCCCACTTGAAGTACCAACCGCAGATAGCGTGGCCGGCCTCGTGGTAGGCGACGGTCTTCTTCTCCTCGGGCTTCAGGACGAGGGACTTCTTCTCGAGACCTCCGATGACACGCTCGATGGCTTGCTCGAAGTGTACCATGGCAACAGTCTCGGCATTAGCACGGGCAGCTACGTATTGTTAGTAGATGTGCGATTACGAGGAGCGTCACTACGTACCAATCAAAGCAGCTTCGTTGACACAGTTGGCAATGTCGGCACCAGAGAAGCCCGGTGTCAAAGCTGCTAGCCTACCCTTCAAGAATTCCATGTCTTCGTTGGTGACAATCTTCGCCAGATGGACACCGAAGATCTGTCCTCGTCCGTCCATGGTAGGCTTGTCGATGCTGATGTGCCTGTCGAAACGACCAGGTCTCATAAGCGCTTTGTCCAATACATCAGGTCGGTTAGTACCAGCCAACACAACAACTTGCTCAGTGGTGTTGAATCCGTCCATCTCTGTCAGGATCTGGTTGAGAGTAGCCTCGCGCTCGTCGTTGCCACCGCCGAAGTTCTGCTTCGATCGGGCACGACCAATAGCGTCGATTTCGTCAATGAAGATGATGCAAGGCGTACTCTTGCGCGCATTGGCGAACAAGTCGCGGACACGCGATGCACCAACACCGACGAACATCTCGACGAACTCAGAACCACTGACACTGAAGAAAGGAACGCCGGACTCTCCTGCGGTCGCCTTGGCAAGAAGCGTCTTACCAGTACCCGGGGATCCAGATAAGATAGCACCACGAGGGATCTTGGCGCCGAGCTTCTGGAATCGACTGGGGTCTTTGAGGAAAGAGACGAACTCCATGATCTCTAGCTTGGCCTCGTCCATACCGGCGACATCTGAGAACTTGACCTTGACGTCCGTCTCGTGGTTGAACTTCTTGGCGCGACTCTTACCCATGCCGAACACACCACCGCCTCCGCCAGCGCCGCCTCCCGCACGTCTTGTAAAGTAGAAGAGCGCACCAAGGACGAGGATGGTGGGACCGAAGGACAAGAAGGTGCCGAACCAGGAGATCTCGCTCGAGTATGCCACGGGTATGCGTTCGGAGCTTGGGATGCCTAGCTCATACTGCGCGTCGTCCATCTTGCGCTCAAAGGCCTCGACGGAACCAATTGTGAAGTAGTAGTAGAAATTCTGGTTTACGGAAGGCGAGTCGGGGTACATGGACGATACGGCCTCGCGGTGCAGGTAGACCTTCGCTCTGTTGCCGTTCAAGATGACGATCTTCTCCACCAGACCCTTGTCCAGGAAGGTCGTTCGGAACTCCTGCCATGTTATCTCCTTGGAGTTTTCGCTCGGGAAGATGGTCTTGTATGTGAGGTATGCGAGGAAGGCGCTGATGAGGATCGTGTTGGTGTCCATACCGCCGCCGAACATGGGCCCCACTGGTCCACCAGCTCCGCCAGCGCCACCCTTGGATCCCTTGCCTGGGCCTGGGTCGTGTGCACCCGACTTTTGCTGTGGTTCCTCGGAGCCGTCCTTGAACTTCTGCTGATGTTGGTCCGCCGCCTTGCGTGCCATATTGGTTGTTAACCGCGAGATCTTGGCCGCGGTGGCCAGATCCAGCTTCTCGCCTCTCTCCAGCTTGTCCATCTCCTGTCGCAGCTCTGGTGGTATTCCAGTGCGCTTAATCTCGTCCATTGCCTCCTTGATGTTCTGCTTCTGTGACTTGGGGACGCCCATCGACACGAACGAGACTAGTTGATCCAGCATCTTCTCCTCCTCTGGCGTAAGTTTGGCCATTTGAGGCTCTCCCTCCTTCTTTCCAGACAATCTGAACTCAGGCTTGTGAGGCGTGCCGTCCTTCTTCGCTGGCTCGTCATCCTTCTTCTCCTTGGGCTCCTCCGGGGGCCCGGTCGCAAACCTCCGCACTCGTTGCTGGGTATATATGCATTGTGGTATCGGTGCTCGTGTGCGTAATGTGCGTGGTGCCCTCGTGGCAACGTTGAGGCAGGGTCGGGATAGGCGCGCTAGGTTGCCTGGGCGGCGGAGGAGTGTCGACATGGCGGCGGAACAGAGGTGCCGGGACTGCGGGGTGGGGTATAATATAACAATGGAATGGGATATGTGACAAGTAAAGAAGAGTGACTGTATTACCGCGCCTGTTCACTGCCTCGGGCTGGCAGTAGAAGAATGTCTTGTGGCGGGTGCGCTTCGATGGCGAAAGCTAGGATATGACAGAATCATCGAAGTTCTACCCATGCCACCGACACGCCGACCGCCTTACTAAGCGGGGCTGCCTGCCCGCATTACGCGTGAACATGTGCCAGAGTCTAGAACCACGCCTTGACTCGATTGTTTCTTTTGCTTTTGAGCTCTTATATTTCCGCCTCAATGCTCTACAAGAATGTGCGGTACGTGTAGACACCAATTGCCTCCTTCTAGAGTAGGTTCCCTGCTTCGGTCCGACCGCCACGCGTATTCATCTCCATGTCCAAGAGACGCGCAAGTAGGAATTCAAGTGATAATACAGTAAAGTCTCTGATCAGCGCACTACAATACATGTGACATCCAGATCTCATGTAAAGTTCGCACCCGAACAACTCCGTCAAGCCACTGCATGTAGATCATGCAGATGCACGATACATGCACCGACCGACTAGTTCCATCATCCATCCTGGCCCGGGGCGATTACCATGGGTCGTCAGCCCGCAGCTATAGCGCACGAAAGCACCAACCTTATTCACACGCAGTCAGCGCCATGTTTATTCATCCGGGCCGGTATAATAGACACACAAGGTCTTCGAACTGCCAAAGACTTCCATTTCCCAATCAATCCCACCATAGCAATGCGTCGCTCTGTCATAACCTTCGCTGCGCTCACGTTCTCCTCTCTCATATCCGCCCAAGCACCCAATGCTTCAAACGCTACCTACCTGACTGCACCTGCTTTAGTCACCACACCTGAGAACACCACCACCATTCAATGCTGGCGCCTGAAATACCCTTTTACAGTATCTACAACAGCAGGGACCGCGGGAAGCCGTGCCATAGCATTAGGCAATGTGACGAGTCTAGGCTATGTCATCCAGCCACCGCGATTTGACGGCGGATTGCATAATGCGCCTACAACACAGTGAGTAGATTGGCTGTACGCTGAGCTGCGCTGACACTTTGAAGAATCGTACACTTCCTATCTGGACTCGCGCGTATCACTTTACCCCAGGACCCGTCTCAGGAGCTGTGGTTGCCTGGGGGTAAGGGCGGTCTGGTGGTCGCTGCGGATACAACGGGCAAGGGACACATAACGACTTATCCGAGTGACCAAGACACAGTCGCCATTACTGCACCTTTTGACGATGGTGTGGTTCCACAGTATGAAGTGATCAACGAAGGGCCGTGTATGGGGCGACAGACGTTCATCTAGTAGACTAGGAATGCGATGCGATTGAAAAGAAGGTGCATGTTGGTTGTACAGTCTATTCGTTGGCTCGATGCAAAGAGAATTGTAGTGTTCCGCTTCCTTCCTCCAACTCCTGGTGCTATACACCCTCCTTCATCTCTTATTATACATCCGCTTACTCCTCGTCGCCGAACATGGCACGGCCAGTCTTGGAGTTGAGGAACTCGTTCCTGATGTCATTGTCAGCCTGCCATTCAATGCACCTTTACCCATATATGATCCTGCTGTTCCTGGTAACATCCATTGACTCACCTCTCGATAGCCCACTGCATGGTACCGTATGCGATAGCCAGAGGGGGGATGAAGTAGAGGACCTGGTTCCTTGAGCGGCGCATGACGTTCCAGAAGCCCTTGCCGATGAAGGTAGCCATAGGGCGCTGTCGGTTAGGGCTCAAGGCGTAGGTGACGACGCCCTTGCCGGGGCGGCCACCACCCTCGTAGGGGTTACCCCATGAGCCGATGTGCCAACTATGCCACTGTCAGCATGATCTCCTTCCTACTCCGATGGGTGTGCGATGCGAGGCGGGTCGAAGAACGGATTCTTTTGGGGAAGGTGGCCGGGGCTGCGTGCGGGTGGAGCGCGGACGTACGTGGTCTTGGTCTTTGCGAGGGTTTCAGACGGTCCCATAGCCATTTTGACGGTGTGAGAGTTGCGTGTGGAGGTGCAATGCGTGGGCGGCGGCGTTGACGTTGCTGTCAGAAAGCTGCGAGCGGTGCTGGGATGCCAAGCCTTTCCTGCTAGCACCGAATGCGGCAAGGCGCGGCAAGAGCGAATAACACCAACCTGATTGGCCCCTCACCCCCGATACAACCCTCTCGAACATTCACCTTCTTATTACCGGGCTGGAGGAGCTTTCACATGACGGCGACTACCTCGTGATGTATGGTCACTTATCCAAGCCCGTAATCACGCGGCTGCGAATGTTCCTACGCGTCTATTGGTCTGGACCGTCGACGCAATATCGTAAGATCAAACCGGATAGCCATCACAGAAGACAACGGAAACCCAGGATTGGAGTGCGCATCTGGACCTTGAAACTAAGTTGTAGTTGTATCCGACCACAGTTCCAATAGATCGGCTATCATTGCGTCAGCGACGGCATACCCGCGTTGCAGCACGCTACGAAACAAATCCAAGACCTCGTGCATGTCATGAGCATCCCGGACACGCGCTCCTGCGACCCTCAAAGGAAAAAGCAGTAGCACACCCGCAACCCCATTAGCCAGCAACTTGCGACTCAGGCAAAGGATTTGACGCATGTGCCACTCGACCTGAGAGCGAGCTAGAATCGGCGCACATGGTGCTATTGGCTTGGTCCAATGTACATGATAGTCGTAAGTGCCCGAAAGGTAGATGCTAATGGCGTGGTAGTATATGTGAGCCACGAGAAGCTCTGAGTCTGATGCGCCTGATGCATGCTGCCAGCAATTGCTGAGCTCCCACCATTCATGCAAGGATTGCTGAAGTAGCAAGCCTTCAGCAGCAAGGTACTGTGCACGCTCAGCTTGCATTTCCTCTGTCAGATGATCTGCTTCAAATTCACAGAAGTGGATAGCACGTATACTCAACTCCGAAAAGCTGGGCAAAATGTCGAAGAGCGCTTCTTTCGGGTGCCAGAGTGCTGCACCTTCGCCACTCCAGAGCTCTGCTAGTGCGGTAGTCCACACAGGCTGACTGAGAAAAGTCGGTTCAGAGTAGATCAAGGCCCTCGATATCTCGAATATACGGGCTGAAAGGAAGAAGTTACGCTTCTGTGTATTGTCTTGGTCTTGAAGAGCAAGGCATGAAGGTGGTTGGAGCCGCAAGATTGCGCAAGTCCCGTGCAGGAAGTGCGAGAGCCAGTTGGTCCCGCTGGCATCGCACATTAGCTAAGCCATGTTAGCCGTTGTCACCTCCTATATGGGGTTGGCGCTTACCTCGAAAAGGCCGAGCAGAAAGGTCGTCCACAGTGTTGATGGATCGTCCGCAAACTTGTTGTGGGTAATGCGGGCTTGGACACTTCTCACGGATCCTACGTAAAGCTGCATCGCGCTCTGGCGTTCTCCAGGGTCCTTGGTCCCTGAAACTTCCCACTGGGTCCGTTGACATCGGTGCAAGGCGGCTACTGCACAGAGAGCATCCCTCAGAGCGATCGAAGAATGCATCATGCTTTTCAACTCCTTTTGCAGTAGTAGACCACCACTGGAAAGGACATTCATCGGTAAGAAGGAGCTGAAAAAGTACGCCATGTTTTGCTCAGTTCTCCCTGGACTAATTGGCGATTGTGGCTGAAGCTGCTTCTCGGCCCCCGGGTTGACGAAGACAAAACTCGAAACTGCCGACCTCGTGGGCACCACACACGCTTGTCTTCTCCCTTTGCAGTAATCGCAAGGAACGCCGCCGTTACACTATAACCAATTAGTGCTGGCAGACTTGGTAGGGTTGAATCACTTGCTTTGATTTTGCGCTTAACACAGGCTTCGCACCTTTTCCGTCTAGCCTTACGACCATCATACGGCCCGATGCTGGGTGACATGTGTGGCGCTTGTGCGAAGGTAAGATGTGTAGCGACAGAGGCAGATTGCTAATGCAAGGCAAGCGATGAGGTGTCGTCTATCACAGCACCGGGGATTTGCAGGATGTCGTAAAAAGATGCTTTGGGAAGTGGTATCGCGTCGCTGAAGGACGAAGTATACGAGCAACGGGCCCACTAGAGGCGGTGCCAGCTAACTTGACCATGTTAGGAAATGAAATAACGCATCTAGACTTCCTTGGGACTAGAGGCCAATGGCACCGACAAGCCGCCGAGCGATGTCATCTCCACTACCCATGTCGGTCGAAAATGCGGCTCTGCTGCACTAGCACTAGCAAGAGAACCGGAGTATAGTTGTATCCACTTTCATGTCCGCTTTTGGTCACGATAGAGCGTCCGGAGGAGGGTCGAGCATCTCATGCAAGTAGATGCTAACACCCAGCCAAAACTATAGATACCACTCCTGCACTCGAAGAATTTGGTTCTCAGCACCTTCCTCTGCATTCGCTTCCAACTCTCAAAGATCCCACATACTATCTCCACCGTCATCAACTATCGAAATCATGGGACTTCGCACCTCAGTTCTGCTGGTACTTCTGGCATCCTCGCCTGGCCTTACATTTGCCAAAACTACACTTCCAATCGTCGCCTCTCATCATCAAGATGTGATGATTGCTTCCGCCTCACTGACCGACCATACTCGCTCAGATCCATACGCGAACGATGGCCGCCTTCGGTCTATCATGGTATCCGGCTTCTACCCCACCACCCAATGCCGTCGCAAAAAGATCGAACCCTACATGCCTCCCGCAACGGCATCTTTCATGGACACCAAATTCGGTGCATATGGTCTTCCCAACGGCAGCTTCCAATCACTAGACCTCAAGACCTGCATGACTCTAGCGAAACGAGGCGGTTGCTCGAAAGACTTGCCAGTTGTGCTCTTCTCAGGCGCACTCGCTACATCTCGACACCTGTACAACGCGATGCTCCAGAACATCGCGGCTACTGGTTACATAGTGCTCTCCATTGACCATCCCTACGATGCAGATATGGTTGAGTTCCCGGGTGGCACCATAGTGACGGGTGTCGATATTGAGAGCGATGCCGAGATTGAGCTTGCACTCAACACACGAGTCGCCGACATCGAATTCGTCTCCAAGCAAATGAAGAACGCCTCAGCCATCATGGAGCTACTCCCGGGATATGTGAGCTCCAAGAAAGCGCCCAAAATGGCTGTTATCGGACATTCCCTAGGAGGCGCAGCAGCTGCCAGCGCGATGATGTCAATGACTTCCCTCAAAGGCGGAGTCAACCTCGACGGCTCCATGTTCGGTTCTGTGTTAACGACCGGCTTCAACGGCCCCTTCATGCTGATGGGTCACGAAAACAAGACACAAGAGACTGATCCCTCCTGGAAGACCATCTGGCCAAACCTCACTGGCTGGAAGAAGGAGTTTGAAGTCAAGCGCTCAGCGCACTACAGCTTCTCGGATCTTCCCTTGGTCATTTCTGCATTGGGTCTGGATGGGAAGTTGCCAGCGCAGGTTGGAGAGCTTCTGGGTTCTATTGAGGGTCGTAAGATGACGGGCCTTACGACTACGTATGTTGAGGCTTTCTTGGATATGGTATTGAAGGGTGGGAAGGGAAGTGCCTTTACCAAAGCTGGCGGTCGGTTCATTGAGGTTGAGGAGGTGGCTTAGGCGATGAGGAGGAGGATGCGATTGGAGCTGTACCTTGGTTTGGGAGGTACAAGCGACGATGTTAGTATTCTATAGTTATGCCGATAGTTCTTCATTATTAAACCGTAGTGGCCTACCTGAACCTGTCTTAATATCGAGTACTTGGTCATAAAGTATACCAAAGCACCATCCCAACGACCAGGACGAACCAAGATCAGGCTGCTCTCTTGGTCAAAGGCGCACTCTATCGTCGTTGCTGTGTTGCACCTGAGTAACCCCTTACTCACAAGAATCGCGTCTAGGGTTTGCCTAATTTGGTGTTAGCGCCGTTGCCGTGCACGAATCCCGGTCTTCAGCAGAACTTCTTTCACGCCACGCATCTCTAACAGCAATAGCGCCCACCAACTCATCAGCTCACCTCCATGATGAGGCTGCCAAAGCCAACCACAAAGCAGCTCAGTTCTGGTGCGCGCGTACCTACTCCAACAACGCATCCGTCCCTGGTTCCCCCTCGCAGCAGATTTAGGAAGAAAAATGCCCCAAAACACTCAAGGTTGCGCACTTTCGACGATAGATCGCCACCGTCAAGTCTGGATAGCCGGAAACAAGAACGCTTTGATGATGCATCATTTCAGCTGTATTTCGAAGAACGACTGGAAGAGCTAGGAGAAGACCTCAAAGCTTTGACACGCAACTCTCCATACTCACTGCTCGCAAGCTTTTCCCGCAACACTAATTCCTTCTACAACTATAATTGGAAAGATTTGCCCAAAAAGCCATGGATTTCGGGAACGACATCCGGGGAGACGACTCGTTCTTTATGCCGAGGCCAGTATCACAAGATGGTAAAGGATGAACATCTGCATAGCCGTAGAGACATCGAACAGAAATGCCCTAAGCTACACAGATACCTTGTAGAGTATCATGACAGTACACGGCAAGCTATCCTTAGCACATTACCACTACGGATAGCTACAGGTGACGCATTGACGACTGCACACCTCCTCGCAAACCGGTATTTTGTGAAACGAGCTCGAGACTTGCGCTCGACGGTCCATAACATTTTTCATAATGCGATGCTCATGAACAAGATGCTCAAAGAACTGGAGAGGACTCGCGCACTATCGGCAGCATCACTACGTGACAGGGACTATTTCCAGATCAAGGTACAATTTCATCGTATGAGGGAAAGCCATCGAGAAGCTTTCCAAAATGTGCGTAGGCAATCGGAACATGTACGGTCGACTGTCGAGCCATCCATTTCAGACTCTGGACTTGGCCTGTGGAAACGTATCTATGCCTTGCCATCACGGTTTCGTGGTTGCCATTGGCTTCAGTTGATTCTCAATCCTCGGGAGACTCAAACATCTCGGCCAAGGCACACCTCCACCTCGACAGAATACAACCCAGCTGGTGCAGCTCGGGCCAAGTCTATTCACCATTTCTTCGGCCATGTTGCTTTTCTTGACAAGCATTCTCAATTATGGCCAGCTTCTATCCTACGTCTCATGCATTACGAAATACGCAAAAGGTTGGGCCGACTGTATGGGCAACGGATGCCGTCTTTCTTAGGCGAGCATTATATGACGACGAGGGCTCGGGCTCATAAAACACTTGTCCATGTTGTTCATGCGCGTGTCGCTCACTGGATCGGAATACGAAAGTTGCAGGCCCAGATTCACACAACTGCAAAGGAGCTGGATGATATGGTTGACGACCTGTTCGACTTTCAAATCTTCCAATATACCAACACATCCGTCCGGGTATCGCAGAGTTTGATTGACAAGAGTCGTGCTAGAGGAATGGAGATGCTGGAACGCGAAGAATCATGAAGACACTAAGTACATGAGAAGGCCGCGATCTGAGTTTAACAGGCGGTTTGAGCGCTACGAGAAGAATGTTAGATCTTTGCAAATCAGCACATGCATCAACTCCATCTGCTCAAACGAGAACTACCCTCGTCAGCATACGCCCTATCGAAGTATCATACACTGTCATGTTGCAGTCCCACCTGGGCATACCTAGGTATTAGAGCCCTATATTCTGCGTAGATCCTTGTTCTAGGGTCGCATACCAAGACATACACACCATTGAGACCGTCACGTGTCGAATGTGACAGCTCATGCCACCTCACGAGCGGTGGCGCGTGGTAGGTGTCAAAGACGACTGAGCAGAAACGATATGGCCGGTTCCTACCGAGATCGTGAGGCACAATCGCATGTACCTGTACTAGCGCAAGCGTATCCACAGAGCTGGTGTTCTTTCCTCCCGATATGTCATTGTACCGCATTTGTAAGTGAAGGATGATCTACGGAGCAGATAACGTGCTGTGACGATACAAGTTGTAAGAAGTGCGGCTATGCGGCGCGCCACCTACCTGCTAATCGGCTTCTTCCAAAATACATCGACATTTGAAATCGTTAGTAAGAACAACAGGAGCGAAAGTGACGTGTGAGGTGCACAACCAGGAGGGCTAGATCCGACGCTTGCCGTGCGATTAAACGTTCTTCCAGTGGTCCCGATGTTTCTAGCGTGATGACGTCACCCGCAGCTGTCGCGCTACATCTATGATATGGAGTGTATCAGCACCAGGCATCAGAAAGCATTCTAGAGAACTTAAGCACTTTTTTTATATCCCAATTACTTTAATCATGGCACCCAAGATCTTCCTGTACGTATATGCATCGCAAAGCTGATCCACCTTACTGACACTTCTTTCCATGCAGCACTGGCGCGACCGGGTACATTGGAGGCGACACCCTCTTTGCGCTGTACGACAAGCACTCTGATTACGAGATTGCGGCTCTTGTACGAACAGGTGAATACTATCCTTCGTGTCATTGACGGTGCACTATGCTGACAATGGTGAAGAGGAAAAAGCAAAGACTGTCACAGAAGCTTTCCCCAAGGTGCGGATCGTCATCGGTGGATTGGACGACTCCAAGACCCTGGAAGATGAGGCAGCAAAGGCAGACGTAGTCATTCGTGAGCCACCCATAGCCTCACTCAGCCATAGAGTCGACACTAACAATCGCAGACACCGCAGATGCATCCGATCACGAAGGCGCCGCAAAGGCCATCGCAAAGGGCCTTGCATCCGGTCACTCCAAAGAAAATCCCGGCTTCTGGCTACACACCGGCGGCACCGGCATCCTATGCTGGGAAACAATGCGTGACGACAACAAGCTAGGCGAATGGTCAGAACGCGAGTACAACGACTGGACCGCTGTGCAAGACCTGACCGGCCTACCAAAAGACGCCTTCCACAAGAACGTCGACGACCTCGTACTTTCCGCCGGTTCCGAATCAGTCAAAACAGCTATCCTTTGCCCACCCACCATCTACGGACGCGGTAGAGGCCCATCGAACACCCGGAGTCGACAGGCGTATGAACTTGCGCACTTGATCTTGACCGGCGAATACATCCCCATCATCGGCCAAGGAAAAGCACGCTGGAACAACGTACACGTCTCCGACCTCGCACAACTCTTCGTCCTGCTCACCGAAGCCGCGGTGAACAACAACACCGACGCGAAGCTCTGGAACGAACAGGGTTACTACCTCGTTGAGAACGGCGAGCACCTCTGGGCTGACCTCGCACGTCTTATGGGTAAGAAGGCGACGGAGCTGGGTCTTGTTAGCAAGAAGGAGTTGAAGGAGCAACAACTTGGTAAAGATAAGGCGATCGAGCAGGCGGGCTTCGAGGCTGTGAGTTGGGGGTTCAACAGTAGGGGTAAGGCGGAGAGGGCGAAGAAGTTGGTGGGATGGCAGCCGAAGGGACCGAGTATTGAGGATACTGTTGAGGAAATATTGAAGGATGAGAAGGCGAGGTTGGAGAAGAAGTGAGAGGCGAAGTAGCTTATCACTGTTAAATAACTCTTATCTGGCAAGGCTTCAGGATGCGTGCAATCAAATGGCACAGTAAGGCGAACCTCGCATATCTTGGCTGCGTTGATAGGATGCTTATGCTGCGCCACAATCTTCAGGCCTGATGTTTCGCACGCCAGGCAGCAGCAGTTGCACCTGATTGCGGTATCAGGTCTCGAGAGTACAAGATACGACAATATTCCGTCCAATTTTAAGTAGGATACTAGCAAAATCAGGCCTTTCTTCTGCCTGTTGTATGCACTGAGCCATCAGCTTACACATTTGAATATCTCCACCAGTATGGCGAGTATCGAAAGCCGCCCCCTTGGGCAACAGGCCCTTCGCGGCTTTGGTATCTTCCAAGCCATCGTTTCAATACCGACAATGGTAATACTTGGCTTCTTTGCATGGGAACAGATGACATATCCCTGGGAAGAGAACTACTACTACTTCTTGTACGTGCACCGTCCACCCACAGACACATTTCACCAATGCCTTCATGCGCAGATGAACTAACGTCTGCAGCGCATCTTCCATAACGGCGCTCATGTCCGCCGGTATTGTGTTCATCGTATACGTCCAGCGCAAGGCCATTGCGACACCGTTCCAGGCGTTCCTGTTCGAGATCGCGAAGTCGGTCCTTGCTACAGGACTATGGCTTTGGCTTATCTTGGACTCTGCGTTTGGCCCGGGTCGAGGTTACTATACAGATCCGAAATATGTTAGGAGACGGGTCCAGCGTGATGCGCTCGCCAGTCTATTGTTGCTGTGAGTCTACGGCCGTCGGAAGAAGTAAGCCAGGGCTAAATTTGTGCAGCGTCTTCTTCTATCCGCCGCTTGGGTACGCGTATGTTGTTTGGAGGACGAAGAGTAGCCATGGAGACGTTGAGCGCGTAGGCGACGATGAAGAGGAGGGAGTGGATCGAGCAGAAAGATCACCGCTGCTATCGAGAAACAGCGGGAGGGTCCTGGGTTAGCGCTGTGGTGTTAGCTACATATCTTGAACACTCTTGCGCAGAGACTCTGATGGCTAGATGTCAGATTTGGAGAAGCAGTCAACCCTGGTCGCTGGCCAGAACAGTCCTTGCAAGTTGTTGTATGTGCGACTAAATAGCGTAAAGTAAAAGTAGTTCTGTTCTAGGGTATGTGACAGGTGCAATTCAAATACTGAGTCTTCCATATAGCTACTCACTGCTCGCACGCTACGTTCACGTACGGCTACCACAGCGAGCGTACGTGACCACGGTGTGACGTGTCCTTCCTTGGGACTGTGTGTTGATCATGTTTCGATAGGGCGTCCCTCATCGTGGAGCGAAATAGACCATTCGCCTTCCTTTTGTTCACTCTTCATAGCGAAGGTATCCGTGTCCGTGTGCCTCCACAAACTTCAATCAAGCCTCTTATTCGGAGCTGGCCCCAGTTCTTCAAAAATCGTTCGGCCAGCACTTCTCCTTGGGCCATGTTGTAGCGTCGTGGCTAGCGGCGTGGGCCTCGAGCTGCGCCTTGTTGGTGTTGACGATTTCGCGGCGGCAGTTCTGGCACTGTATTGAATCGGGTGGTCAGCTATGCGCTATGATGCCGTGCAATGCAAGGGCATCAGGTGAGAAGCGCGAGAGTGCCTACGATGGACGTCGGCTTAGGCGCCTTGACGGGCAGGCCGTTTGCCTTGACTGGCGCGCGGGTGCCGGCCTTGTCAGCCTTCTTGTGCTCGCGCTGGATCTTGGGTGATGTCAGTAAATCCCATACTATGTAGATAACCTTAATATTCAACGTACTCTGTCTTTCTTCGAAATAGGCATGGTGGTGGATCGAGTGGATATGTTGGTGTAGAGGCGAGGGGAAATGTTCTGCAAATAGCGCGGGAGAGCGCGATCACTTTGATCAGGGTCTCGCTTAGCGCGTAGTCTGACAGATAAGCCCCGCTTATCGCCGCCTTGCCTCACACCACGAGCCATACTACCTTCACACCACTGACATCGCTTTCAAGCTTTCGAAAGCTCAGCTCGCAAAGATACAGCAAGTTCTCGAGCAAGAGAATTCCCGTCCGCAAATCTCGGTGTGCACTTGGCACTAATCACGATGCGTCTTGTCCGCTTGAACATGGTACGGATAGGCCGCGAATCTGGACTTCATTGCTACCTAGGCAGGAGTAATATTCTTTTGTGATGCAACGTGAGATGGTAATGTTTGCTGACTACGAAAACTCAATGTCTTCCAGCAGCACTCCGCGCTTTAGCAGCTCTGATTTCGTCAACCTCGGATCATCATCTGTCCATGCGTCTGGTGCACTCCCATGGCTAAACTGTTGCCAAAATTGGCCTTGTGCATCAGTTCTTCGACGCCATCCCGATGGCAATTCAGTGTTCAATCTTGGATCTTCGACCTGAATCTTGCCGGTCTCCGTATGTAGAAAGGCCCAGAAGTAGCTCCCTGATTCCGCGTCATAATGTAACACCTCCTTAGATGCATTTGGCAAGGGACCCAAGAATGCTTCGTTGTTACTGAGTCCACATACGTAGCTTTCTCCGATGATCTTATATCTCCCATTTAAATCTGCACGAATGACCAGGGGAGTGTCGCATCCAAGCAGCACACAAATCTGGTCGCCCTTGCACGCACCTGGGGAGCATATACCGAAATGGTGAGAGGATGTTTTGAAGAACGCTCGCCGGTTGCACGTGTGGAACACCCGATCTGATAGAATGTCCCCGGCTTGATACATGGCAACCTCGTTGTCACCAAGCGTTACAGTGTCCTGAAGAAACGCTAGAACTGACTCTAGACTTGGAAAGGCCTTGGAAGGTGGCACGTAATAGTCCGATACAACACCTCCGCAGATACCAAGGCAAAACGTTTCGGGCATGGATTTGCCATCGACGTGTTCAGAAGCCATATCTAGGCTTTTTGCCCATCGTTGGATATTGGAATTGCAATCTTCGCGTGACCCATCAAAACCATCTACGCTGGTGATCCTACCCAGCCTTATTCCCGTCACTCTCAACACCCTGTCTCGCAAAAGCGCAACCTCGCACGCGGAACTTCCGGAAGCGTGCGATTGCGCGGTGGTGCTTACAACCAAGGTCCTGAGATCAGGTGTCCATGATGGCCAGTCTCTTATTACTTCGTCGTATTGGCAGAGGCCCAACATGTCAAGGCGATGCGACACGTTTGTATAGTGTATCATCAGGTCGATGTATACATCTATCACTGGTTTCTCGTAATCGGGCCGCAAATCTATTCGGGTTCCCGTTCTGGATGACAGCCCCAGAATACCGTATACACGATCTCGAGGATCAATGCATCGAGAATTTCGCATAAATATAAACAAAGTTAAAACCCGTTCATCAAATGCACTTGCAAGATGAAAGCAATGATTCAAGATTGTTACGGCGTCTTCCGATTCCCATGGAATCACACTTCTCTTGTACGCCATACAACACAGCAAAATTTGGAGCTTTGCCCAATGCAATGTGTGGGCGCCGCACATTATCATTGCGTTTGTTTTAGCCAGGCGGATCTCCTGCCATATCCAGAGTCGTTGGAACCATGGTCGCCTCGAAAATCCCACAATCGACTGCCAGGTTGCTATGTCATAGGGAAGCTGTTCTGTTACGTCGCTCCAATGGGCATCATGTGCTTCATCCGACAGACTTCTCAGATCCGCCTTTCCATAATCGACCTCGACCTTCGTAGCGAGAAACTCGCATGTTTCCATGACTGTCTTGCTGGCGGCATCGTCCAACCCCAACCAAACGATAACTCTTTCTGCTAAGCTGAAGATGTCAGCCATCCGCTGGACCTGCTGACCTCTCTCGCTCAAGTCCTTCTGATTAATAGCAATACTGTCAATCCACAACACTCTGGGCGAGACGGGGTCGCGGAGATACGGTAAGGCTTCCGCAAGGTTTTCGGTAATGTCGATGCTGTAATCGCTACTCGACGAAACCCGAAGCCTGCATGGTGATTCGGCTGAACCCCAGGTATATGAGAGCGCTTCATACTGTGGCACATCTTCTTTTGTAAGTCGAACGATGCTGAGGTCGCAAATCACTTCGCTATCTCGATCCGCCGCGGGTAATAAAGTGATCAGTCGGATCTCATCGTTGCGTTCGTCCAGTGGTTGGTAGACGTAGTCTTTACTTCGATCTCTGTCGCGGCTGTAGAGCTGGCGTATTCTCTTACGATAAGTCCTGGCTCGACACCGTAGGGAAGAGGGCGAATAGAGAGGCATGGGTTGTATCGTGTGAGGGGACTGATGATTTTACGAACACGAGACAAGACTGGAAAAAAGAGGCACGGTCAGCATTCTTATACAGTTGGTGGCTCATCTTGTCTGCCCAATATCAGCGCACACAACGGGGTGCACCACGGCTTGTAATGTCTGTTTTCAGCCTTGTGCGGGGTGCTCAGCCTGCTGCAGTGACTACTGTTGCGGTGATTCGCTGGATGATCAGAAATGTGGGAAACGTCATGTATGGCTTATCGGTGTAGAAGGGCTGAATGTACGGGATGCGAATGCGTGCTGAGGAGGCGTTACGGTGTCGCGATACCAACTGTCGCACCTAGCTCGCTCTTCCCATGCTAGCAGCTGCTGTTGCCGCCGCCGCCAACGAAGCGCGCAGAGCAAGGAAGATCAAATCCATCAAACAGATGTCTTCGGTGCGACAACGAACACTGACCGCAAAAGCGAACAACGATCTCGATAAGGAAAGAAGATCGTGAATGCCCACGCACGTGGCGAAGAAGCCCCGAATCGCGGCTTCCACTTTCCACGTTCTGGCCCTTGCCCTAATTGGCCAGCGGAAACAAACAACGCGCTATTTTTATCAGAACTTCCGCCGCGCTGACTACCCAAACCTCTAATTCCTCAGCGCGCCCTCAATAAATCTCCTAATTCGCAACAGCCTGCACGCCGGCACAGAAAGCCTAGAAGACTGCCTTGGACAATTTTTGGTCGATTTCCTAGTACAAAGACAACAAAATGGCGCGTGGCAACCAGCGCGACAAGGCTAGGGAGAAGAACCTCAAGGAGCAAGCTGGAAAGGTATGTTCGAGCCCCGTTCCTGCCGCCGCGAACAACGGCTATCTCTGTCGTTGGTCTTATGAACAATAAATCGCTAACTTCCTGAACAGAAAGGCAAGAACACTGTATGTCTACACTAGAAAGACTCGCTATATCAGCCTCGAGGGGGGTGTTGGCTAACAACAGGCTGCAGCAATCCGGTACCGAATTCGCGCGCACCAAGGAGAACGTAGCAGAGATCATGCGCGCTAAGCAGGCAGCTGGTAAGCTTCCCATCTCGCATTTCGAGTTTCCAGGCCACAAAATGGCCATGCGATACTGTCGAGACGGCGACGCTGACTCCTTGTGTAGCTGAGGCAAAGAGGGCCGCTGAGGGCGCTAAGAAATGAGCGGTCAGACAAGATGCGCAACGCGAGAACCGACAACATCTTGACGCCACCACCACCATCACAGTCAAGCTGTTTAGAAGCCTATCATCATGAAGCGGAGTTTCCTTGGTTTGGATTAGAAGGCGAAGGGGTGTGCTTGGATTGATTATGGATATACCGAATACACCGATTTCTGATTTTGAACGCCGTGAGGAGCCCATTGCGCCCTTTTCCCATGCAACATACGAGTCTCTCTCACGATTACAACGCAAACAACAAGCACTAACAGCAGTTCTAGAGATGGCAAAGATTGTGAAAGTGCGATCTCTTGGATCTAGCTCTAATACTAAAGATTTTTACAACGTTACAATCAAGTTTTTAACTCAAACAGCACCACCGCGCGGCTACCATCGCAGCATGTGGATTACGGTATAATGCGAAACGCCCCAGCAAATGATAAAAATGGTATAAGGATCCGGGGGGAACAAATGCTAAACCAGAAGCTTTCTTGCCCGAACCCGTCGTAAGAATGTTGTTTCTCGACCAACCACCTCTCCCACAAGATCAACCAAGCGCATACACCTAGTCGATCCATTCTCCTGCTCCTTCTCATTACACCGTTTCTCCAAGTTTATATTCGTGAAGGCGTCTATGCGATCATGCCGGGGAAACCGCCGAAGTTGTTGATGGCGGCGGTCTCGGGGAAGGAGGCCATGCCGCAGAGGCATTGGCAGGAGCAGGTCTGACCGGCACCGTCGGTTCCTTGTCCAGCGACGACGGTGGCGGAGGCGAGAGCACCGGTGCCAGTACCAGTGCCAGTTGCAGCGGCACCTCCAGCCTCGACGGTGACAGTGGTAGGGGCGGCAGCGGCGCCGGGGTCAACGGACTGGAGGTCTCCGGCGACGAGGCCGGTGCCGTTGGTCTTGATGGCTAGGCCCTTGAAGTCGGCCATGGTCTTGTCGCCAGTCTCGGCGGCGTTGATGCTGAAGACCATGCCCTTTCCGCAATGGATGCCGTTTTGTTGCTTGCAGTAGAACCCTTGATGATGTTAGCTGTCGTTCATGTTATCGCCAAATCTAGAAAACTTACAGAGAGGCTCTGTTGTCTCAACAGTCATGTTCCATGTGACACCGGGCTTGCCCTCGGGGTTGGGCATGAAGCCAGAGTCCATGCCTCCCTCCATCTTTTTGCAGGGCTCGGCGAAAGTTGATTGAGTGGCGGTGTGGTTCTTCTGCATGAATTCGAAGACGACCATGTCGCCGACGGCGGCCTTGATGGACTCGGGGTTGTATCCTAGTACAGGTGCCATACCAGTCTCGACGGGCTTGACTCCACCAACGACGACCTATTGTATGTCAGATTAAGTTCAATAGTAAGTAATAGAAGTAGACTTACGGTGTGCGTCATCGCACCAGTTGCGACCTCGGGGGCAAGGCTCATAACCTGCATCTCGGCGGAGGCAAGTACGGCCGCTAGGGGTAGTGCTGTGAAGTACTTCATTATGACTAGATTGCGTATCGTGTAAAAGTGTCGTGAAAGTGAACGTAAGCCTGCGCTGCAAGCACTAGAATATACGATAGAAGGTTTGAAGGATTGAAAGGGCACTACGAGGGCCGGCTCGGACAGTAAGAAGCAGATGAAGTAAGAGAAAGAGACAGTGAAGCACTGGTATTATGAGGCAAGAGCGATGAGATGAGGAGAAAGTTTATGCCTGGGGATTGTCTATTCCTTAAATCCACGCATGAAATTGTTCGATTTGGAAGGCGTGCAGGCCGTTGCGCACATGGCGAAACACCAGCCCCTTGCGCTCGGCATGGCATGGGGGAAACGTTGATCGGCTGCAAGAATGGCGAGATTTTGGTGATGCGCACTTGCTTGGGCGCAACGGCGGGGGGTGTTTGGGACTCGAACCGTTGGAGGTGGGTTCGAGACTGTCGCGGTGGTGTCGCAGATCCGTCTCGCTTCTCGCCAGACAAGCCCAATGCGGTAATCTAAGAACCACCAAGGCTATAGACGCAGGGACAGAACTAATCAGGATGCCTGGACTATGGGGCTGGGAACTCGTGAGCCGCATGGAACTGCAGAGCTTTCATCTCGCAGCCTGTGTTCCCGAGAAGTTGAGGCACGAACTGTGTAGGTCGTCAGTCGTGTGCAGGGACTAGACCATGGCAATCCTCACCCCATTGGTTCAAAACAACGACTTTCAAGCCTCAATATGTCTGCTTCGTCTTCTAAACTTGCTCGGCAGCCACAGTGTGATGCGCACTGCCTCCAAAATGCGTCATTCTCTGGATCCGCTACTGAGTCGCTGGGGGCTCTTTGCGAGCCTGCTGCTGGCCAGCATGCAGACCGGTGTAGTAACCGGCATAGTACCAAGACATCATAATGTTCTTCATATTCTCGTCTTGCACTGTTCAGAGTTAGCAGCATGTCACCAACTGTCAAACTTCCACACTATCCGGAAGTAACGGCTGTCAAAACCACCACTTACCTGTTCCAAGGATGGCCTGCGGCATGGCATCTGCAAGAGTGCCGGCAGCATGTGGCACCGGAGGAGCCTCAGCACTTGGCAATTGGATCTGCGGTTCTTGCTGCCCGGAGAGATCTGGTTCCTGGTTCTCGTAAGACAGGGTTCGGCACTGGGCTGTTTCATATGTACACGTACCTGCTGCGGCGACGGTCCGCTTTGAGCAACGCCATTGGTTTCTGACAGCGGCGTATCTACATCTTCATGATCCGCGACACCGCTGGTCTCTGCTGTTGCCGATACGGCCTCCGCTTCATCCATCAGGTCCCCATATTCCCTAGAAACGTTAGTATCGTGATGTAAAGGCTTGGAGAGCTGCTTACCCCCGTGCTTCTTTTAGCTCTTCCTCCGTCAGGACGTCTTCAAGTTTCTTGCCCGATTGGTGGATACTGTGGTATTTCTGTTCTGTTTAGTCGATATCCTCGCGGAAACTACGAGAACGACGCGTGTAGAAACGTACCTTGTACTCATTCACCGCCTCATCCCAGGAATCGATCAGCAGAGAATCATCCCACGCGTTCTTGTCGCTCATGTCTACAATGGGTGCCATGTTGAAGTTTGGGTAAACAGTGGTGTACAGAGCAAGTTGAGTTGATAGCCCAGTAAAATGCTGTAAGGGCGTTCACTTATTCTCGGTTCGAAGTATTTCGCTTGGTGTGAGGTGAGTATATGGAGTTGAAGGTTAATGGTGAGGGCTGGGGACTATCTTGGCAAGTGTCCATTAGCGCGACTGCCACGAAAAAAGTTCCCGCGTCTGAGCTCTCCTCCGAACTTTTGCGCGTAACAACATTCGCGACCACACAGACCCCACGCCATTACACGAAATCACAATGGCTGCCGAAGACACCAAAGGAAAGAAGCGCAAGGGTTAGTAATTGCGACGTTGATAATTCCTGAACACGTTCGCTAACTTGTCTCAGGCGCATCAGAGGCGGCGCCCAAAGCGAAGAAGCCGAGAAAGTCGGACGATGTCGCGCCCGTCGAAGCCAAGCCAACGCGGAAATCTGCGCGCAAGCAAGCCGCCGACTTCATGGACATTGAAGAGGAAGCTGCGCCCGTCGCCGTTGCCGAACCTGTCAAGCCAAAGAAGGGCAAGAAGAGCAAGGCCGCTGCCGACGTCGATACCGAGATGGCCGAGCCCGTCGCGGAGGTAGTCGAGGTCGCTGAAATACAGGAGAAGCCTAAGAAGCAAGCAAAGAAGGGCAAGGCCGCCGCCAAGACCAACACAGAGGTCGCTGAGCCTGTCGCTTCCGTCGTAGAGGTGACTGAAGTGCAAGAAAAGCCCAAGAAGGGTGGCAAGAAGGGCAAGACGGTAGTCGCAGAGGAGACCGTCGTAGCAGAGGCCCCTAAGGAGAAGGCTAAGAAGTCCAAGAAGGGCAAAGCTGCTGAGGCCGAGCCAGTTGAGGACGCTGTCGCCGTAGTGGAGGAGACTACTACAGTCGCAAAGCCAGCGAAGGCAAAGGGAGGAAAGAAGCAGAAGGCGACTGAACCCGAGGTCGAGATTACCGAGGTCACAGCGGTGGAAGATGACGCAGACGATGCTGGCGAAGACGACCAGACGGCAGCTCTCCTCGCTGGCTTCAGCGACTCAGACTCAGACGACGCCGATGAGGACGTCAACTTTGACGAAGAAGCAAAGGTTCCCAAGCTCAGCGCCAAGCAACGGAAAGCTATCAAGCAGGCGGAGGCGGCACCCAAGTCCAACCAGCCTGGTGTCCTCTACGTTGGGTATGCAAACCTGTCCATTCTAGACCACACTTTACTAACAATGCGTCCAGTCGTGTGCCCCGCGGTTTCTTCGAGCCCCAGATGAAGCAGTACTTCTCGCAATTCGGCAAGGTCAACCGGTTACGCCTGTCACGCAACAAGAAGACTGGTGCTTCCAAGCACTTCGCTTTCGTCGAGTTCCAATCTGAAGAAGTCGCTGACATCGTTGCACGAACTATGAATAACTACCTACTGTTCGGTCACATTCTTAAGGTCCACCTTATTCCTGCCGAACAGGTACACCCCGACCTCTTCAAGGGTGCCAATGAGCGGTTCAAGGTCGACCCTCGCAACAAGAAGGCCGGTCTCGAGATGGAGCGCGGTGTTGAGCGTGCGCAGTGGGAGAAGCGCGTGGAGAACGAGAACAAGAGAAGGACAAGCAAGGCTAAGCAGCTCAAGGAGGTCTTTGATTACGAGTTCGAAGCACCGGCGCTCAAGACTGTCGACAGTGTCCCTAAGCACACCAGCATCACTACGCTCGAAGCCGCGAAGCCCCAAGAGCTTCTTACTCAGGCGGCTACTGAGGAGACCACAGTTGCTGAGCTCCCCAAGGCCAAGAAGGGTAAGAAGGGCGCCAAGGCTCAAGCAGCAGCACCACCTACAGAGGTTGCTGAGGTCACAGAGGTAGTCGAGGCTGTCTCACCTGCGCCAGCAAAGAAGGGCAAGAAGGGTGCAAAGACCAAGCCTGTTGAGGCAGCTGAGGTGGTGGTGGAGGAGGTTGCCGCGCCTGCCCCAGAGAAGAAGACTAGGAAGCGCAAGTCAGATGTCACAGTCGAGACTACTACCGTCACCGAGGAGACCGTCCCGGAAGTAACGCCCAGGAGCAAGCGCACCAAGAAGGAGAAGGTCGTTGTCGAGCCCATCGTCGAGGAGGTCGAGGAGAAGAAGGCCGCTGCCAAGCCTAAGAAGGCCAAGAAGGCGAAGGCCTAGACGCGCTGATATCAGCTCTGACAGCTGTCAGCTTCGTTGTACATGTTTAATGGCCGCGGCAGTTTACGATTTTCTGCATTCGACCACCTGCACCATTCTTCATCGATGAGCCGGCGTTACGTAGACAAAACGTGGTTTTAGCGTATCCATACCAATGCAGCATTCTGCCATTCGCTTTCGTTCCCTATCACACGTTATGTGTATTTTTCACAGGCCATCCACCTGATTTGACGTGGTACTTTTCAAGTGGGCACTTCCACCCCTGCGTCTGCTCCACACTTAAACCTCATGCAGAAGGGATACTTGCGCTTACACGGGCTACCTGTCCAAATGTGGAAAGTTTCCGTAGAGTGGTTTCTAACTCTAGTAGACACGGGAGGTAGTTGTCGTATAAGATGACAATGCATCCTACGCCAAGATATCTATCACCTCTACATTGCTGACATGCTTTAAGAAGTGTCTCTTCGTCTGTACCTCATCGTATCCATCTTCGCATTCCTCATCAAATCCATCACTTCACAATGGCAGAGAACGACGCACGTCTCGCGGCATCTCAGATGTACGACTCAGTTACTTCGCTACCCCCAGCAAAACGACACATCATCACCCACAACGAAGAGGGCAAAAGCACTGTCCACTCGAGCCCAGCGTTGCAATACTACGGGTACCCTGGTATTGGTGGAACATCTCGATCTTGTAAGTCTTGTTCTTCTAACGGTGCGCGGCATCCCATTGCTAGACTGTAGGAAAATGGTGATAATACTGCACACCGTCGACATATCATCAAGCAGACATACTAACACAATTCGCCGACTAGACGCCACGTCCTCCATCCCAGCTTCCCTCCAAAATGACCAAGATATCTCTGCCTACACATCGCAAGAAGGAGAGTCAAGCTACACAGGCCGCAGCATCGTAGCCAATGGATCTGGCTCCCACCTCATTGTCTGCGACCTCGCTCCTGGTCAGGCCAGTATGATGCACCGCACTGTATCCATCGACTACGTAATCTGCACCCACGGCGATGTCCGTATGGAGACTGCTACTGGAGAAATGGTAGATTTGAAACCTGGTGTACGTACTCCTTCTTTCTGTCCCCTTTCTTCCTTTCTTTCCCCGTTTCGGTTTGTTTTTGGGGCTGTTAAAAAGGATGCGTGATTTTGTTGCAACGTTACTGATGGAATGGGAATAGGATCATATCATCCAG
Source organism: Alternaria ventricosa (assembly GCF_023758065.1). NCBI lineage: Eukaryota > Fungi > Ascomycota > Dothideomycetes > Pleosporales > Pleosporaceae > Alternaria > Alternaria ventricosa. The sequence continues at coordinate 1,496,457 of NW_026055683.1, read as the reverse complement.
CGAGGCACGATGCACAAGTGGCATAACGCATCCGAGACCGAGCCCGCGAGGTTCATTGCTATCACGTTGCCTGCAGAGCCGTTCCAGGTTCCGGGTACCGGGGAGGTGTTGGCGGAGGAACATGTCCAGGGGAGTGAGGCTAAAGATTGGGATGTTAGTAAGATGTAGCCGAGTAGATGGCAGATTCGATGAACGAGGGAGAGGTCGCTAGATCATGGAAGAGAACATAACGGCAACACAAGGATGTTGAAGCAGAGACTGCTACGAATGTGGAGAGTTCATCCACAATAAGATCGAACCTGATGAGATCACCATAGGTCGCACCCAAAGATATGTAGACATTCAAGGATTTCATTTCGCTAATGATGTAACACAAAGACCACACATACAACCCTTATTTTGCCTCGTCGCTGCATTATCGATGACAACTAAGCTTACAAAGTACAGCGAATCTAGCCTGTGCCCGATACTGCGAGCTTCATGAGATGGTCCATGAAGGTCTGCAGACTGACGTCGTCGGTGAAGATGGTCTGAGCTGTCGCAGCACCGCCATAGCTGTTAGTTTGATGTGTGGTCGAAGGGTTGAGCTTGCTGAGCAGGAAACGAGCTTGTGACCCGCCGGCATCACAGACAATGAATCGAGGCAACGGGAAACGATCCTGGATGAGCTCCTTGGCATCCTCCTTCGGTGCCTCCAGAAGCTCCCTGAAGTTCTCATAACCTTCTTGCTCTTGGTATCCAGCCTTCCGCCACTCAGCCATTGTTTCGCCGTGGAAGATGAGAATGTGGAAGAATGTGTCGAGCAATAGCACCGTCTCGTTTTGGATGGAGCTAGAGTCGAGCAGAACAGGCTGACCGCCTTCGTGGTCGAAGCCGTAGCTGTCAAGTGTCGGCTGAATCATGATGAGGGAGTTGCTAACATCCTCGTGGTTCAAGACATGACGATAGAAGGCGGTTTCGTCGGGCGAGTTGTTGAAGACCTGCAGGAACTGTGACCGACGAAGATGGAACATGAACTGCGGGTATAGTGTGAAGTTCTTCTCAAGCCTGATCGAGTAGTTAGTATTTGATATTGAAGCGAGAACTATATGTTCCAAAGTGATGAAAGACTTACCTGAATGACGACGGGTCATCTTTTCTGTACTCGGCGAAGCGAGCGCATAGTCGGATAAGCATGCGATCGACCCATCGGAGGACGTCAGGGCCATCGTCGACCTCAGCCTTGAAGACTGCTATCCTCGACATGAGGACAGCAGCAGCTTCTTGATCGAAGGACTGGGCGATAGCAGGGTCGCCAGATGGACCGCTCATGGGTCGGGCCACGGTGGTAACTGTGAATGTTTAGTATGCGTGCTTAGCTTAAACACATTTCAAAGAACGCATACCTCTCAAGTGATACTGGCCAGCGGAGTGCTGATAGTATGTGAGGAACTGAATGAGAGCCTGTTGCTGCGTAGAGGTCACGTTGGACCCGCCTTGGTTGGCAATCTCGAAATAGATCGAGTATGAGGCTTCAGGGTCGATGCCACACATCTTCCAGGCGCATGTGTTTCCGATACCGCATTCCGTCTCACCAACTGAGACTGACTTCTTGTTCTGCGACACAGCGTGTCCAATAAGACCAGTGATCTTCAACTCTCTGGTTGTCAGCACCTCAAACTCGGCATTGAATCCCATAAGGAGGTTGTCGTCCGCATCCTTGTTGAAAACGCGCACGAAGGATTGCTTGTACATGGATGAGGTGAAGCTATCCGTCAGAATCATGTGTCCACCAGTGTTATTCGCAAGACCCCTCATCTCAAGAAGGCCGACCTGATCCAGACATCCGGCAAAGATGTCAACAATATGGCCGTTGTGGGAAATGCGCTTCGCAAGGCCCTCATAAAACTTCAGTGCCTTCTTGTAGTACTTGATGTTGTCGCGGTCGATGTCGTGGTGCGATCGGATAGGCTCGCGCAGCTCCGGGCCAACAACCATGCCAGGTCCCTCGGTGGCTGGACCACCGCTAAACAACATGATGCGGGCGGCACTGTTCATGAAGCTCGTCTCCAGGAGTCCAGCAGCGACGCTGAGCGCCACACCGGTGCACCTCAAGGGACGCTTGTCGTTCGCGACCGGCCAGGGGTCCCGTTGGATTGATTCGAGAGCGTTGGTCAACTGCAATTCGCACTGCGATACGGGTAGGATGAAGCGCGTGCCAACACCGCCTGGAGCGCCCATAGGTGGTCGTCCAGGCTGCTGTGGGACACCAGGTCGAGGAGCCATCTGGCTAAGGCCTAGCATCTCGTGCACTTGCTTGGTGGAGTAGTCCTTGCTTCCGCGGAAGACGTACGACTTGGCGCATTCGGTGTAGCCCAGCTCGTGTACTTGTGTCTATGAATGTCAGCTTATAACACTCATTGTAGCTTCTTGTACCTACCATTGTACCGTATGTGACCAGACCAACCAGCGCGTATGCTGGGAGCAGGCTCAAAGCCATGATGATCGAGTCCTTCAGCGCCTTCAAGCTGTCTTCCTCTTGACATGTGTCTACCACGAAAATGAAAATGGGCGGGCTCGGTATGGGTCGGGGAAGGCGGTATTCGATCGTGGTACTGTTCGGGTGCATCTCGGGGGGCATCTGCTGGTTGGAGATGTCCTTGTAGTGCGGGGGCAGGTGATTGCGATTCAAGCAGAAGGGGCATATCCATTGGTTGGCGCGCATGTCAATTTGACTGCCTCAATGTCAGTATGAGATAAGTTGCAAGAGACTATGCCAGGCATACCAGTAGGGGTTGAGGATAGCTTTGCATGGCGCCCTGCAGCTGACAGGCTCATACTGGAGCAGCGGAGTGTCCGTCTTCTCCTTGAGAGGCGTGTAGTGTGCACCAATGGGAACGACTAGGCGGGAAGCTTCCTGTAGACCGCATCAGTACGTTGCGTCCCTCGCGCCGATATTGCCTATCGTACCATGCGCGTGCTGGGAAACGTGTTCCAGCTGAGACGGACGCCATCCCTGTCTTCAATGTCGCTCCACTGGTCCTTGAGCGCCTCGAAGTCGGCCATGCTGGGCGTTTGCAGCTATCTGGGCTGCGCGAGGAGGTCTGGGGTGGGTGAGGGTTGTCGAAGGTTGGTGGTGGAGGGACCGAGGGCGCCCACGATGGGAGATTTGGCGGGGCGGTGTGAAGTGTAGCAGTCGCGAGACGGGCAGCTGTAGTTGTATGCAGCAGAATGTGCCGAGACGTGTCAAGTGTTCCTCCCTCAAGGCAACAACTGCACAGGATAATGCAACGTCGTAGGAAGCTCACGCACTTGAACTTGCGTGGATACCTCAGTTGGCGATGCGGCCAGATGTTCTTGCCCTAGCGCTCCCAATCCGGCCTAGCACCACCGAAGCTCCGCTCCGCCCCAGCCTCAAAACCGCGATTTTCCTCGCCGTCGCTCTTTTTCTCTTCATCACCGCCAGCAACAAATACACTACGTAACGGCAGGCTCCCATTTCTCTGATGAATGAGCCTGTTTTCGCGCTGCGCGAAGAAGAGATTTAGACCCATGGCTGGGCGCCCGATCTGGAAAACTCATTCTGAGTATACTGATAGGTTGGGAATCAGCAGAGGTCACATTCCATCATCGTGCAGTATTCCTCATTAGAATCTCGTGGACCTTCCGTCTGATCTTGAAGAAGCCTTGAAGGCAGGCTTATTTCAATCCGCGTTGTCACGCGACGTGTTCTTTGTACCGTACCTATTGTTGACCATGATCCAGAGTCTTGCTGAAAGTAATGTCGACTCGATCACTGTAGCCTTCAGGCAATCATACACGTCACTTCTGATGTTCAGATCCATCCTTCTCTCAAGAGGGCCTACGCTTGTCAGCAGCCAGACGATATGATGACATCTAAGGGCTTCCTCGACCACGCGTTTATGCAGCGAATTCATGTCCTTACGCGGGTGCAAAAGCCCCAATCACTACGTCCCTGGTCAAGTGGTTCGTTACGAGGCAAGCGTGGCCGTCATGATCCTGCCAGAAGCGCCCCATGGATATGGAACATTTGGACTTCATGTAGTATATACTACCACACACCCGTCGATCACGATCATCCAACACAGTCTACGGATCCAATTACACATTGTCGGAGACACGTCCGATGTTCCCGCTGGAGCCTCCAGATCTGCAGCTCTGTTTGGACGGCAGCGAACTCATGATATATTAACAATCTGAGTCCGATCGGGTAAATGCATCCCAATACACTAGCCTCATCACCTGCCAATGTACTGTACGACGCATCGAAACATAGGTATGATTGTTCAAAACTGGATATATATGTATCTGCGATATGTGTAGCAACTCTTGCTTGATGCTCTCTGTATTCCTCAAGTCTAGTCTGTCCTACAGTCCGTGATCATGGCTCGCACTTCTGCTCTTTTCTTCTCGCTTCTTGCAGGTCAGGCCTGCGCCCATACTTTCATTTGGGTACGACCATTACAATTTTAGCTCACCCAGATCTCATACTAATCGATCCAGGGCGTCTTCGTCAACGGCATAGACCAAGGAACCTTCAAAGGCGTCCGCATCCCCGCGTACAACGGCCAAAATGGCAAAGGCGGCTACAACAACTCGCCCGTCAAGGACCTCGACTCCATCGACATGCGCTGCAACGTCATGGGCGACATCCAAGCCCACGACACCATCAAAGTACAACCCGGCGACAACCTAACCTTCGACTGGCACCACGAGAACCGCAACAACAAAGACGAAGTCATCGCCAATTCTCACCACGGTCCTTCGCTCATCTACATCTCGCCTGATCCGCCGACGGAGAACTCTTTTGTGAAGATCTGGCATGAGGGCAAGTTTGAAAGTAATCCGTTCCCACAGGCTGGCAAGTGGAGTACTACCGGTGATATTGCGATGAACTTTGGTCATATGAATGTTAGGGTGCCGGATGGACTGAAGGCAGGACACTACATCATCCGTGCGGAAATGGTTGGTCTGCATGAGGGCGATGTGAGCTATCTCGCAAACCCGAAGAGAGGCGCACAGTTTTACCCCGACTGTGTTCAGATCGAGGTTGAAGGCGATGGCGAGGTCGAGTTACCTGAGGGCGTGAGCTTCCCTGGAGCGTACTTCTACGATGATCCTGGTGTTGTGCACAACGTAAGTTTCCTCTACCTAAGTACTGGCTCGTAGCTTGTTCGCTGACACGATGCAGGTATACTGCTCCACCGAGACAAGGAAGCCGAAGACCTCTACCACTCCCTGCGTCACCGACTACATCATCCCTGGACCTACCGTGTGGTCTGGTGCCTGGGCTGAGACTACCGCTGTTCCAGTCGGGCCTGTCGATGGTGTTACAACAGCTACTGCTTGGAGCACATGGATTGGTACCGATAGTATTGTGACGAGCGCGACGTTTGCGGATGTGAAGAGTCAGACGATTGTGGGGAGTTCAAAGTACACTGCGAGTTGGAGTGACACGTATGCTACACCTACCGCAACGGCTGCACGTTGGTAGGAAGTGGTCGAGAGGATGTGTGCAATAGTTCGACGCTAATCAGAACGCATTCATTTCTCTGACAGTCATTCACAGTCCATTTTCTGGAAGCTTTTCATCGCAGGGGCCTCTGAAGGAGACATTGAGCCCGTTCCCTTCCAAGTCCTTTTTAAATACCACGTCTCTTTCCAAAACCCAGATCGCAAAGCAGATCAATATCACTGAACAAACCACCGAAAACCATACTCTCAACCCTCTCATCTAGTCGCCGTTCATGCTGCTTAATCATCCAGGACTATGACTTCAGGCTTGCGCTTCTTTCCCTGTCCGCGTGCAGCGCCATCATCAGCGTACTCGCGCTTGATCCGCGTCTGCGATGCATTCGAGATGGGCTCTTGCTTGATCTGTACGCTTTCCGCGTCTTCTTCCTGCATAATGGTTAATGGCTTACAGATCCCGAATTTGAAGTCCTTACCTCGTAATGCTTGAGCAGTAGCAGTAGACGCTTCCGGCTTTGACCCGCCAGTCCCTTGGTGTCGCCCCGGTAGTGCTTGATGAGAGCAATGATTTCGGAATCTCTGAGTCCGTCGTGTTCGGTAAGAATGGGTTGGCTGGAATCCTGTTGGGACGGAGTGGGTGTGCTGCTGGCGGTTTTTGGTTGTGGAGTAGTAGCAGGTGGTTCCTCGTTCAGCATTCGATCCGGCTGCGGGTCTAACGAGGGGATCGGTGAGGGTGGAATGATGCCGAGAGATTTGAGTGCGGCTGTTGCTATGTAAGTTCTGTACTTAGTTCCAACGGTTGACTACTCACCAATCGAGCGGTACTTGAACTGGAACGTAGCGAAAGGCTCTTTTTCCTTCACAGTTGTAATCCGTGAAGGAGTTTTTATGGTTCGATCTGCAGCAAGCCTACTTTAGTATTAGCATGAATCAGCGATACTAGATTGCGTAGTTACTTTATTGAATGAGAGCGTGAGTCGCCTTTGAAATCCTCTTCGAATATTGGCCCAATCATCCCCAAGATCACCTTCCTACTGATTGGACGTGGCGATGGTCTCTTGCTCAGAACCTTTGTAAATGTGACGGATATGATTCCCACCGAGCTGAGATTCTCTTCGCAGGCGGTTCCTTTGCTATTTTCCACTTTGACGTGTCAGTTTCTGCATCTCCGCATGTGAAAGCTCCAATGCAGCTTGTGATAAGAACTTGTATACCGAAATCGAGGCTAGAGAAGAGAAAGTTAGATGCTCGCCATCCGCCATTTTCCTTCCATTCGTGCTGAAATTGATTGTAGACCCTCGTGAGCATCTCATGCGGCTGCGCAGCTTGGGAGTGCACCCTTGTTCCGTCTAGACAAGCGATTATCGACGTATCCATCGGCCCAAAAGGTGCCCTGAATTTCGTCTTTATCGCAAACTCCGCTCCTGACCGGCACTCAACATATCGCATGGTTGTCTTAGGCACATCTTCCTCTTCCGGGTTCTTGTATTCCTCAAGTGGTTTGCCGTCGACGTAGATCTCAACCGTCAGGCCAGGGTAGTCGGCATGGATCGCCATGTTGATGTTGTAATCCGATTTGAGAGACGGTGATGATGGTAGAAGGAAAGAGGTGGGAGAGAAGGGCGCTGAATATATATGAAGCCAACTGTACGCTAGCGTGTAGCGACAGTCAGGTAAAGGCAGTATGACATCCCGGTTGGGTTTGATGTGAGTGCATGTAACCGAGAAGGTGAGAGATGTCACGCACAAATTTTGACTACAGTTATATTACGTAGAACTCGGGGACGAGTGATGATGGAAACTGAATATGATGGCCTTACTGTCTACAGCAGTAGGTCGCTTTCGAGAAATATAGCACTCAACCAGTATATAGAGTGGGAGTATAAGCATATGCATCCTTCAAGAGGTCTCACTATATCCCTATCCCATCATCTCCCACCGAGGAAAGCCATGAAGCACGAACTTTTGCACGACGAAAAGACACTCCTAGTCCAGTACAATAACCTCGTCATTCGCACCACGGCGACGATTCCCATCTCTAGACCTTACAACGATGACCTCCTCGCTATTGCTGGATTCGATAGCCTCATCGACCCGCTTGCGCTTGTCGACGGCTTCTTTCTTCACCTTGGCTGCAGCTGTGTCGCGATCCTACAAAAATGAGTATGTGGTATCATGAACCTGTGCCATCAACATACCTTGAATTGCTTGACGAGTTGGCGTAGCTCATCCGGAGTGAGCTCCTCTTCAGGCCGCTCTTCCAGAGGTAGTGGGGTTGGTTCACGTGGAATGAGACCTAGGATCCGTAAAGCATCTACACGAATCAGCTAGTGAAATGACGTCGCGAAGCTACTTTGACCTACTTAGGGAGCGATACTTGAACTTAAAGGTAGCGAACGGAGACTTAGTTACAGAGTCACAATCCCAGACCCTTGTACATGGATGCGCAACAGGCTCTGACAAACTATACATATCAGCGTTACCTTCACAAAGTGCGGAATAACGTACCCAGCTCGATGAGTTTGGGTATGTCCCTTCAGTGCCTTCTCAGAAACCTGTTCCGATGCTGAGATACTCTGAAGCACGTGTTTCGGTGAGGTCAACCGCAGATTTCGTACGTACGTAAAGCCCACAGTGATGGTGCCAATCGAGGCCAGATCAGGGAGGGACATGCTACCTTCAACTTCAGAATTATCAGCTCAACTTGAACATTCTAAAGAAGATTATATGATTGGGTTCTCCATAGTCAACTTACCAATTTCTAATTCGGCAAAGCAGAACTTCTGTATCTTTGGGTGCCTACCGATCTGGGTACGACGTCCCATAAACAGATACTCCCCAAAGAACTCTGCTTCGAGGATTACCTTGTGTGCCACAACTAGCCCATCGAGGCTGATCTCTGCTTTGATGTCACCGACTGGGAAGGGATATCCTTTGGTGATAGAGACTTTGATCGCAAAATTTACTCCAGATGTCGCCTCGACGTATTTTGTGACCGTCGTCGGCGACGCGGGATCATCGCTATCGTCGTCGTACCCGGGAAGTGGATCGTCGTTGACGATGATTTCGACGGCAAGGCCAGGCAAGAATGGATGAACAGCCATGGTGCAACAAGATATCTGGAAGTAAGTCGTGTTACTGGTGGGAAGGAAAAAGAAAGGAAGATCTCGAAAGCAGGATGCTCGGGTTCTTAAATACTAACTACTGCTGAGTCGAGGTGAGAGACGCAGACAAGGCGTGAAAGGAGCGAAGGAGGTAAAGGCAAATGTCATATTAACAAGTGCTGACATGCTGTAGGTACATGAGCGGGGACTAAAGTTCCCGAGTGGCTATCTCTAAACATTCCTAGATATGGAGGAAGATATGTTCTCCCATGACGATTAGCCTAATCATTCATACACGCTCCTAGAGGCGATTCCATGCATCCATACTTGATAGCATACTTCCATGCGTAAACCTGGAGTTGGCCCAGGGTTTGGAGTTCGCTTCCACTTCGAAGTAGACGGTTTTTCAACGTTTCGACACCTCCTTAGGCTCAGCGACGTCAAGACAGAATAGATGTCCTCTCTCAGTCTATCACAATGATCTCTTGCTCCACGTGCGGACGTTTGCGTTGTGGCGTCTCGACATAGGTCACTTCATCGTCGTCTTTGGTGGTCCTCTCGCGCTTAACTCTAGTAGTGGCTTCGGCTTCTTGCTTGATGGAAGCACTTTCTGGGTCTCGCTACATATACGTCAGTATCAACACCAGCGATTCACCGCATACATACTCTTCGTACGCGCCGCAGCAGCTCTCTCAGCTCAGCAGGTGTAAGCTCTTCTTCGGGCCTCTCTTCCAGAGGAACGGAGGGAGGATCGTTGACTGTAACAAGCCGAAGTGCCCTGAGGCTCTCTGCAGAGACCCTGTTATCAGCCAATATTACAGTGTGAGCGTAAACATGACTCACCAAGTGACCGATATTTGAAGTGGAAGGTTGCGAATGGCTCCTCGTCTAGGAATTTATACAGCCTGTGGGTACGTTCAGAACGTCTCGGACGGCATTTTTGAGGCTCTGAAAAGCTTCCAAAGGGTTAGTTCTTCGATGAGTGGCAGGTTTGTCCGTTCTGACGTACAGTATTTGGTGCGATAATGCGTCGCCTTTGAGCGCCTTCTCAGGTATTTCCCTCATGGCTGCAAGTCGAGTGTGCGAACCGGACGGTACATGTTCCATCACTTTTTCTTTGAAACTCTTGATGAGTTGAAAGGATAAAGTGATGCACCCAGTGGTGCTGAGACTTTGCTTCAGAGCAGCGACATTAGGGATGGATTCACGGGCCTCTTCGACTGCAAAACCCTATCAGCATACGAAATCAGACGGTATCCAGGGTACTTACCAATGTTCAGCTTAGCAAAAGAGAACTTTTGCTTGACCCATTGTTCACCTTCTCGCCGGCGAATACCCGTATTCTCGAAAGGTTTCTTGAAGAGGTCCTCTCGCAAGCAGAGCGCTTTGTCCATGCCGGTTCCGTCAATACATAGTGACGACCTAACATGATACTGGGTTGGGAATGGTGGCTTGAACTCAGTCACGATCGAGAAATGACTGTCTGAGCGCGCTTCAATATACTTTGTAGTTGTTTTCGGTGCCGGGTCCTCGTCCTCGTCCTCGTCCTCGTACTCAGGCAAAGGCTGACCATCAACGTTGATCGTGACTTCCAAGCCGGGATACCCAGGAGCGATGGCCATTTTACTCTGCTTTTGAGTAATTGAGCTGGAGGCGTTGTCGGATCCGCGGCGAGCGAGGGTGCCAGAACGAAGATGCGCTACTCGTGGTGCATTTGGAGAGCGTCGGTGTGAGATAAACAAGACCGCCACCCCGTCTGCGAGCGTAGTGGGTGCAGGTGAGCGCGATCCGCAACGGTGCGGCTGTGGCAGGATTGGAGGGGAAGGAGGTGCCCAAGGCTCGATGCTCAATGTTTGGTCTATGCCAAATATGGCAAGGCGCTCCTGCTAGCGTGCCCTTGCTGAGCTGATGGACAACAGCATAAGCAGGAGCATCCGCCCCAGCACTCTTGACGATTGCGCAACCAAGAATATAATGTACTCACGGATATCAGAGTACTGCGAGGAATACTGAGGCCACTGCCCGTTTGAGCGCCATCCTGCGCATTCGCTGAGGCGGAAGCCCGGACTCACCTCGTGTCCAATATGCCAGCAGTTTAAGCCCCGAAAAGCCAAACACGAAATGACACTGCTTGCAAAGCTTTCGGGATCAAACTACTCGGCTCTCATCTCATACGACGGGCGCATCTCCTCTGTGGTGAATATGGCGAGAATATCAACAAAGATTCCCGTGGCACGGGTTGCACCGATAAAGAGCTGTCTCGAACAAAAAGCATGCGATTAACAAACTGGAGATATACCTTGAGTCAGCTGCTTAATCGTATGAGATTTGGAATACATCAAGCTCATAGGTGTAGCTAGCAAAGCGGCGACTGACCACGTAGCATTTGGGTTTTGGAATACCTACCTAGGCTGGTAACGGACTGCGTGAAGCACCAGGAAATGATGTCGCCAGGAATGAAGAGAATCCGTACCATGTTGAGCTCTTAGGTAAGGCTATTGGTAAAGACCCTGCTCTCTATGTCTTTGGAATATCTGAGTATCTACTTGAGTAAATCTTTGGCGTGAAGCTAGTCGTTTACAATCAGTGCTGATATCGACCGAAGAATTTGTAGCCTTGCAAGAGATACGTCTGCTTCCCACTCGCAAATCGAGATGTTCGTGTGGCCTTGGTAGATCCGGATCGTAATTATAGAAATGGCAATAAGTTTGATCAGGGGAGAAGGAGTATAGAGTGCGGAGTCATTGAAGCAGCCGCACTAGATGAATGATGTGCACCATAGACCATCCAACTCTGAACATCACATGAAAACAAAAGCTCTCTATATCTCAAAACTCTCCACATGCTTGCGAAGGCCAAGATCGCTGCTAAGGCATCAACAACATTAACGCTAATGCCCATGTACACGTGGAATCCAGTTCCACGGTACATTTTCGCCGATAGACATCCAGCATACCTAGGCAACCTTACATACAGCCCAAAAGCTTACACCTACATCAAGGATCAAGGCTTGCGAGGCTGACATGCAGGTGGCCAAAGCCTACGCGGCCCCAAACGAGCAGCGCTGACAGTGTCGCCATGTGGAGACACACTACTGATCGCAGATTAGCGAGAGAACAAGATCTGAGAAAGCGCAACCCACCGACAGAGGGCTTAGCGCACGAACACCCGTATTGAGACCCGCGTTGAGCGTACCGATGCCTGATCCATCGTAAGCTAGCTTGCTTACCATCATCAGCCTCGCAAGAGGCTCGTAACGTGGACTAGCTGCCTACACCCGGCTATTTTGCGCCGATGGTGTATAGGATTCTCGTATACAGCACGTATGGGTTTACTTCGGAGCAGCGACGGATAATCCACCGACTGCGACATAGATTCATGCTCTGTCAGCGCTGAGTAACGCATGAATGGTTTGCAACGGATCGCGTGAAATCCGGAGATAACGCAACTCCGCGCGTGTTCGCGCTTAAAGTGTATCTCGGCGTAAAGTCGCTTTATGGTGCGGCCGAGGTGATGCCACCGGTTAACGAAAGGGGAAGCAGGAATGCTTTTGCAGTGTTGAGGGCCAACAGATTGCGGAGAATGCAGTCAGCGCAGAGGGTGTGGTGAGATTTGAGTCGGCAGATCTCCGAACTCGACCGACCGAACGGCCGGATGAACTCCGCATCGCGGTATTGGTGTCGCAGCACCCGCTAGATCAGGTCGCATCTCCAGTGACAAAGAAGCAATTATCTTGGTGATGCATCAGTCAGGAGAGCGGTTGTGACTGAGCGCATGACGGATGACGTTGCAAACCAGGTCCCGAAATGCCATGAGGCACAAAACCGGAAACGGTCGACGCCCTGTTACATTTCCAAGCCTCACGAACCCCAAAAGAACCGTTGGGTGGGAGAACGTCGGAAGGCGCTTGCCCTGCATATGCGAGCAGAACTTGTAAAATTCTTGTCCCGGCAGATGGAGAAGAGATAAGAGGATAGGAATAGAAATCCCTGAGCGAGCATTACTATGCTATCCATACATACTTGAAGATGTGTAGTGACCGGTGCATCCAATATGTCACAGCTGCGTTGTGAGTGGAGAAGTCACAAACACGCGACTATCAGGCCTCAGGCGTCATGATCGGCAGTCAAACTTCCTGTCATAGCAGGTGGACCGGAAGAAACTTTGTCGAAAACAAGCAGACGCAGGGTCTCATCATCCCGCGCTCGCGGATTGGCGGGCACAGGGGCTAGGGATGGTGCCCGCTCAGCCGTTGGCGATCGATGACCACATCGGGCGGCCTTCCAGAAGTGATGGGCAGTTTCAATGACCAGCAGGTTGCCGACTAAGACGTCAGGGAAAGGATATTCATTGGGGACATATTGCTTCGCAAAAATAGAATCGCAAAGCAGGAGTTCTGCGCGGCAGTCGTTTGGATGGATGGTGAGGGAAGGGATGGTGAGGAGACTTCGGAGGGATGATGTCATGGACCCTCGTAAGCGATCAAATAGCATTCGTTCGGTCCGACGGAGATGGACGCAATACGAATGCGACTGGAAGGATAAGTATTCTCCATGGCAGAAGAATGCAGAATATCAAAGAGTATTTGCAGTATAGGATCGAAGGTCACAGAAGCCTCGGGTCGCAGGGCACCGGCTTAGAAATGTGGCTAGTGACTTTGACGCGCGAATGAACGGTCCAGATCGCCTCGCGGCCGCCGGAACAGTTACATTGTCCGTGCATGCGATAGGGCTGCACAGCCACCGATGGACCCTGCATTTGTGTCCTTCTCCACCGATCTTACCCGTTCGAGGCCTTCGATGCGATGCCACGTTGGTTTAGGGCTGCATTGCAACTCCACAAGATGCTTGCAGCACGTTGCATATGCCGTTGTTCAGCAGGGAGAGTCTCAGTGAAGAGTTTTCCTTGTGTGACCTTGGCTGTACTCGACGTGTAGGGATGTCGCACGGCAGTGCCGTTGTTGAGTAGAGGATGCTGCCAATGCCGAAGCGGAAGTCGAGGTTCCACCTGCAGGATAGACGGTATCTGAGCTGACCTCGGATGCTAGTAGTATCGCAGCTGGTAGGTGCGCATCCCAGTTTATTGGTTCGTGGATCGATCTCCAGTTTCAGCATCTCTTCAAGAGATGTGCAGTGTACTAGCCAGCAGAGTGGTCCTCGGGAGCCGTTTGGCCACCAGATCCCACTATCAATAGAACAGAGTATGGGGTAGGCCATTGACGGCTATCTCCAAACGATACCGCGTGGCCTCGCGTGCAGTACACACGAGCTGAAAGCAGTAGCATATCACGGTCTTGGATCAATAACTCAAATGTCAAAGAGCCGCTGTGAGTCACGCGTGAGGACATGTGACCATGGACAGGCTGGCCGAGGTGTGGCTGGTGCCCGTCGCGTACTCCATCTGGTATTCGTAATCCACATGCGCTGTCGAGTAGGTTGTGCATGGAACGATGCTGCTCAGCCCATCTTGGAGCATCGTAGTCCCAGCGAGCCTAAACGGCCAGCTGTTAGACCAGATACGGGCGTGTCACCATGGCAGACCTTTGGAATTGGTCCGTCGCACGATGCCCTACAAGCTACATGCCGACGGCACACTAGAGCGACTGGCACAGCGATGAGTAACGGTTCGGTTCGTAGGGCTCCGTTTCACGTGGAGAGCATGCCTGCAGAGATCGCCTAGATGCGTACAAGCGATTGCACAGTATTTTGGGAGCAAGTCATGGACGCTGGGGGAAGGCCTCTCGGCTGGCATCCGAAGGCATGTGGAAAACTCTGTATGGTAGACAGCGTCTGCCGGGAGGTGCACAGCCTTCGGTCGGACAGGCAGGGTCCGCGGCGGCCGTATGCAGGGTGCGTGAGGGTGGTGTCGATCGCGCCGCTTTTGCGCGTCGGCGTATCGTTAGCGTAGCCACCCCTGCAACGCCCAACATGGGTTGCGTCATAGGATGAGGTATGAAAGGAAACCGATTCCGCGTACTCAGCAGCCCAAGCCGTTTAAACTGTCGCTCAGCAATTTGCAATCTCTTACGACGCACACATACACCCTAATTCCGACACTCCGAGCACAGCCGACGCAGACTCTGAACTCTTCGAGCGTCTTCGACCGCGTGCTGCCCCAGATCACCTCATCAAGTGGTCTTTCACTCAAATCGGCGAAGACTAACCGAGTCATCGGCCGGTAGCCCACTAGTATAAAGCAACTTGCCACCCGCGCTGGTCCCCTACTTTCCCTCCCGACCATTATGTTAGCGCTACCCACACAACGTCACCACCTTTCAACCATACCGTCACCTCCGTCTTCACACTCCTCCTACCAACACCTGCCCCAGCACTTCGCCGCACAACATCTCTACGACCAGAAGCTCCTCAACGACTACCTCGAGTCCCAGCAGCAGTCTTACGGCACTCCATCCAGCAGTGCACCCAACTCGTACATGACGAGCGCATATACCGATTTCGCGAACCCGGCCATCCGAATCCAGCAGTCGACACCCACACCGCAGCTTCCCCAGGGATTCGCACAACCGCCTATGCTCTCGGCCAGCAACACCAGCACGGGACTTGAGTCCTGGAACTATGGTAACGTGCAGGGCCAATCGCTCCACACACCACACCAGAACCAGAACCGCGGCCACCAGCGCGCATCGTCCTCGTCTTCCGTAGGCTCAAGTGCCTCGCAATATCAGGCCGTCGGTCCCTCCGCGGGCTACCAGTACGTATCTTCCCCCGAATACTCGCCTTCGCACGAATCTGCGTCGGCTTATTCATCGACCATGGCTGACATATATCCAAGGTCGTTCCAGAACCATCTTCCTACACCCACACATACACCTACCCAGGACTCGTTTATGAGCGGAAACAACTTCAACAGCAACTACACACCAAACTCGGTCAGCATGGACCACACCATGTCTGCACACATGTCGATGAAACAAGCGCTCATGGAGCAGAGTGATGACGTACCAGACTACGCACACTCGGCCGGTCAATCAGTATCAAGCTACGGCCACGACTCTCCTGCCACGCCACACACTGCACAGGACGACATCGACTTCAAGATGCCTGCCAATGGTGAGAACCTCTGCAGGATAGACTCCTGGCTTTTCAATCAGTTTTGTACTTACGATGACCCAGACGCCCGCCCTATCCCCAAGTTCGAAAGGACCTACACCGACATTGCTGCCGACACTGGCTTCTATGAACCCAGTGCCTCAGCCCAGGCGGTGTCTTCCAAGCCAGCTCAGTCGTCGCTGCTGTCGCCATACCGCAGCAGCGACCAGAACGTCCAGCGTGCGCTCCAGGCAGCACAGTACGCTCGCTCACAGTCGCCAAGCAGCACTGCCTCAAGAAGTGACTCACCGTTCCGCAAGAGCTCACCCTACCGTCAGCCTAGCAACACGTTCAACTCGGCTATGAACACTGCTGTTGCGGCACGTGAGCAGAACCGCCAGGCTGATGCGGCTTACGCTATGAAGTCTCAGATGCAGCCCAGCGACGATTCTGAGCCAAAGACCATCTCGCCCAAGGACGCTCTGTTAGACTACCGGGAATCCGACGAAGAATCCAAAGTTCCATTGTTCCCGGACAGTGGCGCTAGCGAGTACGACAGCCAATACACCGGTGGCGACCAATATAGGACTGCCACCCAATCCAGCTTCGACACTCCATCATCGCAGTCCTACCGTCGCGACAGCTGGGTAACACCACAGTTCTCACCAAACTTCTCCACAACCTCCGCTCCATCATTACCACAGTCATCGAGCTTTACTTTCGCCACTCCATCAATACAGAACATGCACAGCATGCCTATGAACGCACCATCTCAGTATCGATCAACTCCCAACACTATGTCGTCGGGCGTCGACCAGACACCTGAGTTCCCTGCCCACCTGACTTCAATGGAGTCAAGTGCGAGCGAAGCTGAGCCACCGAGTGGCAGCCAGAACAGCGTCCTTTCAGACCGCTACATTACGAAGCCAACATCGACGGGCGCCGAGTCTGGTACCTACTCATGCACGTATCATGGCTGCTCCCAGCGTTTTGAGACCCCACAAAAGCTTCAGAAGCATAAGCGTGAGGGTCATCGAAGTGCCAATCTCAGCCAGGCTATGACGTCGGCGGCTATTTTGGAGCGCAATTCGCAGGCGGGACCCCACAAGTGTGAGCGCATCAACCCCACGACCGGCAAGCCCTGCAACACCGTATTTTCGCGTCCCTATGACCTCACCCGTCACGAGGACACGATACACAATGCGCGCAAGCAAAAGGTCCGCTGCGCACTCTGTGTCGAGGAAAAAACTTTCTCGCGCAACGACGCATTGACACGCCACATGCGTGTCGTGCATCCTGAGGTTGACTTCCCCGGAAAGCACCGCAGGCGCGGAGGTAACCACGACTGAGCGTGACCCGATGGCATGCGCGGTGGTATTCCGCGGAGGCCAAGTTCTGCCGCACTATCGCGCACATTCCAGAACAGCCGCGACCGTTCCATGACACGCACCTGACCATTTCACGGACGATTTGCGACATCCCAAAGCTCTCCCAGAAACCGGGCGATGCTGATGCCCATGCCTCTTGCATTTGCGGTCGCGCGGTCACATTGCATTCAGTTGTCGCTGGTCCGAACTGAATCATCCGGCGTTTTGGTCACTTTTCTTCGACTGTATAGTATTCTTCCTTGATTTTCCAGTACAATCCTGCGGACATGACTTTGAGCGACGAACCAGCGGGCGCATGGTACGATGATTTGACGAAAGAGATGGCTTTGTATGTGCAACAAAAAGCGATGATTTCCATAGACGGCATCGCTGGCTCCAGTGGGCTTTGGTTACGCCTGCGACTAGATTTCATTACTTTTTTTCTATACACCCGGCTCCACTGGAGCATTATTAATTTGTACAACACTTCACTATTCCTCAGATTGCGAGAGCCAGTTCTTCGTCTTTACATCGTACTCAGCAAAGTTTCGATAGCAAGAGAAGGGAAAAACAAGCGGATGTATACATGCATTGTAGCTAGCAATGATACCCCATAGCAATACCAGCATTAAGCAATCTTCCGTTTCAGCGTCCAACATTGCTCAGTGATGCCTCCTTCCTTTGTGATAGTCCTCCAGCGGTCGCCATGGCTTGCATATCCAGTTACTACCTGCTCAACGCTGCACTCAGCAACGGCAACGCCGGTCTCAACCAAAATGCCTAACTCTACCATCCACCTACTGCAAGCATCGTACGTCTCCTTACACTACAGCATGAACAACACAAGCTGACACCACATCAAGGTCTCACACTCTAGATTCAGCCTCTCGACCCAAGTGCAACCTCATCGGCTCTGCATACTACAAACAAAAGCACAACCATCTGCACGGGCAGCAACTAGTTTCCACACCCAGCACCTGTCAGCACCTTAATCCCCTGCCAGCTGCCTCCACCACCACATCCATCAAGCGTGCATCCGACTTGCCGCGGAGACGATGCACAAACGCGGGCTGAAAAGCAAATAAGCGGCAGAATGAGAGCGCCGCGAGATCTGGACTCAGCACCTACCGGTGCCGCCCGCGGCCACGCTAGCGGGGTGCAGTAACACAGCCCTCAGCCTCTCATTTTTTGCTTTCGAGTATGCATCTCCTATCAAACCCCAAGGAAGAATTTTCGGGCATTCTAGTAGCCCTTAACTTTTTCCTTGACATGTTGCACAAGGTTTGAGATTTGCAAGCAAAAGAACAGTGGAAATCGGGCCGAGGCTCGGGGATAGCGATGAATGTGTCTGTAGTGTATTATGTGCGTGTGCCTAGACAGACACCTGGTGTGGTGTAAGGATGCAATGCATCTATGATTCCATGGTTGCGTGACATTCACTGCCTGTCGTTGTCGAAAGAAGAAAGAAGTGGACATGGCGAGTATCACAATGGTATCATAGCCCGGCACCAACCACTCCACGCCGTCGCAGTACCTACCAGACCCAAATTCATCAGCTTGCACATACAGACACATGGTTTGTGTTGTTTTGACAAGCTGTTTTACTGTCAAACCTCATAACAAAGAGAAGTAGGAGGGTTATAAGGAGTACTTCCTACATCGTTACAACATTATCTTAATATAACAAGTTTTCAACAGTTTGACATGAATGGCGTGGTTCCGCTCGGTACACTTTCACCGAGCAGAGGTGACCCAACGCATGTGGCTCCACCGAAAAACGTCGGATCTGGGCCTGCCACGAACGACGACGTGCAGTGCGTCGGGGCCCTGGCCTGTGGGTGGGTGTGTACCACAGCGATTCGTGCTGCGCTGGCCTATCGGAATTGCGCTGAAAGTGATGTGGGACGCACGTTAGGTGGGTTTGGCGTGCTGGGGGAACCGGCCGATGCGGTTGGACTGCATGCCGTCATGTAGGGCTGAGAAGAGCGCTGGGGATCGCGCGAAGCGATTTGGTGGTATCGATAGTAACGGCTTCGACGGCAGGAACGACATCAGCCATGCTGCCGATGCGGCTGTAGAGTTCGCATGGCTTGTTTCAGAAAACCAAGGTCGCGTTGTTGTTGGCGCTGGCGTTGGCGCTGGCTGGTCCTGACAAGATACGGCTGTTGACGTCGTTTGTGGGTGTTAGAGTTCTGGAGAAATCCGGTTCGGGATCTGTCGACGTCAGAGTGTCAGATAGCGAGGAACATATTGACGGAAATGGTTCATGCGTCCAAGACGTGTGCCGCGGAAGGTTTTACTCGCCCTGGAAGAAGGTGTCATTGTTCTTACGCTAGAAGATCGTCACGCCCTTGGGTGTGTGTTAAGCGGTGACCCTTTCAAGGTTTGTCGGCTCCACGCGCATGACGCCCGTTATCCACTGTTTGACTTCGACTACATCCGATGTTCCGCGACGCATGCTGCATGCTGTTTTGGATAAATTTCTCGTTGCGAAATTAAGCGCGAGGGTTATATGATGTGAAGTCATCAGAAGGGAGTTGTCGCGTCAGCGTTTACTGATCATGATGCGCTGCTTGTTCATGGTCGTGAACGATTGGTTCGAGTTGTTATTATGGATGCGCGCGTGCATGATTCTTCCGCGGTGCAAATATATTGCGCGCATGTAATCTGATGAAAGATGTTCGGAGATCTGAGATGCAGAGTGATGGACCGCGATGGCGCGTCTTCTCAGCTGTGGCTGATATGAGCGCTGCCCGGCAGTACGGACGTCTTTGATACGGACGGAAACATTGACAGAGACCGATCATACGCTGTATTCTATCTGGATGGTCTCAATCGTCAGACATGTTGCTATGTTACGGTTTCATTATGATCGTTGCTGCAGCTTTACGCGGTTCTGTCTCTCTTTCCGATTTTGGCTTCTATATACCACATACAATATGGTTCACTCAGGACTATGCATCGCCAACATATGCAAAGGCTGAGGACTTGTTTTGGACGACAATCCCTTGCCGGGCAATCGTCTGTAATTTAGACATCGGGATCTTCTTTTCAGTAACATTGCTATGTATCTTTCCTACGGATGGTGTCATACACATATGTCGAAATTTCATGGTAATCATCACCATCATGATTGCGTGAGATAGTCTACGTCCGCCTTGCTATATATGAGGCAACAGGTCCGACCATTCCACACTACGGAAGCTACTCTCGGGAAGTGCTCTAAGACCAGCACATCCTTCTACAATGATGAAGGTTCGCGCGATACCATATGCCCCAATATGGGTTATCGTAAGCAAGTACTGAAAGAAAGGATGTATATGAGGGAGGTACTCTGTAACAGTATCGACCTGTGGGACGCCCGCCCATCGACAAAGATTGCGTAGTTGCCATATCATCAAGATCCATAGGTTGCCAAAAGAAAAGCCAACTCCGAGAAGGGTCAAACATGCAGCTCGCGAAAGAGTTTGTTCCAAAGATGTCAGAAAGTGGAAATTCCACGAGATGAAATGTATCAAGATGAATGTGAGTGCCGCAGTCGTGGAAATCATCCATTCCGTCACAGTCACCTTGCCCGGGTTCATACGCGCAGTGTTTTTGAAGCGCGTGATGGGTACGTGCTTGGAGTCAGTACCAATTCGTAACAAGTACTCGAAAGCCCACATGATAGGATCGAGGATCTGGAAAGGATCTGGATGCGGGTTGATAAAGTCGAGCGGCGTAAGTTTCCACGGTCTTTTCGCTATGTCGGGGTCTGCTAATGCCAGCACATCGCTCAGTTGAAGTGATCCCTCCATATACAAAATGACTGTCGTATCAACGTCCAATGGCTTGTGGAACCAGAAGTAGAATGTCGGGATCGTGCATAGCACGATAGCAACCACGTCGAGCTCGAGCATCGAGACGTGGAGCTGCTGAACGGCGCGTCCGATGCATTGAAGAGCAAACCAGAGTATCTGGATAGATGTAAGGATACGAACGAAAGCGTCTGCTTTGTTCTTGTCTTGTATGGTGTCGCGGTGTATGCTAGGGTAGTCGACAAATCCATGCTCCACAAGGTAGCGAACCTGATGGGCGTTTACTGGAAAGCGTGGATAGTCCGGAGAATCAAGCATAAAGCCGCCCATGTCGGCGAAGAAGGCATGGGTCATGGACCAGTCGGAATATCCGAGCTCATGGAAAGCGGCTACCGAGTGTCGTGCGGAGAGATATTGGACCTGAGCGAACGACGCAAGGATCTCTGGAAAGAAAATGGTAAAGGCGACCCATGATAATTTTGTCGACAGATACGATCGGAAGCTATGCTTATCGGGTACATTGAGGAATAACACCGACCAACTGCATAAGAACACAGTGACAGCGCAGCTCCAAATTATATCGATCGTCCCACGTGCGTTTGGCGAAGCGACCCAACCGTTGACCAGGGGCGTTTCCATTCGTTTTGGTGTGGGATAATTCCGGTTCTCGAATCAGCGTAGACTTTTAGGCGTGATTGTGTGTATAATTGTCTTCTTCACGGTACCTAGATACATCGACTTTATCGAGATGAGGCTGAAGACAGTACACCCTGTTTCCATCGACGGCAGTTCGCATTCAGGGGTTGCTTACTGTTACACAAATTCATTGAACTGCAGTAACGTTGCATCATGAACATTCAGAAAGGGTCGAGTGAACCCGTTCAAGGTTAGGTTTATCAGGTCCCATGTAAGTAGAAGATGCTTCGATTGGTTTGGCTGCATTGATAGTACTGCATATGCAAGGCTGGACTGCGCGAGGCTGCTTGGCTGCGTGGGGGCGGGAACGGCGGGAACATGCAGCAGACGAAGCGCGGGAACATGAGCTAGGGAAAGGCCGCTCTACTCGTGCCTTGGAGGCTAGATTGCTGGCAGTGGTTGTCTTTAGTATTGGCAATGTGCTGGGGTTGAATCAGATGGTTAGCATGCTGATACCTTGCCGCAGCGTATATGTGGGTACTAGATCTGGTGACAGTATGAGTATATCGATATAGTGTATGTTGGCATGAACAGTTTGCCGGGCGTGATTCATCCCGAGGTCTGTCGGTGATGAACAGGTTGCCGGTATGGTAAACATGTGAGTGGTGGAAAATGACGGGCTGAATCTTTTGACGGGCGTAAAGATTTGACGGGGCTGAATGGTCTGTCGCGCATGGATGGTTTGACGGGGCTGAACAATTTGACGGGGTTGAATAGTTTGCCGGTATGGTAAACATGCCGCGCGTGAATGTGTCGCTACTGAATAGTGTCAGTATAGCAAGATGCCGCGCGGGATTAATCTGCCGGTGCTGAATGGTTTGCCGATATGGTAAAGATGCCGAGCGTGAATCACTTATCGATACGGCAAGATCTGTCGGGCGTGAATCATTCGCCGGTATTGGTAATCTCTCGGTGCTGAATCAACTTAGCACTTCCAACTGCATATGCTTGAATCAAGCATCCGCTCAGATGCACGACTAGGAAATAGGACGTAATCGCACATCTCTGGAGATACACTCAGCGTAATGCCATGCTTCATTCAAATACACAAACGCTAACCCCACCAATCCGTTATTGCAACGCCATATCCTACAGCTCACATACAAGAGCGTTTCACCGGACCAGGTAAAGTATGCCTTTTGTTCCCTATCTCCTGTCATATCATCGCGCCCGCCGGAAACGAAACAAGTTGTGTATAATCGACGACGATTCTAGGTAAGCTTCTGCTTGATGAAGAAAGCTCGCAAGTGCGATAGTTGCCAGACACATGTGACGCCCAGAATAACGAGCTGGATAAGGGTCCAGCGGACGACGCGGGAGTTGGTGTGTTCGGACTGGTCGCGGAATTCGGCTTCGCGTTCCTAGAAAAGATGTTAGCTGGTGTTTCCCTATTATTTCCCCCGAGCGAGGAGTGGACGCCAAACATACTCTCTGGAAGACCTGTTCCCTCCTCACGTCCTGCAACCTCGAGTTCAAGTCCTTGACTTTCTGTACCAGCGTCTGGACCTTGTCCTTGTCCGTGCTCTCGATCCTGCTCGTCTCGCCAATCGCCATGTCCAACGTGAACTTGACGGTGCCGTGTACGCCTGAGCTCAACCAGCCACCGCCGCTGCTCGGTACGTTCTGGGGTGTCACACAGATTCTATGTTGACCGCTGTCGGCAGCGCTGAAGGTGAAGCGTCCGTTCGAGCTACCCCGTTGGGCAACGATACGGTGGTTGTTGTCGAAGGTCTCCTCTACGGTGACGAAGACGCCGACGTCGGGCTTGGTTTGGTAGGTCTTGGTTGCGTCGTCCCATGCTTCGGCGTGGTAGTGGCCTGGGGTTTGTTAGCCGTGGGTTCTTCCGCTGGTTCTATGACATTTCCGCGCCGAGAGACTCAATCATGAGGAAGCGTCGTACCAACAACCAGTGTGTCCTTGGGCAATTCCTCGTAGAAGCACTTCTGGACCGCTCCGTCCATGAAGAAGTGCAGCGCTTGTGACGGCACCGCCAGCGCGGCTGCGAGCATTAATGTTGGTTTCCACATGTCTGCGATCCTGATTCCCCGCGGAGGACTGATTGTAGCGCGGAATTTGAGTGTTGGGTGAGCTGGTCACTTGGGAATCTTGAAGCTCGTATGCTCGAGATCGCGAAACTCCAGGTGTACGTTCCGAAAGCGGTTAGACCTCCGACACGTGCGTCGCTCCCTCTTTCGCGCCGGGGCGTGTTGGGCCTACACCACCGCAACTTTATGCGTAGGTATCTACTATCTTTCCTTTCGGTTCTCGGTTTCTCAAAAGGGACATCAAGTTTCGATGATATCTAGGTTCCGAAAACTCTATACAACAACTGTCAAGGGTCGTTGTCGCTGATCGCAGGCTCAAAGTACTGTCGTAGTAGTTTGAAGATAATATAGTATGCTACTACATACAGGTGGATAGTTGCGAGCTCACGTAAGACTATCCTTATTGCTACAGTCGAGTCAGCGGCGATTATACCAGGAGTCGACTCAATCTAGACACCTCCGAGGCCAACCCCGCAACTACAACATATAACCTAGGTAAACAGATTGTGTTCATATTTCCAACCGCATCGACAATGTCCACCTTTTCTTTCCCTCGTCTCCCGTCTCTTTTGGATTTGATCTTATAAAACTTCTTTCCTGTCAAGTACTACTTTAGCAAAACCACATCCATCTCAGGCTCGCCATTACCCACCATCCACGCAAAAACCACGCACAATGACACTCTTCACGCCCTCACCCTCCGACCTAAGAACACTCTCCAGCAGTCCAAAAACCATCCTCATAACCGGCGGCTCCTCCGGCATCGGTCTCGCAACAGCAACGCTCCTCTCGTCCCTGAACCCGTCCCACAACCTCATCCTGCTCGATCTGCAACCGCCACCTCCAACTTTCAAGCATGCAGCGTCCAATCTGCTCACTCACACCTGCGATATCACCTCTTGGTCCTCGCAACGCGCCGGATTCGCCGCAGGCTACGCGCGCTTCGGCCGTATAGACTGTGTATTCGTCAACGCGGGAATAGCCGAACACGGTGACCAATTCTTCGACGATGCATTGGATAGCGAGGGAGAACTGGCGGAACCAGATCACCGGACGCTGACCCTGGACATGAATGCCGCAGCTGCTACGACCAAACTCGCCATCTACTACCTGAGGAAAAACGGGCCACAGGGTGGTTCTATCGTGTTGACAGCGAGTTTAGCGGGGTATCTGGCTTCAGCGGGTGCGCCGTTGTATTCTGCGGCGAAACATGGGGTGGTGGGCTTGATGAGGGCGTTGAAGCAGGAATGTGCGAAACTGGGGATTAGCATATCTGTTGTTGCGCCTGCGATTACGGTTACGCCTATCCTAACGGCGAACAACACCAAGCTGGCTATGCAGCCTGATGCTTATGCGAAACAGATGGCAGAAGCGGGTGTGCCGATCAATCGACCTGAAGCTGTGGCGCTTGCGGTGTGCTGGTTATTCAATGAGGGCAGCAAGGCAAATGGTGCGGGCATATTCATCCAAGCAGATCGATTTGCGGATTTGGAGACAGGTTTGGCGAAGAGCAGGCAAGCTTGGATGGGCAAGGAGATGTTAGATCTGTTTCGTGGGGGGAGAAATGCGCCATTGTTTGCGAGGCTGGAACAAGAGGGGGAGGCCAAGGCGAAGATATGATAGTTGCATGTGGTAGGATGATGTTGTACATTCTTGCGTATGCAGTGGATAGTGATGCATCGTGGCTAACAATACCAACAGGGCTATTCCAGCTCCCTATCCATATCCATATCCGTATCATATTCCCAATGACGAATGTTTTCCCTTCTTCTTGCCAATGTAACCCCAACGCCGTCGCTATGCTATCAAAAGCAGAAGTCAAAAGTAGAAACCACACTTCCAGTCAAAGCCAAACCCCTCATTTCCTCGCCCGTTTGCTACTGACTTCACTGCCTTGAGAGAACACACTGGCGCTCCTCTTATGGCTTTGTCCGGGTGCCCCCTGACTCGTCGCTCGAGACTGCTGTTTACTACTCTCATCTTCGCCTTCTGCATCCACGTCACCGTCGTCGTCTTCGCCGTTGAAACCACCCTCGTCTTCCTCGCCTTCGGCATCGTCGTCGGGGTTATCAGCATCGTTGTTGTCATCGTGGTCATCCCTATCGGCTTCGGCATCATCTCCGTAGTTTTTGTTAACGTCATCTTCGTCTTCTTCATCGTCGTTCTCCCCGTCGGCGTCGTCGTCGTTTCCACCGGGTGTTTGTTGTTGGGAATCAGGGACTTCTTGTTTTGGTTGTCCTTCGCCTCCTTCACCACCGCCGTCTCGTCGAGCCTTCATAGCAAGCAAGACTTTGCACTCTCCCTCCTCCTTCTCTCGGACCTTGCGCACGTCGAGTAGCTTGCTAACTTTCGAGACAAGATTCTCGAAGACTTCGCCGACCTTGCTCGTTGGTATGCTGACGATGTCACTAACGCCCAACGCCGCGAGCATTTGGCCGATCTTTTGAGTCTGAACGTTGCTCTTCGCTTGTCGCATCTTAAGCAGCTTGTCCGAACCAAATGTGACACCCGAGGTAAGTCTCTCGTGTGTTGAGACATTGAAACGGTGTTCTTGATGTGGAGAGAGATGCTTGACAGGCGTCTGGGCGGTAGGTTGTTGGTTTTGTGCCATGCTTTGCCGTCGATTTGCTGCCGAGAGCTGTTGTTGTGCTGAACCAGGAGTGTGTACCATGTCGTTTGCGGAGAGGCTGAGTCTACCAGGTCCTGTTCCACCGCCAGATGCGCGTTTCTTACTACGATCCTGCTGGAATAGCTGCTGGAAGAGGGCCTGGAGGGCTTGTGATGATGTAAAGGCTTGTAGTCCTGCGGAAACTGCCTGGTTCTGCGGTGGTGCGTCCAGTCGTGCCCGGAGCTCTTCGCGCTCGGCATCGAGTCGGTTGGCTGCCATGTTGATGCGCTGGAGCTCGGTGAGCAGGAACTCCTCCTCTTTGACCTCGTCCATTGTGCGGTTGATGAGCGCCGTGGCCAACATCTTTCGATTCCGCTCCATAACCGGATCGAATTTTGTGAGCATCTCGTACAGACTGTACTGGTCGGCGTCCATGGAGACTTCTGGTATGCGCTGCTTCATGAGCTTGGCGGAGATATCGTAGAAGCGCGCTTTGAGGTCCTCTAGCGACCGCTTCTTTGACGGCGCAAAGGGCATGGTGGCTAGCGCTTGGTCCTCGCTGTTTGCTGGCTCTGACGGGCGTGGTTGCGTCGGCTTGTAGTCGTAGCGATCCCATATCACAGGCCAGCGATACGAGTAGTCTTTCACTACTTCGAATAGGTAGTCGGTCTCCTCGCGACTCCAGTCATCGCTCCGCAGGTACTGGTTGTATTCCTCGTCTGTGAAGCCCGGCATGTCTACTTTGATGTCGTATTTGGCGTAGTCGGCGCACGTCTCGATGTAGTTGTCGGCGGTGTCGCTTTCCTGCATCGGCGCGTCGTCGGCTTCCTGTACGGGTGGTGCGGTCGTGGGCTTGCGCCGCCAGTGCTTGAGGACGAGGCCATCGTTGCGCGCCGGATTCATAAACGGCTGTTGTACCCTAGAAGCGCGAATTAGCCAATCCTCCGCAGTGCCTCGCGCGTACATACCATCTCTTTGCAGGGCCAGTGCTCTGTCTCTTCGCCCGATACGCCTTCTTCTCCTCGTAGACGGCGACAGGCGGCGGCCGTTCGCCATATAGCGCAGCAACCTCGCGCGCGACGCCCTCTGGTCGAATGAGAGTCAGTCTCGACCTTTTGACGATTTCCCAAGGAAAGACGTAAGGACTGCCAAACGTACGTATCTTCCTGCTCCCTCCTGCAGGCTTTGAGCGCTTCTGAGTCTGCGCTGCCACGGCTGCTGGACCTACTGCCTTTGGCGCATCACCGCCGGCAGCAGGCAGCCCGAGCATATCGCGCACATCGCGTCCCGACGCCATCGCAACTTTCGCAAGGCGCCGCTGATCGATGAGCCGGTAGTAGGAGAGGGTGCGGGTGATGGAATCGCAGGGCCCCGGGGTGGACGAGCTTAATTTCGTTGTTGGGAAGTCGCGTTGGACCCTGCGCGGGTACCTCACGTGTGGGAATATTGGAATGGCGAAGGAAAAAGTCAAAATGGGCGGATACTCAAATCCAAAAGAATGCGCAGGGGTTTTCGAAGAGATTCAAGTGCAAACCAAGCTACAAGTCAAGTTCTTGCGCTATAGGCACGCACAGCTATGGAGTCATGGATTGCCGCTGTTACGGCACCTTCCAATCGCATACGCAAAGAGGCCATAGCTCCCTGGTGCCCTCCCATGACCGACCCCTCAGATCGCCGCTACCAAGAATGCCAGACAGACATCCATGGGTCAGCTTGGCCATGGCAAACGTCACGACTGGACAAAGATGAAATTTGGTGTAGTAAGTGCGTCTATTCGCCCGACTACTCTACCTGAACTAGAACGAGATCCGTCTGTCGCCCTGTACACGCGATGGGCCGTCAGAAGAGACTCCTTTACATGCTATATTTTCCTCGTGCCAAAATGAATAATGAAAATGAGATGCCACAAGTGCGAGCCTCCCCAAGCACACCGCAACGCCGCAAGCGCCCAATGGAAAATCGCTCCCACACTACTGCCAGCTGGTGTAGTCTCGCAACGCGGGAGCGCAGAGGTGAAGGAGAGGGTGGTGATGATGTTTTTCGGCGCTGATGAGGAATCCAGGCTGGTGTGGGAGGCGGTTCGGTCGCTCGGTCGTCGTAACTATTACCGTGGAAGGAGATTTTCGATCCCGTCTATCAATCATTACAAGATACCTATACAGGAAGAAAACGTGACCGGGAACACTATCGCTCAAAGAACGGACTCCAGGATGCAACGCAAAGGGAAGGAAACCAAGCTTGGCGACGGCGATTACTACTTGCTGGCGCCGCAGCACAGGGCATTCGCCAGTTTTTGCATGAAGCTAGGCTTTTCGGCACTCTGTCGCGTCGGTTGCGGGTTCGGACTGCTGGCAGGCGCAGCACGGTTGTTCTGTGCCAGGTTGGGCTGGCTGTGTTGGAATTGGGCCTGCGTCGAGGCACCCTCGGGCGGCGCAAGCTCGCCCATGCTCTTCCGCTTGATTTGCGAATCACGGTTCATGGTCTCGCGTGGGCTCCTTCCGGGCTGAGCGCGGGTCGCGCCAGGCTTTGGCAGAGGCTCGTTGAGACGGTGGTGGTCGATAGGCAGGTGCGTCTTTTGTTGCCTGTGTTGCTGGCCTTGCATGTTCACAGCCATGGATGAGTTGGGGTTGGCGTTGGAGTGGTGCATCGCCTGCGCAGCCGATGGGTGCGACTTGAGGACCTCCCAGCCCTTGCCGTTGTTCAGCTTCATCCAGTCGTACTCGCCGTCCTCGACCTCTCCGGTGCTCTTGAGAGCCTGAGTGAACAGCTCCCGTAGGTAGTCGTAGTCGGGTGTGTCCTCGAAGCCGAGGTTACGCACGTAGCTGAGGTACTTGTTGAACTCCTCTGCGCATTGTTAGTAGTGATAGAATTAGTGAATACAGCCAACGTACCAGGGAAGCCATCGCACAGATCCTTGATGGGGGTGGTCTGCTTCTTCTCGCCAATCTTCTCGTACTTCTGCTTGTTGGTGGCAGCCTTGAGACCTTGCCATGGCAGTCCACCGCGCAGGAAGTACATGAAGACGTGACCGAGCGCCTCGAGATCGTCGCGACGGGATTGTTCGCGCCCGAGATGGGTGTTGATGCTCATGTATCGAGCGGTACCGGAGAGGGACTTGCGTTCCCTGTACGGGATGTGCTGCTTCGTCTTGGGGTCACGGTACTGCTTCGCCATACCGAAGTCGACGACGTGAATGACATTGGCGCTCTTTGAGCCAGGGCGGCCAATGAGGAAGTTGTCGGGCTTGATGTCGCGGTAGATGAGGTTCTTCTCGTGGATGGTCTGAACCCGTGACAGCTAGATGAGGTGTAAGCAGGGGAGAGCGCAGTGATGCTGTCGGGACATACCATCTGCTTGGCTACCATGACAACCGTCTTGATGGAGAACTTCCTGTTGCAGTGGTCGAACAGGTCCTCCAAGCTCGGGCCGAGGAGGTCGATCACCAGAATGTTGTGTAGACCTTCCTGGCCGAAATAATAGACATTAGGGATCCCGGCTGCAGATGGTTAGCGACGTAGTCGAGGTGCATATCTGCGTTGATATACAGGGTGGTGGTGATCACGAGCGCCAAAACAAGCGGTAAAGGGGAAGCGAGGTCGGTACTTACGGCAGCCCACAAGGATCTTGTATGTGCGGTACTCATCGCGCAATTGGGGAGCGTCGCTCTTGCGCGGCTCGAACTTGATGGCGACCTGCTGCTGGTTGAGCAGGTTGGTGCCCTCGAAGATGACGCCGAAGCTGCCCTCGCCAATCTTCTTGCCGACGCGGTAGTGCACGCCGACGACGTTGGAGCTCGTGCTGCCGCTCGCCATGGTGTCGATGGTGTCCGGATAATGGAGGGGAGGAGGAAGGGAGGACGGGAGTGGTGCAGAGATGCGTGGCTTGGTGGTTGTGACAGCAGCGAGACAGAGCCGCAGCCGTAGGCCGGGAACGAGGCTATGCAACCGGCGAACGCGACTCGGCGTTGCTGAGACGGCGGGTCGAGGGCGAGGCGGGAGCGACCTGTGGTGCTGCAACGAGCAGCGTGCGAATGGACGGGGAGGTCAGAGGAAGGCACGTAGGACAGGCACGTATAGTGAAGAAAGAGCGACCGACTCTCGACGCGGAAAAGACGTGGAGAAGGGGAAGGAGCGACTGGGCATGGGGCGTGCACTAGCAACCTATCAACCGACCCTTCGCTAGACTCTTAGTAGCACCCAATTCACTGAGAGCACGGGACTGCCACCGTGAGCTATTTACACCCGCCTGCATAGAGACGGAAGTGCACGCTGGCCGTCGTCGTGGGCGCAGGCGTAGGCAGCCCGATGCAGCGGCTCACTTCTGGCTTTCATGCATTCCGCAGCCCATCCCAGGTTGCTCGCGGCGCAGCCGTCCTTTCCCCACTGAGCTGTCACTTTGTTGTTGTACCTGCAGCACAGTCCACACCAGAACTAGCATCCTCCGAGCAAAAGCAGCCCTGGGACGCCTTCGGAAATTCGACGCATCCTTTCCCAGCCAACAAGCGCGCCTGCGCGAAGGGAAGCCTGGTCAGCGGATTCGCGACGGCAATCAGCAGGGTGAAGACTCTGTCTTTCGTCATCGCCATCGCCATCGACAACTCCATCGCCATCGCCGTCGCAGCTCGACGATCTTTCCTGCTGTAGAGCCGCAACAGTACCGGCACGGCTAGCACGTATTGGCCTGTCGTGTGTCTTGTCCAGCCTCACCGCTGCTGTGCCTCATGCTGTTCATGCATGCCGCCTACGTCAAGTCGGTGGCTTCGCCTCACGGCATGGCCAACGGTTTCGGTGCGACGAGAAAGAAGCAAAGGTAGTCGTCTTGACATGTACTCCATCTCCATCTCCCACCTCTCATCTCAACGCGCAGCACCACTTTTTCACAACCCGGCCTCAAGTCACCCAACGGCTGTTACCGAGTCAGGTCATTGGTGCGTGTCGGCTTCCGCGCCCTCTCGCTCGCGCCACACTCGGTTCCCTGACACGGCTGGGTACCCACCGCGCAAATGAACGCTTGTCGTCGCTTGACTCCACAGAACAGAGTCGAGACCCTTGCCGATAGGCGGTTATGCATGTCACTATTCATGGCTCTCCCCTAACACTTCATGCATTACCCAGATAGTCACTTTTGTACATTGGGTTCCAACTCTAATCATCCTCTTTCTCATCTCTAGTCAGATACTGACATGGGACGAGATATGACGCCTGTCGTCGGCAAAACCATCGCTAGAAATACACTTGATAACAAAGAAGAAAATAAACGCTGTCCGCGTCTGCAGAGTACACGTTTCAAACGCCGTGCCCAATGCTTGATGCGCGCCTGTCCTGAATGCACTGCGCCCGATGAAACCCCGAATACGATCACGACTTCTCATGAATCCTGCATCACCACGTCTTCCTGCTGTGCGCTCTCGTCGTCTCCGTCGAACGTCTCCGACCCAGCAGCGTCCTGCTCCGCCTCGTCCTCTACTTCTTCCTCCGCCATTTGAGGGGCTGCCGGCATAGACTGAGGAGGAACCTTGCCCTGCAGTGCCAGCTCGCGGGCGTACATGGTCTTGCCCGTGTTCCAGGCTGCCTTGAACCAATCGGTGAGCCTGTTCTTGCTAACCTGCTCGCGAAGGATGTCGTCGTCCAAGAGGTTGTCCTTGATGATCGGGTTGCGAAGATCTTCGGCAGCAAAGCGAACACAGAGCTCTCCATGAGTTCCTCCAGCGCCTAGCAGGTCCCGAAGATTCTTGGGCCATAAGGTCCGGATGAAAGAGTTGTCAACTGCAACAGATTAGTGATGGACAAACATATGGTACTAGATATCAACTTACTGCACATGGCCGACAAGGTGCGGAATGTCCATGCCATGACTGTGCCTTGCAACACATCGTGGATTTTGGCATCAGGCACCTCCTTTTCATTATTGATCAAAGCCCAGTTGTCCTTGATGCACAGTCGCTTCCAGAAAAGCTTGAGCAGACCATCGCGAGTGGTCCGGTGGATGTTGTTCCAGTTGACTGTCAAGACCTTGAAAGCGTAGATGAATTCGTCGTTCCCCAGTAAAGTAACACCTTCCTCGGTGTCGTCTGCATTCATGAGCGTGAGAATATCAACCATGAGTGCAGGATCGATAACCCTGTGGTGAACCAGAGCCTCGAAACCTTCTTTGAGGATGGTCTGGTGTGCTGGTCGATCCTTCAAACGGCCTTGTCCAAACTCGGCCATGAGGAGTTCAACAGCAGAATCTTCATCTAGAGCTCCGGTGATGATGGGTAGCAAGCGCTCATAGACCTCCTCTTGGATCTTGGTGTACTCAAGTTGTTGGTCGATGCTCTGGTACATGGCCTCGCGCACCTTCAGCGCCTTGGGCTTCTCCCTGCGCGGGTCGACTATTGCTTGGTCGTCGCCATGCTTTGCCTCCTTCTTGCAGAGTAACGCAAGCTTGGCCATGGAGAGCTCAACGCGCTGGCACCACGCGTTCGTCTCCTGCTTGGAGCCAGCCTCAAAGAGAACTTCAGCAGCAGTTTCGTAGTCTTTCTCGCCGCAGACTTCATTGATCCATGCGAGCCTGGCGCGTGACGGTTCGGCTCGCAGGAATTTCGTGAGTGCCGGCTGGTTGAGATACTCCTTCATGAAGAGTTGCGCTGCTTGGTTTTCGTTGATGTACTTTGAGTAGAACGCTCCAGCCCAGTCATCACCATAGACCTCGAAGTAGCGCGCAATGCGCTCTTTTATCCGGTTCAGCTTGACTGTGCTTTCTGCCTGCTCCATCTTGCTGCGGGTGTTCGCCTTCTCCGTCTCGAGCCAGTTGGACTCTTCCCAGATCAGATTGACGAGTGTCGACATGTCGTGGTACTGCTCGGCCAGTTCCATTCCTTCGGTAGGGAGTCCAATCTCCATCAAACCCATGATGTGCGATGGCCGGACGTTGTTGTTCCACTCATCCTTGAGGCTGCGGCCCATGGCTCGTGTCTTCTCATCACTCTGAGCGAGAGCCCACTCGAATCGTTCAATGTGAGTCTGACATCCAAGCTTCACCAAGCGAGGGTTATCTTTGCCGATCTTCTGTGCCAGGAGTTCTTGGTAACCTTCCTCGTAGTTGTCCACCGCGAGGTTGCGGCCAACGTCGATAAGGCTTCGAATCGAGCTGACAATGTTGTGAGACGAAGTCCAGAACGGAGGCAGCATATCGTAGCCATAATCCGGTTTGAGGATACTGTCGTCCAGACAATCGGGGTCGAGACCGTATACTTCCACATTTGCTTGACGGAACTCGAAAGCTGTTTCCAAAGCGACAAGCATGACATCGGTGCCCTCACCGAGTCTCTGCATGATGGACGGTGTTTGCTTTAGTCCCTCTTTCATATAGAAGGTCCTCAGATAGAACCAGCCCCAAGGTATCAGCGTGTGAAGACTGTCAACGTCCTTAACGAAGAATTGCCGAATGGTATCGTTCTCGCCTAGCTCAGAATCAAGGCCGCTCTTGTAGCGCTCATTCAAGGCTCTGATAATGTCGCTCATCAGAATCTTCTCTGGGTAGGTATCCGGGTGTGCTTGTTGGTCCTGCAGCTTGTCTTGGTACCAGAGCCAGAGCTTGTGTGCAGCCGCGAGCTTCTCTGCATGCCACAATAGCCGCCACCTTGTCTGGAATGATATGGGGGGATAATCGGTCTGTAGTTGAGTGATCAGGGTACGGAGGGCGAAGGAGCGCTGCTGGAATTGGTCGTCCAAGTTCGAAACTCCCTTCTCCAAGTAGTCGTACGAGGAGCTCAAGATACCGGTACTAATAGCAAGAGCAGCTTCCGCAGTCTCCTCCTCTGCGAAGGAAAAGCGTGACTTGACAGAGAAGTCTATAATGTTGGAGGGTATGGTACTGAAGAAGGTGGCCTGCTCGAGTTTGCTGCGTGCGGTCACTTTCACGCGCTCTCTATCCTGATCGTCTGTGGTAGGAGGCAATGCGCTGATCTGTAAAAGGCCGAATTGCTGGACGAAGACGAGAGCAGTCGATTTCTTGTCCTTCCGTATCGCGGTCTCCAGGGCAGTGCCTGCAAGAGTCACTTCTGGGCGGAAATATACGGTGTCCTGGAAAGGTAAACTAGAACGGCCTGAGTCTGCGAGCAGCTGTGCCTCAGGGCTCTCCTCTGGTTGAGCGAGGGATGCGACGAAGACGGCTCCTGGGAACTGGACGTAGGCTGTGTGTCCAGGCTGTGGCAGGAGAAGCGTTCCGGTCGGCTCCTTGGTAAGCTGCGGCTGATGAAAGTTGCGGACTGGTATCGCCCTGCTAATGGAACCGGCTGTCCTAGACAGATCCACCTCCAGGAGGAAGTAGTCCATCGAGTCCCGACCGGAGAGTGCCACCAAAACCAGAAGATTGACAGCATCCCGACCCTGTTGTTGTTCCATTATGGCAAAGTCCAGCACGTGGACATCCTGCTGGTTGCGTACTTCTGGAACGGTGTCTGTTTGAACTGCAGACAGGATCGCATCGTATACGTCTACGTCTCGTTGGTGGCTGTTCTGTCCTGACCAGCTCAAGTCCCAGGTCTGAAAGAGGCCGTTCCGCGTCGCCGAGATAACTTCCATGTGGCCCTTGGACTGCGATGTCCGGGCTTTGACGGAGGCGATGGTCTTCCGGATGGATCCTCCGAGAAGGCCTTTGAAGCTGAAGAAGCTACCTCCTGAGCCAGTCGGTGCGCTCAAGACTGTTGTCGCAACGCTTGGCCGACCCTGGGAATCGCGCAGGGTTAGCTGAGCGAGTCTGCCGCTGCTGAATACCAGGACGTAGCCCGCGTGCTCGACATCGACCAGGCCGGTTATGGTTTCCCCAGAGTACAGCTTCACAAATCCATCCACCCCTTGCTGGCGCTGGGGGTATAAGCTTCGAGTGTCTGCGCTGTCGATGTTCTCCCAGAAGCTGATCTTGCCTGTCGAAGGCGCGAGCGCGACGATACCGTAGTCGTTGGTGGGGCCGTTGCGGACGATGGCGCCGAGTGGTAGAGGTTCAGTTGGTCTTAGGCCGAAGTTGAGGTTTAGAGAGACGACCTTTGAAGGGCCGTTCGGGGCGCTGTAGTCCCAGACGAGGGCTCGATCTGATGTCAGGGCAAGCGCGAGGCCGGCGGAGGGGAGGGCAGTGGCATATATCGGAGCTAGAGATATCTGTCAGCAGGCGCGCATTGCGGTGGGTGACGATGTGTAGGCCGTACTCGATGGGCGGAGGAGCGCTGACGGGAAGCCAGGCAGCTTCTTGACACTGTAGTTTACGTTCTTGGTCTGCAGTCTCACATTAGCAGTGCCATCTCGCGTAGATGCGCATCTACTCACAAGATACGTGCCCGTGTCCTCTTTGGGCGCGCGCTTCGGTGCCGCCTTCTTCTCTCGAATGCTCAAGGGCATGTCGACCACAACAACCGAGTGGTCGACACTCTGTACCGCGTGGCCATTTGTCGAGGCACTTCCGTTTCCGTTGATGTGGGCGTCGGCAGGGTCCTTGAAGGTCGCGTCGTTGAGTTTACTGCGCTTCCTGCTTCGTAGGCTCTCAGATTCCATGCGCGGTCTGCGTCGGGGGTTGCGCAAAGAGCTGCGCGCGCTCGCGATGGACGCCTCGGGCGAGAACATGATGCGAGAGGCTGGAGATGGCGGTTGAAACGCGAAAGAGCGCGCCGGTGATGAGGTTGCTCCTCGCTGCGTTCCAAGGTTGCTTGACAACAAAGTAACGCTAGCGCACGGAGTTAGGTAACTAGCCAGCTGCCCGCTAGTCCAAATGATTCACAACGAACCTTCGAGTCGCCATTGTAGCGATTCACTACACTTAACAACAGACGCTATGCACAAAAGAGACGGAATGCAATCGCTTGATCATTACCTTCATCTGCTAAAGCACTCACCCAATTCCATTCGCAATCTGCCTAAGTAATATGTCCAGACGAGAACACCATCTGCGTCGAGTCACCAAGTAAAAGAGTCAAGTGCTTTGTATTTGTGTTTCATTATCATTTATCATACTCGTTACAGTTGTTAGAAAACGCCATTGTGGTAAACTTCCAACCATGCATGCCCGTGTGAACTTGCATGGCCGTACTAGAGAACGTAATACCTCCTCCCAGAGAAACATGGTACATGTGTGAGCAGATCAGCCCGTAAAGATGACGATATCTGCTCGGTCAAATTGTTCGCGGTAAGCAATGGCTTCCCACATGTCGACTAGCCAGTCGACACAAAGCCATGCCATTGTCCGTAGGCTCCACACTCAGCCTTTACATCTTCTTGTCGTGCTCCTCCTCAGCGATGCTGTTCTCCGTCGAGGTGGTGCTCTGCTTCTCGAGCTCCTCACCAAGAGGACCGTGAATCTCTTCTTCAAAGACGGGCTCGGTCTCGATCGTCTCGAACTTGGTCTTGAAGTCCTTCATGTTGTGGGTGGACGAGTTGCTTCGACGGCGGGCGTAGGCCATGTTGGGCCTGATGTCTTCGACTTCGTCACCGGCGGCGCCCCTAGAACGATGTTGTCAGTCATGAGTTCTATGATACAACCACTCACGAAGGAAGAGCTGTCCCGCGAGGTGCGACTGTCTGTGGAGTGGATAGTAAGGAAGCAGGTAGACTGTACTCACCAATTGCCCTTGCCGCTACCACCTTTCTTTGTCTTGGTCGGGTCGGTGTCAGCATGGCCAGACTTGGCGAAGTATTTGGGAAGTCGCGTCTCACGCTCGGCGGTGCCATCAGCAATGCCGGCATGGTCGCGATCAGTGAACTTGTGAGAACGAGTCACTTCAGATGTCAGTACGGTGTACGAACAAGCTTGGGTTGCTCCAGAGCCTCCTGCCGTCTGACGCCGATGAGCAATTGAGGCTGTATAGACCTCAGAGACTCAATGCAAAGAAGGCAGGAGCGTATCAAGACAAGATGAAAGACAGTACTTACTGTTTGATGTCTTGAGTCGATGGATTGACTAGAGGTTGTTTGTGATGTGATGGAAGAGAGTCAGAACGGATTGAAGTATCCTGCAACGGCGGGCTCGGAGCTACTGTGACTGTAAGAAGCTCAAGCGGGTCAGTACATGGTCTCGTGATGGGAGCTTTGACCCGATGGCGTCGTCTTGCGTGAAGCAACGCGGCCAGATGCGTACCTTGCAGATCTGTGGACAAGTGGCAGCAGTGTGTTAGTGAAGACGAGGTTAGCAGAGACGATGGTGGCTGGTTTGATAAAGGAAGGCGCAATGCATCTCACGCGACTGGCGTTGAAAGGCGGGGAAGCTGGGAGGAGCTCCTGCCTTTATATCGCAACCAAGATGGGCCCTGGAACGACGCGCCTCTAGAAGATTCGCCCTCAGCTGCCCAGCTCCAGCTACTGCAACTGTGCTCATAGCTTCTACCTGTATAGAGTAACTTAACACACATTGTTGTCGGTCGGATCTCGGTGACCCTGAGCTTTTGAGGAAGGAACGAGGGGAAGGGTACGTCACTGGTACCTGAATCCCCCCAGCGGTGTCGCGTGGGCGATATTTCCTTCAGACGCAGCACCACAACCATGCACACACTTAGTCTATGAGTCAATTGCAGATCAACGATGCTATCAAGAAGACATAAATTCAAAAATGCGTTTGCAATAGCCTCCTGCGTGCCATGGCTTCAGCGCAACGGTGATTACCCCAGATTCTAGATGTTTGTTCCTCGTACGCTAATGCGCCCTGGATCCACTCGCACATATGCCGCCATCCCACTTGATCCGGAATCACGTGTTCCGGTCAGCTCCCAATCAGCCCAGGGTGGTATGACCAATCGCCGCGGATTTCTCAGTGATTGCATCAGCAGCGCTTTCTCCGCCTCCGAGGCCGCAGATTATTTTGAGAACGCGCCTTTCGTTAAAACACTCATTTCTTCACTCACGTATTTACTACCTGTTCGCAGAGTTCATATCTCGATACACTTTAGTTTTGCAACACTCATCTACCCCTCCATCGACACACAACGCCACGATACCCCACCATGGCCCCGCGATGTCTTTTAATCGGCACGCCGTCGATTGCGGCGCACCCAGAGCGACTTGACCAAGTTTACGAGATCCACGATCGCAACTCGACCGACCTGCAGATGCTTGACCGTATCGCCGCTGGTCTGGTCAACCTCCCCGCGTCTACATACGATGTTGTTCTCCTCCTCGCCGACGCCGACGGTACCACGCGCGAAAGTCACAAATTGCTGGCACGGGATGTCATGAACAAAGTTGTCAGCGCATTGAATGTGGGAGGTGTTCTAAAGAGCCAGGCAGGCCCCTTCCAGGGCGCAGAGAGGACAGAGGCTATCCTGGCAGGACTCACGGAGACGGCCGACGGCATGACCAAGCACGAACAGGAGGAGCCTGTGTCGATACCGCTGAAGTTCGGCAAGAAGGCAAATGGCGCGAATGGAACAAACGGAACAAACGGCGCAAATGGTGCAAATGGCACAGTCAACCCGGATGGTTCAGTCCCACTCAACCTTAATCGCAAGCGCAACCAGCCTGAGCCCGTCAAGCCAGCAGCAGGCGTGGGCTTCGTCGATTTCAGTGATGATCTCGACGATCCAATCATCACAGGCGAGGATGACGACCTCATTGATGAAGACGACCTCATTACAGAGGCAGATATGGCTCGTCCAGTCCTTCAACGTATGTCAATCCTTTTTACTGCCATATATGACTCCACTAACATAATTTCAGCACTCGAATGTCAACCCAAGCCCGGCAAGCGACGACGCGCGTGCAAAGACTGCACCTGCGGCATGAAGGAGAAACTCGAAGCCGAAGACGTCGCCAAACGTACCTCCGCCGATAAAGCATTGAACTCGCTCAAGCTGGATGCCGACGACCTCGACGAGGTAGACTTCACAGTACAAGGAAAGGTTGGCAGCTGTGGAAACTGTGCACTGGGCGATGCGTTCAGGTGTGACGGATGTCCGTACATTGGTCTGCCGGCGTTCAAGCCGGGTGAGGAAGTACGGCTGCTGAACAACGACATTCAGTTGTAGGAGCCGGCGACAGAACGAGTATTGCATGGTATGGCGTATGGAGTAGGGGCTTCGACAGTCTGGGATAGATAACGTTGCTACATAGCTTTTTTTGGGGTTTTAGATGGCAAAATGACGAAATGAATGAAAGGACATTGATGTCCTGTTCTTGAATAAACACTCAATTGCCCATTCCATCTCGTTGACAGTGTCTACCTTCGCTGCAACTGAACTAGAGACAACCTCTTATACTCCACATACCGGTTTCAACGTCATATTCAGTCGTCGAGTGGCAGCTCAAGTTTTAAGGCCGTTCGTCCCGGCCCATAGTAATCAGGCCGGCATTCCGCCTGCTGAAATCCACACGATGCATACAGTGCTCTAGCCGGAGCACGACTCTCGTCTACCCATAGAAAGACTGTACTACAGCCCCCCTTCTCCATCTGATGGCGGAAGCAGTGTATCAGAGCTCTACCAAGCCCTCTCCCTCTTTCTTGCTCGATGACACAGAGTTTATGTAGCCAAGCCAATCTCTTCATCCGTTGGTAGACAAGATACCCGATCAGCTTGTCGGCGTCTTCTTCTTTGAAGATCAAGAGGAGCCCCGTGTTCTTTTTCTTGAGTTCTACGTCGTAGTTGAAATGCTCGATTGCTGGGAAAACTTTTCTCTCAAGTTTTGCTACTTTGTCGGCGATGGAGAGGCGGGTCTTTGGTGGGAAGGTAGAGAAGTCTTTGATTACGAAGCCAGGTGGGGTTTGCGCTGGAGAGTTTGGAGCAGACATGATGCTGCTGGTGAGAGCATCTAGACGTGAAGACGGGTGTTTGCGGCGCGTCAGTGGTGGGCGGGTTATGCAGGCATCTTAGCCATTTTGCGAACCGGCTACCTTGACATGCGCAGAAGTAGGCTCTAGTTGACAAATGATGGAGAAGGCAGTCGCTGGAGTCAATTGGATATTTCTGTGGGGCCTCACGTGCTAGCGCGGTTGACCTCCACGTGCGCGACGCGTCCCGTTCTTGCTTGCAGCTAACACGCAACTTCCCGAAACTCTTGTACTATCACTCTCAGTTGGCAGGACCAACATGGGCCTTCGCCTATCAGTAAAGCCACTGCTACAACCACACGGGCGGTGAAAAGTTTGAATCTAATTCTTCGACCCTCCCATCCGTTCGTTTCCCCGTTCTTCACGAGTCATGCCTGCCAAAAGGAAAAGACCGTACTCGAATCTCGATTTTACGCTGAGGAAGGTATTCAAGAAAGCAAGCTTTCGGTATGCCATTCTGCTCATTATTCTTTGCATTCACTGATGTCCTTCACAGCCCACTACAACGTGAAGTCGTAACAGCTACCTTGGAGGGTGAAGATGTCTTCCTACAGGCAGCGACCTCATTTGGAAAGAGTTTGTGCTATCAGCTGCCTGCAGTGGTCGACTTTGGCAGTAGGTTCAAACTGACGGACAACCACCATAGTCGCTAATCTTGCTAGTCACTATTGTGATATCTCCATTGCTGGCACTGATGGTACGTTCCGCACTACCTCATCTACAGAACAAAAGCTTACCTGTCATCAGAACAACCAAGTTGCCTCTCTGCGCAATGCCAACATCAGAGTCGAGACGATCAACAGCACCACACCACAGGTAGACAAAAAGAGGATCATAGCTGATCTCCAATGCGGTCATCCCTTGACTCGTCTTCTCTACGTAACACCAGAGTTCTGCCAGGGCGACAACTTCCGCAAGATCCTTCGAGTCATCCACTCTCAAGGAGAATTGGCTCGCATCGCTGTCGATGAAGCCCATTGTGTCAGCGAATGGGGACACGACTTCCGCCCTTCATTCCAGCAATTGTCATTCTTCAAGAAAGAGTTCCCGGACGTACCAGTCATATGTCTGACAGCCACTGCAACAGCGCGTGTAAGAGACGACATCATCACTACGCTCGCCTTGGACCCGAAGAAGCTGAAAATGTTCCGCATGAGCACCAGCAGACCAAACCTCCACTACGAAGTCCGTTTTAAATCCGATGCAGAGGACCACTACGACGACTTCATCAAGTTTCTCAAATCCATTCACGCCCGCCGTGCCGCAAATCCTGAGCGCGCCTCGCAACTGGCATCCCAGAACCAGCGCTCAGACAACGTCCCGGGTATCATCTACACGCTGTTCCGCAAGGACTGCGAGTCCCTGGCCGCACGCCTCCGCTCAGACGGCATAGGTGCAAAACCCTATCACGCCGGCCTCTCTGTTTCCGACCGCGCAGACGCGCTATCAGGCTGGGTAGCCAATAAAGCCGGGTACGACGTCGTTGTCGCAACGACAGCCTTCGGCATGGGCATCGACAAAGAAAACGTACGTTTCGTGGTGCACTGGCAAATCCCTAAATCCTTCGAGGGTTTCTACCAAGAAGCCGGTCGCGCAGGCCGAGACGGCAAAGCATCAATTTGCATCTTATACTACGGCCGCGAAGATCGTGATCGCGCTGCTCATTCACTGTCGAGGGATATTGCTCGTCAGCCCAAAGCAGGAGCAGGATTACAGGCTCAGCAGCAGCAGATGACGCATCGAGCGAAGAGTCTAGAGGCACTAGTGGGTTACTGTGAGACTACGAGTAAGTGTCGGCATAAGCTCATTGCTAAGTACTTTGCGGATGAGGAGACGCCGGAGTGTGACTTTGCGTGTGATTGGTGTAAGGATGCGGAGGCGTTGGTGAGGAGGAAGGAGGGTGGGTTGGCGAGTGAGGAGTGGTGCAGTACACAGAGGGAGGCGGGGAGGTATGATATTGATGAATATGACTGAGGTTCGGACGAGCGTTAGTAGGCGTCAAGAGGCGTTAGCACATACCAACATATTTGCATCTGTACTTCATGTATATCATGGGTCATTCATTGTGACTTCATCTACGGTCTGGCTTACTGCTGCCGACACATGCATCCACGCTACCATAAACATCCCTTTGTGGGTATCTACCACCTGCACCACCTCAACGCCGCCCCATACATGTTCACAAACATCTACACCGTATGCCCTCGAAAGGGTCCGGCTTCTATCCGACAATCAAAGCCGCGCTGGGCACCATACCCGCCTCCTTGAGCGTCATGCCAAAGTCACTCCGATCGTATATCTTCTTGGGGAAGTTGGTTGTGAAAGTCGAAACGGTCATGCCGTCCTGCTCCAGCGCATGCGCAACCTCGAACAGCGTAGTCTCAACCGGGAAGTTCTTCATGACCCTTCCACTGGGTGTCTGCAGCGCCAGACGCGCCTCAGTGTATGCGCTCGCAGGCTTGCTGGTAGTAGGGCCGGAGGACGTAGCTAGGGGCGCCTGTACAGGGGCGGGTGGAGGAGCCTGACCAGCGCGCTTCGCCTTCTCGATCTCAGCTTTGCGCTTGCGCTCCTGCTTGTCGGCTTCGAGCTTGGCTAGGACGCGTTTCCTTGCGTCTTCGTCTGCCTTCTTCTCTGCGCGCTTGGCGGCGGCTTCCTTTAAGCGCTCCTTCTTTTGTAGCTCTTCGCGGAGATCTTGCGACTCCTTTGTGGCCTTCATGCGGATCTGCTCGTTCTTCTTGTGGT
Organism: Alternaria ventricosa; assembly: GCF_023758065.1. Classification (NCBI taxonomy): domain Eukaryota; kingdom Fungi; phylum Ascomycota; class Dothideomycetes; order Pleosporales; family Pleosporaceae; genus Alternaria; species Alternaria ventricosa. Next base: position 1,453,792 of record NW_026055683.1, on the reverse strand, counting down.
CTTCTTTGTCTTGCTCTGACTGCATCGCGCGCTTGGCGGCGAGCTTCTCGCGTAATTCTTGGAGGCGCTGTGCCTTTTGTTCTTCTGTGAGGGGCGCGATCTCCTCAGTGGACTCTGAGAACTGTTCGTGGCCAGTCTTCTCGCCGTGGAACTGGGCTTGGTTGACGGAGCGGAACCTCTTGCCGCACTCATCGCAGACGAGCGACTTGGCTTCTTCGCCGGGCTGGAGGGCAGGTGGCTCGTCTGAGGCGTTGGCGGCGGCAGTGGCTTGCTCTTGCTTGATCTCGTCGACGGACTTGTCCTGGTTGGTCTCGAGCCAATCGATGGCAGACTGGAGACCGCCGGTGGCTTTGACGGCGAGCTCAGCGCGTTCGCGGGGGAAACCCATGTCGATGAGGGTATCTAGATCTCCGGCCATGGTGAATGTGGCGATGGTGACGATCGTGTATGTGGGAAGTTGTGGGTTATTTGGTGATGGATCTGGTCGTTTGGATCGCGCAGGTTGTAGTTTAGTAGCGAATCAAAGTGAGAAGTGAGTGTAGTGGAGGAGACTAGCTTTATACGTGGGATGTGGGTGTAAGGCGGTAGCGGTGGAACCACAGAGAAGGTGGACCGTGGATGAGGCGCGTGAGATCCTCGGATGGTTGTCTTGGTACAGTGATCTTCACTATGAATATGTTTGTTGGCTACTTCTGTCACTGCAGCCTATTTCGGTAGGAGGAGTGATGGTTGTCGTCGCCTTGGGAGTATCTACGTGGGTGGGCACTAGAGGCAGCTCGCGATCGAGAATCAAGAGGCGTCGCTGCACGTCATAGCAACTTGTCCTTACCATCCGCCTTCCTCTCCCTACTATCCGCACCCACCCCAATCCACACCCGCTGCGATACCCACGCCGTTTGCGCGCCCCATCTCCAGATTACTCAGCTTCTCAATACATTATACGCGCCCGTCTCCCTTCCCCTGGTTCCCGAGGTTCGTCGCGACCCTGCCTAGGTACCCCGTAACCGCGGATCCGATTACCAACCCTGGAAGACACGACCACCACCCAATACCTGCAACCCACACGCGCCCGCCATGTCCGTCGAGCTCGACCCCGTAGAGCTTGGTTTCAAACGTAAGCTTCGTCCATGGCATTGAGCGGACAAACATACTGAGATGGCTAGGACCCTTCCAGCACGAGGTGTCGCAGACCCTCCGCCTGAAGAACCCGCACTCTGACCCCATTGCTTTCAAGGTAAGCACGCTTCTCTGTGGATTTCTGGAAGTCATGTGGAATTCGGACATCCAGCTGACACAATCAAGGTGAAAACAACGGCTCCCAAGCAGTACGACGCCCGCGATACCTCTCCCCACAATCACTGATGACGGGTTTAGATACTGTGTGAGGCCGAACAGCGGACGCATCGAGCCTGGGAAAGATGTCGAAGTTCAGAGTATGCATACCCTTATGCGCGCATCCACATGAGTCTGCAGCAAACTAACGCATGCGACCAGTTCTCCTCCAAGCCATGAAGGAAGACCCACCGCCAGATGCGAAGTGCCGCGACAAGTTCCTCGTGCAATCTGTCCTCGTCACCGCCGACAAGGAGTTCACCAACGTCGGGTCTTTGGTACGTCATGGTAGTAGGGCGATACGATTATATGCGTGCTAATAGTTACTCGTAGTGGTCGCACATCGAGCAGACCGCCAAGTCTTCTATCCAAGAGAAGAAGATCAGAGTCCTCTTCCTCGCACCCGACGATGCCTCCAGCGCAACTCCTGCGAGAACCAACGGCGTTAGCCGCGATTCGATGCTTTCCTCTCCGTCACCCGAGGCCGTGACTCCTCAGCGCGGCGTATCAGACGCTTCTGGACCTGTCTCCGTTCCCTCGGAGCGCCCGTCAGGAAGCAAAGACTTGGGCGAGATCAGGAACGAGACCTACAACCCCTCATCGAGCGGCAACATGCAGTCGAGCTTCAGCTCTGCTGCTGGAACTGTCGCTAGTGCTATGCCATCTTCAAGCGACGTGGAGACCCAGCTTGCTGAAGCCAAGGCCCAGATCGCGCGATTGACACAGCAGGTCAGCGAAGCCACTGGTCTTCGCCAGCGAAAGACAGGATCCGCCCAAGACTCGAAGCAAGGAGTTTCGACATCCATGGACACACGGCCAGTCCCCGCCGGTGGCGTGTCTGTCCAGATCACAGCCCTTCTTTGCCTTATCAGCTTCCTGATTGCTTATTTCCTCTTCTGAGCGTCCTTCCACGCTACCTGGCCCAGGACAGCCCGTGAAGCACCGTGCGCCCACAGCGACCCCGGATCTACATTGTGCGGAGACGGCGGGATACTGGGCGGCATCTTTCAACACACGGAGATGAGGAGATAGGGTGGTGGTATGGCGCTGGACGACAGGATGGACAACTGTGTTTTTCTTTCATGTGGGTATCTCTTGCTTGTATGGAACTGGGGCTGCTTGTTGGTTACACATACGAAGCGGCAGCTGCTAGGGAGGCATGACCACGATTGTGTGGAAGCGTCCATGTATCAACAGCTACATAATTCGGAGTTGCAAAGTTGCGAAATTGTTTAACAAAAATAATGTCTACGTATACTTGTATAAGCTTGTGCCTTGACCGTGTCGCGTGAGAGGTGTCTAGTCGCGGCGATGTTCGCAAGCGCACGAGCCAATAGCAAGATGCGACATCTCCGTCATCGCAGTTGTGGGGTTGGGATTTGAGCAGCACAAAGTGCGAGCAAACTTGTGGAGTGACGGTTCGCAACGTCACATGCCTACAGTTCGAGACGGTAGATAGTGCCAATCCCTTGGTCAGAACGCACAGTCAAAAGCGGGTCGGAGCATGCCCGAAGTCGCCGCGGGCGAGCGATAGCTGCGAGTGATGACTGGTAAATTTGAAGGCCAAGACAAGATAAAACACGCGCCTTCTCTTTGACTCCGACAAAGCCCTATAATCTCACCCCAAATCAACTCCAACAGACAAGATGTGTGGCATATTCGCGTGCCATAAGTAAGTCACACCTCTTGCGCGCTCGATAATGTCGAATTGGCTCTCGTTCAGACGTGTTGCGATTATGTTGATTAAATACTGACCCTCCAAAAAGGCACCCCGATGTGCAGACCTTCAAACCTACGGCCCTGAAGGTAAGTTCCGACTGTATCGACTGCATAGGAGCACATTCTAACGAATTGTAGATGGGAAAGGCCGTTCGGTGCGTGATTCCTCGAAACCCCTCCATTCAGCGACTGCATCACGAGAACCTCTGTGCTGACTGATAGATAAGCCATCGAGGTCCGGATTGGTGTAAGCATTCTTTGTGACTCTTTATGCGCCAACAATCGCAATGACTGACACTTTACAGCTGGTAATCATGTTGCGAACAACACCAGTGAGGCACTCTTGGAGCACTGAGTCACACACAGTACTAAAGACAGACAGTCCTGGTTCACGAGCGCTTGAGCATTGTCGGCGTCGGTAAGAGATCACAAGCCATATATTACTTTTGGCGGAAGCTAACGTGGGTCAGACTCCGGCGCACAGCCGCTTGTCAACGATGAGGGAACCGTTTCCCTGGCTGTCAACGGCGAGATCTACAACCACCGAATCCTCCGCAAGTCCCTCAAGAACCCGTACAACTTCAAGACACACTCGGATTGCGAGGTTATCATTCCTCTGGTGAGATTGGGCATACCTTCCACAAGGGACGGAGGCTGACAGATGGCAGTATCTCGAACATGACATCGATGCTCCCCGGAAACTCGACGGCATGTTCTCTTGGGTCCTTCACGACAAGGCGCAAGATCGTGTCATCGCAGCACGCGACCCGATCGGTATCACCACCTTCTACATGGGCCGATCGAGCACAACACCAGGCGCGGTTTTCTTCGCTTCCGAGCTAAAGTGCTTACACCCCGTCTGCGACAACATCATCTCCTTCCCTCCCGGGCACGTATACGACTCGAAGACCGACTCGCTCACCCGCTACTACGACCCCAAGTGGCTCGTCGAGCCTGAGAACATCCCTACAAAACCAGTAGACTACAAGGAGCTGAGGGCATCATTCGAGCGATCAGTGCGGAAACGCATGATGGCAGAAGTTCCCTTTGGTGTACTTCTCTCTGGTGGTCTTGATTCGAGTCTGGTCGCTTCAATTGCGCAGCGGGAAACCCTGCGGTTGAACGAGCTCACTAGGAAGAAGGCTGCCTCGTCTACCGGCAACACGAGCGAGCAACAGAACCAACTTGTTGGTATCGATGACTCCAACGAGCTCCAGACAGATCTCCTCCTTGGACAGCTCAACTCTTTCTCAATTGGTCTGCCCAACGCACCCGATGCCATCGCTGCGCAGGAAGTAGCCAACTTCCTCGGAACTAAGCACCACACTTTTACCTTTACCATCGAAGACGGCCTCAACGCACTCACAGATGTCATCTTCCACCTCGAGACCTTTGACGTAACGACTATCCGCGCCTCAACACCCATGTTCTTGCTGAGCAGAAAGATCAAGGCTATGGGAGTCAAGATGGTGCTCTCAGGAGAAGGAAGTGACGAGATCTTCGGTGGATACCTCTACTTCCACAACGCGCCCGACAAGGCTGCTTTCCACCAAGAATGCATTCGCCGCGTCAAGAACCTCCATCTTGCCGACTGCCTTCGCGCTAACAAATCAACATCCGCATGGGGTGTCGAGGCGCGTGTGCCTTTCTTGGACAAGGACTTCCTCAACACAGCTATGAACATTGACCCCGCCGACAAGCTTATTGACAGGGAAGCTGGACGCATCGAGAAGTACATTCTGCGCAAGGCTTTCGATACCACGGACGAGCCAGAAACCCAACCCTACCTCCCTGAGAAGATCCTCTGGAGACAGAAGGAGCAGTTCTCTGATGGTGTAGGCTACGGATGGATCGACGCGCTCAAGGACACTGCCGAGCTCCACGTTACCGATGAGATGATGAAGAACCCGAAGCCAGAGTGGGGCAACGACATCCCGGATACCAAGGAGGCGTACTGGTACAGGTGTATGTTCGACGAGCACTTCCCCAGCTACTGCGCCGACACCGTCATGCGATGGACGCCTACTTGGAGCAACCAGACAGATCCTTCTGGACGGTAAGTCTTCTCTTTCAAGATACGATCAAGACAAGAGACTAATATAATGCAGCGCCATTGGCGTTCACGAGCAGAAGTACGCTCATGCTAAGTAGACTGTTCTTTCGGGATGAGTAGGCAAGGCTGGTATGGTAGAAACTACGGATCTCATTTTCAGGTCTCTTATGGCGCTTATAGACTGCTTAAGGGGAGATATACCCCACGGGAAATCTATCAAAGGGTTCGGTCTTTAGCACACTAATGCACCATGTTGCGTAAACTTGTTGATCAATTCACGCTCTTGACTATGCGTGATAGAGCACGATGCATTTGTTGACTTTACGAAGAAGTAGCCATGTCTCACGACGTGGGATAGGTAGACGCTCAGATAGGGATATGGCGCTTGCGATTTGGCCGTGTAGATACTTTCTGCGATTCTTGGAGTCGTATCGAATTGCGCGTCGATGCGACGTCTTTGTACGGTGTCTGTTGGTTGTACTTGATCACGTCTTACGCGAATGAGTTCCAAGGTTGTAGGCTGATTGTAGGCGGACGAAGTGAAGGTGAGTGCTTGCGCATTAAGCGCACCAAGGCAGGTTGAAGTGAGGTGACATACGAAATCTGGTCTCATCTCATACAAGAAAAAGTGAACTGGTCCGCAGCCTACATTGATCTAAAACATGCAATATAGATAGTAAAGTCAACGTAGCCTCTAGGGTGTTCACCTTTTTCTTGAATGAAGTGGTCTCATAATACAACATTACCTCGCCACCGGCGCCCAAACATACGTTTATCTTTTTTCGACTGGGTATCGTAGCCACTGATACAAATACATACACACAAACTTTTAGAGTAGATCATACCGTCACTCTGCGGTAGATATCAAAACGCCAGATATAACCAAGACAGATGATTTTATAAACACAGCTGAGCGCATCATGCTTCGAGAGCAGAAGATGCCTCGCCGTTACCGAACACGCGGAATTGGATGAAGATGGTTATGTCTTCGACCATGGTGCCGAGGGAGCCGATGAGCCAGGGGAGGTTGGTGAGTATGTACTCTTTTTCCTGCGAGTGGAAGATGATCTAGCAGATGTTAGTCGCCGTGACTTCTAGCAAAGTGAAGATGACTTACCCCCGCGCCATACGTAGCATTGCCCAAAAGACTCAACATAAAAAAGAGCAGCGACAAGCCTTCGCAGGACTTCTCCCTCTGGTTCTTAATGATCTGAGGAATGCGCGCTCCAAGATAAGCCACCGCGCTTGCGTATCCCAAGATCATGGCGCCGACAGGGTTATCCGTGGTGTCCTCCGTGTTATGCTGAGGCTGCGGAACCCATACACCAGTCTTCCACGCGATAGCCCAGCCCGCGGCACCAACAACGCAGACGCCCACGATGCTCAGCGCATTCTTAACCCACTCGCTCGCGCCATCGCCCACATCCGGGATCGTAGGCAGGGAGCTCGCGCGCCGCCTGCGACTAGCCGCCGAATCGCGCCTGTGACTTCCCGGTAGGCCGACATTACTGCTATCGCGTCTGCCCAGCAGGGGCGCCTCAACGCTGTTTGTAGACTGCACGGAGGTTTTGCGCTCGCCGCGGCGCGAGTTCTTCATGTTGTAGTATACGCATTGCGAGATGAGGACGAGGTCGGCGAAGCAGAAGTAGATTGCGAGGGCGATGACGGTGGGGACGAGACCGGCCCAGAGGGCGCCAGCAAGGTTGGTTATGTCGCCAACGAACCAGACGACGAGGAAGGCGAGGGAGATGCCATCAGCGGAGGATGATTTGTAGTTTTCGATTAGTTGCGGAACCTGCGTGGTGTTAGAGTACGAGTTGGTGATGCATCATGTCGCGTGCTGCAGCTTCCGGTCGCGGTTCTATCAATAGCTCAGGTCGGTATCAGAGATACGTGTCAAGCTCCCTGCAATACCGCGAAAGCATAGGAAATGAAGAACAACGACGTCGCCGTATCAAGTTGTTACTCACCAATAGAAAGATCCACGAAGCCAGCGAGATAGAGCCGAAGACACCGGAAAGCGCTTCGTGAGTTGTCAGCGACACGCTGTGCGACATGACAGCTGCGAGCATGGTTGCGTTACGTGACGACAACGGGGGGTGGACGAGTAAGGTTACAGCACACACAGCGCGTGCGTACGGCTATAGGGAACAATAATTTCTTGCTTCTGTTAAATCGCAGGGCTGCATGCAAGGCTTGATGACGCACCGTCCAAGACGGAGAGAATGCCGCAACTAGCTTGTCCAGCCGAGGGAGCCGCGAAATGGGGCCGCTGCAGAAACGGATTTAGAAGCAGCAAAAGTTGTAAAGATTGGCGGGTTGGACGAATGGGATGGGAGGCTTTGATAAGTCACGATGCGCGTCGAGCAATGCAGCGGGACGTCGGACTAAAAAAGCAGAGGTGGGCTAGTAAAAGACTACTAGTCTCTCGGGTCATCTGTATGCAAATCTCCCTGGTGTTTCTGTTGAGGGACAGATTTTTTTGTTCGACAAAACTCTGGGAGCATATGCAGGGTGGTGAGGGTCCCAGGCGCTTTTTATAAACGAGGTCTGTACTTCGACAACTGATGCAGTGCCTTTGAGGGCGCTTTCAAGTGCTGTGGTACAGTATACGACGGCCAGATACGTACAGAGGATAAAAAGCCTTCGTTACCTAGGTGCAGTCGTTCTACATCCCATAGGACGAATGCTCACTGTGCAACGTCAACTCATGGTTATTATGCAAAACCTTCGAAGCAAGATTGACTCAATGACTGTGACTGACCACCGTTTTGCGTGGCCAGTGCTGGTGAGATTCTGCCCCTATGAAGAGTCTGGAACCCAGTTCTTGAGCCCCCGAGGCGCAGGCTAATCGCCGGGGTTGTAAAATTAGCTTCGTCCACGTGACCTCGGGACCAAGCGTCAACCTTGCCCAGGTGGAAGAGAGTGATCAGCTGCCCAGGTGTCCATCAACTCGGCACCTTCACTGGCTTCCGGCTAACATTCGCTACACTCTTCTCTTGTCTCTACCCGTTCACTCGTTTGATTCATCCACATAGCTCATAGGCGACGCCCTGTATCGCCCTTAATATAACTTTGGCTGTTCGTGAAACGCGCGTCAGTCAGCTCCATCGTAAAAACGCTACCAGTCCGCCTGCTACCACCAACAACAACCGCCCACCATGTTGCCCAAGGCCTGGCTCTCCGTTTTTGTCTTGACCGTCGCATCGTCGGCCTTCACCCTCGAGGATCTACACATGGACGGCATCAACCAGTACCTCCACCAGGGAAAGAGGCAGGACGCCGAAGGCACCGGCGGCTCATCACCATCCGCCACGCCCGCGCCATCGTCAGCAGCACCACCAGCTTCATCCGCCGCACCACCTGCCACGTCGTCGGCCGCCCCTCCAGCAACATCCGCGACCCCCGAGCCAGAACCCTCAACTACCAACAACCCACCGCCGTCGAACGATCCCACATCCGACGCTCCCGCACCTTCGACTACCGCTGCCGCACCCACTTCCGATGGCGGCAACAACAATAACAACAACGACGCTTCAACAACCGCGGCGGGCACGAGTCGCACTGGTGGAGGTGGCGGCGCCGCTAACTCACCAACGGCCACCGAAGATGGCAGCTCTTCCGTACGAACGACTCCGATTGTTAGGACTTCCGCCCTCTTCTCCACCTCGGTGTTCGAGTATACCACAACTGTCGACACAACCCTGAGCGATGGCAGAGTAACCAAGGCGACCTCGACAGGCACCAGCACTTCCGTCTCCTCCACCGGTGAAGCCGTCATCACCGACCCGCCCACTGCACAAGCAGGCGACAGCGACAACAGCGGTGGCATCAGTGACTCGAACAAGAAGGTTATCGGAGGTGTTGTTGGTGGCGTGGGTGGAGCCCTCCTCCTCGGTGGCATCGCCCTCGTCTTCTGGCGCATGAAGAAGCGCCAAGCACGTGTTCACGAGGATGACGACGACCTCATGGCCGGCACTGGCTCAGCCCTCGGTGACAAGCCTCAGAACGGCACTGGTTCGTCGCCCTTCCAGTCGAACCTGGAGCAGTACCACAACCCAGGAGGACGCCCCAACGCGGCTGCCAACTTCTAGGCGAAGCGCAGCCCGACCAAAGTACATAGGCCCATGAGGGTCCATTACGATACCAACGACTACCTGCGGAATTTGTCAGAGCTAGAAGCGATTTTGAGAGACGACAGCACGGCGGAGGATGTATATATGTGCAATCGCGGCTATAATGCACGAATGGCGTCTCTGTGAGTTTGCATTCCAGGCGCTGATTCCGCGATGTTAGATTCGTGTATACCGTCACCATCGTGGTCAGTCAGTCCCGCAAGGGCTGCGCACAATGTAGAACTAGACGTATACCATCACGTTACGGAAGAGGCACCACAACAACCACTTTCATCCGCTCACTCCCCATCATCATCCTGTCAGTGTACGTTGCGTTTTGCATCGTTACACTTGTTTTACGTCCGTTGTAATAGAGCGTCATTGTCTTTCTTGTTTGTTTTAGCATAGTCATACCCCAATCCATAGCGCGAAATATCGAAATCAACATAGCCAAAAAGTGGTTACTGTCCAATTCCTTCTATTACATCACCATTATCATGCTCTCCTTTTCCCCCTCACTCTCAGACAAGGCCGTCCTTCTGCCCGCCTCGTCCTTCTTACGTGTGCAGCGTGCACATGTTTATGCGTTGCCAGGGGTCGAGTCAAGGATCGTGTTTCAGCACCGTCGCAAGCAACCAACGTGTCGACTTGCCCAAACAAGCTTTGTGACCGCTGGGCCCCAAACTCGTTTGGCGTGAGATAATGCATGTTCGGCGCTTCCACGCCATGTGGAGGCGTTTGGCGTTGGGGTCGTAGGTTATACTTAGGTGCGGTTGGCCCCGGGTGGGTGTTTGGAACGGGGATTTGGGTCCTTTACTCTCTGGAGAGATTGCGATATTTACATTCGTTTGGTGCGATTCAACTAATTATTTTCAAAGGCTGTGCCTGCATACGTTCGGAGGATATTGGCGATTTTGGTATCGAGGAGGTTTTACGCACGACGTTCATTCACGCCCGGCACTTTTCATCTTTCACGCGCGGCAAATATTCAACACCGGCATCGATTCACGCACGACAAACCTTTCACGCCTGGAAAATTCTTTCCATACCGACATCTTCCAGCACCGGCAAGATTCACGCACGGCAAACTTCCACGCACGGCAAGAGCTTTCACGCACGGCAAGAGCTTTCACGCACGGCAAGAGCTTTCACGCCTGGCAAATCTTTGTATACCGGCACTTCTCACGCGCGGCATCTTTCACGCGCGACACCTTTCTATATCGACACCTTTCAGGCGCGGCAGAATCATTTCATACCGGCAACGACTCACGCCCGGCATCCTTCCAGCACCGGCAAACGTCTCTGTCTACCTCACTTACACGTGCCAACAACTACCAGCCACTCCACAGCCATGTTCCTTCCCACAGCCCTCCTAGCTCTAATCCATCTCGCCCTCCCCGCCCTCTCACATGCCTCTCCACAACCCGCCCTAGTCTCCTCGGATTGGGAGATGTCACTAGTTCCTCGTCACACCCTCTTCCTACGACAAGTATCCGATCTGCAGACCTTTGACGGCAACCTCGGCGGAACGCGTGCATCACCCATTACAAATTCAGGCGACAAAGAACGACCTTTCCAAGTCGATGGGGACACATTTACCAGTTTTGATTCTGCGGCGCAGAGAAGTTGCGATAATCAATTTCAAGGGTGCAGTAACACTGCGAATAGTAATGGGGGAGGTGGAGGTAGGGGAAAGAAGGGGAAGAAGAGGCAGGATGGGGGGTTGAGTGTTAATGATTGTGATGAGCAGAAGAGTAAGTCATCCTTCTTCTCTTACTCACTAGAGATTGGAACGGATCGCTAACAGACTTGATAGACAAATGCAACGACGCGCAGAAGAATGCACAGGTTAAGGACTTCAATAGTGCGGTTGCGAGTACGAACATTGGTCCTGATCCCGATTTTCCGGATTTCGATCTTATTTGTGAAGGGTAGTCGAGGGAAAGAAGCATCTGGTTACTTGGTATGGAGGTGAAGAGACACGAACTGGTTTTGTGGTGGAGATTAACGCAGCGTTAAGAACAAACGTGCAAAGAGCACTATAACGATATATCAGCAGAATAGAAACGACATTTTATATATCAAACAAACTATTGCGAAGTTCGTGATGTCCATGATCGTATCACGTGGGTACGCTCGACGCTAAGTTTGGACGCGTTTACCTCGACTTTTCTCCAACTCTCCACTCAAGAACTTTATCCACCAACACGCCTTTACACACCAAAGCTGGGGCTTGATAACATGGCCACAACTCGTTGAGTCGCCACTGCTCATCTTGCATGGTTCTGTCAACGCGCCGCGGTCACAATGCCTCCGGCGCTTCTCTCCGCTTGTGCTAAGTCAATAGCACTTCTTTTCGTCGATCATTCTGCATCCTAGACTACTAGAAACCCGACAAAAAGGCCGACAGCTTCAATGGCACCCAAATCTCGCGCCGTGACAGCCAAGGTCCTGCAAACACTACTCGTACATATTGGCGCACCATCATCGGGAACAAAAGCAGTACTACAGGAACGGTTCCGACGTGATATCGGAATATCTCATCTTTCCAAGAGTCAACCGACATGGCCAAAATCTGGAGCTGCAAATCAGAAGCTCCGTATTATGAGCATCGACATGGGAATCAAGAACCTGGCGTTTTGCGAGGCGGAGGTATCTTACCCATCGAAGGATAGCCTAGATGCGGACATGAAGGTTTTGAGATGGGAGAAGATTAACCTTACGGAAGCCCCAGGGGACAGGATACAGAGCGAACAGAAATCTCCACGAAAGGGCAAGAATACAAAGCAAAGTACTGAGGGTGCTGACGAAGTATCGGATATGTACTCTGCGGATGCTTTGTCCAAGACAGCTTACAGCTTAATCAAAAACACGATTCTAGCAGGCTCGCCAGACATCATCTTGATCGAAAAGCAGAGATGGAGATCGGGCGGTGGCAGCGCGGTGCAACAATGGACTCTCCGGGTCAACACCTTGGAAGGCATGTTATGGGCCGTACTTCAAACCATATACGCCCAAAGACTAGAAAAGGGAGCGTCATTACCCACTGAAGCAAAACTCTACGAAGTCTTCAGTGCAGATCCCAAACGCGTCGGCCAGTACTGGCTCACCCGAGCTGCTGGACGCCTCGCAGAAGGAGACGAAGAAGCCGTCAAATCAAGTGAGGGTAACGAAGACGAAGCGGCGAGTCCCAAAAAGACTCTAAATCGATCCAAAGCAGAAAAGAAGGTCAAGATTGCTCTCCTCCGCTCTTGGCTCACCGCAACACCCGCGTCCACGGCATCGGTAACACAAGACACGGTACCCGGCATAACCTTCAGTTTCGCGCCAGATGCAGAGAGCACTCGTCAAGCGCTCCTATCGCTATCAACATCCAAACGGCGCAAGAAAGCCAAAGAGGAATCAGACGACGTGCTTCCAGCTGCAGCAGTCGCAGGCTCTGCGCTCAAGAAGCTGGACGACGTCACAGATTGTTTTCTTCAGGCTGCTGCGTGGGTCAGCTGGGAGTCGAATCGTCTGCAGCTGCGGCAAGTGTGTGAGCGGAATAAGAGCGGTGATGGAGAGGTGGATGAATTGATGGATGAGGTTATGCTGGAGATGGTTGAGAAGATTGAGGGGCTTTGATGTGGACTTCTTCTATCTTTTCTCTAGCCATGGATCTGTACCACCCTTCGAGAAGTAGGCACAGTATCTATGTATAAGTGTCTAAGCAACAACAAAGGTATCGTCTCTGTGTGTTGCTCCGGTTCCGGTTCGACACACCCGTGTCGAACAAAGAACGAACCATGCCTGCACACCCCCACTTCGCGCCCGTGACGTGGCACCCTTCACGTTTTCACATGCAAACTTCATCCAGTCATACGATCTCACAAAACACAGCTTCCCCAGCCATCACATCTGTGATGCGTGCTCAGTATATAAACGCACAGATCTTGGAAATTTCCAGAAGTCTTTATTTCCGCTTGACGGTCTCGGTGGCGCAATGGTAGCGCGTTGGACTTCTACTAACTGTATCCATGGTTAATCCAAAGGCTGCGGGTTCGAGCCCCGCCCGAGATGCTTTTTGCTTCCCTTTTGCTGCTCTCCACTCATCTGTTTCACGTATTAAAAAATGATGTTGTGAGGAGGTGGGCAGATGAAGTTTGTCAGATATTTTTTAGGCTTGGTGGGGGAGGGATCGAACATCAAAACCAGGCTGCCACTCTTTACATCGGTTTGGTCGTAGGTAATTCATTGCGTATTGAAATGACTGGGAATAGTCTATTGCTAGGATAATTCATGCGCCATGACACCAATAGCGCCGTAGATGCTCACTTTTGCCTGCTTATACAAAATTGACTCAATCAGTCAGCTCCGCACTCCGGGTAACCTCCTCCTTCATCTCCCTGCCTTTCGCAGCTAGAAGGTTGAGCGCACTACCAGCCATCACAAATCCACACTGATCATGGGATAGAGTGTGCTTGGTCTTGACGATCTTCTCGCTACCGTCCTTCTTCTTGAGGACAAGCTCGACTTCGCCCTTGCCACCACTCTTCAGCACGTCCAATAATCCCCTTGTAGCGACCTGGTCGCATGCTTCGAAAGCGTCGTAGTCGGCTTCGTTGGCGAAGGTGAGAGGGACGATACCTTGCTTCTTCAGATTGGTCTCGTGGATACGGGCGAATGACTTGGCGAGGATGATGCGGCCGCCGAGGTATCGGGGTTGTAGGGCGGCGTGTTCACGGGCAGAGCCCTCGCCGTAGTTATGCTCTGCTACGACTAGCCACTCGATGCCCTGGTCGCGCCACCTCTTTGCTAGTTCTGGAATACCAGAAGTCTTACCGTCGAAGTCGTAGGCAACGTTGACTTCATCAGTCTGGGCGTTGACTGCACCGATGAGTGTGTTCTCAGAGATGTTGGGTAGATGGCCCTTGTACTTGAGCCATGGACCGGCAGCCGAAATGGTGTCTGTTGTGCATTGTCCCTTGACCTTGTAGAGTACCCGCAGGCCTGTAAACTCCGAGCCGGGGAATGCAGGGAAGGGATCAAGGAGTGCCAGACGGGTGGAGGTAGGCGAGACAATAACATCTACGCTGGGGTCTGGAACGCCTGGCGTAGGCATGAAGTCTGGGTTACCGTCTGCGAAACCAGCGGTAGGGAGGTCAGAGCCCTTTGGCGGCGAAAATTTGAAAGGCTTGCCGTCTGGTGTCGGGATGCTGTCGGTCATTGGGTTGAAGGTCGTAGAGCCAGAGTATGACATGGCAGTAATGAGTTCGGGAGAAGCGAGGAAGTTCATGGTAGCTCGGTTGCCATCGTTGCGGCCGGGGAAGTTGCGGTTGTAGGATGTGAGGATAGCGTTGGATTCGCCCTTCTTTACGTCGTCGGTACGCTTCCATTGCCCAATGCAGGGACTTTGAGGTTGTCAGTATTTCGAATGAATCAGGACAGACTGAGAACTCACCCGCAAGCGTTTGCCAATACAGTGCCACCAGCAGCAGTGAACGTTTGAAGGGTTTCATCCCGTTCCAACGTTGCTCGGATCTGTTCACTGCCCGGTGTAATGAAGAAGTCTGCCTTAGGCTTGAGACCCGCTGCCAGAGCCTGCTTCACAATCTCTTCTGACCGTGTCATGTCCTGGTATGAGCTGTTTGTGCAGCTACCAATCAGGCCCGCGCCGAATGTTTGTGGCCATCCCTTCTCTTCAACTACAGACTTGAACTTGGATAGAGGTGTTGATAGGTCAGGGGTGAATGGTCCGTTGATGTGTGGTTCAAGTTCCGAGAGGTTGATCTCAATAACTTTGTCGTAAGCGGCTTCCGGGTCAGGTCGTAGCAAGTTCTGCTGCATTGGTGAACCGGCGATCTTTGCGGCGGCTTCAGCGATCGGTCCGCGGTGTGTGGCTTGGAGGTAGGGGATATGCGCAGGAGAGAAGGGGAAGAGCGAGGTAGTTGCGCCGACTTCAGCGCCCATGTTGCTACATCGTATTAGTATTTCTCCATTCGTTGAAAAGGTGTGAGGGTCTTACCAGATAGTCGCCATACCTGTGCAGCTCAAAGACTGCACACCAGGGCCGAAGTACTCAATGATGAAGCCAGTGCCACCCTACATATATGTTAGCCAGAAGTACTTGGTCATGTTCAGATTGACATACCCGGACGGTCAGCTCGCCAGCCAATTTCAGGATGACGTCCTTTGGCGATGCCCATCCGCTGAGTTCTCCGGTGAGCTTCACACCCAGAATCTTGGGTGCCTTCAGCTCCCATGGCGCATCCACAAGAGCATCCACCGCGTCCGCACCACCAACACCGATTGTAATCGATCCCAGACCTCCAGCATTCGGCGAGTGGCTGTCGGTACCCAAGATCATCAAGCCCGGAGCGCTGTAGTTCTCCAAAACAGACTGGTGGATAATACCAGCGCCCGGTGGCCAAAACTCGATTCCGTACTTCTTCGCCGCCGACTCAAGGAAATCGAAAACCTCCTTGTTACCCGCTATCGATTGTGGAAGGTCGGTATCGGCGCCCTTCTCCCCTACGATCATATGATCGCAGTGTATACTAGCAGGCACAGCCGTACTCGGTAACCCACAGCTCATAAACTGCAACAGCGCCATCTGCGCACTCGCATCCTGCATGGCCACGCGATCCGGCTTCAACTTGAGATTCGCCTGGCCCCGGATATCCCTCCCGCCATTTGTGTTGCTCAACAAAGACTCCTCTGGACTCTCAAGATGCGAATACAAAATCTTCTCTGCCAAAGTCAATTGGCGAGAGGAACCCAGTACGCGCCGGACTTCTTCGAGCCGCGAGAGTAGTTTGGCGTACGGTGGGGTGCGGGAGGCGAGGTCGACGTTGCGCGCGGATGGTGGCGAGTGCGATGTGGCTAGGCATCTGAGCGGTTGGCGGAGGGAGGAGAGATGGGTCTATAGAGGTAATGTCAGCGCTTTTGTGCTGTTTGAAGGTGTAGTAAAGAAGCGCGATGACGATGACTACTGCGAAAGTCGCATGAGGTTTGGAGAGATGTTGAGCGGCCAATGGCATGTGTAGACTCACCCTGCAGTTGGCTGCTTGACCAGCACGAAGGATTTGCGACCGCATCTTTTCGTAGGTTGTCTGTGGCGGCGACGCGGTGCGAGCAGGTCAAAAATGGTGCCTTCAGAATATACCGAGCCGACTGCGGAGAGGCACGCGAGTCATCAGTACCGCGGAGAGGGACACCCTCTGACCCAATCACAGCACGTGTCAAAGTAATCTGAGAGATGACGCGATGGGCGATGTGCCATTCTGGAATTTATGCTATAGCAATGGCACTGGTATCCTAACTAAAGTGACAACTCCAGATTGACAGACTATTACCGTGCCCGAGACGATGCTCCGTACCTGTAACTAAACGTGCCGAAGCGTAGAAACCCTCAAACCAATCCACCAAACCCGCCGTCAGTCAATATGCAAAGGCAAATCGGACTAGTTTCGATCAATCAAGTCAAGTTGAGTGGCTGTCGTAAGCGCGAAATCATACTCGTTGTTTCGGACTTACAAACCGGGAGGTGGAGGGACTGCGCCATAGTTGGAAGGCGATGCAGCCGGTGGAGGCGGCGGAGGAGCAGCGTAGCCGGATGGCTCTGAAGGCGGCGGCGGTGGTGGTGCAGCCGCGCCAGCGCCGGGAGCAGGCGACTGCGTCTGGCCATAACCGTTCTGAGCATAGTACGCCGCATACTGCTGTTGCTGGAGTGCGAGATACGCTGCATACCCACCGTAGGCCGCATAAGGATCAGCCTCTGGGTTCTGCTGGTAGTAGGCGATCCATGCTTGTGCCGCATTCGCGTCGTAGGCTTGGTTGTTAGCATCAGCAGTCGGCGTTGCAGCAGCAGGAGACATGATTGTGTCCTGGCCGCCGTAACCGTTCTGACCCTGAGCGCCGTAGCCACCGTAGCCACCGTAGCCGCCGCCCCCTCCGTTTCCTCCACCGTATCCGTAGCTCTGGCTGCGATCACGGTCTCCGCGATCTCCACGGTCGCCACGATCGCCGTATCCCGGTCGTCCACCGCCATAGCCATCTCGGTCGCCGTAACGGTTCGGTGGAGGGCGTTCCTTGTAAGCGTGATAATCCGACTTTACCTTGTCGAGGAGTTCGTCGCAAAGTTGCTTGGCCTGGGCTACACCTTCTGGGCGGGGTCCACTATGATCTGTCAGTAATTGGAGGGTAAGAATGGCGGGGTATACGAACGCGATGTGAAGGTACATGGGCTCGTCGCTCTCTTGTCCGCTGTTTGGCTCCATGAAGCCGGAACCGCGACCTTTGATCTGGACTTTGCAGCCTGTCTCCTGTTGAATGAACTTGACGTTGTCGCCACCGCGACCGACAACCTGTGCGCGCAAGTTAAAGCCGCTGATAGGCTCAAGACCTACGGAAATCTTCTCTTCGGGCCACTTGCGCTGGGAACAGTTAGCGACATGTTGGATGATGGACAGGGCAACATACTCTGCCGAACTCGTCGCGTTCGAAGTTCTCCGGCTCCCTGCGGCGGAAGCGACGTTCGTCTACGAGGTTAGGAAGGTCTTCCTTCATCATCTCTTCGATCATCTCTACAGCCTTGTCCAGACCTTCCTTAGAGGTGCTAGTAATGCGGAGGTACAGCGGCGGGTTCTGTTCCCATTAGCTTCGTCGACGAGATCTTGTGTGTCCACCTACAGTAGCAGTGGCCATGTTCTTGTCAGGGTAGTATTCTCCGCGAGTAGTGACATCTTGCATGTATAAGCAGGTACTCTAAAGGTTAATGGTTGTAATCGGGGATGCGTACCGGCGCCAGTCTCGTCTTTGATCTAGATGGCACATGGAGGTTAGCATTTGATGAATGGGGTGGGGTGCTAGATCAAGTAAGCTCTGACTCTCATAGAGAGATGCGCAAACAGAGACCAACTCCAGCCCCGCTACACACGCACCAGGTGCAGCGCAGCAGAGCATGGAGAAGGCATGATCCTACATGATCAGTGGACAGCAAAAACAGTTATTTACCCTCTTTTGTGTAGCTCCTTTAGTCAGTGTGTAGCGATTACGGAGATCATTGATCTCAATGTCTTTGATGTAGTCACCATCCTGCTGATACGTCTCGTTGTTTATGGCCGCGGCGGAGTTTGAGGCAGGCGACTTGGCGACTGGAGGAGTAGCGGCCTGGGCTGTTAGTTTTGTCGTGCTTGGAAAGATATGGGTGAACTTACAGAGCGAATCGGTGGCACGTCGACATGCTGGATGCCCTTCTTCGCCTGAATCTGCGCGTTGATCCTCGCAGCCGCAGCCGCCGCCTTTGCTGCCGCCTCGTTCTTGAAGTTGGACGATGCAGGGCTGTCTGTGCCTTCACGGGCGATAGGGCTACGGGCGCGATGCGACTCGGATTCCCTCCGCGACGGCGACCTGGAGCGACGATCTGAGTCGAAGCGCGAGCGAACAGGGCGCTCAGCATCGTCGCTGTCAAAGCGCGATCGGGGGCGACGTTCCTCAGACATGATGCGGGTGGCCGTAGGGATAGTTGTCGTGTTGCGGTTGAGTGAGGCTCGAGTTGGTGTTTGTCGATGAATCTTAGGCTCTGGCAGGAGCGACTCGCTTATTAGCGTGCCGCGGCTGAACCTGCCTGTTCGTGGCCTGGTGGCTCCTCCGACAATCGGCCGGGGATTCTATTTCACTTTCTGGGGCGGTTTGACGTGAACCCCATTCCCATCCGCAGTCACTACCCGCCTTCACCGCGACCACTGCCCGCCATGGCTTCCCGGAGAGCAATGCTGCCATTGCGCAGTCTGCTCAACAGGCAATGCGCCGGCTCTCTCCGCCAGCAACAACGGGCATCCAGCTCCTCGTCCACCCAGGCGCTGGCCTACAAGGCCCTTCACCGTCGCATCGCGCCTCTGCCCACCGAAGACCGTCCCCCGGCGTGGTCGGCGCCCGCTGCCGTCAGCAACATCCTCTACGAAACACCGCTCCCATCCCAAGCTCCGCCCAAGAGCCACATCCTCAACTGTTTGGTACAGAACGAGCCCGGTGTGCTGTCCCGCGTATCCGGTATCCTGGCTGCCCGCGGCTTCAACATCGACAGTTTGGTCGTCTGTAACACCGAGGTGGACGACCTCTCCCGCATGACAATTGTGTTGCAAGGGCAGGATGGTGTCATAGAACAAGCCCGCCGCCAGCTCGAGGACCTAGTCCCCGTATGGGCTGTGCTTGACTACACCCAATCGCCCCTCGTTCAGCGCGAACTGCTCCTCGCCAAGGTCTCGATTCTCGGCCCGGAGTACTTTGAGGAGCTGCTTGCGCACCACCGAGAAATGGCTCAGACCCCAGAGATGGAAGAGCAATACGAACCAGACATGACGGATGAGGAGCGCAACGCAATGGCACAGGAGGCTGCTCGCGAGTCTTTGCGGAAAGACTACCACCCGACAAACCTGCCCGTCAGTCAGGCACTCCGACACAAGCACGAGCATTTGCGCGCCATTACATTCATGACTCATCAGTTCGGTGGAAAGGTGCTCGATATCAGCACAAACAACTGCATAGTAGAGGTTTCCGCGAAGCCTACCAGGATTGACTCCTTCATGAAGCTAATTGCTCCATTCGGTATCCTGGAGTCCGCAAGAACTGGTAAGCACCGTGGCATGTTCAGGCACAGCCGAGTTGCTAACCACATACAGGTCTCATGGCTCTACCGCGCTCCCCGCTACACAACAGTGCCGACGTGGAGGAAATGGAGGCGCAGGATGTTGTCGACAACAGCCTGCTTCCTCCAGGTTAAACGTCTTAAAAAGCGGGCGGTACCAAATTTGTTCAGTGTCAACATATGCGGGCGTTTAATCTACGTGTATAGTATGGCGTTCAATCAAGGCAGAAGACGGCATTCCAAGTCGGAACGCTTCATTCATTTGAGACCAAACACCATCTTCTTCGACACAACGTGAGACGTACTACGCGTGATGTATACATGTCATGCACGGCCTACCCCACGTCCTGCCCCACAACAGAATCCAGTCCTTCGAGTATGTTACAGCGTATGACAGGTGCACAGGTACGGCTGCGGGGGCCGCGGACGCCTCGTACGAACAAGCAACCGATCGGATGAAGCTAGCGAGGTCTAATACATACTATTCTACACGATGCCCAGCCGGCTCATAATGTAGAGAACTCGGACCGGAGCATTGAAAATTCGGACCGACCCCATCACCTACTAGTTTACCAAAAGTCCATCTACCTCTATCCGCATCAACACCCACCATTCTTGACTTCCTGAAGCCCTACTCTCAAACTCCTGAGCATTCCTCATTCACCAGCATAATGTCGCAAATACCCGTCCCTGCCGGTCTCGTAGAAGACACGCTAGACCACGCGATCGAAATTCTCGGCAAGCAATTCGAAGCCGACGCATTCCAACGCTATATTCTCCTAGATGAAATGCAGGGATCAGGAAAGACAGAGATTGGGGAAGAGATGAACAAGGAGGTTTTTGCGTTTATCGTGCCTGATTTCCTCAAGGCTGGATCGAGGAGTATGACGGTTCCTGGGAGTGGGGTGGCTAGTGTTTGGTAAGTTTTGGATACATTATTATGAGATGTTTCTCCCTCAAGGATTGGAGGAGTCGAGAGGGAAAGAAATGTTTTGGGAGAGGATGTCGGAAGTTACTAACGATAATTCACGCAGGACATTAGAAGAAGTAACAGAAAACTACAAAGAAGAGCCACACAACCCACCCGCCGTAACGGAACTAAACTCCCTCGCTCACCACGTCCGGAAACGCTTTATTCCTCCCCAGGCAACTCACTTGCTACATCTAGTCCTTTTAGCAAACGACCGCACTCACCCTTCTACTTCAAACCCGGCTAAAGTCAGTGACCTCATTCGCCCTGTCCTTGATATGGCGAGGGAGAAGGGGTGGCCTGTGGTTTTGGAGTCTACGTCACCGAGGAGTAGAGATGTGTATACGCATTTGGGGTTCCAGATGTTGGAGGAAATTGTTGTGGGAAAGGGGAAGGTGGATGGGGAAGGGAGGGGCCAAGAGGGGGGTGAAGGTGTGAAGCTTTGGGCGATGATGAAGTGCTGAGATTCTCTCGGCGTGCATGTCGTTTTAGGGAGTGCGCTGGAATGATACTGTGCGTACATTGCGTACTGTTTGGAGACAGCTCACGCGTTCTGACAACTACGTAGGGTAATCGCATCACTGATCTTGCTCGCAGCGAGCCATTGGACTCAGACGTGTGGAGGCGCATGCTATTATATCATCATTATCAAGACATTTCAGCGGTCGCCAAGTCATATGTGACCGCATCACCAAGACCAATCGTATATGTAACCGATATCTAAGCAACCCGTCCTTCACATGAAGCAGCAAGCAAGCAAGCAAGCGAAGCGGCCCACAAACCTCAATTCTGAGTCGCGTTCAGTCCCTCATCGCCTTACCACCGGCAGTATTACATCTCGAATCCTCACAATTACTCGAACCGACATGCCACATTCAAGCCCTGAAAACCACACCGATCACCCACGTGGGCAACACACGCATCGCAAGTGGCAGACAGGTTCCAAACGTCTGGGTCTGGATCATGCAAGCGCGATGTCATAAAAGGCGTTCTAGCGATCCTACATATGCAGCACCCCTGTCCGTCATAGCGGAGCTGGTATAGGCAGGTGAGCACGCGACCTTTCAAGACGCAGAACTACTTGCATGAAATGGCGACGCGCAGACGTGCATGCAGATGTTGATACAAGCATCGCCAATGTGGCGGACAAGTGCCGTAGCCCGTGGAACTCGGGTATGCATATCGATCCTTTGAGGAAATATGGACTGGTTTGGCGGATTCTTTTGCAGAAACCTCGTCTCGACAGTCAAATTTGTGCACTTGGATATGTGGGATTGCCACTCGTTTTCTTCAGGACTTGTGATTTGAAAAAAAGGTAGACTTAGTGATGAGACTAACGGCTACCTTCATCCTTCGTTCTCGTATATCAACTTCATAATGTTTGGTCTGACTCACTTCGTCTCCATCGTCTAGCACTTCCGGAGTCGTGTGGCTTCTCGGAGGCGCTCAATTGAGCCAGCACTACCGCGGCTCCACGGGATGGGCATGATGAAGCTCCACTTCGGCAATGGGTCCAGGTCCCTGCGACGGGTGGCCGGCGGCCGCAAGTGCTATCGTGTGGGGACGGTTGATGAGTATTCATTGCTGTTGTCTCTCATTGACCAGATAGATGCGGGGACATGTTGTTATCGTACTGAAGAGAAGGTTGTGTGCAAGGAATAATCATGCGACAAATTTCTTCCGCGGCTCCAATTATGTAGAGATGTCTTGTGTGGTGTAGAGAACATCCCTGGTTCGTCTCGCAACAGGCAAGTGGAGGTTCGTTAAGCTGCACGTCTATCCTTGTCTAGATGCAAGCTTTTCTTCTCCAATTTTCTCCAGATACTTGCATTGGCCAATCGCGTTGGTGTAGTGACATTCTGTCGTCTTTCCTGGCAATACCTCCTGCTGCTTGACGATCTAGATTGACTGTGATGGCAGCCACAGCTGAGGCTTCGTCTCGATGTTCAACGTGCCGGCATTGCGCGGTACATGCCGATTGCCGCCTTGAACTGTGGATCGTGATGCTTCTCTGCAACACGGCAGACGGCTAATGTCGTTTGCTCAATTCGAATCGATTATGGCGTGCGGGAAGCAACAAGCTCTCTAGCGGAGACATGGACCTTGAAGATGCTAGGTTATTAGTAGTGGTTGGTCACACGTAGAGGCTGTACTGTAGACACTCTGGGCTGACCCTTGGAGAATGATAAGCTTACCTCACCAACCGAGGTTCAACACCAGGGAACACGTTCAGCAGTTCCCTCCCCGTCATACGATAACATTGGGTGTTGAGTGGAGATGATATCCCGGCTGCATGGGATGTGGGCCCTTGCGCACGTACAAGGATGCCTGCGTAGCACCGGAGAAGGGTTCCAAGGTTCCATCATAGCGTGGATCGAAGCTATCGAGGAACACCTGCGCTCGATCGATAAGTACATACACCCTTCATAGCGCCATGTTGTTCTGGCACTTTCACTCTAGGTTTCCGCACTCGTCTCACATTTGAATTTCACATACTCGGCTAGCAGCGCGTCATAAGCCGGATATCTTGGCATGACGAGGGCGGAGGTGTTATCTTGATTCACCCAGTTGAAACCAACGGTACGTAGTCCGGCTGGCGCCCTGTCTCGGCGGTTCAACGGTCCAACGGCTCAATTGCTGTCTGACTGTGTGAACGTGCAACGCTCGCACGTATATTGCACGACCGTGCAATCATGAACCCTCGAGGGCTTATCTGACGGTGCCAGTTTATCGCTTTCATAATTCATAACAAACCCACACGACGCAACCAATTGGGCCTATTTCCACCACCCCACTTATCAATTTGTTGGAATGAAGTACGGCGACACTCTCAGACAGAGGTCCATACCAGAATGGGGCCATTGTGAGTACCACGCCCGCACGCTACGGCGCGACACGGAGAGCGTTCCGCTGACAGACACGCGCCTGCAGATAACATCGACTACGACTATCTCAAAGACCTTATCAAGCACCAGACGACGCCCGGCACGAACAAGGCCGTATCTATCCCAGGCCAGGGCGAGAGCACCGAGCGCGCATTCGGCGACACCTTCTTCAATGTTTTGGCACAACAACATGACCGCATCAACCTCTTCGTGCGCAGCAAGAGCGGCGAGATCGAGCGCAGGCTGGAGCATATCAGCAAGACGCTAGTCCAGCTGCGCGCGCGACGCAGTCCGGCGAGCGGGCGTCTCCCCGCGCGGATCGTGGAGAGATATGCGAAGATAGATGCAGACGTCGCAAGGTACGCGGGATGCGCCGGAACACGCGTAGAGAGAACGCCCGCTGACACAACCGCAGGACCGGCGAGGAGATCAGGTCGCTCTCGCGATTCCAAGTCACCCAACGGACGGGCTTCATCAAGATCCTCAAGAAATACAAGCGCTGGACAAAGGACAGGGAACTCAGTCATGTGTTTAAGCAGGAGATCAGTAGCCGGCCGGATAGCCTGTTCCAGCTGGATCTGGGCTATCTCCTGGACCAATACATCGATGTGCTCGACGCGCTCCGCTCCGCTTTTGATGCCGATGGCACGTCTACGTCGCATGCCGAGCACACCAACGGTCAGTCGTCCGCGGCACACATTTCTAGAAGCATTGAGAAGGGCGGAGATCTCGACTTTGACTTGGTGATGAACACGGTGCCTTTGGGGTCCAAGGGCAACAAAGCTACGTATTGGATACATCCAGACCACATCGTCGAGACACAGGTCTTGTTGCTCCAACATACGCGCCTGTACGTCAGCAAGGCCAGACGGCACGCATCGGGCAAAGGAACGCCTCTCCGCCGTCATTCCTCCACAACCAACCTCGACCCGTACCTTGGCAGCGAAGACACCACTGGGGTGGTTGTCTTGGACCACCCTGAAGCTTTCGCGTTCAAGCAAAACGCAAGTACGATTGGAGCGACGGAAGAACTGCAGGGAAGCATCGGCATAAAGGCCGCTGGTCAAGTGCGGTGTTGCGCATCTGGCGAAGCCGCGGTTGTTGTATGCACAGAGGCGGATGCGCAGGGGCAGTCACCGGTAGCCGTCAAGACAGCCAAGATGGAGCGCAAGCGTCTGCAAAGCTTTCTCGACACTTCCGTAAGAGAGGACAACATGAAGCATTCTGAGAACGGATCGGCTAAGGACGATGCACCGGCGGTTCGACAGTGGCTCGCTGAGCACCAATCTACCAAGCCCATCGCTGGTGCGGTTTCCAAACGCACACGATTCACCGGACTCCACAACAACTCAACAGGAGGCATATGGGCGACACTGGATAAAGACATCTGTCTGAAAGATACACTGTACAAAGATCTAGCAGATGACGACTGGACTTCGGCCGCTCGAGCAGAATCAGCAAAAAAGTTCCCTCATGCTGTTCTAGAGATTCGGCGTGAAGGCAACCAAGCAATGGCGCTCATCCAGACCCTTGACCGCAGTCATTTGGTACGTCGATATTCAAAGTTATACACAATCCGTATACTAACAATTGCAGGTTGAACGCGTTCGAGGCTTCTCTTTAGAAGCTCATGCTGTCTGGACTTGCTGCAAACCCAGCGCCATGTCCGCCCCCTTCTGGATATCCCTTCTTGAAAAGGATATCCGGAAACTACCAGAGCCGGTGAAGAAGCGGAGTCGTAGAGGCCGGGAGAGCGCAACTGGCTCACAAGTCGGACTATCGCCTCCAGCAACTTCGACATCCAACACCTCATACGATGGACAATCCAGCCCACTGGCTTCTCGTTATGAGGAGTCGTCTGCGACTTCAGTGCAGGAGTTTGTCGATCCGCCACCACTACAAGCTTTCCGGAAGAAGAGCCGGAAGCCCTACTCAGACTATCCTCCACCAATGAGCCGGACCGAGCCAGAGCCGGAAGTGCAGCAGAGATACTGGAACGAGTACGACCACCCCGAAGACGAAGAGACTGGCTACTACATCTACGTCGACCCTGACGCGCCCATCAAATACCCCGGCCAAGATTTTGTCGAAGCACTAGCAAGAAAGACAAAGAAGCTCTTTGGCAGGAACGACAGAGCTGATGAGGCATCACTCTCCGCTGCCGAAGACTCAGATGATGATACGATCGACTCATCCCCCATAATACACGCCGCAAACTACGGGACAACAGACACCCACGGGCAGTCATCGAACCGCGATGGCTACTTCAGCACGCTCTTCCGCTCTCTCCGCGATCCACACCACGATGCCGACCTCTTCAATGAGCGTCGCGCACTGCTCGGCCAGGTAGAAACGCATCAACACAAGATCGAAATGACTAAACTGCGCTTCTACTCTACCGCGCTGGGTGCAGCCGTTGTCATGGACCTCATCTTGGGTCTCATGACGATGACGAGTCGGAAGAAGGAAAGAGGTGTTGTTGATGCGGCTGTCCTGTTAGGCACTATTAGTACACTGGTGCTCTGCGTTGTTGCGGTTATCAGCATGCGGACAAGGCAAGAGCGTCTGGGTGCGGTCCATCAGGGTGCTGTGCTGAGTATCGCTGCTGCGGTTGTGGCGTTGGATGTTTTGTTGTTGCTGTGGGTGTTGAGGATATGAGGGATGGAGTAATGATTTGGACGGGTCTTTGCATGTGTGGTGTTGTGTTTGGGTAGCTAGGCGTTTGGGTGTTTGAGATGGCCGGTGCCGTCTACCGCGGTGCTGTGGGCTTTCAAGTGTAGATGATGGAGCTGTTGGCGCTTAATCAGTTGTACGTAGGTTCGAGATATACCCTGTTGTTACACATTGGTGTTGCTATACTGTAATATGGGTGTGATGCGGTCTCGTTCTGGTGTCTGGGCTCGAGCTCCAGTAATCGATAAGCTGGATCTAGACGACAACGCCCGGCATGCCCAACACGGTCTACCGTTTGTAACGGCCCACAACACGCCCGACTCTCGAACCATCAGCCAACCAGGCCCGCGCCAGGTCATTGGATGAATTATTCGGAAGGCCAACCTGCGTATTCCGCCGGAAGCAATACATACGGCCTCTCCAAGCGGAATCTGCCATCGCGGTGGGATGATGCTGCCCAAATAGAATGCTTCTGATGAGCCGGTTCTCCTTCGGCCACTCTTCCTTGATGATTGTCGAGCGACCTTCGGGGTATCACAGATCGCTCCAGGGATCATGCGGACGTTGGGTATGGATCTCGACCAGGCGGTCACCTTTCGAGAAGCGCACTCTTCACGCCAACCAATTGATACTTTACGGAAGCTTATGGACGAAGTCGGAACTCAGGAGGGATTCTCTGATGCCAGTCTTGCGTTGGAAGACTTGGACCTGCGTTTCAGACGACCGTCATCGAATAATGGGAACACGTCGCGAATCTACCTGAAGCGGATAGCACCGCAACACAGGACACACCGACAAGTTTATAGGGCTGTCATACCTCGTGTAGCCACACCTGAGTGTACGGTGAAAGGGGTGAGGCGTCCAAGAAAAGACGGGATCGTCACCAACATGCTCAACAAAAGTCAATGCTTCCGACACATGTCAGGCTTGTCCCCACATGGCATGAGATCATCATGAGGCTCTGCTCTTGGCAAACCGGGGGCTGGGGCGTTGGGGTGTGCCGCACCCGCCGAATCTGTGATGGGAGCGGAAGCCCTCTTCCTAGTGGCAGCTAGCTGCATGTCGACTCTGTGCATTTATGTTGTCTACATGAGCGGCTTTGAGGTTTGAGAGATGCGCGGCCGCGAGGAAAAGTTGCCATGCCACGCGCTGCTTTGGTAGGACATCAAGGCACGACCCCGCCGCATTATCTCGGCGTGATAATGCACAGACGCGTGGAAATCGGCTGGAGATGAGCCGCCAGAGTTTATGGAGGAGAAAGTGGACCGCAGTCGCCGCGAACTCCACCTGTCGTCATCCGAAGCGTATGATAATCAGATTTTGCAGCCCCCAATTGCCCATTTGTCCTACATCCTAAACCTACGGAATAATTTATACACAGCGCCATGGTCGCCATGCCATTGTAACTCAATTTTGAGGTGAGTTGAATTCCGCGCCTACACCCAACGTTATCTCCGATGCGCGGGCGCGCTGACAGTCGATGAAGCCTCCCAGGCTCAGCAGATCTTTATAGCATTTTCCATCGACGCATTTGTACATTAGACCAACACCGCCTGGAGCGACCGCATCTCCAGATCTTATACCCCACCCATAAAGCATCATGGCTGCCCGACGAGGAAGCCGCTTCATCAAGCCGCTGCTTTACACAGCTGGTGCTGGAGCAGTCGGTGCATCCGCCCTCTACGTTACCTTACGACCTCGCGATATTCCCGGCTCAGAAGCCGCCGCAGTCCCACCACCCACATATGGCGAGGGAGGTGTCTTCCGACCACCGTCATTCCCCTCTGCCAAGAGCCGCGATGAGCAGATTGCGCAATTGAAGCGCAGCGCAGGCGTCGTCTCGCAGGTCGCAGAGAAGGCAAAGAAGTGGCTTGGTGGAAGTGGCTCGACAGCGGCAGCAGCTGAGAAGGCTGAGGAAGAGCCATATGACCTGTTGGTCATTGGTGGTGGCGCGACCGGAGCCGGTATTGCGCTTGACGCTGTTACAAGAGGTCTGAAGGTTGCGCTCGTCGAGCGCGACGACTTCAGCAGTGGTACTAGCAGTAAGAGTACAAAGCTGGTACACGGTGGTGTGCGATACCTAGAGAAGGCTGTCTGGAACCTTGACTACAACCAGTAAGTTGCCCCAGAATGTTATCCATGCGATTTCTGACTTCGTTTAGATATGCTCTCGTCGTTGAAGCTCTCCGTGAGCGTCGTTACTTCTTGGACACCGCGCCTCATCTTTCACAATGGCTCCCGATCATGATTCCGATCCAGAAGTGGTGGCAAGCTCCCTACTTCTGGGCTGGTACCAAGTTCTACGATTTCCTCGCTGGTTCAGAGAACATTGAGAGTTCGTACTACATGACAAAGAGCAAGGCTCTGGATGCGTTCCCTATGTTGAAGAAGGAAGGCCTTGTCGGAGCCCTTGTTTACTACGGTACGTTCAACGGTCACTCATTCTGCAGCAGGAACTGACGTCACCAGATGGTGCACACAACGACTCGCGCATGAACGTTTCAATCGCCATGACCGCTGCGCTGTACGGCGCAACTGTTGTCAACCATCTCGAAGTCACTGAGCTTGAGAAGGATGCCAATGGTCGTCTGTGCGGAGCAAAGGCCAAGGACTGCATTGCTGAGCGCGATGGCAAGAAGGCTGAATCATTCTCCATCAAGGCCAAAGGTATCATTAACGCTACCGGTCCCTTCACCGACTCCATACGCAAGATGGACGACCAAGAGGTTCAGGAAATCGTCGCCCCTAGCTCCGGTGTTCACGTCATTCTTCCTGGTTACTACAGCCCTTCGAACATGGGTCTCATTGATCCTAACACTTCCGATGGCCGTGTCATCTTCTTCCTGCCATGGCAGGGCAACACCATCGCCGGTACAACAGACACTGCTTGTGATATCAAGCAAGATCCTGTTGCTGGCGAGGAAGAGATTGACTGGATTCTCAAGGAGGTTAAGCGCTATCTGCAGCCTGAGATCAACGTTCGCCGCGGCGACGTCCTCGCTGCCTGGTCCGGTATCCGCCCTCTCGTCCGTGACCCCAACGCGAGCGCGACTGAGGGTCTTGTCCGCAACCACTTGGTGACCACCTCTCCTTCCGGCCTGATGACTTGCTCCGGTGGCAAGTGGACTACCTACCGCCAGATGGCCGAAGAGACTGTCGACGAGGCGATCAAGGAGTACGGCCTGAAGACTCAGCCGCTTGTGAACCCCACTCTCGTTAGCGGAACTGAGGTCAAGGACGAGGCTCCTCTTGACGGCACCTGCCAGACCCACCGTGTTCGACTTGTTGGTGCTCACGGCTTCTCCAAGACCCTGTTCATCAACCTCATCCAGCACTACGGCATTGAGACTGACGTAGCCAAATACCTTTGCCAGGCTTACGGTGACCGTGCATGGACCGTCGCAGCTCTCGCATCGCCCACTGAACAGCGATTCCCTGTCCGCGGCGTCAAGATGGCCGAGCTCTACCCATACATCGATGGTGAGGTCCGCTACTGCGTCCGTCACGAGTACGCCCAGACGGCCACCGACGTAATCGCGCGCCGCATGCGCCTGGCTTTCCTGAACGCCCAGGCTGCTCTGGAAGCTCTCCCCAAGGTTATTGACATCATGGCCGAGGAGCTAAAATGGGACAACAAGCGTAAGGACGTTGAGTGGAAGAACTCTGTCACTTACCTCGGTTCCATGGGCCTGCCCAAGAACAAGCTCTCGCTCACCCGAAAGGACGTTGAGAGCGGCCACGTCGGCAAGTACACAGATGAGGACTACCACCTCTACGCTCGTCACGGTACGTCAAACTCCGACGAGGAAGCTTGTGCAAACCTCTTTGCATTTGGAATTCGGCTAAATGAAGTATTTGCAGATAAACCCGACGAGCTGCTTCAATCCGACAGCAAGTTCGCAAGCGGTCAGAACCCCGTTATCGGCCGCGAGTCCAAGGTCAACAAATAAGCGTACAGCTACGCACTCACAAATCTGACATTGGGGCTGAGGACCTGTCACATCCTCTCCCCGATACACATCACTCGCATACTGTACCATCCTACTCGGCGCGGAGGCGTATTCGAGTCGACTTGCATCATATTGTTGGCGCTCGATACCATCCGCATGACTGGCGTCCTTGTCTCCATATCGCGATATGTATATAATCGTCTACTCTTAGCGTTACCTGAAAGAATTGAGTTGACTTTGTTGCGCTCTCGATATGCTACAGTTCTGTCGTTGCTATCTATCTTTTTGCCGAGGCTTGCTGCTCTCACCGCTCGCTAGTTTCTTCTGTCTCCACTGATACCCACATTCCGCTGCTTTACTACAACATCTTCCAAGAGCATGGTCGATTATCTTTACAAATGATCTTGAGTGGGTTTGATTGTCTGTGGTATTATGTGTTTCAATTTTGAGGTTTGCTATCACTGGTATCAGCGATACCAACTCTTCTTCAGTAGTATAGTGGTCAGTATTTCCGCTTGTCACCAGCATTGGCAACTCGCGGGAGACCGGGGTTCAATTCCCCGCTGGAGAGTACTGTCGCTTTTCTTTTTGGCGTTCCTTTGGTCGGTGAGGATGGTTATAGTGGACGGCTTCGGTTATGTTGAATTGTTTTGCCTGCCATGATCAAGCTATCCTTGCTCAGACAGAGCTCACGTGTGATACGGCCTGGAAGCTCCATGCTGTCGCTTGGTTTTCCAGTGCTGCTACTGCGACAGTGAGCTGCCTGTCGAAAAGGCCGCCTAGCTAATCAGTGAAGCCCGACGCAGTTTTTTCGACATACTACTGCTCGTCCTCCAGCTATCCTAGGCCTTCCATCCCAAGTCTGGAAGGTGCATATGCTTTCTCCGTTGTTGAGAGGGGCTAGAGGTAAGTGTGCAATTCTTACTCAAGCGATACTCAGCCTGGACTAATAGCATGGCAGTTACATCGAAGACCAGGGGTCATACCGGGAGTCTCGCCATGATCTTATGAAGAGCTCGGAATCGACGTCGTGCATGGTATCATAGGTATGCGGGACAGGCATCAAGAGACAACGCAAGATTTATGCATGCCCTTTGCTTGACTCAGTGTCTTCTGGGGTTCTGGGATGATGTCTCGTTCAGGGATCTTCGCCCACGTGGTGTCAGCCCCAGGTTTGCCGTTATACGTAGCGTCAGGCTGGACGCGAGTCAGATTATGCTTTACTGGGAAGGGAGAAATTCTGGCAGTCTGCACGGTGCAATTCCGCGTTCCCGTCATGGCCTGTGGTCCCTCATGGATACCCTGGTAGAGCTGTAGTATTCTCTACATGTTCGTTGCAGGGCTGTGCATGACTTTTCATACTCTGGATCGCTCATTCTACTCAAAATCGTAAAGTGGACTGAGTATGACGACGGACTTGCACGCCGAGCAAGTAGAATGCTCCATCAAGCAAAACTCCATCGAGATCTCGAGGCTCACGCGTTGTAGTGTGACACCATGATCTTGTAGCCCATGCTGCACTCGTCCATTCCTTTGAGCCGGCTTCTGACGGCGTCGACCTACGCAACTGTTCAGCATGATTTGATACGCTCTTCGTCACGCTCTCTCCAACGTGGGGGCAATTCTCGCAAACTGCTGGAACTTGCCTCGGCAGGCTTCAAGTTCTAAGACAGGTCGTCATTTCAAGCGCGCAACAGACGGAATAGACCGTGATGAGAGTTTGGTGATCTGTTCGAAAGGCTTGGAAATTCTTGTATCCGGGATCAAGTCCACAGCATTGGGTTAAGGGAAATTGCAGCCTGTGAGTTGATCGATATTACTGTTCGGAGATTTATGAACACTGCGGGAGCAGGCATTCCAAAAAAGGAATGTATCGGTGTCTTTCGCCGCACAACTGATCTTACCAGGTTTCT
The DNA here is from genome assembly GCF_023758065.1 of Alternaria ventricosa. NCBI lineage: Eukaryota > Fungi > Ascomycota > Dothideomycetes > Pleosporales > Pleosporaceae > Alternaria > Alternaria ventricosa. Next base: position 1,421,555 of record NW_026055683.1, on the reverse strand, counting down.
GGCTATTGTTCTACCACTCAATCCTCGAACCAGGTCTGAACACCCCTTGGTCAGATCTTGGGCCTCAGAGCATCATCACACGTGGCTTCGGCGACTGGTCTCGCACCTGCCGGCAACCTCCACATACCGACGCACACAACAAGAGACGTTGAGCCAACGTAGTCTCTGATATGGCAATGACCGCCAGTTCCCACGTCAATTACGTCTTTGCAACTTCTACATCAGCCTATAGATCTTGCGGCATTGAGACAGCTGCCTCGGTATTATTTCGATCATAGTAGTTCTTGTCGATCTTTTCTTGAGCGTATGCAACATGACCACAGTCTGGCGGAAATAGGCCATGCGTCATTGGATACTTGCTTTCCCCGCAATCCATCCGCATGGGACCTTGTGAGCGCAAACAACTTCTTTGGGAAAATGATCGACACGCCAAGCTGATTCGGGCAAGAGACGTGAACTAGTCCGTGCGGAGCGTAAACCTTCCGTCCAGCTGCAACGCCACTGCCATATGAAGAGCTACCAAGCAGGTACGCATCAATAGTCCCATAGCGGATGCGAACTCGCTTTCGGACATGGCTCCTAACTACCTATCTTGCCCCGCCTAGACCTCAGAACACTGCCGCCGATCGACTCCGGGGTATGTCGATCATCGACTACACAGTGCGAAGTCAGGGGTGGAAGCAATGTCTCAGCCAATCGAGGTGCGCGGATATCGAAGACTTGCTGGCGGAGATGTAGGGTTTTGACAGCGTGCAAGGAAGTTGCCTCGGTCCCGATCTACGTCTCTCGATCTAGGAACAGAAGTTGGATAGGAGATGATGGCAAAAGATTATAAGTAGAAGACTCAGACGACAGAAAGATGAGCATCCTCTCAGGTCATCTCGAGTAAATCACAGCAGTACACTTCGGGATTACTATTCACCATGCATACTCTTTCTCTTCTCCTCCTCCAGGCCTCTGGTGCCATGAGCTACGGCTGGGTCGCTGGCCAGCCTGGTGTCAACTCCAGGTTGTTCGCGAGCAACGGCGTAGTAAAACGCCAGGCCAACTGCCCTTTCAATCCTGTTCACAAGGGCGCTGCTCCTTACGTTGCTCCTTACACCTACTCTGGAGCCAAGAACGGTGTTCCCGGTAGCCAGAAGGGTGGTATCAAGGTGCCAGCAGATGGTGACACGGCTCACGCCTACACCCCCCCTGGTTCCAACGATATCCGTGGACCCTGCCCAGGACTGAACGCCGCAGCCAACGTACGTTCTATTCATTGAATAGATTGACAGACATTTGCTAACTGAAGACAGCACAACTTCCTTTCTCACGATGGTATTACCAACTTCCAGGAGTTGGTAGACGCGCAGCAGAACGTCTACAACGTAGGCTACGACCTTGCCGTCCTTCTCGCTGTCCTCGGTATTGAGGCTGGTGGTGATGTCCTCTCCGGACGTCTCAGTATCGGATGTGACGCTACGTCTCGCACTGCCACACTCCCTCTTCTGGGCAGCCAGCCCGGTCTCAACGGCCACAACAAGTTCGAGGCTGATTCGTCGCTCACCCGCAACGACTTCTTCCTTGCCAACGGAGACAACTACAACTTCAACGGCACTTTGTTCGCGCAGATGAAGGCGGTTGCCGACACCACTTCCGGTGGAAAGTTCGATCGCGAGGCCCTCTCCAAGTACCGCAGCAACCGTTACGACGACTCTGTCGCAGAGAACCCCAACTTCTACTTCGGTCCCCTCTCGCTTCTCCTTTACGGAGCTGCCTCCTTCCTTTACGAGCTCTTCCCCAGCTACGGCGACAAGGGCGTCCCAGATCTCGCAACCATGAAGTCCTTCTTCGGTGCCGTTGAGGACTCTTCTGCCCCAGGTGGCTGGCGTCACGTCCCCGAGCGCATCCCCGAGAACTGGTTCTCGCGTGTCGAGCCCTACAAGAACATGGATGTTACCAACGAGATTCTTGCCCAGTACGTCAAGTACCCCAAGCTATTCGGTGGCAACGTTGGCAAGGGCAACTTCGACGCTCTCTCTACTCCATTCGATATCATCGTCGACGGAAAGCTGCCCAGCGATGCTACCGCTGCTCAGCTTACTTGCCTGCTTTACCAGCTGGCTGTCAACCTCATTCCCAGCACCGTCAGCAGCGTTACCGATCTTACAGATGCGTTGATCGACTTCTCCGCTGGAAAGTTGAACCCCATCTTCAAGGATGCTGGATGCCCGTTGATGGTCAGCAAGTAAATCACGCTTGACTGTTGAGCATGCCAGCAGCTGTTACAGCGCAGGCTGAGCTCCAGTTGAGGAACAGACACTTCTTAGTGAATCATGACGTTTGAGAGCGAGGCTTAACTTCATGGCATTAAGGTCACCAAGTCCTTGGGTGTAATAACTAGTAAAACTAATTACGATCCATCATATCTTACCAAATATCTGCAATGATCTGAGTGATGCAGCATTCGTATGAATTAACCCCGAAAGCTTATGTACACCTTTGAAATTCCAAATGAAAAGTGTCTCGGTTTTGCCTCCGTGGTCACGCGCGTACCTAGGTAGAATGGCGGACTACCTATCTAGGTAGGTAGTTTAGCGGTGTTGACGTCATGCACCTTCTAAGACCAGCCTGAAACCTCGGGTCTATGCATCATGCTTCGCAATACCATTCCCGCGGGGTGCGTCAAGTGATATTGCTCGCATACAACGCGTGCGATGGGATGAGCGCGGTGATCTATTGTTATGAGTCTTGCTGAGCTTTCCATGGATACACTTGAGAACATGGCTTTCGGATCCAGAAAATGGGTAAATCGAAAGAGCAGTTTTGCAACAATTCCATGACGTGTATTCTTTCCCATCGTATATGTAACTCCGGTACCGCTATGATGAAAGAACAGGTCGGCAGAGCACTTTGATCAAAAGAGGAAAAGTGGATGTTTGAAAATTCACATAAAGGGGGGGGGGGGCAGATGCACTGAGTTAATACCGGGGGTGCTTTGGCAGTCACCAAAACATCTCACAAACAACCAGTCCTGTGTGTACAGCCCGAAAATACATCACCGCTGGACATGGATATGATCTCCGATCCCGACCGCTCGTCGTACACGCCTCTCCTCGTTGGCATTCATGCCCGGCAATATTTCGTTGTGCGTATGAAGAAAGAGGGAATGTGTGCATGATGGACTTCTAGGACCAACTACACCATTGGCACGACGATTTAAGATCCTGTCACCCTGCTCTACTTCGTGATCAAGACATACACGTGGGCACAGCATCACACCAAACAACAAAGCACCAAACCAAGTATAAAAGACAGTCACTGATCTAAGACAATCCAATCATCTTTCATCCGCACACCTGAAGCATGGACTTCGAAATGTTATCTGAAGAGGCCCAACCATTGGTCACACATGCGCATGAGCAAGAATACGCCAAGTATATCAAAGCTATCGACGATCGCACCTTCAACCTCACATTCGAAGGTGCAAAGATATCATATCTTCGGCGCAGCACTATTAACGCTCTCGCAAACCGTCAAGACGTCACCGCATTCATAAAGAAGACTGAGTATCCAAAAAACGTGCTATTTCATGTTCATGACGCCCTCGAGCTCGCGGATATCATCGAACAAAGGGGTAAGAAACTCTTCCTCCTCACCACCAAGCTAGGACTCAGTATGGAGTTTTTGTCTGCACTCTTGGCTCATGTGGACGACAATGATCTCCCTATGGAAAGGAAGAAATACGTCATAATTCCTAGGGGCCCACACCGTATGGCCATGTTCAAGCTTGTCAACAACCAAGCGCTGGTTTGTGCGCCGGTACTTGATACAGGAACATTTGATCAAGTGGTTCCGTGGCTGTCTTGCTTCCCGTTGGAGGTTCAGCATGACGTCCGCGAGCCTGATGTGTATGATGTGGGATTCCCCCAAGAACATCTCAGAAACGAGGTAGAGGAACCGTCGGCCGTATGGGAAATGGAGGATTTCGGAAGTGAAAAACATGCAAATGCGGAGAAGTCGCGGTTCGATTGGGGCGTTACATGTGAGGGGAGATGGTATTTCTTCCGCGGATTTCCGGACCGAGATGTCGATGAAGATTATGACGACAAGCAGGAAGAGGAGGGCGAGGGCAAGACAAACGAGATGGAAGATGGATTATGGGTTTTGTAACAACAAGGCGGAAGACAAGACATAACCAGGATGTCTTCGTACATAAGTTTTCAATTAACAGTAGCACATGTATAACCGCATACGCATTACTTTAAAACAAGCACAAGAAATACGATATGCTTGTCATTGTACGAGCAAGCAAACTCAACGACAGCTTGAAGCATGAGTTTTTTATGAACTAATCGTCGTGAGTTATCATCGCCTGGCATCTTCATCAACAAGTTAAAATCGCTTTTGACAGCACTGGCCTAGTCGCTCAAGCTCTCATCTGTTAACTTCAAGAAAGCAATGTCATCGTCAATGATCATACCTACAACCATACCTGATACCTCTCAATACATCCTCATCCGGCACTTCATACAGCAGAATACCATAAGGTGCACCATCTTCGGCGAAGAGAACTCCTTCCTTCCCATAGCCGCCATAAACGCTCTTGCCACGCACGAGAATATCAGAGAAGTTGTACATCGCGATCCAGATCTGAAAGCGATATACTTCCCTGACCACAGCCGCTCGTTTTTCACCTATCGAGTCTATAAGCATGCACCCAAGCTATTTGTAGTCGCCGTCGCAGAGAGCTTAGGCATGCTTTTCCTACGAAACCTTTTGCGAGGAGACCATGCAGTAGACGAACAGTTACCTCTCGACATGGACACTTGTGTTCGAGACGAGAAGAACGTCTTTTGGCTACAAACAGATGTGGACAGATTTCTAGGTACGCAGAAACTCGTTTGCACGCCGATATTTGTTATGGGCTTGTACAATCAGAATGCTGTTCATCAGTCTGGACTACCAATCATAGAGGCGAGCAGGGTAGCTGGGGAGAAGGAGGACGAGGGAGAGGTGTATGAGGTCAAGTTCCACGACGATCATTTGAGGCCTTCGGAATCTGCAGAGCCTGGTGAAGAATGGGTGCTAGGAAAGAGTTTCTTGATGAGACGTTTTGCAAACAGAAATGAGGCGACGAGCGATGAGTGTTTTGATAATGCTGTTTTCGGTTTCAGCTGTGAGGGCTTGTACTATCTAGTAGGCAACCCTTGAGCTTCACACTCATAGGAAAGCAAACCAACCGAACCGCACGGATCACTAGGTACAATTGCTTGGTAATGATGGCACATTCACGCGAGCTGACTTGATATTGTGTGACCATGAGCTAACACTCGGAAGAGACAGGAGATGTACCAACTTCCGGTACGACTTCGTGTGACATGAAGCTGAACGCCTTGGCTCCTGCGTCAACTTCTTACATATTTATTGCCAATAGTCTTGTGGCCAGCAGAAAGAGAAAGATTATTTGTTTGTATGGTCATTGGAGGCGGTGGTTTTGGGGCCAGCACTCGAAATTGATGCAGTACGAAGACCAGCAAGACACTACAGAAAGCCATGGACACAGAGCCACCTTGCAAGATACAATTGAATGAAAATGCGATACTCGTGTCTGGGAAGACGAAGTCGTGATTAAAGCCGCGACAAAGACCCACATGTGCCAATCAACTGCGATAACAATCGAAATCTCTTACGTACTGTGCTCAATACACATTTCAAAGTCAGCTACCAGCCGATGGCGTATTCATCATCGGTGCATCTTCCGTTTCCCACGCTTGCACACCACACAGATCTCTGCCGCTACTCAGCGCATACAGTCTCTTCTCATCATCGGTAACCTTGCTGTAGCAGTTTTCTCGGCTAGTTGTCCAGATGCTAATGTCGCACAACCACACCTCAGCTAGCGTAGTCTGTTAGCATACATCGTCCATCCGAGTAGTCCGATGTATGTGTGGGAGAATGCAAAGTTGATCGAGATCGCGTGCATACAAGCAACGAAGATCACCTGTTGAAAAGTCGATCGGACCAGGATCGGCCGGGGCAACGGTATGATCTGTTGCCGGGGATTTCATCCTTCACACACATGTTCATGGTACGCACATTATTGACGAGAAACTTGCCGCGGCCTTTGAACGATGACGATGTCTTGCAGGCTGGACGGCAAAAGCATCTCGACGTCTTCTAGCGTACCATAAGCAAAGCTGACATCGGATACGCACAGAGGTCTACGCACGCATGAGCCTTCTTCCGAACTTCTAGTCACAAATGCCGAGACAGGTCTGTTGGCACAGACAAGCGAAGAATCCTGCGATCTAGAACAATGCGGTAATCCTCGGTCCTGGACGATCCACCATGTTTGGTAGACTTGCTCAAGCCAAACCTGGCGAACCATAGGAACTGAACGAGCAGTGCATCAGAAGTGCCGTAGCGCCAACTGCTGTTCTGCGGCTTTCCCCGTCAAACCGGAATACCTCTCCAGGTGAACTTGAAGAGCAGTCGTTTAGTGGTGACGAAATCAAGGTTCTCATATTGCACACAAGAAACGACCTAGGCCTTCCGTGAGGACGCGCGGTCGGGCAGGACGGGTGAACGTCAAAGTCGTTCGATGAGCATGCATCATGCTGCCGAGAAGCGAACGATGAAAACTCTTTTGCTACCCAAGAGCGAGACTGAGTTACTCACCACACACATGTGATAGGCCGCGATGCGATGCGTGTGGAGATGGATAGGTATCGCAATCGATAAGTGGATAAGGTAGGGCGCAAATTCTCGCACATGGCTGCCGCGCGGAACCAGTGCCGCCCAGTAGGACAACGCCGAAGGTGCAGCAGCCCCACAATTCATTTCCAGCGCATGCTGACGGCTTGTGAATGCCATCATCACAAAGTCCAGAAGCTGTGGAGTTGGCAGCGTGCAGAACAAAGCGAGCGAACGACAGCTTTCGTTGAGACGGTCCGGCAGAAGAACCGCAGGAGGATATGTCACCTTGACGCTGTGACGGCTCGCCAACCGGTCCCACGTTGCGAATCGGCGCACAGCAAGTTGGAGCTGGCTGGCAGGCAGTGGAGCGTACGCAGCCAATGGTGAGTACGGAGAGGCAAAGTCTGAATAACGAGAGCGTGTCCACATAGCCACGCGCCGTCGTCGCCATACCGCTTCTGCGTTCTAGCCCATCTGCTGTCAGTCCAGGGAGACATGGCGCGACTCCTTGCGATACACGTGTGTAGCATTTCCCCAAGACAGGTTCAGTCAAAGCGGTCGGTGCCTCATCTGCGATGATGACATGTGCCCGAACGAGGCGCAGACACGCTGTGCCTGGGATGTTTCGTTTACCGGCTTCAGCTCCAGCCATGCCCCTGGCGGAAGAGGGCGCGAAGAGCTCCGCGATGCAGTGATCGTCAGGCACGGCGTTGTGATTGGCTGACTGTGTCCGTCGCCATGCCACTTGCGGAAGCATGAAACCCGTCAGCTTGCGATATTTTGAGCTTGGCCATATTTAGCTGGAAACCAGCGCACTGTCAGTGTAAGGAAAAAGAAGGCAATCGATAGAGGTGGGAGGGCCCTTGGCAAGCGCATGCACATGAACACAAGGAAAAGGAAGTCTGGAGTTCGTTGCGGTGGAGATGAGCGCCGACAATTTCAATCGAGCGACGGCCATGGGCGAATGAGCGTGACAGTGGGGCGACGACTCGAGCTTGTCTGCGGTGTTGTTGAGGCCGCCATGGCACGCCGTTCCACCAGCAGCCGGCCCGGAGTGGCAGGCCCCCCGATGACAGAAGCAGGCTAGATGCGTCGTGGTGAGCGGAGGATGCGATGCACAACCGATGGCACCAGGCACGTTGCCAGGGGCCGGCCTAGTGCCGACCCTAGCGTAAAAGCTCGTGGGAATCCACTCTGCCCACCTTTCCTTCACTCACTAACCCACACCATCACCCACACACTCTTTCTATATTTCAACCTGCTCCCTCCCTCCTGTAACACTCATTCTACAGGCTCGAGGTCTTCTTGTTCATTCATTCACTCCCTAAAGACATTCTGTCTTCAACACTGTCATTCCTGACACAATACATTGTCAACGCGACAACTCACAATACCACTCATTCGAACTGCTAGTCGGTTCTGTCACTCCTGCAAATCCCAAACAAACATCCATAGCACCATTCCTTCAGCTATCCAACACTCCCAACCGCCAAAATGAAGACTTCCGCTGTCCTCGCCTCTATCCTTTTCGGCTCCTACGCCGTGGCTGCGCCTTTCGACAGACGCGCCCTTGTCTACAAGACCGAGGTCGTCACTGAGACCGTCGTAGTCTACACCACCGTCTGGGACGACGAGACGACCGCTCAGCCCACTACCACCAGCGCTGGCGAATTCTACGAGCAGCCCAGCAAGCCTTCCACCACCAGCACTGTAGTCGTACCCTCGTCTTCTGCTGTGGTCACTCCCCAGGCTGCTCCTACCAAGGCCGCCCCCACCTCCTCCAAGGCCGCTCCCCCAGCCTACACTCCAGTTGTTCCCGAGAAGCCCTCCAGCGTCTACACTCCTCCCGTGGAGACCCCTACTTCCGTTTACACTCCTCCTGCTCCCACCACTCCTGCTCCTGCCCCAGTCTCCTCTTACGTCGCGCCTCCACCTGCGCCTGAGCCAACCACTACCGCAGCCCCTGAGCCTGTCTACTCTCAAGCTCCTGCTCCTGCTCCCTCAAGCGCTGCGCCTAGCTACGGCTCTGGCTCTTCCAGTGGTGGCGTAACTTCTGGTGCCTCTTTCGACGATGTCGAGATCACCGTTTACGACATGAACGTAGGCGACCTTGGTGCTTGCGGTAAGCTCCAGACCGATGATTCCAAGGTCGTTGCCATCAGCATCGGTGCCTGGAACGCAATGGGCGGAAGCATCCACGACGTCATGACTGGCGAGTCTTCCAACCCATGGTGCGGAAAGGAAATCGAGATTGAGTACCAAGGCAAGACTGCCACAGCCAAGATCATGGACATGTGCCCTGGCTGTGTCAACAAGTACGACATCGATCTCTCCCGCTCTGTCTGGTCTGAGCTCGGTCTGTCTGAGACCACCCGCTACCACGGCGTCAACTGGAAGATCATCTAAACGCATCTTTCAGCCACGCCACGATCCATATACCCAAGATTCTGATATCTCGCTAGCGCAGGCAGGGTCAGCGCTTTGCACGACCAAGTTACGACTCATTTTTTCACGCATCAGGCAGGGACCGGTGACCGGAGTAGACGGAAAGGGAACCGTCAGATACCGCGGTTCTTGTTCAGCTTTGCTCTTCTAGATTTCGCCTTGCCATTTTGTTGCATCGCAGATTCCATGATGTATATGGGGATACTTTGCGCATTGGAGGGCTCATTCTCACTTTTCTTGTCGCTCATTGACTAGAGCGGGCTTGCCCTGCTTTTCTTCGCTTCCTTGTATAAGACTTTAGGGCTGGTGTATGGGAGAACATCTTAGATACCCATACAAGTTGGACATCGGAGGTTCACATCTACCAAAAGAAAATACATGACGCATTGCGCAACTTCAAAATCATCATCTTCCTGCATTGACGTGAACCATTATGAAAGTCGCATTGTTTGTGCTAACCTCCCTCTACGGCATCGGCAAAACGCTCTACAGTAGCTAATACGACATCCCCTGATTATACGAGCTGAGCTATTAACGAACGCGCAAGCACTCGACTCATGCCGATGCGACGATGTGGCTGCGCCTCACGCCTAGCCACCGTGCGTACTTTGCCAAAAGGAAGCGCCGATGCCTCCGAAAATACAACGCTGGGCCGCAATGCATGCTACCTTCATCCCTCCATCACACTCTCCTAAGCAAGGCTACTCAGCCACAGATCCCAGATGCAGACCGACCTTGTGAAATTTCGATCCGCAAAAGCAATGAGACTTCTGGCCATTTGCGAAGACTATGTCGCGACAAGCACACAAAGAAAACACTGAACGCCTGACGTCCAAACAACGCTTGCGGCTCGTTTCAGAAGGAACCAAGTTGCGATGTGCGAGGTGTTTGCCCCTTGGTAATCTCATAATGCGCCGGGGAAGGGTCTAGCACGGGGTGTTGGTGCTTTGCTGGGCTCCACATGTTGGCTGTTTCAATAGTGAACACTACCTAGGTAGTTTGGTTTTCTCAGTCAGGAGTTTTGTGCGTGTTGAAGTCTCTTGTAGACCGACGTTGTTCCGGCTGAGAACATGACTAAAGGATAACCGCTGCGTTGATCATGTTTTGTTCGCGGTTGATGGACAACGCAACTGCCCCCTTGAGAGTGCCAGCAAGGATGACATCATCGTGACCGTGGGCCAACACCACAATGACCAACAGTAAGGAAAGAACGGAGAGATGTTTGTAATGGCAACCAACACAAGTCAATTGCGTACCAACGTTTCTGAAAACTAAACCCACAGTCGCAACAACTTGTCCAGAATGGCGAACCGCCTCTCTCACTCTCTCGATGAGATTGAAGCGCACACTCCCGCGATCAAGTCCCAAGATGCGGATACCGATGTCACCTCCAAGAACGGCGAGCAGATAAAAGAAGGCGATCATGTATACACGCGGATAAGAGGTGGAAGGCACGAGGGCGATGTATGCTAGCCACGCCTGCATCTGCAGCACACAAGTCTCTGAGGCTAGAGCTGACAGCATGAGAAGGTAGAAAAGATCGTGAACAACCAAGAAGAAGCTGATGCAGAGGGCGTTAAGCATCCACCAAAGGTGCGTTTTCGAGATCTGCGAAGGGAGAGGTAAAGATAACGAGACACTGATTTGATTGACTAGGTGCTATTCACAGACCAGAAGGGGAAAGCTGTAGCGCATAATCCAGGTACACTGGATGTGACGGATAAAGCATAACGAAACGGTTCTTTTCAAAGTCCCAGACTATATCCGCAGGCAATATAGGACAAAGGTCTTGTCTCCAGATGTTCCTCACTTCGGCGAACCTTGGATCAGAAAGAGATGTAGCTCTGGAGTAAAACAGAGCGAACCGAATTCAGTACACGATACCTATATCCTATATCCCAAATCTCCATCATCCGTCTCCAAATCCACATTGTTCTCCATATCTCCAGAAACAGTCCCTGTCCATCTGCACAACGTTTACCCGCCGACCCAAACTTAACCCTCAGCTCGCACGCAAAACACCCATCTTTTAACCGCCGGAAGAGACTGCATTCCACAGCTCGCTTCTTTCCTACCGAAACCGGTAGCTGAGCTGATGCACCCGGGTGTGAGTTTTACCAGCACTCATCCGGTGGTCAAAAGAAAGTTTCTTTGTGCGCGCGCTGGTTCGCGTGGGAAAAGGCGAGGCGCGTGGTGCCATGCGTTGTCTTATCGAGCGCTATCTCACGTGCGCGCCTTGTGCCAACGTGGTTAGGCACGTGGAGGGTTGCTGTTGGCGAGCCTAGGCTGTGGGTTGCCAGCTGGTGGTGGCGTGGCATTTTGCGCCCGAGATTCCTCCGTTGGAGCCCGCGTTGGCAGCGAGGAATAAGCAAACATCGCCCACGCTGAATACGAGAAATTGTCGGTAGTGTTGGAGGAAGTAGCTGGGTTGTGACGTATTGGTGGGGTGTTGGTGGGTTTGTTGAGCCTGCAGAGTAAGTAGTGATGGACGGCAGCAATGCCAAAAGTAAAGTAAAAGCTGAAAGACTACTGCATATCGTTCGTTGAACGCGTCTTGAAGTGGTTAAGGCAATAGCTTCAAGAAGCAGCCGACACTTAAATGTGTTCGTAAAGAATGTCTATTTTGACGAGTTTGCAGGCTTCAGTCACGCCTACGTTGAATTGCTCGTCATAGGCGCTCGTTCTTTGCGGCAGGAGAATATAGTTGTCCTCATTCCTGGAGGATGAGCCAAATGCTGAGCATGGAGACAGATGCATCGTAAGGGTTGTTCCGACCTTGATGTAAGCTCGATGGTTGGTCCTTCAGAATATGGTTGTGTTATCAATTGTTTGTGAATTTGTCTCGAATTACAAACGTAGTAGTCCATATCCCCATACAGTAACTTCATACAGTGCCAGTCGATGGCAGTCTCCCAAATCTTCATCTCATCCCGAGTATCGATCTTGATGGGTATAAAATGAAAGTAATACCAGTACTTGTCGCTTTTGACCCTAAACTGTTGTTTTGACAAGCTGTTTTACTGTCAAACCTCATAACAAAGAGAAGTAGGAGGGTTATAAGGAGTACTTCCTACATCGTTACAACTTCATCTTAATATAACAAGTTTTCAACATAAACCTAGTGTCCGAACCTCATCAAGCAAATCATCGCAGTCCGCATGCTGTGCGCCTCCAGGCGCGTGTGGGTATATATGTACACCAGCTCATCCGGCGTATCCGGGTCCGAGCCTTCTTTTATCGTCGCTTCCTCGTGTCTTCTTGTTCTATGCGAATGCGCTGGCACCACCAGACTCGAGCAGTTCGATCTCAGCCATTGTCATGGATGGGCTCTGGAAGCGTGCAGGCAGCTCGGAGCGGTCGAAGTATAGGCCCTTGCCTGCCTCGATGGGGCCCAGGTTCCTGCCGGCTGCGCCGCCAATGTGGCCACCAACAAAGGCGCTGGGGATGTGGTTGAGTGGGCCGTGTTGCTGCGCCTTCTTGCGGTAGGACGCGAAGGATGAGGGAAGCTCGCTCATGGGAGAGGCAGGGTGGACGTGCGGGGTGTGGTCAACCTCTGAAACCAACGTTAGCCGTGTATTATGACACCATATAATGGCGAGACATACTCTGAGGAGTGCTGCGCTTGCCCAGGAAGCGGATCATGGGCTGACGATGAGCGAGGGCGCGTGTAGCGTTCATTGTGACAGAGGTGAGGTGGGGTTGTTGGTGGTGGTGTGATGTGCAGGTTGCGATTGAGATTGGTATCACTGAAAAGCTTGCGCAGAAGACTTCAGACGGTGTTTTGTATTGGAGAAGCGGAAGAAAGCGATCTCGGGACAGATGCTGGTGGACGAACAACTTGTTGAGTTATTGAGGAGCAGTTAGGTTGAGGGGAGCCGCATATATGTTGTTCGCGTTTGCGGAAGGAAGACTAGGTTGCGCCGAAGGCCGCTCCATGATTGCAAACCAACAACCCTCCCACTCACACGTGAGCGGCATCTCCCCACACTCGAATGAGCAGATGTCAAGGCAATGGGTATTTCTAAGCCAATTCCAGCGCAAGCCTCGGCGTTTGTGGGCTTACGCGCAACACTTGGAGTCGTTCTTGAACGTTCGCGGTCATAGCTCCCATGGCGCCCCGGTTGTCTTTTCCAAACTTTTACAAGTGCATCGCTCGCCGCCAATGACAACGCTGCACACGCCCGCTCGCCTTATCACCCCGCCGCCTTCTCCAGATCCTGACCAGCGGGAATTGCATATTGATATTCGCTTCTCCGACTGCGGTGCGGACGTGCGGACCCGACCTGCTCACCATGCACGAGTTGAGCCTCTACGGCCAGGTCACCTTTGCGCGCTATGAGCAGGTGTTGAACATCCTGGCGGGGGTTGCCATGATGCAGCCCCAGCGCGTCTTTGAGCGCCATGTCGTCTACAAGCCCACGCGCGAGCCTGAAGAGCCGGGCTCCAATCTTGGCCGTCGCGGCGGTACCCAGACTGTCGCGCAGAAGCAGGCCAAACAAGCTGCTCTCGTCGTCCTGTACCACACCCGGCTGGTCCAAAAGCTGTCGGAAGACGACTTTGCTGCTGAAGATGGCGTGCCAGAGGAGAGCACAAAGGTTCTGTCCGCTGATGTAGAAGATGGGGGAGAGCCAACATGGTCCTTCGTTTTCAGGGATGTACCAGATACTGGTGACAGAGGTGTCTCCATCCGCTTCACCAACACCACCGACTTGTTGTCTGGCGATCCACATGCGTTCATGGTTGCCTCAGGGCCCAATCAGTGAGACCACCTTCCTGTTCCTGCCTTCACCTCTAACCACAGCGCAGGTTTGTGACTGAGTTCTACGTCGAGGGTTACCGTTTCGTGCTCGGCAATGTCGTCATATTCCTCCACCGCATCCTCCACGAGCCCGGCGTTCGCAACGTCCAGAAGAGCCCCAAGGCCACACTGCCGACATGGAGAGGTCTGAAGCTCCTCGACCCGAGTGGCGTATATACACTTCAAGCTACGGTCCGGATTGAAGACTTCAATAATGCAGCCGTACTCGAGGAGGGAGTAAACGAGTTGAAAAAGTTCCAGGCGCAGATGAAGGGTTGCGTGAACTTGGATTTGCCAGATCGGCTCGCACTAGACCCCCGTGTCAAATACAAGGCTCCTGCAGCTCCTGCTACCCAAGCACGGCCTAGGTGATTAAGAGTCTCGTCCTGATCGAGAGTAATGGATATGGACCGGATAGTCTCCGGATGATAGTCACCATTAAAAGGCTGAGGGTATTTCAGATACCAAGTGTTGGGTTCTGATCTGTAGGATCATCAACAGAAGGCATTCCTACCGATGCATCATATCGGCCTAGAGGCAAAAGGATAATCATAGCGATCGCGTGTTCGATCAAGAAGCTGGGCTGGTTCGGTCTTCTATCGTGTATCTGATTCAGTGACGAGCGAGAGCAACTGCAGATGTACATCACCTGTCTTGATTCGGCGGATATGGCTCCAGTATAGATATAAACGGCACCTCGTAGTGGATAGAACATGTAATAATTGTAGCGAAATGCCGTTAAGAAGTGCTATCTGTGTTGTCGTGACTGCCCGGGTGAGCTCAGTTCAGGCACGTGCTCGCGCGAGGTCGCGTTTCGCGCCGAAGGAAAGCGCAAGCGAGCAACTTCACCGACATTGCTTTATCAACAGAGATCAACGTTCATCACCATGCACCCACCTTGGCAATAACACAAACTGCAAAATGTCTACTCGACCTGGCCTCAGCAAGCGACCGAGCTCTAACGGAAAAGACGTCTCGCCACCTCCATCGAAGCGGCGGCAACAGTCGACTACAACAAGTTCGTCAGCCATCGCTAGATGTGCGTCGTTGCTGACATGACTCAGGCAAGGCAGTGGCCAATTTCTTTACACCTGCCTCAAAGAAAGAGCCAGAAAAGATGACTTGGCGGATAGTCAAAGACAGCTTGCTAGTCGGACGTTTTGGCGTGGCAGCGCAGTCGGCAACGAAGGGCAGGCGCAGAATAGCAGCATTTGACTTCGACTCGACACTTATTACATCTGCGTCGGGGAAAACATTCGCTCGTGATGCAAACGACTGGAAGTGGTGGGACAGTAGCGTTCCAGGACGGCTGAAAGAGCTACATGCAGAAGGCTTCCTTGTCGCTATCATCAGCAATCAAGGTGGAATCAGTCTAAAGCCAGACCCCAAGACCGTGAAGTCAGATCAGAAGCGACTAGCAGACTTCAAGACCAAGGTGACAGCAGTCTTCAACCACCTCGACTTTCCGATATCGATTTACGCTGCGACGAGTCGTGACCGGTACAGGAAGCCCAGGACCGGGATGTGGTATGAGCTACTGGAGGACTATGATCTTGAGAATGCAGAATCAATCGATCTAGAGAACTCTGTATTCGTTGGGGATGCTGGTGGTCGCGAGGCGGTGGCTGGCGGTGTAAAGGACCACTCGTGTGTCGACAGGTTCGTGAAGATCCCGAGTCTTGCATTCATGGATACCAGCATACTAAGTCTATGCAGAGACTTTGCTGCTAATGTCGGTATACCATTTCATACGCCAGAAGAGTACTTCCGCCATGAAGATCCCCGACCATTCGTCAGGGCTTTTGACCCGACCGCTTACACGGGAGTACGTGCTGAAGACTCAACACCTGCACGTAAGTCTGATACGCAAGCTCTCAGCCGTCTCCCCGTCGTCCGTGTGCTAACTCTATCTGCAGCAAACGCCTTTGCACAAACGGAAAGCCCCGAGATCGTCATGTTCTGCGGCAGTCCGGGCTCAGGTAAATCATCGTTCTATTGGAAACATCTACAGCCACTCGGATACGGGCGTGTCAACCAAGACATTCTGAAGACTGTAAGCTGCTGACTGAGTTATCCTGCCGCACGTGTCGTGTGACCCTTCTATACTCCGAGTAACACTCTGAAACAGCGCGAGAAGTGCGTAAAGGCTGCTACTGCACTCATCGAAGAAGGCACGAGCGCGGTTATCGGTATGTTCATGTTGATCTGGGGCCCCAATACATTCCGCATACTAAGCTAACCTGTTCAGACAATACCAACGCCGATCCAGAAACACGCGCTGTGTGGGTTATGTTGGCGCAGAAGCTGAAAGTTCCCATCCGCTGCGTACTTTTTACTGCGACACCAAAGCTGTGCGAGCACAACGATACGTTCCGCGCATTGAACCTTAGTCCAGAAGTAAGTTTACCTACTGAGCCTCCTCCCGTGTGTGAGTGCCGGAAGATAGACTTTGCGGTCGCTTCAAACCTATTATCACACTATCCGATGTGGAAATTGGTTGTGCGGAACATCCGGAATCCTTGAAATCCCATTACCACACGGAGAAACTCCCATGCTAACATCCGATCTCCACCAAAGACGAACCGCGAATCTCGTACTATCCTGCCGCACGTTGCGTTCAGTGGCTTTGCTTCCAGATACCGCGAGCCTAAGCTTTCGGAAGGTTTTACAAACATAATCAAGAACGACTTCCAGGTACGCGTAACCCAAGACTTTCCATGGAGGCTGGGCTGCAGAAATGTAACATGGGCTAACCAAAGTATGCATTGCGTAGTTTGAAGGCTCCGAGGAGCAGAAACTACTATGGAGCAAATACTGGATCTGACCTCATCACAATCGAGGACGCGAATGCGAGCGAAAGCGAATCATGTGACTAAGGAGCATCCATCACCGCGCGAGTACTCCTACTGGCAATTACGTCGCCTAGAACGCGTCTTCTTCGAACGCTGCTGTGTGGACAGAAAGTCCGAATGCTATGATTGGGCGGGAAGAGAATGTTGCTGAGGGGCCGTCCCCGAGCGCAGGTTCGCAGCTCTAGTCTACGCCTTCTTCCTTTTCTACGCCGTTGAGCGCATGGCTTCCGTGCTAATCGAAAACGGCAGTTCACACGCACAGATTCTTGATTTCGACCGTAAAATTGCTTACTTTTCTTCCAAGTTTCTGCAGGAATACCACGATCGCACATGGACATCGCTGCAATGATACTCCGTTCTGCCGACAAGAAGAAAAGCGCGCAACAGCATTGACATGGAGAAATATTACATCATCGTTTCCACAAAGTCGTGTGCTGATTCATCTCATGCGCCTAGCTAAAATGATCCCCGTAGATGTACTTCCACGTTCGTCGTTACCCCCATGTCCCATGTCCATGCCGCGGCATTGTACTGTCGGTGGAGTGCCACGTTAGTCTAGGGAATCATCCGGTGAAATTGAGAGATCAGCAACACCAGACCGGTCTCGCCCAAATCCTGCGACGAACCGTCGGAATGATTGCGCGCACCTCCACAGCAAAGCAGTTCAATATGGGAAAATGCAGTCTTTGAATGCGAGCAAAGTGCGCGCGCGCATGTCAATATGAGCCCGCCACGTGTTTGTCCAGAACATGCAAAATTTTCAGGTACAGGATTTCCTTCTTCCGTGTGCAGTCAGCTTTAAGACTGAACTGGCTGTTCTTTCATGCACGTTGAGCGTTGCCGGCCGGTGTGGATGGGTGGACTGGCAACGGTATTCTCCCGCTTCTGCATGTCCGTGCCGTCCGGTCGTCTGGCCAAGGAGAGAGACAAGCGAAGAAGGCGGGGCGCCTGCCGACCTGAGACCGGAACCAGCTGCTTTTTCTCCCTGTCGTCATGCTGCGAGGTCCCGAGAGCCTGGAACAGAATAGTCCCGCTCCGATTTTTCTTCTGCTGGGCTCGATCGTGTGAGGTACAGCACGGCGATCAAACCGCGCGATTCTCTTCGAATTGAGACACCCTGCTTACATAGCATCGTGGGTCGCGAAGTACATGTCGGCAAGGTTGCCGGCCGCTACGAGAAACGCCATACGGGCGGACGTTCAGCTAGACAATGCGCTGGCGGTGTGAGGCTTGCTCAGCGTGCGAACAGGGAGTTGAGCCAAGCGACAGCAAGGCACCGGGGAGAAGGAATGGAAGATAGTGCGTCAGGGGCTTGAACGCCAATGAGCAACGGCCCAACGGTCTAGCGCTTCCAACAAGTTCCCCGATTTGTCTGGAGGATTTTCATTGGGCTGAAAGACTGTCCCAACCTCCTCTGGGAAAGTTCCGGGAATCCTGTCAGGTACCGCCCACACGAAGTTGTGTTGTCGCGCCTTGTTTTGTCGCAGAACGTTGTGATCGACCGCTTGACTCGTCAATAAGGCATCGTGTTTGAGACACGGACTCAGTTGGAGCAGTCAGTGTTTTGAAGATCGTGAGGCTTTGTTTGTTTGTTTTCACGGTTACATGTCACAGCCTCCTTGGCCGATCTTGACGATTCAGAGTGGGCCAATCGGTGGATAGGCGTGACACGGGATAGAGGCGGGAGAAGCGACATGGAATGGACTCTACTAGAAGATGCCTGTCGATGTCACTGCTGCGAGACGGCAAAGGGCCAGAAGAACGGCGCAAGAAGAACGGCGGGAGGGCAGAAGGGCCTGGCGAACCACGCCGGTTCCTTTGCACCGCCCGATAAACGAGTCTGTCAAGTGGCAGCCACGGTTGCGGTCGCAGTAGTTGAGTGGTAGACAGCGGATGACAACCACAGCGCTGGTGGTACGGCACTTTGCAATACAGACGAGGCACCGTTCAACACCACGAGTCGTCGATCGGTGAAGGCTGGAGAGGACGATGTGACTGAGCGTCTGTTCCTGCATGGCTTGCTCAGAGGCTTTCCCACGACGACAAAGTTTAAAGTGCGTGAGTGGGAACGGCCAGGGATGATTTGTTGCGCCTCCACCAACGACATATCGCATAATTAGGTTGGGCAGGTGAAAATTCAACACCGAGGCAGGCCCCGTACTGTTGAGTAGGGTTTGATTCAAGCCACCTGCTGTGGTCAGGCTGTAGCGACACGGACGCGGTGGTCTAAACGGCGGATTGAAGGCTGGGGGACCTTGAAGCGACGGCGCCCTGGCGTGCTGGCTGCGCGGAGACAATCCAGGGCTGGTGTCAGTGTCACGGCCTCGTGTACCGGGCTATCTGAGTCGCGCGGAAGCAGTCGACATGCCGGGCGGCCATGCCCGATCGAGACAGGCGCAAGGTCAGGCTTGAGTTGCACCGTAGCAGTGGAACCCGTGCGGTCGCTGTCCACACAGAAATGCTCGACTATCCCACACCCCGTCCACCGCCCGTTTCTCTTGCTTGCCCACGTCACACTCTCTCGCCATTCAAGTCGACGCCTTATCGCTGCGCTGTCTCTCGCTTGCACTCGCAAATCCGGTTGCAGTCTGATCATCTCGCGCGCCTCGGTGAGTTTGACCTATCCGAGCCCACCGCGCTCACGTGCCGTCCGCATTAGGCGCTGACTTCGCATCCAGCCCCAGAGACGTCTCTGCTGCAGCATAAACAGGCCGAAGAGTACATAGCGACATACGTGGTCGGCTATCGTGGCATCCTCTCAAACATTGCCCGACCGCCTCTCCGTCCCAAAGCAGCGCGCCGCAACCCCGACGTGCTGGCGTATTGTCGCGCCCGCGCATAGCTGCTTGAGAAAGCTGGTGATGTGATCCTGGTCGCTCGCGCCCATTCACGTCACGTCCCGACCGCCAAAAGAACCAACAACCACCATGCACGACCTTAAACCTCTCCAGCTTCCCCAGCTTATCGCTGCCCGCAAGTCTTCCAAAAGCTCACTCAACATGTACGACGACCCGACTGCGTCCATCTACTCCAATGCCGACTCTGGTTTCTACTCGGCGTCCGAGTGCTCGACACCGCCCACGCCAAGTCAGTACACCCGGGGCCACTTTCGCTTTCCCAGCTCGGCTTCGTCATTGTCGTCAAGCCCGCCAACCTACGAACCCACCGAGGCCCCTAACAGCTCAGGCAAGCTGCCCAAGCTTACCGAGGAACCTCTTGAGCGTGAATACGACTATGGCAGTGAGGACCCGTACCGCTGCTCTTGTAAGTATTACGCGCGATTCGTCCGTGTTCGCCATACTAATCCACGTCTAGGTGACGTCGGAGGCACCTACAGCCACGCGCAAGACTGCAGGATATCCCAAGCCTACGAGCCTCAGGACGAGTACTTCACCACTTGCGACTCGGAACTGCGATTGGCCAAGCGCCGACGGTCCTTGGAGGCTTCCGCGCACAGCATCGCCGGCAAGCTCGAGAGGCGCTTTCCCTCGTTGTCGCGCAGAGTGCGCGACCGTAGCTCGACCCTCAGCAGAGTTTCACGCAGCGCAACCCCCTCAAGGGTTCCTTCTACGCGATCCTCGTCGCTCGCTGGTTCTATCCACCATGTCTCGACCGTCGATCTTCCAGAAGACTACGCGTCGCCAACTTCTACGCCTGCCCTGGCAAGCAAGGAACAACTGAGCGATGATGCGCCTACGCCAATGGCCATCGACGTCAACAAGGCCAACGCCATGGAGATTGACCCTGAGGAGGTGGAACGGGAGCGCTATGCCACGACGCCACTATTACCGCCGCTGCTTGTGAACTGCCGGAACGATGACCTACCAGCGTCGTCGCCACTGCAGTCGCCAGCAGTCGCAGACGCAGCCCAATCTGTGGGCCCTACCCCGGCCGGCACCCCGCCAATGCGCACATACCCTACGCCCCCTCTGTCCTCAAAGACATCCTTTGCCTCAATCCGAGGACCGAATGCCGGGTACATGGTTCCCTCATCCGACATACCCCGTCTCATGCTCGCCGACCCAAGGGACAAGTGGGCCATGGAATTGGGTCATGCGAACTTCACCATCCTACCCGAGCCCTACGTCCCTGAGGTATGCACTGCCGCGTCCATCGAAGAGCACCTTGCCGAATGGGCGCAAGCACGGCGCAACTACGCGAAGCACCAAGTGCGAACCGCGGAACACTATGGAGTGACATCCAGGCACTACCTTCTTACCGAGCAAAAGTGGGCTGAAATCGACGCCGAATGGAAGAAGAACCACGATCTGGCCAAGTCACATGCGGCTGCCACCGGCCAGGAGCTCGCTCCCTATTCACCCACGGAGCCAGGCCCTCTTAGCAAGATGCCAACGCTGCACGACCCCAAGAGCGAGGGAAAATTCCCCCAACTCGGCGATGAAGACATTGTCGGTCCCATGCAACAGGCGGCCGCATTACTCCCGAAAACGCCTTCGCGCAAGCGTGCCTTTTTCAAATTCCTTAGCGACCTACGGTTCCCTGGTACCCTTCTCGGTCGTTCGTCGGGTGGCGTCCGGGGCCACTAAACCCCAACCTCCAACAAAACGGGCAACCCTTTTCCTTTCTCCCCTGTCGATAATTGCGTGCGAGTAATGTCTTTCTATCCTGCGCACAAACCTGTACCCTTACTATCCCTCCCCTTGTGCTTGTCGGGCCCAAGGGGCATGTTCTACGAAAGTGTACGACTGTATGACAACAAGATCTCGGCCCTTCATTGGAGCCACGACCACCACGGCTCTCATCACAGAGTCACGAATTTCCTATGTTGATACAACAATTATTAGAGAGGCTTTTCTTGTCTTGCGCAGTACAGTGGTCTGTCTGTACTGCGCTTTCCCTTCACTGGGATTACTTGTTTGGTGTTTGGGCGGTTCCAAAAAGGTCTGCGGCGATAAAAGCGAGCGTCATCATCACATCATGATTCACGCAGCGGTGGCTCTTCAGCCAAGTCTCTTTTCACAATCTCTGTACTCTTTTCCTTGCGTTCAAAACCAATTCTTTGGTTTCGGCGGCTATACCTTTACTCGTCCTTGTCTGGGACTCGAGGGGGCAAGCGCAGTCGTGGGTCTTTGTTACCCTTTTGGTAGTAGTAGAAGGAAGGATTAAGCTTCTTCGGACATGTTTCAGTATTGATACTTTGTAATTGGTCTACGGAGGTGGTACGGATGGGGGGTCAATGGGTGTGTTGTACCAACAGCCTTAGTTTAGCGTGTCCTCGAGAGAAGATGCAACAAGCGCTCAACATCAATTCAAACACCTAGCCAAGCACACATACTTTGTTCAAACCTGATTGTGGTGTCTTCTTCCTTCTTCCTCATCTGTGATAGTAGCCATGGCGCGCTTGCCGGCGGGAAGCAGCCCGCAGCAAACTGCGCGCAAACAACCTCTGCTCCCGGTCAAGCCATTACACCGCCCAGCCCGGCACATGACTACGCCTTTTCTTCCTGCAAAGTCCCCGACGCACAGTGATGCACAGTACTGCACCTCATACCCCGTTCCATCACGCCATTGCATCTGCACAAACAAGCCTCTTTCACCTCAACGCGCAACATTCTCTTGCCCAGTTTCTCACTGTCTCATTACTAACCAAACCCACATATCGATCACAGATAAGCATCGAGAACCCCACCATGTTCTGCATTCCTAGCGCGGCAGATGACCCTCGAGGCCGTACCTAATGGCGGTGGCTGGCTGTACTATGCGGACGTTTGTACAACATCCGCGTGCTGCAAGCAACGTAGGGCTATCCATCTTTCACTGCGCAGCCCGCGCTTACTCGTATCCGGCTTCTGGAACTGCAGGACGTTGTGTCACCACGGGAGCTTTTGCAAGCGAAAGATGGGCGGGACCGGTTGTACCACACATACTCTTGTCTCCTTGCGTCACAGTGGGGATCTTTGCTGGCTGCGGTTGTGCGATGGGGGAAGCGAGTGTTACTCAGATTGGTGGAAGCGAAATGGTAAAGATGGTGGGACAGGGGAGGGTGTGCAAGGTTACTGGCGAGTCTAAAGTGTCATCTGTCAGTCAGTGTTGGAATGCGGTATGGTTTGGTATGGCATTTGAGCGGGCTGTGCATTTGGGCGTTTCCACATGTTAGATGCCGGTCATCGTCCACACTTCCTCTCCCTCTCGTTACGCGCTTGAGTCAGCTGTAGGCTGCGCGACTGTACATGCATACTGAAGGTCAGGCATATGTTGCGGAAGACTTTCCCTTCGGTTCAGGCAGTTCCGAGGACGATCTTCCGATCGGAGAATGCGCAACGCAGGTCTGATGACGAACAGTGATTGTTTACATGAGACATTGCATATGCGGCGAAGATGAATCTCGGAAGATCGTGCATACGAGAGGGCAGGCGTGTATGTAGGTCATTCTATCTTGGGTGCATGACGGCTCTCCCGGCCGGCAGCTGAGACGTGGCGTCCGCGGAAGGCGGTGATGGGAGTTGATGTTTCGAGTTGACTATAATCTCTGTCACTTGACACTTTCTCTTCAGATTCTAGATCGTTATCGAGAAGAGATGTTGGTAGAGTGATGTCTATCTTTCCCCACACCCCAACCTGACGTCTTCTCAAGCGAATAGCGTGGTGCCGCAACGCCATGACTACTGCAGTGCCAACAAGCTACGGCTCGTGCCGCATCGCATTACAACCCACGACATTCCTCACCGCAGTAGTTCTCCCTCTGACAACAGCGGCAGCAGTGTGAGTTCTCTAGTCACATCCCCAAACTCTATTCATCTGACACGTCGCCAAACACATGCCTTTCCGACCCTCCTTCACCACTCGCTTTCGATATTCAACATCTGCACATGCTGCATCGCCTTCGTGATAGCGGTTAGGAATACGATCATGTGTCAGCACTGTCTTTTCATCGCCCCCACTGAACGGCGTGGTACGGCATATGGCTCGGCCTTCTTCCACCACATGTCGAGATACGGCGGTTGTGTAAAACGCCAGCGATGTCGGTTCCGAGACCCCGGATTCAGTGGCATTTGGTCGTTGATGCAGGCGTAGGCGAAGCAGCGTGGCTCTGCAGGTGCTCTTAATCGATCGATCCCGGTGCTTATCTCACGCTTCCCCGCTCGCCGCTCGACGCCTGGTCATGTTGTGGGATATGTTGTGTGACAGGGCTGAAACTTGTTGATGTCTTGAGCGCGGGGTTGGAATAGCTAGGATGGACTTGGAGTGAAGGATGTGGGTTGCATGTAGCCCTTGTAGGCACTGAATCGATGTATACCCCGACGAAGCGTTCCCTACCGCGAAAAACTTAAGGTTCGCTCATGTACCAGATCTGGACTTCGCGATGTTGTCGCTCTTTATGCAAAATACGACCCCTGCACCTCATGGTTTTCTGATCACGCCCGGAGGCTACGTGGTCTTTCCAGCTCTTTAAGTGCTTGATCTGCTGCTGCGTATTCAGCAGACAACAGTTCTACTACTTCGTAATGTCCCTTCTCCCTTGCATAGTCTAATGCGGTCTTGCCCACGCAGTCCTTGGCTTTGATGTCAAATCTCGTCTTATGCGATAACAATAGCCGGCAGATATCGATCGAGTCCTTCGCAGCTGCGTAGTGTAAGGGAAGGCTGCCATATATGGTGGTGAGCCCAGGGTCTGCTGCTTCCTCTTCCAATAAGATATCCACATCCTCGTACCATCCTTCCCGGCATGCTATCAGTAGAGGCGTTCTTCCAAGAATGTCCTGCCTATCTTTCAGCTCAGAGACATCCAAATCGTCGAGGCCAAGATAACCGGGATCGTCCATACACATGTGCAGCTGAGATCTCTCTAGACAATCCCTATCGGAGAGATCTTTAGTAGAGTTGCGTATATGCTTCCAAAGTACATCGGGATGGTAGACGCCAAAGCTCTTTGCGCACTCCGCGCTTCCGTAGAGTCCGTAGGACTCGAACAACTCACTTGCCCGCTTTTGTACTTCATGTGATAAACGTACATGTGCGTCCCAATATTCACCGGAGTAGTCGTTGCAGTCTTCGTAATCGTCGTGACAGATGGCGCGATGTTGAAGTAACAACAGTTCACCACATGTATCTTGAGGACTTCCCCATCTACTAGGGCTTGATCTCGAATTTTCAGTGGAGCACTCGGAGCAGGCGAAAAACTCGTCTTCTAAAAGGGAACATTGATCGAGATGAGTGATGAGAAACCAGCCTGGAAGATCCTGTGACGTTGATTTCTGTGTGAGGAGCTTATTAGAATGCCGGTAGAGGATGTTGGCAAGGTCAAGCTCTGCAAAATGCGAAAACCCAGAATACGAGCTTGATCCAATATCTTTGGTAGTAGGCTTTAGTGACCAGAAGAGAGAAGTCAAATCATTCTCTAGATTTTGGAGCCGATTCTTAGCCGCTAGCATCATCTTGCGATAACTTAAGAGAAAGCTCCTGCAGAAAGGAAATTAGCTTTATGTTCTCTCGATCTTACATTATAATCTCTGCACAAAGATACACTTACCATTGCTTGAGGCGCTCTTCAAAAGAGACAGAAGTGGTTGTCGGTGGAGGAGTTGTGTTAATCGGTGAGGGTGGGGTGGCGGGTGCATGTTTAGTCGAGCGAACTACTCTCTTGCTTTCTGAACAAGAAAAGCCCTTCTTGATGCAGAGATCACACCTTGTCGGCCAGACTCGATCCACGGGAAGACACTATCACTCCTTTGTTAGTATTTGGTTCGGGTTGTTTAGGTGAGACATAGTAGTAGTCACAAATATTTGTTGTCTTCAAAAGCTGCACTGGTGTATACAGTGATAAGGATAGGGAGACAACACACCTTCTTTTTATCCAACCTACAGCGTTCACATTTGTTCATGTTCAAACTGCGCTTGCTGGGTACGCCTGTTTCCACTTGTCGTTGCTTCTCGGTCGGCTGTGGCGGTGATTGTAACTGTAGTTCTTGCTGATGCTCCCCCTCTTCGGCGTTATGGCCCATCTCGTGTTCTTGATCTCTCCGGAATGTAGGTAACCCCATTCTTAGATTCCCATCCTCATCCTCATTGCTCATATCCTCATATCGCTGTTGGACAAGCACCAGGCGAGGAAACAGAAGGAGCGGATCATCGACAGGACATCTTGTACATATAGTGTGCTGGCACTCAGAACAAGAGGGCAAGGTGCGGGGTGTTGGAGATGCACAGTTGCAGCAACGTTGGCCACGAATTTGATGGTGATCTTCTGGGCTTCGCGTCGCGACTAACTCCTGGGCCCTTCGTTTCGCGTTCATAACCTGCCCAGATTGACTAGCTTGTCGTTTACGATTGGAAGCCGACATCTCAGTATTTGACGTGGAAATAGTCGTGGACGAGGTCCTGAGGCGAGTTGCGGGCGAGAGTGGAGGGGTTATCGCACGTACTGAACAGATCTCGCCTACTTAGAAGACCATGCTTCAGTAAGAGTCTCTTCCATGTAGGTAGCTCAGAAAGCGCGACAAAGTGCGAGCAGGCCAATCTAAATGTTCTGCGACGAAGTGCGACGGCGGGAGCGACTCGTAGCCATGCTGCACTGGCGATACGAGCTTATGCAGCTCGCTTCGTGGCTGACGACTTGGTGGAACAGCGGCTCACCCGTCTATTGGCTGTCGCACTTTGTCGCATGTCTGCTGATGGGCTGTGTAGTAAAGATATGTATCCAGACGCGCTTTGCAGCGCGTCTGGCCCCACTTGGGTCGAAAAGCAATTCACTCCTTGTTGCCTGCCGCCAACTTTGGTCATCTTGATTGGTAGTCGCACTTTGTCGCATTGGCAGAGCCTCCCAAGAATTGAGCCGAAGACCCCAAACCTTGTCGAACTTCTTGGATGCCGTCCATATCTGGCGATGCGCGTCACATACGTCGGTGCTCTTGGTGGGTCTATCGCACTTGGTCGCAGTTCTCCCACGCGTGAGAACGGCTGCGCATGCGCCGCACTGACAAGGCTGACAGCAATGCCGTCTTCTCATTCGCGGTCGCAGTTCATCGCACCTCGTGTCTTGTTGAATTGACGTCTACTATCAGGGAAAGCCACACCGGTTGACAGCTGTCGCACGTTTCCGCACAGTTTTTGTGTGGGTATGAGTGCTTTCTGGCAATCTGATCGCACTTGATCGCATCTTCGAGGGTGCAATACCCAAGGTGGCGCACGCGACTTCCTTCTCGCCATGAGCATAAGAGAACATGGAGTCCACTCAGACTTCACGTCCCCCATACTCAAGCCCTTTTGCTCCGTACATCAAGTCAGATACACTCGCCAGACAAATCTTCACTGCGACGTATACTCCCGGACCCACCCAAGATCATCCGGTTACTGTTTCGATAGCAGTTGTCGTCAGCAGATATGTTCATCGCAAACACGACTTCCCCTGGTTCGACGTTGTCGGCGCGAACACTACCCGTCTTCGAACTTTCCAATACGAAACCTTCAGCAGGCGCAGTGTCTCATACCGAGGAGGACTCACTTAGTCTGACAATAATCTTCGGCGTACTTGGGCTACTTGTCGCAGTTGTTGGCATATCGATCGCCGTTTTCCAACTTCGGCATATGCTACGACGGACGAAGACGGTGGAGATATTTGAGCTTCCTTGTAAGACCAAGGCGTGCCCGATCGTAGAGCAGTATACTGACTTGTCCACAGAACGACTGAAATCGAATACGAAACGTCTCGAGAAGCGCCCAAAGGCAAAGCCGACAGGATACAGTGTTTGAATAACGTATCCACGATCGGCCTGCGGGCAGCTATGGGTCGAACAGAATTGAGATTGTTGAAAGCGTTGAAGCGACAGGCATCGCGGAGAGGTATACACGAGTACCTACCTAGGTAGTTATCGATGGATCGATACCACGTGACATCCGATGGAGGCCGCTGTGATGCATAGGACCTCGCAGTATTTCTGAAATATAGTGTTAGTATAGCGCGTGTACCATTTTCCAGCCTGCCTTTTCTTTTCAGAGATTTCCAAGGGTCAGCGACCAAGCAAGACGCGAGTTTAGACACCACCTAGGTAGTATTTCGAGGTCTGATGTGACGTGGACATCCTGCCCTTCGGTATACAGGCTGGAGAGAACCACAGACGATCATCTCTAGCGCACAAAAAGGCCGACTGGACGAGGAACGAGACGGGCACTGTCGGTAAGGCTGAGAGTGGAGACGTGGATTGCATCGAAGATCTTCGCGGTTCGATTAACTTCGGCAGCTCAGCCGCTACCAGGTCTTGGCAGTATGCGGCCTCACTTCGTCATATGCTGTATTCCGGTCAGGCAGGTGATTCATGGACCCTTCCCCAGCCACCAATCTCACCTTCTTCTGCATGCGACAGAGGCCGTCGCGCGCATCTACTCTGCTACAATAACGACGGTGTATACATTGCAGTGCGCACGGTGCCCACCTTCAGGCGTTCTCGGGGCACTACAGCTTATCAATCATCCATCAATACAACTCGTCCGGTGACCACGCTCCCCACGGACATCTGCACCTTTCGTTCCCGTTCCCATCTTTGACTCTTGCGCGAAGATACTCGCTATTCCTTACTGCGTCCGCTTGTGGCTTGTTACACTAAAAAGCATCACCGAGACCGTGCTCTGTTTCACATCTTAGGAAACACCCTCCACAGCACACTGCCCAAGGAACCCGACACACTCGCGCGACTCCTGAGCTAGAGAGCGCTGTCGCATTCATACACCATGTCCCTCACCGACTCCGAACTGGAGCTGGTCAGCTCGCAGCTGCAGCGGGAGAACGACGACATCCCCGAGGAGCCCGACATGATCCTCTCATCAGACGCCGAGAACGGCCAGTCGTTTGCTCCACCACCACGCATCGCCGCCCGCTTCTACCGCCATGCCAGCAATCGTCGCAAGTCATCGGCCACCTCGTCCCGCCGAAACTCGCTGTCGTCGACACACTCGCACACGTCCAATCGATCGTTTCGCAACAGCTGCCAGAGCCACCATGTTGCCCAGCACCTCCGCCGTGCTTCTATACTCGAGGATCGCAAAGCGCGACTAGCAGACCGCGCCGCGCATGCTGAGCAAGTTAGGCTGCGCGCCGCGTTGGCCAAGGCTACCCCACGTGGCTCGAACAGTGAAGAGAGGGCGTTGGCAGCGCAGCAGGCCCGCGAGAAGCATCTGGCACAGGTCGCGGCTTCCTGTGCTGAGGAAGTGAGGAGAGCCAAGAAGATCGCTGAAGACATGAAGGAGCGCAAGGCCGCCGAGGAACGACGATACCGCACCGAGATGGAGGAGAAGCTTGCAGAGGCCGAGAAACGCAGGCTGGAGTACAAGCGCAACCCCAGACGGCCACGGACTGCTAGTTCACCCCCGGCCGACGTCAAGATACGAACCGAGCGCCCTATCGTGTCCACCGAAGACGCTGCGAAGAGGATCCAAGCTGCTTGGAGGGGTAAAGTTAGGCACAACATCGTCGCAGCGTGGCTACAACTTGGCTTGTCAATTGAGATGGTCCAGGAGACCAGCTTCGAAGTTATCACCGGCATGCTCGCAGACGAGAAGCTACTCAAGACAACAGATAGAATCATGACACTGTTTGTGCTACTGCCCGACGCAGACCCGGCCTCCCGCAGCGCAGCCGTCCGAACCTTCCTCTCCTCATACCTCATCCTGGGACACCCTACACACGTCTTCAGTCGAGACGGAGACCAAGAACAGGATCTCATCACCAAAGCCAAGGACCTTGTTATCAGCTTCGAGTCTGCTTTGGCCAAGCTGACGAAGCTCAACTCATACACCCCCTCCCCCACGCGTACCGAGACCGTACTGCTAGCCCATAGCGCATTCGTTACCGCTTTCAACGACTGGAAAGCTCGCGACTCCTCTGCGCTCGTCGAGACAATGGTGGCTTCATTCGTCAGCCTGGACGAGATCTGGCAGAGCGTCAAGGATGCGACGGTGGATGAGGTCGCAAATGAGTACAGGAATGGTATCAGGGATAACCAGGCTATTCTACTTAGTAGAATTAAGAAATTGGCGGGGCCCGACAAGGCTCTTACCTTGATCAGGAAGGCCATTCGCGAAAGCCGGAGGTCAAGGCCGAAGAAGAGGCTCGCCGGAGACACTGTTCGACCGCGCGTTGCGAGCGAGTCAACACCGGAGTCACCACTATCAGCCGATAGTGCGGCCAAGCAGGCTGAGGCCGCCTCGGAGCTCGCAGCTTCTGGACAATCTGAGATTCACGACTCCACGGCTCAGGGCCATCAGGCACAGTCGCTCTCGAAGGTCTTTACTGTTGTGCCTGACAATCGCATTCTCGTCCACGAGCTTTCCATCGACAAAGACTACCGTATCGACCCCTCGCCGACGGCCGACCTCCGCGATGCTCTCAACCGTGAGCTCTGCGACGCGATGCGACGGGGCTTTGAGGAGGGCGACAGCACGAACTGGACTGCCGCGATGGCAGAGAACATCAGGGGAAAGCTACTGCGACTTCTCAAACCTGGCAACTCGATGCATACACTCATCTCGGAGACTTTGGACCCTGAGCATGTTGGCAGGCAGTGCAGTCAAGGTGTCTTCTCATACGGAAAGTTCTTCGACTTCATTGCTAGCATTCTTCCCAAGCTTTGCGCGCCCTTCCGAGACACTGAGGTTCAGTTGCTTGCTGAGGAGCTTCAAGAAGAGGGTGAGCTTTCCAGCATGATCGAAAAGCTCTTCAAGATCCTGCATGTGATCGACCTCTTGTCGTTAGACTACTCCAACTTCCTGTTGATGAATGCCGCACCGACACTCATCAAAGAGGCTGTTGGTTACGAACAGCGCATGTTCACACAGGATCTGGAAGAGCATAACCTCACTCTCGATCGCACTCGCCGATGGTGGCGCAGCGCAGCCGTAAACATGCACACCGAAGCCGACCGTCGCGATCCCTGGAGTCAGGCCAACCCCATCAACCGCCCTACAGCACACAAGATCTATGCCCGCGGTCTCGTCGACCTCGCAATCGCTACACCACCGCTCAGAAAGTCCGAGCTACCAGAGACTCTCGAATTGGACCGCGCACGCATCTCCCGCATCCGCGAAGACGCGCTCCGCATCACAACCATCGGCGGTATCCTACTCACAGCAAAGAACCTGCTCAAACGCGACGTGCGCGCGCAATGGAAGTCCGAAGCCAACAAGATGTGGCTGGTCTTGAAGGAGAACGGCTACATGTCCGACCCCACCACGCCCTCGAAGATCTCCTCTCTCCTCGAGTCCTCCCGCAACATGCCGCCTTCCACACGCTCCCAGCTCTCCTCCACTATCACCCGTCTCCTCACCCAAGCCGAAGCGGGCAAGCTGTCTGACCCCGTAATGAAAGTCCTCTTCCAGCGCCTCAAGACACACATCTTCAACCGCGTTAGCGCTAGCAGTTCTGGTGAGCGCGTTAAGGCTGCCAGTACAGCCACGGAGGGGCTTGCTACTACGGGTCTACCTGAGTTCGTATCCCAAGTTGCGGATATCTGTGAGCAGCTGAGTAAGGTTGGTGAGGTCGATCGCAAGTGCCACGGCAAGTGGTACGAGGAGATTGCCGAAGAGATGGAGAGACTGGGTCTCGAGGGTGGTGAGGGTGGTGAGGAGCTTACAAGGAGTTCCAGTGCGGAGAGTGAGGCTGTTGCCTCGACGAGCTCGGAGGGCTCTGTGTAAGATGTCAGGATGAATGACTGCGTAGCTGTTCTTGCGTGTACATGGGAGCGATAACCGGCGTTATCCTTCCTTTGTATTCTTCTTGGCGCGGATACCAGTTTGCTCATATTACTTCTCTTTCTTTGGCTTTCATGTTGTTCTACTGTCGTTCACTGCATGGCGCTGGGGTGTTTTATAGTCTTTGGTGTTGGGTCTGGTACACGCCTACGGGTTATGAGCACATACGAAGCAGATAGCTTCTTCATTATTTGGGGCTGAGGGGGGTCATATCAGGCGTTCTGAAAAATACACTTCACTTCTTCTATACTTGCATCGATCTTACCTGTTACCCATTTCAAAGATTCTTGTGCTGTGACGTATGCCGTGTAGTGTTGTTGCGAAAAAGTCAGGTGTATGTCATGCGCGCTATAATACTGCTGGATGAATGTGGTCCCAACAACGCAACCGTGCGACGTCGATTCGATGAACCCTTGGTGGTGGTGGTTTCGTTGTCTTATCTTGTATGCTACGTACTATGATAGTGAACTTATACAGAACGAATGATATAGGAGTCGAATGAGCACGTGTCCTTAAAGCAGCACTCAAGCACAATCTTCATGCTTGAGATGAGTATCATTCGGGCCGGCCTTTGTCACAAGAGGGGTCTGTCAAGCAAGAGATTGGTTATGGGGACGTTGTTACTTTGGGGGCGTGTCATGTCATCAAGAATGACTATTCAGGTGTCACAGTGACGGAGTTTGAAAACGCTGATAGGCGAAATGATCCGGGTACAAGCACCTTTGGCTCATAGCTATCAGGAGATGTGGAGTGAAGGACTTCGATGACATAGTATCACTAATTCATTCGCTATGAATCATAGCACATTGATACCCCTCGGGCGGCGTACCCGTGCTCTGGTCGTGGGTTTCGAGATGGCGGAAAGGATTTGGATCGATTGGTAGCGATCCATCGATCAATCATGCTTACTGCTCGTTGCCTGTCGCTGCCCGGCTAGTGTTATTTCCGATCGGAAGAGGACCTCACCATCGACCTCGTGGTGGTGAGTGGATCGGAGGTATATCCATCTTGAGTATATGATCAAGGTACAAGCCGCCGGTGAAGACGCTAAGTACGAGCCGCATTTCCATCTCACCGAACAGCACGTGGCAACCTCATCCAACCATCTCATAGGTTCTCCTTTGCCTGAGCTGCCCCCAACGGAGGCGCACCTGATGCTCCCGGTGGCCGACGGATACCAAAGTTTGCTTTCCTTGCTTCGTCGATTCGACCCTTCGCCAGGCTGATACCGGGGACGACCCACTCTGAGCAACTACATTGCATGCCCTGCCAGGCGTACTTGCCTACGTTGGTGTGACACTTTGGACATTCGAGTCGGCCTTCCAACTTGCCTTGTTCGAGCTCGGGGCGCATCCATGACAGGGGATCTAGGAAGTAGTGGGAACAGTTCTGCGAAGAGGCTTTCTTAGCTTCCGGTGTCTCATCGCTGACGGAGGAAGCGGACCCATGCGATAGTAGATACGTTGACGTTGCTAATGCTCGTCTGAAATTTTGTAAGCGCTGAGCAAGACGGCGGCAACAGGCAGTAGGGTGGCATCAAATCTCTCTCGCACAGCTCCACTTACCTGCATTTACGACATCTCAATTCGAAGCCGGAAGTTTCATCGGTGACATGTTCGTCTTCGAAGCGGATCTTGTCCGCCTCTGGAGCTTGGCCACACGCTCGGCTCAGCTCAATCTCGCGTTGGTAGACCCAGCGCTGATAGGCCGGGGTGTCATCGACGTTCTCTGGTGTCTGCATCTCACCGTATAGCTCGAGCTGTTTCATGAAGCCCTCGTTTGGTTCGCAGATGGATCGCGCTTGCCGAACGTGCGACAGAGCTTCCGATGGGCTGATGTTGTGCTCTTGCATCAAATACGCGATGACGACGGTAGCCGACCGTGACTTGCCCATAGCACTAGAATAGAGGTTGTGGTTGGCATATTGATACGAGTGGCTGAGGGCAAATAGAGTGGCGACAGGGCGGTGTAGTTCGGAGAAAAAAACGCGGAAAACGGAAGGCGAGAAAAGATGGAAAAGAGGATGCAGGACGCGCGGAAAGCAAAATGCGGCTGCATGACTTGCATGCTGGTGACGACGCCTTGGGGCGGTCATCTTTTGTGAAGATGGCAAAATTGCCAAGCAGGGCAGTCGTCGGCGGCGATCCAGAGTTGTTGGAATATGCAAGGCTTCATTCAGCTTGACCGGGATGTTGACTTACCAATGCACCAAGACTCCGCCACCTCCCTGGAGCCCCTCCTGGATGAAGCGGTTTGTAGCAGGGAAATGCTCCAATAGATTCTCGTCGTCGACATCGTCGACCTCGACAACCATGTGCTTGAAGGGGCCAAACAAGTCTTGATCTAGTGGTGTACGCAATACCGACAAGACGTGCGTGATATTGGCTTGCTGGAGGGCTTCGCGCCGTCGCAGAGTGAACATGCTACGCAACACTGGTTAGACAGTAGTCCGCTGACCCCAGACCTGGGCCATGGGGTAGATGCGAAACGATGGTCGACCGTCGACATTACGTACCCACCAATGTACAGGTTCAGGTCCCCGGGCACTCTGTCGATGAGCGCCATGATAGCCAAAGAAAGGGCTCCGAGAACAATCGGACGCCGGAGATGAGGGTATGACGATCAATAAACTTGGAAGAGGCGCGAGTTGTTGGAGGTGTGCAAGAAGAGGGTCTAATTTTGGCCGAGGGTCCTGGGTCTCTGATCGCGCGTGCCCGCCAAAATTGCGGACCACCCGTAATTGCATCAGATAAGTGGTTTGTTAAATTTGGAGATGCTGCAACACACTCGATTGACTGCTACGTAGTGTGTTTACTTTCAAAATCTTTGCATCGATATATGAGTTTCCAAAGTTGCATACCAGAGGGCACGGCCAAGCATCGCAGTGAAGACACCACCAGCTTCAATTACGTTGCCGAGCTAGTAGTTCGTAGCCTTATAGGCGCATGGACTATGTTCCACGCCTTGCCCGTACTGACCCGTAGTTCACAGTGTTTAGTGAAGCCCTTTGCAATAATAACTGTCATGGAGAGAGTCATGTGTCGTTGTAGTTAGCGGTATTTTCCGCAAGACCGCGGAGCTACACACAGTGGATCAGGGACTGCATACCATTAACATGGATGAGTCTATAGCCCGAATCGACAAATTCCAGTTCTATGAAGGGCTAAGACCGCTGTTGCTGCGCCCCCAGCATATTTGAGTTGCCCGAGCAGCCGGAATTCTGGACAGCGGTCAATGAATGCCATGTTTTGAGTCGTGTCGGTGGTGTGGTGTTGCTGGCATCGTGAGACAGGCAATATTGCAGCCGTTACCGAGAGACAGAAATAGCGAATTGCTTGTACTCCCCGGCTGCTCGCAAGGCTGGCGGTGCCGCCTCGTCCCGCATCTCGGCGAATCGCATCAGACTCTGGCGACGGGTAGAGAAGCGGTAGTTGCCAATTCCATATTCCATGTCGCCGACGAGGTTGACAAAGTCGCTGACATCACGCACGCGTTGCTGGTTCGCGCTGTCTCAAAGCAGCTGGAGCGCCGCTTACCTGACCACAGAGCAGGACCCACTCGCCGGTGAATGCTACGAGGTACCACTGTCGCCCTCCGACTGCAATAGTAGGTTCGGCCCCAAGCCGATACCCCGGAGTATACTCGTGTTGTGACAGCACGAGGTACCCCGGATGCAGCGAGATAGGGCTCAGATAGAGGGAGCCGTTCTCGGACTGTACGACGGGTGCAGGTACCAAAAATACCATGGGTGCATTGGGTGCATAGTGTGTACGCCCCGCAGTGATTGAGTGCAGGCCATGGACGACGGATCAGCAGATCAGCGCATCTGGGTGACAGCCGTCTCAGCCTGACTGATGCCCAGAGAGTCGAGTGTAAGGCTGCGAGGGGCTTACGCTGTTGGAACTGCTCAGCATCCGTGCACTGGCCTCCCGCTACCCGCCTTCGAGTCTAACCCACACGGTTGCGTCTGACGCTGTGCCGTCTGCACCTCAGTCCCCCATGCCCATCCAGGCGAAGCGCAACGTCTGCATGTTGGACAATCTGGTCAGATTCCAGCCATGCTGCCCTCGTCAGCCAGCGGGCCTGCGCCGTCGGCAGCCCTCTGCGCCTGCCCTACCAGCCCTCTCACCGTTGCACCGGCCTGACGTCCTCGCACGTCGGCTCTACTTGGTTTGCGTAATAATCCTGTCGATGCTGGACGAGCGGGCGCCAATCCTCGATTGATTGTTCCGCCTTCCTTTGGTTCGCCTGCGCGCGCGCCCACGCTGCTGGGAAGTCGTCGGCCGTCACTGCAATCTACGAGTCGACGTCGAGGCGCTAAGGGCAAGCCCTATGCACGAGACGAGCGTCGCGGCGTGGACCTTGAAGCTTCTCGAAAGCCAGAGCCCTCCTCCGACCGCCTAAGGGTTGCATCTTACCCCTGCTGGAGCTCCACTGCGCTCCGTGCCAGGAGCAACCAGGCATGGCCAATCACCGACATTCGAGCGTATGCTTTATGCTAACCGCACTCCCCGGTGGAGGGCGTTTCTTCTGCTCCGTCTGCCAACTGCTGCTGCTGCTGCTGTCCAGCGGTGCCTCTGTTCTGCAGAAACATCGACTCTTCGGAACAGAAGACGCCGGCGGCGAAGCACGCTTCCTTTTCCATTTTACTCCACTTGCCTCGACGCTAGGGACCCTACCGCATTCCCGCGCCATCTTGTTCGCTGCCGTGTAGCAGGAACTGTGCGCTTCCGAGGACCTGACGACTCTCCACTGCATTGCTTGTGCCAGACTGGTCATATGACGACTGGTTTCGGGTGAGAAGAAGCAATATCGTTGTGTGGCGGTGCTGGCCAGAACCCTCCCGTTCAGCTGAAGGACCCTCCTCCCTCGTAGGGCTGAACTTTCAACAGCCGCAAGCGCTAGCGCCCCCGCTTTCGCTTTTGTAAGCCTCGCCGTCGAGAAGCCATCCCACGACGCGTACGTCCCCTCGACCGACCGCACAGGTACGTTGCATGTTAGTACGCAATCGCTCAAGCTCAGCTGCCTCTGCCCGCCCTCTTGCTACCATTCCCTGCCTGTTTCGGCCAGTCCGTGTACTTTCCGGCTAACGATTCTACTCCAGGGTCCGTGCTTGCATACACTATCCAGTAGCGAGCATACTCACTCTTGCTCGTCGCGCTCGCCACATTCGCGCTGCTCGCGTGCTGCGCGGGTACGCTTCAGCTGCACCTTAGTGGCGGGCCCCCGGCGACCTCATCTTCCTCACGAGCCATGTCCTCCACACCGAGTATTCGCGTATATGATTCTCAGCGTGAATCCCACCACTACCAACTACCACACCACCGCCGACCGTCGATACCAACCCCGGCTGTCGCCATGGCTATCCCGAGAGTATGTCAGCCTGTGCTCCAGCTATTGGATACAACGGAGAGGTCTAGAGCACTTTGTGGCTTCATCACGCCAGAAATAGCTCCTGGTTGAGTCGCAAAGCACTTCAGCCTCATCCGAGACACAATACGTCATATGAATCCCTCACTGACTGTACCGTTTTCACAGGCACGCGAACAGCCACCACCTCCCTTGCCTCCTCCACGTCACATCGAAGTCAGAGGTGGTCAAGACCCTGGTTGGCAATGGGGTAACACAAATAGCCCAAGGGATACCGGCTTTGGCGGAAATCGGCTCGCGACAGTTAAACCTGGCTCGAGCTTATACGGTGGAGCCACAGGCAGCCACCCGCGGGAGCCTTCGCTCGATATGTTTAACCACGGCCGCGAACCCTCCGTCTCAAGATCCATCGACGGTATGAGCGAACACAGCACCAGCGAAGACGACCGTAGTAGCAAAGCTCGGCCCTCTCTCGGGAACCACAGGTACGGAACACGCTATTATATCTTCCTTCATATCATAGAGCAAGTACCATCAGGGCTCTTGCAAGGCCCTGCAGCACTTGAGTGTCTTTGGTTAAGATGCCGTGTTGTCATTTCTCTGGCGGATCCCGGTCTCTTGGAGGATTCCCAGGCTGTTCGATTGGTCCAGAACTTGTCAAGGGTTGCTGGTATCCCTTGTGCATACAAATGGCTGGCTTTCTCATTTCAGTCGTCTTGTGTGCCAGTTGAGTAACTAACAATGAGCGACAGGCTTACGAGTGAGCGACAACTCGGCCAGAAAGCCCTCCAGAACTCATCGCAAGCCTACGACAAACAACTGCTTTCGAAAATTGGCGGCCCGAATACACCCACACGGACGACTGCACCACCACTCCCCTCTGGCAACACCCAAGACCCCGCCACCGATACACACGCTTCTTCACACAAGCTCAACGGCCAACTGAAGCCACTGACTGTACCGGCTACATCACCTGGCTACAGCGGCTGGCGAAGTCCCGGCTTCGATTCGGCGGATTCATATAGATCACGTTACGGCAGCATCTCAACGCCAGGTCCCTTGGACGAAACTTCTTCACAACACCGTGGTAGCTACGATCATAGCATATTTTCGGACCCTGAGTTTGTTGGCATGGAAGAGAATGGAATGCGCGATTTGAACATCAACGAGCGCAGCCCTGCCGAGTCAGAGGACTATCAGTTAGGCCCAAAGGGTGGCCTGAAACGGCGGGCCTCGTCCCCGCCCTCTGAAGCCGCCCGCGATGACCGCCCCATTCCGACTGGCCATAACGACCTTTACCACCGTCGCTCCCAGCAAATGCTCGTCAACCGGAACTGCACAGCTTCGCGTTTTCAGTCAACCCAGAACTCACTGTCCTCCGCTGGATCCGCAAGTCAACGTAGTGGCTCGATTGGCTCCTCTTTTGGCTTTTCAACCGCTCCAAGTAGCATGGCAAGTTATTGCGGAGATCAGCGCCTATCGCCCAGTGCGTTGTCGCCTCTGGGCGAAACAGAGTTAGGCGCAGTCTCGCCATATGCAGCTAATAGGTCGTTGGACCCTAGTCCCCGCGGGTCGTTGTCGCGACCTCCGCATCAACGGGGCTTTTCAGAGGCCGAGCATCCGCAAATACGAAAAATGTCTACGGAGAGCATGCTACACTCGCGTCAAAATTCAATTGCAAGCCGCATACCAGGGGCTTATATTTGCGAATGCTGCCCTAAGAAACCCAAGAAATTCGACAGTGAAGATGAGTTACGGTAAGTGCATGGATCCTCGCTTGCCCACCGCCATTTGGTCTGCCCACCCTTGATTGACCACGCTGACCCTGTCAATAGAGCACACGAACTAGAGAAGCAGTACACTTGCCTGTATTGTCCCAATCGCTTCAAGAATAAGAACGAGGCGGAGCGCCATCAAAACTCCCTTCATCTACGCCGTCATTCTTGGTCGTGCGCCACTCTGGCCAAGATCGAGGCAGCTTTCCATCCCTCACCTACTCGTCCAGCCGTGGCAGATGTTTGTGGGTATTGCGGTGAAGAGTTCCCCAACCCTGCCGACTGGGAAGCGCGATCTGAGCATCTTAATCACGTGCACAAGTTTGGTGAATGCAACCAAGCCAAGAAATTCTTCCGCGCAGACCATTTCAGACAGCACTTGAAGCATAGTCATGCTGGAACCAGTGGGAAATGGACCAACATGCTAGAAAACGCCTGCATGAGAGACGAGCCCCCACCACAAGAGCGTGTTGGCTCGATGGGCTCAATATCCGGCCCCTCGAGCCTAGCATCCAAGCCAGGTGTTATTAACGAAGCACACGACGAGGCATGATTTCGAACAACTTGATACCATTGGCCTGGAGCCATGTACAGCGCCGCCGGATGTTGGAGATCATACAATATTCATAGTAACGAACCCTGTGGCTTATCCGAGCAGCTTTACCTGTCGAACCGGACCCTTCAGCAACATCGTCTGGGTCGAGCCGACACTAGACTATCTTCACATTAGCATTCGCACCATAGAGCGGCACTCAGACATCGCCTCATTTTCACGAAAAGTTTTTACGCGCGCAGAATGCTTCACAATTTCTTTTGCCTCGGCGGCGGAGCCGGGGCGCTTTGGTATAACGACACTGATGACGACATTTGGTCTTACACATTAGAGATATATCTACGCGGCCCAAGACATTTCTGGTGCCCTTCAGAGCGGCAAATTTGTTGCATTTCAAGGATGTTTTATCGATTCAGCGGGCGTTGAGAGGACAGGAAGTCCAGGATCATTGTTTCAAGCGAGGACATCCAAACAGTCTTTTGACCTACTATACAGCATGTGTGTGAAGCCAATGCATGAAGAAAATCTTTCCAACGTCTCATTGACCTGAAGCCTCGCCGGCGAGGCCGAAAGTAACACTAGAACCATAGTCTTGGCAAGCAGGATCGTTACTTCCCGGCTTTTGACACCCGTTTGAGCCGCGAGCCTGTACGGTAGATTCGATCCATCTGACATCAACAATGATGCAAAAGAATTTTCCTGCTGGCGCACAGCCAAGGGGCAAAAAAAAGCTCAGCTGTCAGTCGGCGTTCAGCACTTGGCCTTGGCACGCCACCACCATCAGCCAACGCTCGTTACCCCCTTTTCACAGGACATCAGCTACGCCGACTCTCTTCGTCGACAGGATTCCATATGACTCCGCGTCAGTTGTATGCGGCGAATCGATACTTGCCAAGCTTCAAGGCACATGCCCATGGACCAGAGTATCTGGGCAGAGGCGTGCGCGTCCTGTCAGCAAGTAAGTGTACAGCAAGCTGAACATATGCTATCATCTGCTCGCGTGTGCATGCTCGTCTAAAGAGCTTGTGCATAGTAACTTGGAAGGACAGATAACCGTGCATTTACTTTCTCGAAGATGCTCTCTCTTTGATTGTACATCGAAGTAGAAGGCCAGCTTATCGAAGGTGTCTTAGTGGTAGCTTCATAGACTACTTCTTGCCCAAGCTCTTACCTGAGCTATCTTGCCTCAACCCATGCCATCATCAACAGCAAGAAACTCCAACCCCTTCACGTAAATCTGTTCCACTGTCATAATACCTTTTAACAACTACCACACTCTCACCGAACCCATCACACCAACTATACCACCCACGCCACTCCCACCCTACCGAATCCCTAACAAAACCGATCATCGACCCAGACACGCGTATTTCCCTCTCTACACGGAGCAAAAGCACACGCGTTCAGACGAGTCTGACACGTGCGGCT
Source organism: Alternaria ventricosa (assembly GCF_023758065.1). Classification (NCBI taxonomy): domain Eukaryota; kingdom Fungi; phylum Ascomycota; class Dothideomycetes; order Pleosporales; family Pleosporaceae; genus Alternaria; species Alternaria ventricosa. The sequence continues at coordinate 1,380,953 of NW_026055683.1, read as the reverse complement.
CGTTAGTGCTGACGCTCAACCCGTTCATAGCTCGGTCTCGGTTCTCCACATCCCACGTTCATGTTAATTTCTCCGAACGGAGCACGGATCATGTCCTGTTTCGGATGTCGGTCTTCTCTGACAGGACGGAGCGGGACGGGTCATGCGAGGCGTGGGGTGAGGGTGTTTCGGAGGAGATTAGGTTGCGGGTTGGGTGGTTTGGAAGGAGTGGTCAGGGAGTGAGGGAGTGTTGGGGTGATGTAGGGGGCGGGTGAAGATGTATTGTAGATGCGTACGGGTTGTGGTGCCTTGGAGGTCTTTTTTTCTGTTCGCGTGAAATGTGGGTCAGCGACATCAACGGATCTTTATTCTCCAAAATTGGTCTTGCAACATTGCCCCCAGGGGAACGGATTGTGCAGGTGAGATATGACATGAGTTGCATTGACTCGAGGAATAGCTACGTCTTGACTGAGGTTCCCGTCAGATTCTTAAGTCATGCTGCTTGTGTAAGTTTCGGTGTGTCCTATATCTAGGTCTGATATTCACCATGGTCACGTTTGAGATGGCCTCACCGTGTAGGCAAGGTATAAGTCTCGCAATTTTGAGTGACCTCGTCTCTCTGTCATCGCTGTATCAAAGGATAGAATGGGCTTGACTAAGGTATTACATCATGCTTTGGTGGTGAACCAAAGGTGAGAACGTCTATGACAGAGCCACATCGCTGTGCTTTTCCCGCATCCTCTCCTTACTACATTGCTTCAGGTATCAAAAGCCTTGATAATCCAAGGGTGACTAGATCTCATCCTGCTCCACGCATATACCCAAGTTCCTAGGCTTTCGGGTTGAGTTTCGAAAAATGCGTTGGACACTTTTAGAGGATAGTGTGGAGAGGGAAAACATGGAGTTGAAGCAATTCGGTTCAATGTTTTTGTCCGCCAGATAAGATACATTCTTTTCTGGTCTCCAGTGATTGCTATAGCTTTACTGTATAGTATGACAGACGAGACGCCCTGATTCGAGTGGTTGTTGCTATTGCTATTGCTATTGCTACTGCTGTTGAAAGGCATACTGTCAAGTTTCGTCCACTGCAAGTCCGCAATTTCATGACTTGTGACGCTGTCACCAGCATTCATTAAATTAATGTCTTACACGTAACTATACATTGTCACCCGTCACCAAAATCCACATATCGGTGGCGCATGCACGTCTTGATCTCCGATACTCGACCTCGCGAGATCTACAACCGCATAATACGGCATCTCACATACTTCAATACTAACTAAAACTAATAGGGAAGTGTTTCAACATCACCGGGAACTGAGTTCGCGAAGCACTGTACTCAGTCAAGCGCTTACGCTGACATTGACCCAGGGTCGCAGGATCGGTCCACTCTCGCAAAAGCTTTTCCCTGGGACGCCTGAACAGACTAAAGCAGCGGAGGCACCACGAGCTGGCAGGATTGTGGCTGCAGGATCGTAGGATTACCCTATTGTAAGGCTAAACGTGAACAGGTGTCACAAGATGCGTGTTGACATTACGCCCTACGCATCCAACAGATTATGCTGCAAAGGGAATCTGCGCCGTCATAGATTTCACCATGTGAGAAGATATAAGCGATTCCAATATACAAAGGAAGACGAGTCAAGCGGGAAATTAAGCTGCTAGCATGCATGTGATACAGTACGTGATGTGTCGCTGAGTAGATGCGCGGGACGATGCTGACGCGCGCGCAGATCGGAAGCGAGGCTTACTGTTACCGTTCAGTCCGCTGTTTGAGGCAGGGTTCGAGATTTGTTCGCGTGATTACCCATTTGTGCTCACCCATCAGCAGCTTAAAGAAGAGGCTGGCTGGAGGGCGCGTTTAGTGGCGGCAGTTAGACGGCCTACACTGTAGTCTTAGCGAAGATCTGAAGATGTGGTGTAAAGCTGAGGCATGCACAGGTGAGCGTATGAGGAGACACTATAGGACTGGAGGGACTGCGTTGCGAAGCGGCGGAGAGTAGATGGCATGCAGTGCCAAGTGCTGGAAAGCATTAGCGCCTCCAGGAGTTGGAGAAGTTGGGGAAGTTGGAGACAACGTATGGCTCTTGACTGCTGCATAGTATCATACTCGAAACGGCTTACTATTGAGCAGTTTTCCTCATTGCACACACACCCAAGTGCCCAAGCCGTTGCGATGCTTGGCACAGCGGGTGCCGTTAAGAAGGGCATCCTTCCTGAGATAGCACATCGCCAAGACTCCTATCGTGTCACCACCCGCGCAGATATGAGATGACTCAGTAGACGCGATGTGGTGACAAATGGTATAAGCGAAAGGGTGAACAGGCGGGGTGCGAGATTGCGTGGTAACAACAAGCTGTGTACCCATGCCACTTCCTCTCTGCCCCATAGAGATCGGTCACAATGTCACTGTTGTCAGATTGACTGCAACTCGTTCGATTACAGTATAGTTTGTTCTCGTTTAGGCTTGCGTAGCGAGGATTTGTACCTGTCACGACGCGTGCCGGTCGGAAGTGATTGGATATACAACGTTGGTTGTTATACCAAGATCTCGGGGTACCACAACTTGCTGAACATACTGATAAGCAACTCTGGTATAGATGAAGGGCCATGACACAGCATGTGGGTTCGTGTACGGCTGGAGTGAGCCAACTGAGTGAGCTGATCATTGCTTCATCATCATGAGCGCACCAGATTCGATGGCCATGAGTTATTCTCTGGCCCCAGGACTTTGACGATAGATGCAGCGAACTAGAACCCCACTTCAATTGGGAGTAGCCAAGACCAGATATACAAACTTGCATGAAGATAGCTTAGATCGGTATAGGAGTTACTGCCGTCTTACAAGCTCCCAAGCCACTTCCGCACAATGTCTGCACAAGCGAAGTGTGACAGGCTGAATCCTGCGAGTATATCTGCAGTGTGTGAGCGTGGGCGATCGAAAGTAGCACCTGTCGAACGGATGAATGTATCCGAATATCCCCGTCACACTGCTAGCGATTAACGTCCCTAGGCGAAGAGTACCAAAGGGCGAAAGATCTGGTTTGACCGTAACTATAAACAGATGATATGCGTGACACGTATGACATTCGGTAAGCATGGCCTTTGAACCGGCCGCTAAAAGCTGACTGCATCGTCTTCGAAGGATCTAAGGCCGGCGGCCGTGGGGTCCGTCGCTGTTCGCATAAGCCGATCCTGCCTGCTGCCGGGCGGAATGCGGGTATGAATTCTCCAAGGTGACGGGAACAACGACTGGTCTGTGACATTGACCATTGTCGATATTAGGACGCGCTCTGCGTCTAAGGATTTCCGCTAGGCACGGACGGAAAGTTTGCAGGGTTGTTCAGTCGTTCGCGATTCCTTTTGGCAATCTCGGCATTCCGCAACTTGTCTAGACGCATTTGATAGAAGTTCCTGTGCAGGGTCAGTATGTAGCTGGAACAAGGAGTCTGTGAACGCGGCCCCACTTGTTGAGTTGGTATATGCGCGGGCCAAGTTCAGCCTGGGCTTGATCCTTGGTTTTGGAGAGCTCCTTGATCTGCATAGGGAGTTAGCGCAGTGATGAAGTGAAGGTGCACATCACATGCTTTGTCGTCTTTGGCTTTCTCATCCTGCTTGTCCTCCTCTGCTTCTTTGCCTTTGGCCTCCTTCTCTTTCTCCTTGTCCTTTTCCTTATCTTTCCCTTTTCGCTTCTCCTTCTTGAGCTTCTGCTTCTCCTCGTACTCCTTCTTCACAGCTTCGATCTCGCGATCCAGCTCTTCTTGCTTCTTCTGGTCTGCGACTCGTTTGGCTTCATCAGCTTCCGGCTGACAGAAGCCACGATCGACCAAGTGTCCAGGACATATGTAAAAGAAGTCCTTTAAACAAGTTAGTACGCTTGAGATACAGCCTACCATTCATCGTTTCGCACCTTGTTGGTAGGAGTAATCAAAACACTGGTAGATGGCTTGTAGCAGATCCAGCAAGCCTTCGCGGCGTTGTCCGCCACACGGCGAAGATGCCACAGATTCTCCATCGAAATTCCAGATTGTGCTCGCGGTTGTTGTCTAGTCGGCAGTAGAAGCGCGCAAGTGCGCAAAGTACCTAGGTATCTAAGATGACGCAGAATGCCGTAAAACAGGAACAGACTAGTCTCCTGGCTGGTCTATGGTCTATATTACTCCAGAATTCAACCGGGGGATATGAATGCTTGATGCAGTCTGGGTTTGTAGTGACAAAAAAGGGCGTAGAGGTTAGTAGTTGTGATGAAGGGTGGCTGTGCGAGAGATGCCAGCATTGAAACTAGGCTAGAAGCGGCTTAGTCATATACACTTTGAGGCAACAATGATCAATCCAACGAATACGTTCCATCCATCAGTGTCACCAATGATTCTGAGATCTTTTCGAACTTCGAGACACTTCAGTTTCAGCCCGAAAGTCTCTCGGCCTCTTAACCTGCGCCCTTTCAGCCCCATCGGAGCTCCGTCTAGCAATTTTGCAAGTGCGTCATCACGCTTTCTTCCATATAGTGACTACCATCCTCATATATTCCATACTAATCACAATTTAGCCCAATCTGCATTAAACCAAACTCAAGAATCCAAGATCTCAAACATGGCAACAGAAACCCCCCAACTCAAATACATCGATGTCGGTCTGCATGCCACCACCTTGTCCCATCCGCCACTAACCCACCCCAGATCGGTATCAACTTCACAGACCCCATCTACCGGGGAGAATATCACGGCACCAAACGGCACGAAGATGACTTCGAAGACGTGATCCAACGCGCCGTCGACGCCGGCTGCAAGAAGTTCATGGTAACAGGTTCCGACCTCTCAGAATCCAAACATGCCGTGGAAATCGCCAAAGCGCACCCGGGACTATGTTACGCGACCGTCGGTGTACATCCATGCTCAGCAAAACACTTCGACACACATCCTGGAGGCCCGTCTGAACTGCTATCTGCGTTGAAGAGTCTGGCGCTCGAGGCCAAAGAAGCGGGTCACGCGGTGGCGTTTGGCGAGATTGGACTTGATTATGATCGACTGTTCTTGACGGCGAAGGAGCCGCAGTTGAAGTACTTTGATGCACAGTTGGATATCGCGATTGATGTGCAGCTACCACTTTTCCTCCATTCGCGGGCTGCGAGCGGGGACTTTGAGAAGATTCTCACGGCGAAATTGGAGAAGTTGCCGAAACGAGGGCTGGTGCATAGTTTTACTGGAACGGCAGAGGAGATGAAACGGCTTGTTGATTTAGGATTTGATATCGGGGTTAACGGGTGTAGCATGAAGAGTGAGTCTTTTCGAGCTCGTCGCGACTGTTTATTCGGCTGACTTGGTTTTCTAGCCGATGAGAACATCGAAGTCGTCAAGCAAATACCACTTGAGCGTCTGCAGATTGAGACAGACGGCCCGTGGTGCGAGATGCGACCCAGTCATGCATCAGCCAAGTATTTGCAAGACGCACCTCCGCTACCCAAGGCGGTCAAGAAGGAGAAGTTCGCCAAGGGTATGATGGTCAAGGGGCGGAATGAGCCAGCTACGATACCACACGTGGCATATGCGATTGCAAAGATCAAGGAGATCACCGTAGAGGAGGTTTGCGACGCGTAAGTTTACACTTTCCCTTCTGATGTGTACAACAGGAAGATGCTGATCATGATCTAGAGCATGGAAGAACTCGATCAAGATGTTTGGACTTGGTGAGACAGCGTAACCCCATCACACCTTGACTTGGTATAGACTATGCATATAGAAGATCGATTTGTACAAGAGGAATCTGCTCCCTCAAAACACGCAGATAAAACGACCAATGACTAGACCGCACATCCCAACACACTCTCTACTTCCTGTACCACATCCTGGTGATCTTGGTATGCCTCATCTTCTTCTGCAATTGGAAGATTCCGTACATGAGCGCCTCGGCAGTAGGCGGGCAGCCAGGTACGTAGATGTCTACTGGCACGATCCTGTCGCATCCTCTTGTGACCGAGTAGCTGTAGTGGTAGTATCCTCCTCCGTTGGCGCAGCTGCCCATGGAGATAACCCATCGTGGGTCAGGCATCTGGTCGTAGACCTGTCGCAGCGCTGGCGCCATCTTGTTTGTGAGGGTTCCGGCTACGATCATGACGTCGGACTGTCGGGGCGAGGCACGGAAAATGATACCGAGACGATCCTGATCGTATCGTGGGGTGGACAAGTGCATCATCTCGACGGCGCAGCATGCGAGACCGAAAGTCATGGGCCATAGGGAGCTCTGGCGGGCCCAGTTGGCTACTTGGTCGAGTGTGGTCCTGTTGCCGCACGTTAGCCTGTGCCTGTGTACATCCCATCCTGCCGCCCTGTCTCATGCCCCGGGCCTGTTCAAGATATCACATACAATGCGTATTGCATAGCACCCTTCTTTCCCTCCTGACTGGGCAATGGCACCTCAACTCGCGCGGACTTCATCGGTGGTGGCGCTCCAGGGTTGCCGGGGATCGTCGCGGGTGTCTTCATGGTCGTAGCCCTATCCGATGAGCTCGAGGAGAGGAAAGCAGCGCTTCCGGCGCGGAAGGGCATGAGTGCCGTCGCGGGTTTGGCTGTCCACACTGTCAGTCCCGGTCGGCTGCGAGCTTTCGGGGTGGCGGGGACAAACCTCGCAGAGCCATTGAGGCCGCAGACCGTGTTGTCGAAAACATGATGGCGACAGACACAAAGGAAGGGCGGGAGGGAAGGAGTGGAGAGGCGAGATGTGGGGTGGCGGTCGAGCAGTCGCGAAGTTGTGTCGATGAGGTAGGTGCAGCAAAGTGCTTGGCGGAAATCGATTAGTCGTTGATTTTGGTGGCGTCTGATAGGTTAGCCGGCGATCGCTCCTCCCTCCATCACCCTTTCGGTCTACGTCGGCCAGCCTACTCCGCATACTCCCAGATCCACCAAACCTATCAAAGCTTGTGACATCGTTTCAACATGTCAGGCCGGGTAAGAGTGAAAGTATCAGGGATTTGGAGTATGCGCTGATGACTGTCCCAGGTCCCGTCCATTGCGTGCATCGGCGTAATTGGCAAGCATGTTAGTACACGTGGTATACATCTCCAAACCAGATAGAATTAACCGTTTTGATAGAACAACCCTCTCCATATATCACTTTTCCCAGCAGAAGAGAGGGCGCCACTGGAATTCCAGTTCCTTCTTTCGTCATGTCTAGACATCTTCGAAGCCCGCCTACCACACAAAACAGCAGATCAAGACTTTGGCCTTCTCCAGGCCGTCGATGAGAGGTTAGCAATGTATGGCTGGCTCACCAACACCGGAGTCAAGTTTGTCATTGTGGTCGACATGGAAGGAAGGCCAGCTACTGCGCTTGACAGCAAGACTTCGACTGCTGTTGGGCTGCGAGATGCAGATATGAAACCCGTAAGCTTGAAACTATCGAGAAAAGCGTTATTATCTAACATTCATCAGGCTTTCAGAGCGTTGCAGACAGCTTATATCAAGCTGTTGAGAAATCCGTAAGACTCCTGGACGATGCTCGGTTAAGGCGCATACTGACTCTGGTGCCAATATGTAGATTCTACGACCCAGATGAGCACTCTCCAGTAACAGCAAATGCCGAGCAAAGAATCGGCTCGACTCAAATCACAAGTCGCAAGTTCATCCAAGAAGTCAAGAAGATAGCCGACGCGTGGTCTCCAGGCGTCACAAGCATTTGATTCAACTTATACCAAGCACGATACCACGTTGCATAAGGCCGGCGTTTATAGCAAACATTCGATTTCTACGTTCTGATTTCCAACCTCTCTTCGTTCGATGCCGCGTACCACGTCGATAAAATATCGGGACTTCCCAAAAGCGCTAGCGCCGATTGCAGTCTAGTCCAATGTCATAGCAGATCACCTCGGCCATATCGAACACTCAAACATCATGCCACATAGACTTTGACTCTTCCAACCAATGACTACCAATGCCTTCCACCGGTGTCACCATCACCAACCCCTTGGTGCTTTATCGCAGTCTTATTGCTACACAGAAGATCCGACCTGATCCTGCGCAGCATCGCTTGGGTATGACGTCTACCATTTGGCCGAAACTAGTGTGAGGATGTACTAACATTAAATGCAGCATTACATTTACAGAAACTCTACGACCGTTTGATTGACTATGAACCGAGTGTAGAGTATTCCAAGAGACTCCAACAACTCACCAGAGCCGTCGATGCGGGTCAAGATGCATCATCATCGGATACCCACGTCAACCGCTTCGGTAGAAGAGGCGTTTGGACATCTCTCCTTGCGCAAAAAGACAAAAGAGACTCTGTAGCATTGACGCGCGTTTTGACCAGCCACGATGAAGCTATGCAACTGCAAAGTCCAAAAGGTCTTATGCTCCACGGCGAGGTCGGAACGGGAAAATCCATGCTCATAGACTTATTTCAAGACTGTCTACCAAACCGCAAGAAGCGACGCTGGCACTTCAACACCTTCATGCTCGACACCATCTCGCGTCTCGAGCAACTTCGCATGTCGAGATCGCTAGTCGCTGGTCCAGGAGCTACTCACGATGAATACTCCCTACTCCTCGTAGCACGCGACCTCATCGAGAAGTCTCCCATTCTCTTCTTGGACGAATTCCAACTCCCCGATCGTGCGGCCAGCAAGATCCTGTCTAATCTCATGACGTCCTTCTTCCAGCTTGGCGGCGTGCTCATCGCAACTAGTAATCGTATGCCGGAGGAGCTAGCCAAAGCCGCAGGAATGGAGTTTTCGCGCCCGGTAAATCGTCTCAGTCGTCTGGGATGGAGTATGAGCAAGAGCACGTATACGCGTAGAGACGATGGAGCGGGCCAGATGGGAGAGTTCGCCGCGTTCTTAGAGGTGCTCAGGGCGCGTTGCGAGGTTTGGGAGATGGAAGGGAAGAAGGATTACAGGAAGATCGAGAGGGAGGAAGAGGAGGGAAAAAGAGATAGTGTGCAGATGCCTGCATCCGAAGCTCTCGCGAACACCACGTCGACTTCAACTTCAGCAGCTGAGGCGACGGGTACTGCAGAAGTCTCCGACGCATCAACAGACTCCACCGCCCCATCAACCTACCTTCCGAAGAACTACCTCATCCAACCCACCACGGCCGAAACGATGATCGAATTTGGAGAATCTTTCAACACCATTGTGGAGTCCGCAACCAACCACTCCTACCCCATCCCCTGGGAACCCGCAACACTCACCGTGTACAACCGGCCCTTGGAGATTCCCGCGCAATGTAACGGCGTAGCATTCTTCACGTTCGCGGAACTCTGCGGCGCGGTCCTTGGTCCCGCAGATTACATCACGCTGGCATCAACGTACCACACGTTCATCGTAACCGACGTGCCTATCATGGGTCTGCTGATGAAGAGCGAAGCGCGACGCTTCATCACATTCCTCGACGCCATGTACGAAGCCCGCTGCAGACTGATAATCACCGCAGCCGCAGGCCCCGACGGCATCTTCTTCCCCGCCAAAATTCCCTCTGCATCCAGCGAACCAGGCCAAGAGACCCTAGACTCCGACGCCGTGTACCCAGAAACCTATTCGGAAATCTACCAAGATCTCAACTCTCCCTTCCGACCAAACATCTCTTCCTACTCTTCTGACACGCTGGCTGAAGACGCACTCGAAGACGACCCACCGAATCGGTCTCGCCGGGCGGGCACGTCTTTTACGGACGAACGCAAGTTTGGGCCTGGCAGTCCGGACTTTGCGAATATAGGGGGCTTGACGGGTGAAGATGAGAAGTTTGCGGTGAAGAGGGCGGAGAGTAGGATTTGGGAGATGTGTTCGAGGAAGTGGTGGGAGAGGTTTGCCGCTGCCTCATCGGCATCGACGACAGGTGCTGAGAGTGGGGATGGAACAGGGTGGTGGAGGCCGTTGCCGGTAGAGTCGAGACATTGGGAGAAACCTTCATCTATTGCATCTCGTCCTGCCCCTTCTGCCACTCCAGCGCCATCACCAGAGTCGCTACCGCCGAATACGAAGATCCTGTCTAGAGAGGAACTAGAAAAAGATCGACAAAGGGAAATGGAGGATATGTTCAAGCATGGTGCGAGTCCGTTCAGAACGCATCCCGATGCGCCGCCGAAGTTTAGTTGGACACATGCTTGGGGGATGATGACGTGGGGGAAGAAGGCTGGGGCTTGGGGAAAGGGTGTTGAAGGATTGAAAGAGAGGACGGATGGAGACGAGGTGAATGGTGAAGGAGGGAAGGAGGCTGGTGAGGAGAAGGAGAAGAAGAGGGAGTGAGGTGGACGTGTAGTTGAATAGTTGTTTAGGTAGTTTGGTATATATTCATCGTAGATGTGAAGATCAAAGTTCGTATAATTATCTCTTACTCGAACCACGGATCTAGTCACTGAATATTCCCCTTGTTTACTACGAACGCTTCCAGCGCGGAGATGGCAGCCCATAACCTGTTCTCCGCCTCCTTGAATACAACACTCCTGGGTCCGTAGAAGACCTCATCGGCAACCTCCTCGGGATGCCTAGGAAGGCAGTGCATGAAGCTCCAGTTGTCCTTGGCACCACCCCGTTTTGCCAGCTCAGATGTGATTTGGAAACCCGAGAAGGCTTTTAGGCGTTTGGCGGTTTCTTCTTCCTGGCCCATGGACACCCAGGTATCTGTTACGAGGATATCAGCGTTCTTGATAGCTTCTTCGGGTGTGTTCGTTTCGATGAGTTTGCCCGGGTGGGGAGAGGTTTGCGCAGCGTGGGAGATGACTTCGCGCATTGCCTGGGGGATTTCGTAGCCAGCGGGGGTTGCGACGGCGATGTCGATGCCGAGTTTTGTTGCGCCGATGGCTAGATCGAAGAGGACGTTGTTGGCGTCTCCTATCCATGCGATCTTCAGGCCTTCGAGACCGAGAGAGGTGGGGGAAGTGGAGGGGTAGATTTCGGCCATGGTGAGCAGGTCGGCGATGATCTGGAGGGGGTGGTAGAGGTCGGAGAGGGCGTTTATGACGGGCACGCTGGAGTGCTTTGCGAGGTCGGCTACGTCGGAGTGAGGGCCTACGCGGGCTACAATGGCGGCCGTCATGCTGGAGAGGACGAGCGAGGTGTCGTAGAGAGACTCGTTGACCTGGAATACTATGTCAGCGGGCTTTCGGGATGTGGAAGGAACCGTCATACACCAAGTTGGATGTCGTCCTTGCCGAGGAACATGGGAGAGCCGCCAAATGCCGCGATGGCGCCTTCTGTCGATACCCTCGTGCGCGTGCTCCGCTTGCTGAAGGTCATTGCGACGGTCCTGCCTGCCAATGCCCCGCGCATGGAATGCGGCACCTCGCCTGTCTGCTTGATGGCCGTCTTGTGTTGGTGCGCATTTTGGACGAGTGTGGTCAGCTCAGCAGGCGTGAGGTCTGCTATAGAGAGGAGATGTCGGGGTGCGAATGGCGATGTCGGCGGTGTCGCTGGTGAGGTAGAGTAGCAGCGGCGCAAGCTCCGCAGAGCAGCGGGCGAGGGACGGAAAGCGGGCATGTTGCTTCAATAGCGTGTCTGAAGCTAGACAGAGTGAACCAAAATATTTATGTCGTCCCAACAGCAGACAATTGAGTCACACGTCCTGGCCTGTCAGCAGTGAATTATTGTGAAAGCGCACTAATCGGGTGACGCATGTTTGTGGAGACGCTGGGGTCGGGGCTAGCGGCCGCGGCAGGCACGGGCACACGTCGCTCTGGGCGTCTTATCCGGCCCAGGCAGTGGCTGAGTTCATGACGAGACGATGAACAACACCCACCACCGCCCGTCAACCGCCCTGTTTCCTTTCTTCCTTTCACCTCGACCCCCTCCATCTCTCCGCATGTCATGTCCCTCGCCTGGACCCCCCTCCGTCTGAAGATGGACAACCCTGAAGAGGAGCAGTGGGGCTCCGCCGCCAACACCCGCGACTCTAGTTCGCGCCCGGCCTCGCACAAGTCCGCCCGCTCGTCGCGCTCAGCACGCTCGCAGCAGTCGAGTCGCACCACCGAACAGACGCCGCTCCTGTCGCAGGAAGACCGCGATGAGCACGACAGACCAGCCGACGAGGAAGCCACGCCCGCGACACGCTCGTTGCTGCGCTCGCTCAGTGGCTCCTCAGATAAGAGCGGCAGTGGCAAAGTCCCGCTATGGAAGAAGCGATGGCCGAGCATACTGGCCCTCATCCTGCTATGTCTGCTCGTCGTCTTCATCATGCTCGGCTTCCTGGCCAAGGAAAGCATCGAGGAGTACTCGATGCAGGCCGCCGACTTCAAGCCCACCAAGCTTTCCATGGACGGCCTGACGGACCACGGCGCGAAGGTGCACATAGAAGGCGACTTTACAATGGACGCGAACAAAGTGAAGAAGCAGAGCGTGCGCAACCTCGGCCGCTTCGGCACCTGGATTGCGCACGAGGCTGAGACGGGGCCCTTCGATGCCGACGTCTACCTGCCCGAGTACGGCAACGTCTTGATTGGCACGGCCAAGATACCTGGCTTGAAGGTAAATATCAGGAACGGCCACACGACACATGTCTCGTTCATTGCAACCGTCCAGCCTGGTTCGCCCGACGGTATTCGCAGCGTCGCCAACGACTGGATCGATGGCCGACTGGGGCAGATAAGGCTCAAGGGCAAGGCTTCAGTCCCTCTCAAGTCTGGCTTGATCAACATTGGCGAGCAGCTCGTTGAGCAGTCCATGGTCTTCCAGAGCGGCGATATCCCTACTCTTCCTCACTACAACATCACGAAACTCAACCTAGGCGAGGCCAAGCATGGGCAAAAGGGTCTTGGTGCCGACGCCTCTATCATCGTGCAGAACGACTTCCCTGTCCAGATCACGCTGCCCCCAGTGGCCGTCGACGTGGGCATTGAGGGCTGCTCGGCATCCGACAAGCACATCATGGTTGGAACCGCTCAGACAGGCCAGCTCGAAATCAAGCCCAACTCAGACGTCAAGGTCGATGTCACTGGCAACGTCGACAAGCTCTCCGATCGCATGACTGAAGTCTGCCCCAACTCGGCCAAGTCTCCGCTCGACGCCTTCTTGGGCGACTACATGAAGGGCCAAGACGCGACCATCTACATCAACTGCTGCAAGTTCCCTGATCCAGCTACACCCGACTGGGCCCGTGAGCTGCTCAAGGACATCACCGTTCCGGTTCCCTTTGCCGGAAAGTCTATGGGAAGCCTCATCAAGAACTTCTCTCTTGCCGACATGCACTTCAGCTTGCCTAACCCTTTCGCTGAGCCTGGCACACCTGAAGCCCGTCCCAAGATCTCTGGTATCGTCAATGTCGATATCGGACTCCCCCATGAGATGAACTTCCCCGTTGATGTCACCCAAGTCAAGGCTGATGCTGACATCTACTACCACAAGAAGAAGCTTGGAAAGATGAACCTCGAAAAGTGGCAAAAGGCCAACTCCACCCGCATCGAAGGTCATGGCTCCGAAGGACCCTCCCTCCTTGTTCAATCCGTTATCAAGAACGCACCCATTGAGATTCTCGACGACGACCTCTTCAGTGAGGTCGTGCAAGCTCTGCTCTTCGGCGGCAAATCAATTCTGATGGACCTCAAGGCTGCCGTCAGCGTTGGCGTGGATACGCCCATGGGCAAACTCGCAGTGCGAGGCATTCCGGCGCAAGGTGTCGTACCAGTCAAACGTTCGTAACCAGTTCGTGATCCAAGTTTGGCCGCGACTCTTACAATTAGCTAACTTTTGGCGTGCAGCGATCCGTGGCGGCAAAGACGCTCAGCCCGGTGACGGTAAAGACGAGGCGAGCAAGATCAATGTACAGGTTGGCAATCTAGCCATTGTCGAAACTTCGCCTACTTCCCTTACCATCACGGCTCTCGTCAACTTCACGAATCCTTCGAAATACTCCGCTACAGTCCCCTACTTTAACATCAACATCCTTGCCAATGGCTCTCACATCGGCAGTGCGACGGTTAAGGATATGGAAGTTTCTCCTGGTAACAACACGAACAAGCTTGCCTCTGTCCTCTGGGATCCCTACACATACGGTGGCGACAAGGGCAAGAAGATAGGAGCAGAACTACTATCCCAGTACATCTCAGGTACGTGCTTCACAATCACCTCCACGCATCCAATCACTAACTCAGCTACTAGGCTACAACACCACGATAACTGTACAAACTCACGAAAAGTCCGTCCCGGCCGTTCCCTTCATCGGCCGCTTCCTCTCGCAGTTCCCCATCGAACGCCCCATGCCGCACATGTCCACCCCAAAGAAACCCGACGACGGCTCCGATCCCTCCAACCCCGACCCAGACGACGACGGCAGATCCCACTTCATCCGCGGCACCACCATGCACCTCATAACCAGCACCGCCGTCTTCACTCTCGCCTCCCCCTTCCGCTCCACCACCATGTACATCACCAGCATGGACGCAACTGCCTACTACGAAGGCCACACTGCGGGCAAAATCGTCTACGACTTGCCTTTTGCTGTTCCGCCTGGCCTGTCGGAATCACCTCGTCTGCCCGTGGACTGGTCGTTTGGTAGTCTTGGGTATGAGGCTATCAAAAGGGCGCTGGGTGGGCAGTTGAAACTCAGTGCTTTCGCGTATGTGGGCGTGAGGATTGGAGAGTGGAGGGAAGATATTTGGTTCAAGGGTGGGAAGATTGGTGCGAATGTTAGGCTTTGAGGGGTGAGTCGAGGATGTTGTATTCGTGTGTATACTTGGTTGGGTTGGTCTATACACGCCTGGTAGCGTTGGTTGGGTTACATTTACAAAGGCAGGAACGGCGTTGAGGTTCTCGAAATTGGCTACTATAACGCTCTTGACGTATCAATAAGACATATTTCCATCTTGTTAATATCCGTGTTCCGGTTTCTAGGTGTTCTTCACTCCACGAGTACACCTTGTCGTTGTGTCTGCTGCATTGGGCACTTTGTGTGCGTGAACAATCGCTTCTCATTCTCAGCGTCATGGCAGTTAACGCCATATATTCCGCTACGATTTCTGCCAGCGAACTGGAAACCCATCTCTTGCCACTAACCAGGCAGCCAGCCCTCATTGTAGACATTAAGACTCGTGTCGTATGTGCGCCATATCATTCCGACCTAACCAGAGGTTCGACCAATCCATCATCCAGCCGACCATTTGATCAAGCAATCTTCCATCGAGCTCCATCAAGACCAAAGACAAGAAAACGCCCAGTATGCAATAGAAAAAAGATTGATCCCAACCACTCTCAAACCCCATGACCAATATGCAAGCCCGAATATGCCCGTCCGTTGCTAAAGGAAAAAAGAGTGAAATCCGGACAAACGCCGTCGCTAATAGTATGCAATACAAAACAAAAAGATCATTCTGGAAAGTACAAGTATAGGAAGCAGGAGAGTAAAAGAGAGAATACGTACTTACGTTGCTGTGCATCAGCATGACTTGTGTAGGCGAGGTCAGAGGTACGTTACGGTCCAATGTAATGTGTATCTTGAGGCCCATGTATCATGAAATCACACACGTCGACTGGTCTGGCTGAGCAAGCGATCAGCCCGCTCAAAGACGTTGAGCGTGTTGGAAGGTTGAGAGACGCGAGGCGTGTTTGGGACAGTCGCTTGAGCAGCTGCTCCTAGGGCGGCACTGAGGGGTGTCGCCGGAACGGGTGTGCCGTACCCACCCGAGCCTTGCGACCCGAAGCTTGCATTAGAGTATGGCTGCGCCGAGAAGACTGAAGCCATTGCCGGAATAGACGTGTTGATGGGGCCCGGGAACGAAGGTCCGCCGCTCGAAGACATCGTCCCGTTGGGTTGTTTCATGAACCTAGGTGGTTGGACACGTGAAGTGATAGACGACAAGCTCGGTGGACCCATCAAACCCGTATTGCTACTAGTGAGATGCGACCACGGGCTGTCGTTGATGGCCAGAGTGGCTTCCTTGACCATCTTGTGCAGTGGCCGCATGAGCTGTTTGATCTCTCCAGAGAGCAGCTTGTGTTCTCGGCCCTGCTGGGTGTACGCTGCGGCAAGTTCTTGCCAAGCCTGAAACAAATGTCAGTCAACATCCAGTTCGCGAAACTTCGATTCGAAACAAAACATGGATCAACGTACCCTGATGAAACCCATGCATTGCTGCCAGAACTCGGGTTGGTTCCTAGTGTAGCTGTCTTTAAGCTGCATCTGTGACAGGCGGGCCGCAAGAGGATTTGTCATCTGTTGGACATCATTGCTCTTATCAATGAGGTTCGCTAGCGCCTTTATTCGTGGATCCTCGTTGTCGAGATCGCGTCGCAGACCGTCAAACTGCTCTCGCATCATGCGTGTGATCTGTGGCATGGATTGCCTGCAGCTGTCGGATGCATTCCTGAGTTTCGAATAGACTCGGTCGAATTGAGCGTCTTCATCTGCTTCGTCGAAACTGCTGGTCAGTGTGTTCGATCGGGTCATGGACGGCGCTAGTGTTGAGAACGATTCTCCGGAACGCGGCGTTGCAGCACTAATGCTCGTCAAAGTGTTCGATCGACTGTTATCGTTGCTGTGCAGTATGACTGGTGGAGGCATCTGATAGCCGCCGTTGCGCTGAGGCGGTGATGCCTGGAATCGACGATTCACCCTCGATGGGCGTGCGCGCACTGTGGCTACTGGGTCAGGATTGATGGGCTTGCGCGAAGCTGCCGAGGTGTCCTTGAATTGCGCACCCAGAATCGAACAGGCATTCCTCATCTCGATCATGCTTGCTTGCTGGAGAAATAAGAAAGTCCGCATGATGTGCACATTTGCATTCTGGGTGATCTCGACGCGGTTTTCGGCAATTGAGAGACTGATGGACATGAAAGATTCGAGGCACCTCAGCGCATACATGTACACGCTTCTGGAGAGCTTCTGGGCATCTTCTTCGTCCTCTTCGACCAGCCGGTCAAACTTATGCAAGACCTCGTTCAGCGCTCGGATGTTCAGGTATGTAGTTGAGTACCTGCGGTAGAAGTCTTCCTTGCGACGCAAACTTTCTTTCGTCTTGGCCGTCAGCTTGATTGAGCGTACCATGTGTGAAACGCAATCGTGCAGCTGAGAAATAGCATAGAGAAAGTTCTTGGCAGCTTCGACGACAATGTCCGGCGCACGCGAGTTCCGTCGGTGTTCTCGTACGTCGGATAGTGGTCGGTTCGCGAGGGACCTGACGGTACCGGTATCTCCATAAACACCAGCAGTCGCAGGACCTGACAGGCCGTTCGCGGCGGAGTGTGCAGGAACGACAATTCCCTGGCTGAAGCCGCGGAAGTGACTTGTCCGCCGTAGCTCGTCGACGGAACCCAGCTCAGACGTCTTGTTGGTGTATATGCCCATCCGCTTCTGGCGGTGCGACGAAGGCCCTGAACCCTCACTCTGGCTTCGATTACGCTCGTTATTCCCGTTTGTCAAGACCAGTGGCGAGACCGGAGGCTTCTTCGAAACGACGATGCCCGCGCCGTTGCCGTTGCTCGTTGTGGAACCGACGCGATAGTGTGATCGAACCGGGATAGGCGGGACAGGCAGGCCAGGAGAGTCTGCCTTGGCGTCGGAGAAGCCATCGATGTTGCCTACACTGGGCCTGACTGGGAAGCGCCCCCCGTTGGCTCGCTTGGACGGACGGGGTGTCTCCGGGTTGCTTTCGGTCCAGCTCTCGTCCCCAGAAGACTCGACACGCAGTCTTTCCAAATCGGACCGCTGACGCTCCTTTGCAATGTGTTGTCGCATGAAGCGTTTGACTTGTGTGGCTATGACAGCATCGCGCTCGTTTTCGTTTGCGGGTGAGGGGGCGTTGTCCTTGATGGTGCACACGTCGGGCGGGGGGAAGACCAGCTGGTTGCCGTCTAGCTTAAGGACCTGCAAGCTGTTGATCTCGCCCAGACACACGGGCAATTCCTCAATCTTGTTCTTTGCGATTGCCAGCACCTTCAAAGACGTCAAGTTTGCAATTTTGGGCGGGATGACCCTGATCTTGTTCCGGCTCACGTCGAGGATTTCCAGCGATGTCATCTCGAGGATCTGGGGCGGTGTCAGCGGGTCTTGCCGGCGGAGAGCACTGCGGGGGCCAACGTACGGCATTGGGAATCTCGCGCATGGCATTGTAGCGCACATTGAGGTAGCGGAGGCGCCTGCATTCGATGAGGCGCGAGGGGAGGGTCGAGAGGAGGTTGTGGGAAAGAGCGAGCCTAACAGGTCAGTACGTCTTCTCTACCGCCGACTACAGGCAAAGCAGGCGCGGGCGGCAAGGCCATGTACCTTTCAATCTCGGCCCGGATGACATCGATAACCTCGTCAGGCAGGCGGGCGATGTTCTTGTGGCCCAGGTCAATCGTAATGCCGGGCTGCTGCTGCTGCAATTCCCGGGGCGTCTCGGCGGCGGCGCGGTGGTTGATGTCCTGGCGGGAGTGCTCAAAGGCCGCCTTGGTCAGGGCCACGACCTCGTCGTCCGAGATGGGCGTGGGCGCGTCGTTGCTCATGGCGAGCGGGCACGGAGGGTGCGCGGCGGGGTTCCTAGAGTCGTGGTGGTGGCATACATGCTGTTCGCGTGCACAGCGACCGTGAAGCTCAAGTAAGTAAGGAGCCACCTGCGGTTGGGTGGTCGTCGCCTAGCCCCTTTCGGCTGTAGCGTGCTGTGCCTGTCGGTCCCGCCTCAAGTCGAAACATCGCTGATCAGCTCGGAGCCACCACAGCGCCCCATCCATGTCCCAGCCCGCTGCTGACACGTCTTGGTCGCTTGAAACGCGTTTTGACTTTGCGCCTGCCTCGAGTGACGCCGAACACCTTCCCCAGCAGAGGTAAGAACGCCGCCTGCCCATGTGACTGGCGAGACCGTTGGCACGGCTGGCCAGTCTCCAACGGCCAAAACGGCCGAAAACCTTAGCCACCCGCGTAATCGACAGGATTCCTGCCGTCCGTCTCCGCATCCCACTCGGCCTTTCTGCAAATGAGAAGACTGTCTACACATTCCGAGGCACTCGTATATAGAAGCTGACGAGCTGCAATCAGCGTGCGTCTCTACATCTACGCTAATGCTCAACACCAGATCTGATCTGACATGTCGACGGATCCCATCGTGAACGCTATGCAAGGTACAGGCATTCTCCGATCACGCTAACCCACGCCATAGGATTCTGGCAGCCCGTTCTGCGTCATGATTGAACGTACTTTGGCTGGTTGGGCGGGGACGTGAAGGCTGGGTATCGGGTCATTTTCACATCTTATTTTCCTTTTTCCAGATGCCATGATCCGACCTCACACAACCTGCCATGGACATTGACGACGCCCTGCCGCCTGCCATCCGTCGTTCGCCGAGAGCTGCCCTCGAGGCGCAGAAGCAGTACAGAGACCACCGAACTTTTGATTTTGACGAATCCGACGAAGACCTGGATGAAGCTGCCCCACCCCCAATAGCGCGCAGTCGATCTGCCTCAATTGACGGTCAAGCGACATCTCGTCCTGCCTCATCAGGCCTCAATCCACTCCGAGCGCATCCTGTCGATGCGCCGCCGCCAAAGAATCCAGCCCGCCAGTTTTCTCGTCCCTTTCGAAATGAAGAACCTCAAGATGTGCGGTCAGCCGAACCGGATCCCCAACTTGAGCCGCAATCCACGCGACGACATCCACGCGGGCTCATATCATATCGCAACAACAAGAGGGAAATCAGTAACATCAAGCGCTTTCCTCCCCATCTGCGACGCCAGACTTCACTGGAAACTATCAATTCGGTAAACACGACAGCTTCTGATGATCAGAGCATCTATGGCCATGATCCACCTGAAGTGGAGGCTCCTTCGCCGGATTGGTTCACCCTGGAAGATAATCCGCCGACCAATCCTCCACCCAGTATCATGTCCAAACCGTCTTCAATGAACTCATCAAGTGGAAGCTCGAGACGAACGTCGACACCTGTAGAGACACCCCTTGAATATGGGAGCCTCGATCACCACACACCGCAGTCACTATTCCGGAAGATGATGCCTCGGCGGTTGACAGACAAGTCGCAAGATCCTCCTCCAAGCCCTACTCGCCTAGTCATAGCAAAGTCGACTTCGGTTGATCGGACGTCTGCCCACATTTCCGACTTTTCAAGATCAACAACGTCCATATCAGAAGAGCAACGGTGTATACCCGAGGAACGTTCCCTTCAGTCTATACTTGACAACGTCGAGCGAAGTCGATCTGGCTCAAAGTCAAGCGGAAGTAGTAAATGGAGTGCGAGCGACTTCGACACAAGTACTCTGTCCGAAGCTGAACTCAAGAGGTGTAAGAAGAAAGGCATCAACCCGGCCCTGTACGCTGAGATGCGGGCAGCTAAGAAGGGGAAGTGGACTAGCCCCATAGCTGGCAATACCTTCCTTTAGTGTTCACGGTTCGGAAGTACGATACACCTCCGCTGATGCGCCCGACCCTCTGGGAGGTAGGATCCCCCTTACGTACCGGCAACCGCCACGACTTTCATACACTTGCTGCTTTTACGATTTCCGAGACTATGGTGCGTGGCTTGAGCCCAGCAGCGAGTACACCGTACAAGTCCTCCTTCGGTTGGAAACCTTATCCTCGTGTCAATGCTTGGCGACCCAATCCCAGACATGTGACGTCCTTCATTCCACCGCCCACGCCTCACTCACACCAACCGCGCGCATCGTGCCGTTCCACGGACCTTCTCGGACGGCGACTATCGGTGAAAGGGATGACATCTCGCCGTCCTCGGGTGTAGCTCTCCACATCGGCGAGAAGGCGTACGGCGAGGTGGTGTACGCAAATTGCTTCCAATACACTTTGAGATTTAGGTGCATCGTCAACGTGTTGGTCTACGGTGTATCGCGTCCTAGACACGTTGACCTGGATGTTGTGTGTAAGCTCATGCAGGTGTTCTTGCACTTTTACTGTTGCCGCTCCATCGTGAGCGCATCGTCCGATTTCTGTTCTTTTCGTATGTCATCGAATGGGTTTGAGCTGATGGTGTATTATATATCTCTTTCATATGTCCAAGGGGCGCATAACGGAAACTGGTAATGGTATTAAGCGATGGAGTCTCGGTTCGTTTCACCATCTACAGATACCAATAGTAATACACCTTATCAAGATTGACCATCGCGAAGTCTACCCTGAATATGAGGGATATGTTCTCGACCTCTGTTCACTCGAATATAGGTAGCCATATCGATGTACAAAGCTTCGATTGTAGTATCATTTACCCAATCTACCGCGGTTGCATGAAGAGTTTACTGTGTCCCTCATGTTTACGACATCTCGCACTTTCATTGTCACAAGATGAACCCACCATGTCTAACGACGACAACAAGGACGCGTCGTGACACTGGCGGCCGGGTAGATAGCCAGCAAAAGCTCAAATGAAAGTACATAGAAAATCGATCCAGACAGCGGCAATGGAAGTGACAGCGAAAGTGCAATCGAATGTAAAGAAGTGACGACACTAAGTGATGACTTCAGGCGTCTACACTGGTCAGTCCTCAAAAACACACTTCTGATCCAAGTACGCTCCGACGCATTCACAAAGCATAGATCTACACTCTCGCCCTTCGTATGCCATCTCATCGCCAAAGGATCCGCTACTTCACCACCCTGCCGCAAGATCGCCTTCAACTTCCCTGTGCTGACCTACATCGGAACACCCTGCCACAAGCGACTTCGCCGCATAGTTGTCAGCAGACTCGATGGTGGTGTGATAACCATTGCCGATGAAGTTGAACAGCTGTCTCCTTACACTGGGGACAAAAGGGAGAACATATTCCAGGTCGTAGGGTTCAGTATGGAATCGACTCTCCCATCTCTAACATAGAAGACATACCCAAGGACACCAAACTCAACTTAGCAGATTTCCCGTAAAGTGCTATAGACGAGAAATATTGCACTATAGGCGTAGAGGTAAATGATAGGACATGATCGTAAATACTGAATACCAGAAGAACAAAGAAAGACGATTCCCAGCAGTCTGTTCAAGACCAGGGGAAGCGAGAAAGGGTATTCCCGTATCATGCAAGACCATTCTACTTTCGCAAAAAGTACACTCAATCATGCATTCGCCTTCTAGAACCCGCGATATAGATTGTGCGAGCATACGTTGAGCGAAGCCCATTCTAACACATTGTCGTTGTCGTGTGTTGACCTTCATGTGGTTTACCGGGGAACAAGGGAAATAGTAAGCGAAATAGATTAAAGACGTACTATATGGAAATAACTCGACACACGCGCCCAGACGGCATCATGGCAGTCTACGGCCCGGATCGGTCAGTCAGTGGAGTTTTGCGTCTAACCTTCTGCAAGAAACCGAACCAACAGGAACGTTGGATATCGAATAACCTTCTGCAACGGACGCGGTGAGGAAGGCGCGAGTACAGATGGAATGGCGTGCTTTCACGTGCCTCTCTATGCCAATCTTCTGTAGAATGCCCATGGTATCGTGAGAAACCTACAGGACCGATAGCCCATGGTGTTGGTATTTAGCTCAACATTTTGCGTCAGCCTCATCGTCGATCGCAGGGAAGAATGTATCGTGGGAACCTTCCTATTGCAGAGACCGTGAGAGGAGGCCCGATGGTGGAGGGCGCAGCGCAAGTTGATTAATCTGCTCGGTTTGGAAGGTCTAGAATGTTGTCGGGGGTTAGGAAGTAGGGGTGATGCCTCATCTCCATGATGTTGTGCTGGTGTCCACGCGAAAAGCGCGATCACGATCCACGATCACTGCTGCTCGATCACGATGCGGCATGGCCGCATGGGGGTGACGCGGTGTAACGTGCCGCCTTGTCTAAACTTTTGACATGGTATACACAGATTGTACATGTTTGAATGCACTAGCGACCCGTGTGTGCAGTAGTACGGGCGGAACTTCGAGTTTACATCATGCCGTTTTTGCTTAACATGATGAGGGTAGTGCAGATAACTGCCCTACCGATCGTGAGTTTAAGCGGGGCTGAAAATTGTAAGCAGAGGCATAAGCTATCCGGAATACATCCCATATACATACTCCTACACCGATATACGTACCGAGTAAGAGAGGCACAAGGTATTGGCCAAGCACCGACCAGAGCGAATCGCTTAGTCGGTTATTGTGATGCTATTCATACCAATATCGCCATCATCGATTACTTGCAAGCATGCAAGGCACCATCACAACCTGTTCCTTCTCCATTCCGACATGTGCTCCGATCCATCCCACCACACGCACACCAAGATCAACAAACTGCAGTGGCTGCGAGAGCCCACTATCCTAACGGCAGTTACTGCTTAGCGCCGCTCGTCACACACGATCTTGTCTCATGGCGCATGCGATCAGCGGCGTGCTGCTTTTGGCCCTGCTTCCTGCCCCTCACTAGTGTCTTGATCCGCTGACACAGCTGTCTATCTTGACCTCAACGGGAAGGCGACGATCAGTGTGCGCTGCTTTTGCTCCGTCCTTCGCGCTAACGGGATAAGGAGAGCTGGCGGGAAAGGTATAATGCTGCACGCGGGTTGGACGAGCCCTTTGCATGCTTGGGCCATATCGCGTCGATTGGTTTGCCTGGAGATTTGTGTCATTAGAAACTCGCGATTTCGATGTTCGACATGCAATGGCGTCGGCGGTTCAGCTGCGCCCCCCTAATGTGCGTGCGGGGTCGGGAATACTAAGACAAACTTCTTTGCTTCCGCCAGTTCCCCATCTTCCTATTCGTGAGGACGCGCAGGGACATTGGACATACTCTGACTATGTCTTACGTGAACATAGATGGGTAACATCCCCACTATGTAACGAGCAAAAGATCAGCGGGCTTTTGGTACTCCACAACGCTGCTGTTGTATCTCTAGGTGATCGTCGAGACTAGGTGACGATTACAACCTTCGACGTCACATCGTGTGGCTTATCTCCAGCGAACGGATGTGTTTTCTAGAAGGCTTCGAGAAGTTTTGCCACTCTCGTATTTGCCTGTGCTGCGAAACCCCTCTCTTGGCCCAGGGTCGTGTGTTCCACGCTGGTGGATGCGATGATGGAAGAGAGATGAGGGGTAAGTCGCACGCAGCGGCCAGGGTAAACAGGTCATTACGTTGCGCAAGCTTCGTCATCGTGCCTGCGCGAATTTCGACGTCGTTGGTAATAGCTATGCAATTGAGAGACTGGTTGTACGTTTAGCTGGGAGGATTAAGTTAGCCCGGTGGAGTGATTTTTCGCGGTTTACAAGTCCGTCGATAACGATGTTACCTGCACATTGACGAATCACGGCTTTACCTCCCCTTTCTGCTCCGCGGAGGGGATCTTGCATCGGCGAACGGGTGTTGCCGTCAAGTGGTTAGTCGGTTGGTCTTGGTATATTGTAGTCCGGCTTGGAACGTAATGATTACTGGTAGGTTTGGACGGCGTGCTGCGCTGCTGGCAAGTCTATCTGCAATGCAATGGCCGCGCGGGAGGCTGTGCGCTGGGTACAAGTGCCGGGCAGGCTTGGGTGGATGGGGAAAAAGACAGGACAATCTCGGTGTGCGCGCGGGAATAAAGCGATAGAGTTGCGGGAATGGGAGATTGCGATACCGTGAATAGATTCTGAGATTGATGGAGGCTGAATTACTGCGAACGAACACTTGCAGTGCTCATGTTCTTGGTTGGTGTGTGCGCGATACCTGACGAGAGGGCAATCGTTGAAAGCGATAACATTTAGTCATGTAGCGTACCTCATACCTGGGTATCTTTCCATTGTGACCTTGACAACGTTCAACTCGGATATACATACACGGAGCGACGTCGCTAGCTTGTATAGTTGATCAACAACGCGAAAAGCTCCATGACTCTGCGCTGTTGAGATCTACCGCCCCAAGCGTCGCGGTCCTGAGGTTGAGGTCGTGCTTCAGCACACGCCAACACGATATCAAATACCTCTCGGAACAACACTCTTCGTCAAGACAAGGCATCCCAGAGGCTTCCGAGTCAAGTCTTCCACCAGTATTCAAGTGAAACATGTCATGCCTGAACATCGATTCAACGTCCCATCTTTGAAACGAGTTTACCCGCATGGTACCTCGAGCCGCCGTAAGCGCTGAACGACAACAATATCAAGGGAGCCATGGTATAGCACATTACGGATATCGCTGATGCCGTAGAGGATACCTGGCCCGGGCACTTTGTATAGGAGATTTGTAGATGCATACCGTATACCGTATACCATCAGCAATGTAACTCCCCTTAGACATCACATCGTCGTCCCAGGAGCGATTACCTCATCCTGCCCAGCACAACGGGGTCCCGAAACCACGTTCGCGGCAATGCAATGCACGCCAACTCCACGTGCCAGCTCTCCCCAGGGACTACCTAAAAAGAGAATAGAACAAACCAAACGTTCGTGCACGAGGGAGGATCAAGAGTTATGCATGAGTTTGTGATTTACCTTACCCTACGCCACCACCAACATTACTCGCACTCGCATCCTTTGCGTGCGGCACAGTTGCAGTCGACCCAACGAAGAGGAGGACTTCGGGCTTGGCAACGACATGTGAACGGCGTTCTGGACACGAAGGGCGGATTCCGCGAGCATGGGATTGGTAATGGCCATGTTCCTGAGGATTGGGGTCGGCGAGCGGGCTGGCGCGCTCGGTTACACGTCGTTGGAGCTGCGTGGTGAGCTGGAGCGCGAGGCTGATCGGTGTGCCATGTATGTGATTTAGGGATAGAGTTTGGGTTCAATGGGATGATGTGAGATAGAGATCCGCGGAGGCGGCCTATCGTTACGCCTTGGTTGGTGTGCTCGTACTCGGAGTATGGCGTGTGGTTCGGATCCGAATAGGAAAGGGAGAGGCGTGTAAGAAAATAGCAATCGCCATGTGGATTTCATCGTGCACGCATGAAATGGAGGAATTATCGACCGACTCACAGCACGTGGCCTAAGACGCCACCCCGTGATGGTACAACTGCCATGACAAAGTCTCCGCCTACTCATCCTTCCACCCCAACTTCAAGTTCACCACCCAACACATTGGTCTACGCTTCACACGTCACGCATCTTCCTTGCCCGATTGCCCTCGCACCGGGCACCTCGGGCACCGCATCCCTTACCCAACCCGTGGCCATGGGTAGCACATCAATGGCGTAGCTGAAAGTACACGATGGAAAGAAGGGCTTTCCCAATCCAGCAGCTCATTCGCCCGGGTCCTCGGCGACCGTCTCCAGCCCAGCGGGGAGGAGTAGGGGCGGAAAGGATCCAAGGGATACCGCGGAGTCGGTGTTCAAGGAGTGGAAAGGAGACTGCTATTATCGGTGTGTCCCATATGACCACCGATGGGCGTCCCGGTTATACGCCGAAAGGGATTGATTGAGGATATCCCTTTGCTTTGCGTTCGGCGATTCCTTGCGCAGCCTATGCGCAAGAGAAGATCTACATGCTGTCCCGGACGAAAGAGCTCCGATGCAAGGCATCAGGTTGGTGGGCGCTTTGTAAGATGCGATTTGTTGATGTGGAGGGAGTGAAGTTCCGATATGTTGGTACAGAAAGGGAGTCGGAGGTACCATTGCGATGGCGTAGACAATCTGTATCCGATATTGCCTAATTGAGTAAGAACATCACAGCAAGGGAACGGCATTGAAACAGTGTTTGTGTGTTGTTGACCAACATGGTAAACAGTCGTGATTCTAGCGCTTCATGCGCTTTGGTATCTACTCCAATCCGAACCCCATCCATGCCTATGAACAGTCAATGCACCTCGGAAACAAATCCGAAGCACGTCCCGCTTTGGGGCAAAGTGAAAAGTAGCCGTAATGATACAGAGAAAATATTCAGAACCGTCCGCCCAGTAGGTCATTCGTGATATGCTCTTGATAGATGGAAACGTCAAATGTAACGCCAGGGCCTAGCCACTACAAGTGGATATAGGAAGTGTGGCCGCCAAGTTTCGCAACGCCGTTTCGCAAAATGTCTAGTAGTTTGAAGTTGAGAAGGAAGTGGAAATGCCGAAAACAACCTCGCCGGGTCGTGTGAGCCAGTTGCGCCTTCGCATGCCCGTGGACTCGGGGTGGGAAATCAGTTACGCCGGTGTTTATGCAACCCAGTATGCAAGGTCAAGGTGATGCAAATCGCTCTGATTGCATCTTCGTAATCGTGTCGCTTTTGAATGACGGAATGTCGGTGTGGTGAAGAATGTAAGAGTGGGTGGCTTAGAACAGACCACCCTCGACAACGCCTGGTTCGTCGTCTCGGAGCTGGCCACCGCTCTTCTTCTTGGGCCAGAGCTTGCTGCTTACTCGCTTCCAGCTATCCCTAGTAGCGCTGGCGAGGCCATTGTGCTCTCCTCGGCTGTTGCGAGGACTGGGTGTGCCGCTATGTGAGCCAGTGTCGTAGTAGGCTTGGTGGAAGTCTGCCATGGGGTAATCGCTCATGGGCGGTGTGCCGGGCGGTGTAAGTGGGTCGCTCATGCCCGACGGGCTGCTGGCGCTGCCAGAGTCATCGGTCAATGCATCGCTGCCACTAGTGTAGCCAGATGTAACACGGGTGTGTGCTTGACCGGAAGAGGTCGGCTGGGAGTGGAACCGAGAGTGTGAGAAGGGTCTCGAGGCCATGAAGCCAGACGTCAGTGACGACGGTGCCGATGCTCGTTGGTGGGCAGGCACGGGTGGCTGTGACGAGCGGGAGAGCATACTCCGCTCCTCGTAGCTGCGGGTCGATGAGCGCGAGATGTTGCTGCCGGCGTAGCTGTCGTGGCTGGCGGGGTGGGCGCTCTGTGGGCTGACTGAGTTGAGGAATGAGACTAGTACGCTCTCCTCCATGAGCTCGTTGATCTTGGCCACGGCACTGTCTAATGCAGATGGGTGGGGTGGGACGTATGAGTCGGAGAGGCTTAGTAAAGTGTCGCGGACTTCGGCGGGGAGGTTGACCTGCGATTGTTAGTGGAGGTTGGGTAGATAGGATTGAAAGAACGTACTTCTCGTGGGCCGGACTCGCGGATGTAGGCATCGATCAATCGACGCCAGAGCATCAGCACGTAGCCGCACTCTTCGGACAAGGGCGAGATGGGGCTGCCCGGATGGCGGTTGACCATCTTGGAGTAGTGCTTGCGGTAGCGGGAGGCGTCCATGGTGAATTCGAGGTTCTCAAGGCAGTGGTTCTGTGACAGGAAGGCCATGAAGGAGGTGAGGGTGTAGGGCGGCGGGGCGGTGTTGCTGAGGATCTCCTGCAGGTTTGGTTTCCGGCATTGGGGGCTGGGGATGTTCTTGGGTATCGAGACGGTCAGCGGGGCGGGCTGGCAGTCGGACAGGGCCATCTTGACGTCGCGGGCATCAAAGTCGTGCAGCGAGGGCGTGGGCGAGGACGAGGCGGTCGAGTCGGTGCGGATGGACAGGGCGTTGGTTCCGGGTTTGCGTGTGACCATGACGCTGCGCCAGAAGTGCTTGTAGACACGGCGGGCGTTGTTCCTGCTCTGCTCGTCGAAGCCGTCACAGGAGCAGAGTTGCAGTTGTTGCGCCAGCTTGGCGTTGGCGGCACGAGGTTCGGGCGAACCTAGTGTCTTGGGCGTGGTGGGAAGTTAACGCTCCGGCGGCGGCAGCATCGGGGGGAGTGGTGGGTGGTGGGCGGGTATATACGTTGTGGTGTAGGCGTGTGGGTTGATATGCGTCAGGACGTGGCTATGGGACGGGCTACCTAGGCATGGGCTGGACAGGTGCGGCTCAGCGTGGTTTTGAGCAAGCGGCAGTGGAGAGTCAGGGAGTCTTGGGTCAATGCTTGGGCGGAAAGCTCAGTCAGGACGCACACGCCAGGGCCCACCAGCGGTTTGGCCATCACGAAGGATCGAGGGCCCATGGCTGAGGGCTCGCTGCCGTAAAAGCGGCGGCACGCGCTACCTGGGCATTGGCCGCCCATGTCTTCTGGAAGACGCACGCCCGCATCATCATCCTGGCCGAAACCGCCCCCTGCTATCCAGTCTTGCCACGCCGATGGGCGCTGCCTTGCCCGACCTGGCCGCCTGCTGTGACAGACTGCGACACTGCGACACTGCGACACCGTCACCGACGAACGACGCGTCGCTTTCCGAGGGCGTGGGAGGTAGCACCGCAGACTGCCAGCACGGTCGCGACATATCTCACCCATCGCAGCCCCATCACCACGAGCCATGCCCGTCTGGTTGCGACGCCCGGCACTAGCTGCGTGCATAGATTACCTTGGCCCCCCAGCCTTGTGCGTCGCCGCAGCCCTCTCTAGCACCCTCTAGCAGCCGACTGGGCGTAGCCTGCGCCAAACGGCCCTTTTAGACGATAAAGAGCACCCTTCTCCAGTTTCTCTCAATTGATTGTCGCCATTGCTCTCGTAAGGAAAGTTGGAGTGCACAGTGGATGTCCCAGGGACGTGGAATGCGCAGCCCGAGCAGCTCCCAGCACGCCGCAAACGACGGCCGCCCACTAATCCACCCTATGACTCTGCCTACACAACAAAGGAAAGTAGATCGATCGCACGCCCGCCCGCCCGTGTCTCTTGCTTGCTTTGTCACGATATGTACAGCCCACGACAACACCATGCCCAGTGTCACCTGCTGCCGCGTGATGTGCACGCGCAACGGTACTTGATCAAGTCGTCCTCGCCAATCACGCTCCTGCTGTCTTACACCACGCCAGCCCGCACGGCCACACGCTTGGCCCTCGCCCTACGCCTGGGGTCAGACTCGTCCTCCAAGTGCTCCCCAATCTCGCCCATTACTGACGCAAACCCGCCCTCAGCCAACCGCGCTCCACCTGGGATCCGCCGGCGCCTTCTAGCATGCTTCTCTAGCAAACAGTGCACACTGATACTCACCTCCAACTGCAGTGCATGCCGTTTCTTTTGGCCTCGCTGCTCTATCCACCCGGCTATACTATCCTGTCCTACTATCTAGTATCCCGCCAGCGTCTCGCTGTCGTCAAACGAGCGAATGCTGACGTTCCACCAGCGCTACCATCACTCATCAGGCCACCACCCCCAATCCCTGCCCCATCGCACTTTCTTTCACCGTGCCACCGAAGATATCTTCTAGAACGATTTCATCCTTCTAGAAATTTACCCGAACCTGCCTAGTGCATCCATCTGCCCTGCGCGTCGATCCAGGATCTCCGTCAACCTCCTGCATGTCCAGCGAAACGCCTGTAACACTCCACCCTCGAAGCCTTCACCTCGGAAATCGCTCACCCATTCGATGTAGCGCTGCCACCTGTTGAGGGCGCCTTCGGGCTTTCTCCAAGCGCCGACCCTGCCGTGCTTCGTGAAGATGCAAATGTGGCGCTTCTAGAAGGACTGCTGTGTCGTTGCAGCACCGCCAGTAGCCGGCTAACGACTCAGCTCGCGCCGACGCGCACCCAAATTCTTTCCGCTCCGAAAATTTTGAGCCGCCAACAAAAAAAGCTCGGAGCCTCAGGAACACAGCATGACGCAGCAAGTGGGCCATTTTTGTTCGCGTAGTCGTGATTCACCCGCTTCACCGCTTCGTGGGGTTTCGTTTTTTAGCCGCATCCCACGCTCCGTCGGAGCACCGCGATCGCTGAAACTACACGCTGACCTTGGCGGAGTCTCTGTTGTTCGAGCCTCAGTCATGTCGGAACGACATGTCCTCTCCTTGCATGGTGGCGTCCATAATGTGCGCCTTTTTGCTTGTTAGAGCCCCAACGACCACGCCCTCGGTACCAGCTTCCCGACGTTGACTTGAAGAAATCCTCACTACCAAGGCCATATGGGCCCTGTGTCATGATTCTGAGCAATCACGAGATTCATGGCATTTAGCCTTAGTTTCCATTCTTTGCACAGCATTGCCTGTCCACACTCCACATTGTGGTGTTGAGCTTGGACTCAAGCATTGATTGCTTCGGAACCGGCGACCGCCCGCCGAAGAGACGCCAGGTGTACATGAAACCGGACCGATGTGGACCGTAACCACTGTTTGAGCGATGCACTGATGCGTCTGCGCTGGCACACTGTGTGAGCAGGAAAAGGAAAGAGGTAAAAGACATGCTGGTGGTCATCAAACTGCTTCAAACATAGGGCCAGCGCTACATGCTGGTGCCGATCCTATGCCGTTGCCGATGAGTCAATCTGCTGACGTCGTTACCAAGCGACGTTGGTTACGTTTGCCCTGGATCCCACGACAGCCTGCAACACGCGAGTGCTTCGATCGGGTTACCTGTCTCCCCAACAAGACGCCCGTCTAGGTATCTCCTTGGTGTTTTTCACGTCGTTCGTTTCACGGCTCTTGACAAGGCAGTTGAGGTTCATGCAACCTCGTCATCCGACTTTCTGGATGCCCATTTGCAACCGTGTCCCGGCTTGCGTCTCAAGCGCAGCGACATCTAGATCCCATCCCTTCCCCCTCATCTCGTCCCCATATTTTCCAAACGTCGCCCGGACGTCCTCCAACGTCTGCCTCAACTCAGCCTTCAGGCGATCCTTGGTCGGAGGTAGTGCTTCATTGGGCTGATCACCCGAATGCCCATTCCCATCTCGGGCCCTCTTCGCAAACAACAGTGCGTGAGCCCATGCTTTGAGATGATCCGTCGGTCCACACTCTGCTTTCAGTGCAATGGAGATATAAGATGCGGATGCAGCGGGACACATGATGTAGGCCTCGCCGGCGAAGACGGTTAGTAGTTCGGAGATTTGTATAGTCCGCAGAGCGAGCGAGCCCGTCTGCGTGTTTTGCTCCCCAATCCGGCCTAGCATATCCTGGAGAGATACGCCAATCTTACACTGGCCGAGCACTTCGTCGTCGGACCAGCGCAATACGTCACCTCTGTGGAAGATGCGCTCGCGCTTAGACACTTCGGTCGGACTCAGCACAACGCCGTGTTGGAACATGTTGCTGAACAGGATGTTGGCGCGCTGTCTGTTGAGGGATGCGATGCTGACGGCTCTCACAGCGGCATAGTTGGTTACTAGATGTAATCCTAGCAGGAAGATGAGTGTGCTCCATGTCGCAAAGGGTGAGGTGATGTAGGATACTACCAGACTGCCTGCCTAGCCGGCGTATTAGTCATTACATCAGCAGCGTGTAAGCTCGGCGATACTTACGAGCATACCCATTAGAGATATGACTGTTTCTTGGCTCGAGTCTTTCTAAGCATTAGTCAGTCACGGTCATGTGTACCCAACCTACACTGTGCCCCACAGCATAAGTCGTAAGCTATCTATGCAGATCTGTGTATTGGGCATGATAGCACATTGTCTTAATACCCATTGTAAGACACGTGCTTGCAGTCGTCCGATTACTTCTCTGCTCGCTGGTTCATAGGGAGAAAAGCAGAAAATGGTGAACTCACGGCATTCACCTCCCCCAAATTCCCCTTCTTCGCAAAATGCGCACTCAAACTCGCTTTCGCACTCCCTGCACAAACTCCACACAGAGCCCTCAGACAGCTCGAGAAGCTCAGTACAGCCACGCGAATGGGTTTGGGGAATGCAGGCGATAAGCAGTCGAGCACCATGGCTGTATCGTTGAAGACGTCGGCGGCTAGACGGTACATTTTGCATTCTGGTTCGAGGGCAGTGCCGAGACGGTGCGCGAAGAGGATCGTAGCGATGCGGCCGGTGGACTCTTGGAGTACGGAGAGGAGGAGGGCGGAGGTGGGGGATGCAGTTGAGTCGCCGACGCCGACGCCTGGGTGGGTGGTTAGATGGGTGGTGACGAGATTTGTTGTTGGGTGTCATCGTGATGGAGTGTCTCCATGTTTGGTGCTTGTGATGTACGGTGATTGCTCTTGAGAGCCTTGTTGGCCATGCAGAGCGCGTGGTTTTCACAAGGAATGTAAAGACATATGCTCAGTATACTCCATACCGCACACGGAGACATACCTTCCAGAACAGCCCTCGACGCCAACATCCCCGCAATTGACGACGAGAACGCTTGAAGCGAGTCCTATATCAACATATCTCCATCAGCTTTCCTGTGTTCCTGATGTTTTAACCGAAACTATCATAGATCAGAAGAGGAAAGGTCTCAGTAGAACATACATAGATCTGATAACGAATATAATCCTCCGTCACACTCTGCGGATACCCCGCCGGGAGAAACACATCCAGAAGGCGTTGCACATAGCTCTTTGCTTCTCCGGGGTACTAAAATGGTGGAGATGGTATGTCAGTAACCGTAAACACCTGTTTCGCCAACGCGTTTCTGGGGTCGAATTTGCAGTACAAACACCGAGATATCAAACGCAACCTTGGAAGTAAACCTGGTAACTCATGTCGTAGTAACACGAAACGTGCATAAAACATACAATCACATCAACCCTCTTGCCTTCCGCAGAAGTAACATACTGCGCCACCAGATTCCCCGCCTCGTCTTTCTCGGCTATCTCCAGCGCCATCGATACGCGTGCAGACAGTCGAGTGGTGTGAGAATGGTGTGACTGGTGCCGAGTAAGAACGCCCAAGGTTGGTGCAGGTGGCTTCGAAATATCGCGCTAGTGTCTGTCTCCGTAAACGGATTGGTGGATTGGTGGAGTGGTGGAGTGGAAGTACGCGGGGAGAGTGGGCAGGATCGATGGGGGAGAGGGGCTGGAACGAACGGAACCTGTGTGTAGATCCATTCGCCGCTTACCTACCTTCCACATCAAACACATTTCTCCACGATTTGATGGACGTCTCACTCCACTTTCTGTGGTATCGTTCCCAGGACGTCCGTTCCTTTGCGACAGTGTGGAAGACGATGCGCCGCTTTACCTACCATCCCCCTCCTGTCGTCCATGGAAGCGTGGGACTGTGATCTGTGCACCCCAGCTGTATGAAGCTAGCTCCAGCTCTTCATCTATCGCAGAGTATGCTCGTTTGATTGCCTTGTATCGCTATCCCAACAAATCCGCATGCTGCACTGTATCCCACGTTCCCACAAACGGCTTCTCTGCGACGAGGTGAGCCGTCCGTGTTGGTGCTTGTTGTTGAGACCGGAAAGTGCTATACGGATACGACATGAGATGGCTGTGTGTGAGCCGCTGGCATGCACTATAAAATGATGTGAGATTTCGGAGGTATTATTCTGGTTATGTGTGTCTTGGGTGGGTGATGTGCTGGATGTGTGTTAGAAGCGGATCTTGGAGGCTTTGGGGGAAGGATACCGATTGGTACACGTACTGGCGCAGGGAGAAATGGGTGAAGCGGGATGAGGCGGAGGATATGTATGTGTCATCTTTGCTTATGTGCATGGCGGGTTGATCGGTCAGCTGTGTTGCTGTTAGTCTCCCTATCCAACGCTGTAGCTAACCTTTTTATCAAATACACGCTGAAAGTATTGACGTTTTCGGGGCATGTGGATGCGAACAGGCAAGCTGGTCTGACAGCAAGGTTGATCAGACCACTGTCTTTCCTCCTGTATCTATTAGGTTACAATGTATCCGGAATGTATATTTCATATGCAATGAAGTAGTCGTTGTGACGAAGATTCACTGAAACCCAGCAACAAATCTGCGAATATTATGCATCGCGGTCTCCACTTGTTCTCACATCGGAGCAGGTATCTTTTTGGAGGGACTGTGTCTAACGCAGCCCACCGTGGGCGGCTAACCTCAAAGTCGTTGTAATGAGTGATGATGACTTTAAGCAGAAGTGGAGGCGACGAGGCTCGCGATATCTGGATTGTGCTTCAGTGTAGTCTGATATGCAGTTAGTGAGCCGATCAATTACAGCGGACTGGCTCTGTTTGCTTCCCCGTATTTACGGACGCAGCAACATAAGAGAAGTACTGTTTGTGCTACAATCCCTATCGTCCAACACTTCGCAACTTCTACGGCTTCTCATTAAAGCGACATGCAGCTGAGTACCTGGCGTTAGAAGGCGTCTTACGCCGTCTTATTGCGTTCATCAGCATACATGGCTGCAGCTGGAGAATCAACATTTAAGGTATATATTACATTGAACTGTCTTCTTGCAGTGTGTCACTGCTGTCTACCCGCAACCCCGCGCAATAAGAGCGCAACCCCCCTAAACTAATAATAATCTGGGTATCTAATCGTGTATCCGAATGTTAAGTGGTACGTAATTCCGCTGCATCGTGCCCAAGATACTGTGTACCATGCAGCGTGTACCAGCCACGCTCTGCCACCCTCCCTCCACACCTTGTAAAACACCGTGAACTCCAAGCATTATGTATACCCAAAGTGCGAGACTGAACCCGTATGCGAAGGCCGTAATTCGAAGAAGGACGTGAGAAGCCAGAACGGACTTTTGAGAGTCATGGTCGCCCATCGTGCGATCCCAAGTGCCTGTCATGACGCCGTTATGACCACTCGGCGTTACTACAAAAGTATCACGCCACCGCTCAAACATCCCCATCCTCCCTTTTCCTAACCCCTGCCCTTCCAAATCTCATCTTGCCTCCTAGTCGCTCTACCTCTTCGACGGCTGCATCTCGTTGCCTCTCCAACTCTTTAATGTAGTCGATGGCCACTGCCAGTACCATGCTCTTGCTAGGCTTCACTGCGCCCGTATCCGTGGCATCACTCTGCGGTAACATGGGTACAGCCCGACGTAGTCGCTCTAGCTCTGCATTGAGCTTCTCGCGGTACTTGCGCTCGACTTCAGTGTGGGGCATGCATTGCGTCCGGGCGATTTTGGCGGTAGTAGT
The DNA here is from genome assembly GCF_023758065.1 of Alternaria ventricosa. Classification (NCBI taxonomy): domain Eukaryota; kingdom Fungi; phylum Ascomycota; class Dothideomycetes; order Pleosporales; family Pleosporaceae; genus Alternaria; species Alternaria ventricosa. The sequence continues at coordinate 1,345,509 of NW_026055683.1, read as the reverse complement.
TGCGGAAGGCTCAGAGGCGGGGCGGTGGATGCGAGGTCGGCCTCGTTTGCGTGGAGCAGGCGGCTTGAGGGAGGTGTCCTCGGGAGAGATGCCGTGGGGTGCGGTGGGCGATAGGGATATTGGGCTGCCGTGGCCAGTGGGCGGCGTCGGCAAGGGAGAGGGATTGGACGGATAGCCGTTGGGGAATTCGGTTGCAGTGTAGGTGTGTTGGAAATCCGCTGGGCAGCTCAAGGGCGTTGAGCTGTAATTCGGCCATGCATTCAGAGGAGCTTCACCGCCTGCGCTCGTTGCACTAACAAGTGATGGTGTGCTGACGTAGCTGTTGGGTACCGGTGCACTCCAGTTCACATCTCGGGCTCCTGGCGTGATGGATCGGTTGAAGCACTGGCCGCTCCTGCTGTCGTAGGTATTGAAACCATAGTCGGAAACTGCGGGATACGACTCCGTAAGGTAAGCGTCGATTTCGTCTGGTGATGGGAAGGCATCGCTGTTGGGAGAGTACATCGGGTTGTTCGCGGCCATGGGGAAGGCAGGCAGATTAGAAAAGTCCATCTTGGTGTCTGGCTGCCGCGGAGTCGTGTGGGAGGGCGTTTATTCCTAGTCACTCAGGTTTGGCGAAGTCTTATGGCAGTATATATTCAAGGGCTATTCGTCCTGTCGTCACTCTGTCATCAGCCCTACCTTGGTATCCTGGCTAGTGATGGAGCCGGTGATCGGGTGGAAGCAGAATATCGAACGATCAACGGGAAACACACCGGCTTTTGCCAGCTCCCAGACAGTGCGGTAGGCTTGATTGCGCTGCGCCTAGAAGATTCCGAGCTCGGGCGCGCAGCGAAGACGGCGGAGAAGCAACCCGCTGGACCACTTGTCACACCAAGATCTCAGCTCCAACCAAACCCCGGTGACAAGACTTTTTCATGGCCTTCTTGCAGCCATGATAACCGCCACTTGAATGGCCAAACTGCTGGTAATCTCGCGGCGCCTAGCTTTATCATACGATCTGCGCCAGGATTGCGAGTCTAGAATGGTCTACCCAGCACATTTGTAGTACGCGATGCCCGCCTCCTCACGGTGTGAGACGCAGCTGTCGTTCCCATGTCGCAGAGTGCCGTGACGTCGATGCAGGTGCTCTGCGAAGTTCGACGCGGGGAAGAAATTCTAGCCGGACAACCCTCCCACATCGAATCACAGCCAGCAAGCTGATACACTATACCCAATCAATTCCAGGCGGTGACATCCGGTAATACTTCCCTCAGCACCTGGATCTTTTCAGCATATGGTCATCGCCGTCTGCTTTGTCATTCCAGCAGCTTCCACTTCGCTTACCATGGGCATGCGACTTGGCAACGAGCGGGCTCGGTATGTTCCGGTTCATAACCCTGGACGACGTTCACGTGGCTCGATCCAGATCGAGATCAAAATGGCAGTGAATTCCAGAACAGTCGACTCTCGTGAGGGGGCGTATGTTGGTCCTCTCGACCACTTCTGAACATCTGCAGCAGCGATGCCGTTATTATGTTCTACGGTGAACATCATGTCATCTCGAAACACCTACACCCCAAGTCACGACCAACAGGTACAGGTGCATCACCAACGCTCTTGCATTCCTATCACTTATCAGCTAGCGCATCATACGATGGATGCTTTGAGTGTTTTACGACCTCAGCTCGTCTTGGAGTGAGCTGGTATATCTTAGATCCTTGGCTCCTGTGCCAGGTCATACTAAACCGCTAGCGCATTTTCGAGATGTTGAAGAGCAGTTTAGCTGAACACCCCCTTGATCATCTGCACTGCGGAATTCATGACTGCGCAAAGCTTGATTACTTGACTTTGAGTTGAAACAATGTACCCCCAAAGAATTTGCAGGATTTTATTACGGCGTGACAAACCGATGCGACACGGCGCCTTCCTGGGGATTGTCTGATTCGAATCATGGAAAACCACAAACTTTTCTGTACATAGGCTATTCCTCACTTGGGGTGGTCGCAAGGTTTTAGGTGATTACTATACGCACATCCCCTTATACTAGTGTACAATTGTTAGAGCTAGAGACAATTGACAATTAGAGATAATTAAGTATATTGTAATTATTCTACTACAAAAGAAAGTTAGAATAAAATCCCTAGCTATATACCTAAGAGCTAAGCAATTACGTGTCTGTAATTAGTTAATTATAACTATTCTCTAACTTTAACACACCCTCTAGGGCAGCAAGAGCATTAATCTACCCTACTAAAATTATTCCTATTAAATCTGCTGTAATTAGTATACTCTAGCGGAGTCTAGGCTTAAGGATCTAGAGCGTAGTAGTAGGTTGCAGCCTAACTAAGCGTTTAATTATGCTTAACACTAATAGTAGTAAGCTTTTGTTTATTTAAACAAGGCCTAACAGCCTAGGAATTAACTCTATTAGTTTAGGAATTGCCTTATAATAGCCTAAAATGCAGCTAATAGCTATAGGAATCTAGGCATCTAACTAGTAAGAGACAATCCTAACAGTAAGATCTAGGCTTCTAATCTCTTCTAGGTAAGAGTTTGTAGCGTAATTAACAGCTTAATAAGCTACGCTAGCTTTCTACGTAGGTACGCGCTTAGGCTAAGATTAGAGACTTTATAATAATAAGTCTTCTAATTCTTCTCTTCTCTACTATAATTATCCTCTTCTATATTATTAAGACGCTTAAGCTAATAATCTAATAAGCTGCCTATCTAATTAACTTGTCTACTTAAGATCCTTAGCTCTTAAGCCTTAGCGCTCTTAAGTCCCTGCGCTTAATTCTCTACTCCTCTTAACACACTACTCTGCTTACTTCTCTGTTCTCTCTATTACTATAGTAAGTTCTTGCTCTTATACCTAAATTAATAGCTAACTATTATAATTTAGTCTAATAACTCTACTTCTAACTCTAACAACAGCCGCGAGCGTTAGCGCTCTAGCTTCTACTGTAACAGCGTCTCGCGCTCTAATTACAATACTTCTAGCAGCAGCAATTATAATGCGCGAGTAAGCACTTAGCGTAATAGCGCTCTGCTTAACAGCGCTCTGCGGTTAAGCGCTTAACCTACCTACCTTAATTAACTCTAGGCGTCTACTAATTAAGTTCTACCTCTCTCTTCTAGAATAACAGCAGCTAATAGCCTATTCTCTAGCAGCTTTACATAAGGTAATTAGGCTTCTAACACTTAACTATCTTAGAGCTTTATAGCGTCTAGTAACTCTAGTAACAACCTCTATAAGAATCGCTAGCGCTTAGAATTATATATTAAGCGTGCCTACTTAGGTTGTAAAAGCTCTTAGTTTACTAAGCTTAACTACAAGAACGTCTAAGAGACTATTAAGCCTATTTCTAAGAGTAGTATCTTTGTTAAAGATAATGCTTTCTAGACTTAGAGTTTAGGCTCTTAGCAATCTAACTATGTTAAGAACTAAGGCGCTTAAAATTAAGAGAAGTAAGCGTCTCTAAGTAAAAACTATAGTTATAGTTACTCTTCTAAGAAGTCTAAGAGTAAGGCTTCTAAGCCTAAGACTCTTCTAGATTATCTACACCTAGCGCATACTAGTTATTAGCGTAAGTAAGTTAGGGTAATACCTAACTATAACGCTTCTTAACGTCTCTAGTGTAAGCGCTATATCTATTAGTAACTTCTTAATAATATTCTAGAGCCTAATTACTTTAAGCAACTCTACTAGGTTACATAGTGTTTATTCTATAATTCTTATAATTGCTATCTAGCTAATTAAGACCTTTACAATTACTTTATAGGTATAGCAGATTACTATAGTGCTTAAGTAAGTTTATAATTCTCTTCTCTTTAGCTCTTTTAATTCTTTGCTAACTTAATAATAGCGCTAGAGATCTAAGAACGCTATTAAGCATTGTAAGCAGCTCTACAAGAATCTCTGCGCTTATAAGAAGTAGAAGAAAGAAGCTAAGAGTAGTTCTAAGACTCTAGCTAAATTATTAGGTAGAACTTCTAAGTTCTTAAGTAAGAAGAGCTTAAAGAGTGCTCTGCCTACAACTTTTTATAAGTCTAATTAACGCAGTGCCTATAGTAAGTCTATAATACTAAGCAAGAGAATAAGAGATATTAATATAGGTAGTAGCTAGATAGCTCTACCTGCGCTTTCTGCTTAGAGTTGTCTGCCTGTAGCCTTTAATCTAATATCGTAATACTTAGGATATTATTATTAGAGCTTAATCTAGTAGCTGCTGCTACTAACTTTCTAGCTATAGGTTTTTTAATTTAGAAATTAGCTGCTGCAGGATTAGCAGCAGGATTAGTATAGTTATTGTTAGTCTTAGTAGCGCGACTACTAGTCTTAGTAGCGCAATTATTAGTCTTAGCTGCGCGATAATTATTCTTAGTATTACAATTCTTAGCTACGTAGTTGTTAATCTAATAGCTCTATATCTAGTGTTGCAAGTAATAGGTTCTGCTACTATGCTTAGCGTCTGCTAGAACAGGCTAAGTACAAGAAGGCGATAATGCGTGCTAAGTATAAGTAGATATAGCTTAAGATTTATATGCAGGCTTAAGCTACTAAGACTACTTGTCTGCGAGCTTAGGTTAAGAATTTTAAGAATAGCTAGAATAGTAAGCTAGCTCTTAATAAGAATAACTATAAGGGTTATAATTAGAGAGATTGCTGCTATAGTAGTTAGTAAGTTAGTAGCTATGTAGGTTAGTCTAGTAGAAAAGTTTAGTAATTTAGCTACTTTATGCTTACGTTAATTATTAGTAATTACTTTCTTATAACTAGGCGCTGTTTAGAGTAACTAAGATCTAGCTTAAGTATAATTAACCTTTATAGTAGTAGTCTAAATAAAGATCTCTCTACTCTATCTACTTCTTAAGAATTAAATATTATAAATCTTACAAGTTAAGTAGCTGTTTAAACTTCTTAAACTGTTTTTAAGTAAGCAATTTAGTTAATCTATCTATAGGTATAATTGCGGTCTCTAAATACTTAACCTTAAATAATTCTTTAGTATATTCCTACTGCAGCTACATATTCTAGATATTAATATGCCTAAGCTAAGTGTTAATTCGCTTATTCTTTCTAACAACTAGCCTAATAGTCTGCTAATTATTACACTAGATAGTCTAGAGTTCTCTAAGATTAAGCGCTAGCTTCTTAAGAAAGCGCCTAAGCGCTATAGCTTTCTTAGTAGTGTGCTTAAAAGCGAGCAGCTCTGCTTCTATAGTAGAGGTAGTAACTATACTCTACCTTATAGCTTTCTAGAAGATCGCGCCTCTATATAATATAGTAATATATCTATAAGATAATTAGTAGGTCTCTAGGTTATTAGCAAAGAATGCGTCTCTAGTAATTATTAGATTAGGCCTATTATAGTTGCTGTACTAGATTGCATTAAAGCAGGTATAGTAGAGATATATAATTACTCGCTCTACAGCCTTCTTATACTTATTACTTAGGTTTGTAAGAAAGTGTAAGAGCTTTAAGGTAGTATACGCTATATCTAGTTAGAGTATAATCGCTGTATAAAGCATAGAGCTAACTATTTTCTAGTATCTCTTAATCTTAGGCTTAGTTACTTCTCTAGTATTCTTAATTAGCTCTTCTAATAGCAGAGGCGTTAAAGAGAAAGATCTATCTCTAAGCTTAAACTTCTTAAGCATCTTATCTATATACGTATTATAAATAAGTGTAATTATCTTTAGATATTAGTCTCTAATTACACAAATACTAAGAAACTACTCTATATCTCTCTAATCTTAGATCTTATACTTACTAAAGATCTTAGCCTATATAGCTATTGCGCGTTACTCTATACTCTTATAATAGAGTAACAAGATATTATTAACGTAGAAGAGAATAAGAATCTTACATTCTTAATTAAAGAAGAGGTAGAGCTTCTCTTAAGAAGCTATTATGCTAATAGCTCTTAGCGTTTCTAAGAACTTCTTATACTATAATAGTAGAGAGTTTTGCAATTTATAGAGCGCGCAGTTAAGCTGCATATATAATTCTAGCTTTCTAAAGCTATCTAGCATCTTATAGATTACTAGGTTCTTTACTATAATCTTTGCGTTAAGAAATACTTCTATAACATTAAACTATTTAATCTCTAGATTGTCTTAGGCGGCGATTACTATTGCAGCGCAGAAGAACTTTGTAGTAAGTATTACTATATAAGTTAAGTTAATTAAGTTCTTCTTCTAGAGATTACTATAAACTATAATTTAAGCTTTGTATTTAAGAAGATAGCTATCTTAATTGTACTTATAAGTCTACACCTATTTTAATAGAAGTAGCTAATCTTAGGCTTATAACCTATAGATTTCTGTCTAGGTTCTCTTCTTACTTAGCTAATTAATCTCTCTCTTAGAGGCATCTTTAAAGAGCGTGCGCATTAGATACTAGATTAGTTATTTCTATAATCTAGGCGGCTCTTAAAGATTATCGCGGTGTTAGTAAGTAGCTTTTAGCTTATACTTACTAAGCGCAGCAGCTATAATAATAGAGTTTATAGTCTTGTAGCTAGCTTAATTATTCTAGTCTTCTTAAAGACTAGGGAGGTAGGTCTTATAAAAGTTAATCTAGGCTTACTTATTAACTAAGCCTACAATTACTGTATTTACGCTACCTGCGCTGTTACTCTCTAGTTAATTACTAGGCTAAGCTAGCTGTTTGCTCTTACCTTTTAGGTATTTTAATAGTTAATAGACATTTATAGAAAGAGAGCGCTTAGGCTATTTACCTGTAATTCTCTTGCTACAGCGCGTTCTAGAGAATTTAGCTATTAGCTAATTCTGTAGCTACGTTAATTATTAAGAGAAGGCTGCTAATTTAGGTAGTCTACCTTTTAGTCTCTTTAGCGCTTGCTCTAGTTAAGCTAGTCTTTTATCTATTTCTGTAGAACTAAAGTCTATTATAATAAGCTTAATAGATAGAGTTAGATCTTCTAATCTGTGTATAGAAGGCTCTCTACCTCTAGGCTCTAACAGGTTAGCTCTCTTAGGCGTGTGCACCGCTCTTTAACTGTTAGGAACTCTGTAATTACTTTAATTGCCTACCTCTAAAATCTTACGCTTAGGCGTAGGTTCTAGAGTAGTAAGCCTAGTAGAAAGCTGTTAATTATTAGAAATTCCTAATAGAATACTAGCCTTATGCTCTATCTCTGTTAAATTAATAGAGCCTTAATTATGTTTAATAGATAGGCTAACCTTATTACTTTAATTATAGCCTACGTTACTTCTAAGATCTTACTTAGTAGTTAACAGCTCTACTATGCTTACTATTTAATTAATAGAAAGAATATTAAACTCCTCTATAGAATTAATAAGCTCGCTATTATTAAGCATTTTAATCTACTTAAGTGCTTAATCTTTAGTTAGCTTCTCTTTACGTTTGCCTTAATAGAACTTCTACTTATTAAAGGTAACGTTGCGAGTTGTAATTATCTAATTAATTGCTAGTACCTATATATAATATATATTAGAAGCTTAATAGCTAACAAGATATTCTATATAGCCGCGAGGCTTAACTTTAAAGTCTTAACAGTGCTTTCTAGCTACGCGATTACTATTAAGTAGATACGCTTAACAGCTATAAGCATAGATTCTACTCTAATCTAGGCGAAGATTAGTAGCCTAGTGCCTAATCTTAGGTAGCTAATAATATTAGAAATACTTTCTAAACTATTTATGTAATACCTAATCTAGAGATTAATAGCTATAAAGCTTTAACAGACTTATTCTATAGAGTTAAGCTACTATATTTATAATTACTAGCTAGAGCCTAGCTAGAAGATTAGCGCTTGTGCGCATCTTAATCAACTTAGTAATAAGCTCTTAGCTAGCTCTCTCTGCTAAGCTATTAGGCTTATAAGTATATAGCGGAGGCGTTATAATTATAATTCTCTTCTCTTTAGCCTATTTCTTATATCTTAAGTGCTCTCTCTAAGGCAGTGTTATAGTATTATTATTCTAATAAATTTCTATAATCTTTTACTAATAGCAGCGCTTAACTATAGCTATAAAGCTTATAATAATTTCTATTATAGAGTCTAGCGTCTTATTCTTTAGGTTGTAATTATACAGCTTGCCTAAATAATTCTTTTTAATAATTAGAGCCTATTTATTAAGCGCATAGCTTGTAGAGAAGTTAAATAGGTTCTATAATATTCTAAAGAAGAGACGTAGTAATAGCTTATAAGGCTAACAAGAGATTCTTTAAGACGTATAGGTAGTAGCGTAATTATTATATTTACTACGCTGTATGCTAGTAATCTCTATATTCTAGGCAGCTTTAATAAGAGCCTTAAGAGCTCGCTTACCTAAGTAGCCTAATCTTTAATGCTAAAGGTTAGCGTTACTAGTGCGCAATTATAGGACTTATAAGCAGGCAACAGCATTTACAACTATAGAATTAGAAGAATAGATAGAAGTGTTGTATTTAATAAACAAGAGGTTAAATCTACACTTAAGAGTTATAAGAATAATAGACGCCTCTAGCGTACCTATTCTAATTATGCAATTATAGCCTATATACTATATACTGCTATTTCTAAGAAGCTTCTCTAAGACAATATTAGTGTAGAAACTAGAGACGATCTTAACGCTAGTAAGCGTAAGATTAGCTTTTCTAGGTTCTTTAGAGGTGCTAAGAACAAGACAAAGTACGTAATTACTAATACTAATTACTAGAAGAATCTAGCTGCCTGCCTTAACTATTTCTCTATTAGTCTTAACAAAGGAATTAGGCTTAATTAAAGCTTTATTATTAACTAAGTAGACTACAGCTCTACTATTAAGAATTATACTAGCTAAGAGCGCGTAAGGCTTAAAGCCTATACTAAAGATAGAAGGCCTAAACTTAGCAATTAGCTTCTTTAGGTAAATAATTATTAAGACTATGTTACCTAGGTACTTAGAAGCTAGAGCGCTTATCTTCTAGCTAGATTACTTAATCTTCTTACGTAGGCTGCTCTACTTCTCTTCGCAATAGCGCTTCTAGATCTTTTACTTATCTTAAGCTAAGAGTTTAGTTAGTAGAATACCTAGTAGCCTAGATCTAGTAATTATAGTCTATAATTAGAAGTATAAGATAGGCTTCTATTTATACTTTGCGTTAGGTTTGCAGAGGCAAGGCTTAGGTAGTAAGCTTAACTACTTCTTGCCTAACTTAGTAGAAGTAGAGAGTTAACCTGTAACTACGTTAAAGATTATGTTAGCTTTCTTCTTTCTAGTAGTAATTAATATCTTCTAGAGAACAACGCTAAACACCTTACTAAGATTATTAAGGCTTAACGTGTTCTTTCTAAGAGCTATAGCAAATAATTAATTATATTACTACTAGCGGGCCTACTTAGAGTTAAACTTCTTAATTATAGCAAGAAAGTTAGTAATTATAAAAGGTTCTTCGACCTCTAAGAGCTTAAAGATCTTTACCTCCTAGTAGATTATTAACTAGTTATTAAACTACTTCTTAGTAGTTTCTTTCTAGGTCTTCTTAAGATAAGCACAATACTTTACGTAAACTATATACTATATAGTCTAATCTATAGAAGCAAGTGTAGTCTTAAGAGTCTTTATAAAAGACTAGACTATTCTTTTATTATTACTTATAGTTGCAAGTAATAGGTGCTTAGGCGCAATAGTGCGTATAATCTAGTTCTTAATATTGTTAATCTTCTTGCTTTTTCTTAACTATTGCTTAGAATTATAGTTCTAGCGGGCTATAAGCGCAGCACTATTCTTAGTCTTATAGTTATAATCTTATAAGAGAGTATTATACTTATAGGTAGCTTTATTGTACTTATTCTTTTAATCTTTAGTTAGATCTATAGGAAGAGAAGCTAGAGCTATAGGCTCTAGAACTAGAAGGTTAGAGAACTTAGGCTTCTAAGTATCTATATATATAATATCTAGAAGATTAGAATTAATCTCTTTCTAGATGCTCTTCTTATTATAGTATTGCTTAAGAAGCGCGAACTAGGTGTTCTAGTTAGATTGCTTTTTAAGAAGTACACCTGTAGCTATAATAGCTATGTCGCGATTACTTGTATCTATAGAGTTAGAGCGTAGGATTAATGTATAGATGCAGAGGATAACAAAGAGGTAGGCAGTAATTAAGTAATTGCGCAGGAGGAGTTCTAATCGCAGGACGTTTAGAGAGAGTAGAGTAGAAATAAGATTAATTAATCTATCTTCTAGCAAGCTTTAATGCGCAGTAGGAATTAGTTCTACAATTAAGCAGCTAGGCTTATAACTATTAGAGCTAGAGACAATTAACAATTAGAGATAATTAAGTATATTGTAATTATTCTACTACAAAAGAAAGTTAGGATAAAATCCCTAGCTATATACCCAAGAGCTAAGCGATCACGTGTCTGCGATCAGTCGATCACAACCGTTCTCTAACTTCGACAACAATCATGCCCCATTGTGCCGATATGCTCAATATCGTACTCACATGAAATGAACTCACGTAGATGCCGAGACCAAGACTGGCGAATTTGTTGTTGAGTAGGAACCGGGGTTTGAGACTTGTTCAGATGCAGGCGGGGTGTTTGTTCTGGCGTTTATAGAGCGGGTGGTCTGTTTTCTGTCGTGTCTCCGACTTAGGTAGGAAAGTTTGTGTTCTTCCCTTCCCCAGAGGCAGTAAGCTGCTGGCTAAAGACTGGGACCTACACGCAGTCTAGACCGTATAGAGGATACTGCGAGCATCTGTGGTGAGAAACCGTATACTCGGACCTCCTGGTAATGACCACAGCCCCCAAGACACACTGAAAAGGTCGAGGCAACAAGACGCGAGTAGCTCCATTGTAAGCTACTCGTTCAGATGTTTCCTGCGCCGCCTGTCTCCTCACCCAGATGCTCTCTTAAGATTCGCCTGTGGCAGCGATGTGTTCTGATGGTAGTCCAAGGCTCATGGCAGTGTACAACACTGGCGAGACCTCACACTTTCCGCCCTTTCGAAACAGGTGGTGGTGGTGGTGGCATGATAAGCGGCCTCTTACACGCCGTAAATCCGCGTGGCGCTGGGTACTTTCTGTCCAGCCAGAGATTCCATAGCATGACAGAGGCTGTACTCGATGACCAGTACAGCATGAGTGCGGCAGGTAGATGCTGACACATAGGGCCGATCAATAGAGCCACCCAGAGTAAAGTCCTTCGAAGTATACCAGGCCACCTCCGGTTTTTAGTGCTTTCGACACTATTCTTCGAGGTGTAGATGTTTGCGAACATGATGGCTGATGCAATGAATGGGAGGGCACCTGTAGGATCTGGAACAAGTAGGTCCTGGAACCAGAGCACCCCCTCTGTTGCCAGCGAAGGCTCAAAATATGCAGAAGGTGTTACACGCGCAACTGTTTCCCCAAGCTCGTTCGTCATCGTTGTGCCTTCGCCTTTGACGGCTGCGACCACCATGCCTACCAGACCATCATGAGCGCCGCATTTCTGCCGTATGACCTCGGCCATGGCGATGAATATAGGTAGTTGCCCAACCGTCCACATGATTTGGCCACTCAAGCTGACGTTCCATCTCTTATCAATCGCCGACGTGACTTCCTTTATCTCTTTACTCGCAGTTACGATGCCCTGTTTTACTGATCTGAAACCGCCGCGCTTCAATACCTCGTCACGTTTCTTGTAAGCAAGTGCTTCTCGGAGCGGTTGGAGACCGATGTATCGGGCCATAAGAGCGCGCGACCGAGTCCCGAATGTCGTAACAAGAAGACCGCGGGTGATGAAGGCGGTGATTGGTATGGCGGCATACCATGGTACGGCGGTGTGGACGAGCGACATCAGCTCGTGGGGAAGGTACAGGATGGCATCGACGAGGGGATCCTGTCGCGGGGTCGAAGCGTGGAAGGCGCGAGCCGATGGTCGGCATATCGAAGATGTAGACGTGTTGGAGGTTCTCGGAAGCAATTGGCATGCTGGCTGCCGCAGGAGGCGCGACGACAGCATCTTGCAGTGGTTTTGGTGCTGCAGCTGTATATCAAAATGTCCGATTCCCGAGAGGAAGAGGCTCCCACTAGCGCGTCAGGGTCCCACGCTCTCGGGCCGGCGCCAGGAACCGTCATCCCACCTGAACAGCTGTCGCTTTGCCCAAACATTTGCCCATGGCTGACTGAGTCTTTGTTGTCTGTCTCTCCCCACTGTCCCTGCTCGGCGTTGTTCCACGATGGGTCTGTTACTCATCTTCCTCTCGCTACTACTGCCTGCACTCTTGGCTACCGTCTTTCTTCCCAAGACCCTGCGCTTCGCTGCGGAAATAGTGGGACAACATCTCCGACGATCCTCCCGTACACGACGAGAGTTACTACTGGCTAGGGTAGCAAGCGAGACCAAGACATTCGAGGCGCAGCAAAAGAACAAGAAGAAAGAGGACGATGACTGGGAACAGGTCGGGAACACACCTCCTGGCAGTGCAGTGAAGGACGGACCGGCGGATAGCGAGTGGGACGGCATAGTGGGCTTCTTCCACCCTTTCTGGTATGGGTGGCATGCTCTGAGGGACTAGGATTTCTCGCTGACAGGCTATTCTTGTAGCAATGCAGGAGGCGGCGGCGAACGAGTCCTTTGGGCTGCGATCCGAGCAAACCAGAAGCGCTGGCCGAAGGCTACTTGTATAGTCTACACTGGCGACCACGACGTCGACAAAGCCGCCATATTGAAGCGTGTAAAGGACCGTTTCAACATCCAGCTACACCCCCCGACCGTCCACTTCCTTTACCTCACAACCCGCGACTGGGTACTCGCAAGCACATGGCCGCGATTCACACTACTGGGCCAATCTCTCGGCTCTCTCATCCTCGCCTACGACGCCTTCAGTCTTCTCGTGCCCGACATATTCATCGACACCATGGGTTACGCCTTCGCTCTCGGCCTATCGTCCTTCCTCTTCCCGACCGTACCAACCGGCGCATACGTCCACTATCCGACCATCTCCACCGACATGCTAGATTCGCTACAGGTTGGAGGTCAAGGCATAAATGCAGGGACAGGCGCAGGATATCGAGGCGTTGCAAAGAAGAAGTATTGGCAACTCTTTGCGAAACTGTACAGCAAAATCGGCAGCACCATTGACGTGGTAATGACCAACTCTACATGGACGCAAAGCCACATCAAGTCTCTCTGGGAACCATACCGTATCAAGCGAAGCAAGGCAATCGAAATCGACGTCGTCTTCCCGCCCGTAGCAGTCGAAGAAGTCATAGAAGCCGTTCCAGTCTCCGAGTCGAGCGAGAAAGAACGCGGCCCCTACCTCCTCTACATCGCGCAGTTCCGACCAGAAAAGAACCACCGACTGATCCTCGAGGCCTTTGCATCCTTCCTGCACTCCAAACCCGAACTCCCAGCGTACCCCAACGATACCCCGAAGCTCGTCCTGATAGGCTCAGTACGGAACTCGCACGACGATGCGAAGCGCGTCTACGAACTGAGGCTTCTAGCACATGAGCTGCACATCAAGGATAATGTCGAGTTCATCTGCGATGCGCCGTGGCCGCAGATGCTCGAGTGGATGCGCAAAGCCAGTGTGGGTGTGAACGCCATGTGGAACGAGCATTTCGGAATCGGAGTGGTGGAATACCAGGCTGCTGGCATGATCTCTGTGGTCAACAACTCCGGTGGACCCAAGCTGGATATCGTAATTGAGATCGACGGAAAACCTACTGGTAAGTCTAGGCACTTCGCAATACCACGTCCAGAACACTACTAACCTTTCACCAGGCTTCCATGCCACAACCGCAGAGCAATACGCCGACGGCTTCCGCAAAGCCCTCACGCTTTCTCCCGAAGACACACTGGACATGCGACAGAGGGCTCGCAGGTCAGCGGAGCGCTTTACCGATCAAGTATTTGCGGAGAGGTGGCTGAAGAACACGGAGAAGCTCGTTGCTTTGCAAATCGAGCGCACAGCAAAATAAGGAGCGGTTCACAAAACTGGGAGCATGGCGTTTATACTGGACATTTTCGATACCACACATGAGCATTGGGGCGGTTGCATCCCTCTTCAGGAGTCAGTCTAGGATCCGATATGAATTCAACTTCTTGCAATCTTTACATTACGGAGTACGCGGTTAGAAGTGATGAGTGATTTGCTATGTGCTGGGTGAGCTTTTATTGTATTCTGACCCTTCTTCGGGGATGATGGCTAGCTATGTAAAGATATTTAAGTGGATGTTCAAATCCATGTCCAGGAATCGTTGAAGCAGTTCGATCCAACCAATCCAAACAGGTCATCGTCCTTACTACCATAACTTTTCGTAAGACGAGCATTAAGCGGCTAAATGCCAATCGGTGAATGAATACAGCGCAAACAGCGTGATAGCAGCAGAAGAGGAAAACCAAAGTGGCGGGACCAGCCAAGCCAACCTAAGAATGCAGAAGAAACAAGCCAGATTAAAATCGCTCAAGTTCCTGGAAGCGCTCGACGGGGTCAGCAAAAGACCGCGTCAAGCCAACTGATGCCCAAAAGTCGTCGCTGACATCTTCCCTGCGCGCGAGGCGCTCCAGCAAGGACCGCGCATCACGGAGCTCTTGATCTAGTGGTGGCGGTTGCGGCGACTCAGCGGGTATGAGCGGAGGCATACCCTCGTAGTCGTTAGCGCTCACGGGTTCCTCTGCTGGTCCGTCGAGCTGGGGAATCTGCGGTCTCGACGGCGCTTCCGTGTCGGCGTCCCGCCAGATGCCAGAGTTGTAGAAGCTGTGAACGACCTCGCTGGCGTCGCGGGATCGGTCGATTACGCGGAGTCCGTAGCGTTCTGTATCGCGCGCAGGAGGTTCGCTGGAGAAGTACGATGGGCGCATTCTTCGACGGGGAGCGGTCGAGTCTGAAATGTTCAAGCGATTCCTGCGGGCCTCTGTGCCGGTACGACGGCGTATGCTGCCGCGTACGTCCATCTCTTCTTCTTCGGTATCGGAGGCTGAGTCGTCCTCGGAGGTATCGCATGCCCGCATGAACTGCTCATTTTGTGGGGGTGAAGGCCGTCGTGATGGCACTGTAAGGTGAGTTTGCGAAGATGCCGCCGAGTTGGCACTTCCTGCTCGTGAGCTGGGATGCGAATTTGTGAATGAGGCTGCCGCTGCGGCTGATGCGAATGATGACCCCGCACTTGGTGCGACAGGATCGTCCACGACGGTGGTGAGGAAGCTGTCCCATTGCAACTGATCTTCAAAGGGACTGACGCTGCGATTCCGGTCGCCTAAGCCATCCAGCGCACCTGCTGGACTCCAAGACTCGCGCAAAGAGCTGGCAGGCAACGGTCCATCAGCAATGGTGCGGCGACCCATTCTACGCAGCGGGGGGAATGCCACAGCGTGGTTCTCGCCTGTTTCGTGGCTCTCCTCAGGCGCATTCGCACTATCATCTCGCGTCGATCGATCAGCACGGGGGCTCTGAGAACGCGTTGATCGTCTGGTGGCGCGACGGTAAGATCTATATTCGCGCAAGCGTGCGAAAGGGTCTTGCGCGTCACCTTGTGCTTCCGTTTCGGGCGTTCGCGACGCTGCCGCTGGCGCAAATCCCGGTGTGAAAGCGGGCAAGGGGCGGTCATGGTCGGGAGTGGCGCGCGTTCCATACGCGCGCATGTAGCTATCGAGGCGACTGCGCGACCGGCGCACGCTGCTCTCGTCGCGTTGTAGAGTAGGTGGGTGTCTCGAAGGCTCGTTGCTGCGGTATTCGGTCCTCGACACTTCGGGGACGGGTGGCGGTGCCAGACGCGCGCGATGCGACGAGCGAGGTATCCATTCAATATGCGGACCGGAGACGAGGAAATCCGTGTCGAGGGCGCTGCGAGGGCGCGGTGATCTGTTGGGTCTGACGCGGCGGCGGATGGGGGAGCGTGAGCCGGCAATGTCAGCCCTCAGTGCGTCTTTCCTCGCGTCTTCTTCGCGATTTATGTTCCATCCGATCGGGATACCCATTGCGCCGAATGTGTGATCTGCTTTGTTTCGGAAAAGATGGGTGAGGTGCGGTGTTGATGGTGACGCGCCGGATGATGCTAATGGGATGGGTCGGAGAAGGAACTAGGGCGGCAGAGCGGCGCACGTCGCAGCCGCCTAAACCAGGACAGTGAGGCTGAAGGGTCCGGGGGAGGCGCAGAACTCCAAATGGGATGACAGCGCTGGCACTTGTCTGCCCAACATTAATACAGCAAGCGTCTTTAGTCTGTATTATCGCCTCTAAATAGCTTGTCTCAGCTTCACTTCACAGTGTATCACAATTCGATGTTCCCACAGCAAACGACCCTTCGTCTTCGCCAGGCGCGACCGTGACCGCCAAGCCGTAGTTACCCAATGCAGCAAGGTCGCACCTGTCCGCAGCTTTTGGTCCACTCGCTCCAATGAGTCAACATAATCTGCAGGTACATCGTTTCAGAACATTCCGCGTCTGCCTGGACCCCTAGTTGCCTATGCTACTGTAAATTACTCGTCTCGTGGTCATGATCCAGCCTGGCTTGGAACGGATCAGTCTGCTTCTGAAAAATGTCCAGTTTCCGTGGAAATCGATACATGTCGCTGGCACCAACGGCAAAGGATCCATTTGCCACTATGCGTCGAGACTTCTTTCCAAGCGACTCACGATTGGCAAATTCACATCTCCACATCTCATCGACAGGTAGGCACGCTGTCACGTGAGGTGGTTCTAATCTAACTTTTCCAGATGGGACTGTATAAGCATCAACCATAAGCCCGTGGAAGAGGCCCTCTTTCGCAAGATCGAGAAGCACTACCTGGACCTGAGTATAAGAGATGGCATCAGTGCTTCAAACTTCGAAATATTGACCGCCACTGCTTTCCACATCTTCAACGAAGCCAAGATAGATGTTGGTATCGTGGAAGTTGGCATGGGCGGAAAGCTCGACGCTACCAATATACTGAACAACCAAGCGGTTTCCGTCATCGCTAAGATAGCGCGAGACCATGAGGGCTTTTTAGGTGACACCCTAGAAGAGATCGCACTCCACAAAGCTGGCATCCTCAGGCCCGACGTACCCTACCTTATCAATCCTAAGAATGAGGGTAACGTCGTCGACGTCATTGAGGAACATGCTCGCAGCATCGGGGCAGGACCTCGTTTGGAATACGATCCCCCGGGCTTTTCGAAGACTCTGTTTGCGAACGAAGATCGGCCGCCAAAACCGACCGATCAACGAGAAAACATTGTCCTCGCAGCGAGGGCTACCATGGCAGTAATGGAAAGTTTCGGCAAAGAGATGAAACCGTTTGTGATGCAACATAGCTTGCACGGCTCGAGGAACATTCCATACCCAGGACGACTAGAGCCGGTTCGAGTACCGCCTATCTTTGGTGTGCCAAGCGCGGATGGCACGACTGGAGTTAGTCAAAAAGGAGAGTTTATCCTGGTAGATGGAGCTCATAACGCCGATGCTGCCACACTGCTGAGTGGCCACGTCGGACGGAATTTCCGGGCGAAGAAGGTTCCTGGTGTTCAAAAGCCACGCAGGGGATGCCCTATCACATGGGTACTTGCAATGACCGATGGGAAAGATGCACATAAATTCCTGAGAAACATACTACACCGAGGAGACAATGTCGTCACTACGTCCTTTGGTCCGGTGGATGGTATGCCTTGGGTGAAACCAATGCATCCAAAACGACTCCTCGCCATAGCAAAATCAATCGAGCCCACTATCACTGGGCTAGCTGTGGAAGAAGGCGGGCCGCTCCGAGCGCTTTGTACAGCGAAGTATCTTCGAGAACCTGAAGGATCGATCGTCCTGACAGGTAGTCTGTACCTTGTGGGTGACCTTCATCGCGATTTGCGGGCGAACTATGGAAAGGACTACTGGAACAGACCGCATTTTGAGGAGACCAGGAAGAAGTTCGCAGCGATGCTAGAGGAGGAGAAGCACAGAGTCAACCGGCTGCTCGGCGGACCCATCGATCCCTTTGATCAACCTCTTGATCTCAATGTCGGAAAACGCGAAGAAAGCGACGAGTGGAAAAGGCAGCAAGCGAACCGCGAAAAGCGGAGGGCCATGCAAGAAGAGATCGCGGCTCTTGACCGAGAGATGGAGCTTCTCACAGCCGAAGAGCAGCACCTCACAAAAGGGCACACACCAGCTACAAATAATAACACCTCGGCTACAAACAAGGGATCAAATCCACCCCGCATCCACAACCCAGCGATATCTTTGTTAGAGGAAGGCGCACCCCTCCCCAGCAAATACAAGACGAAGACCCTTGAGGGCGGCGCGAAGATCAGATACCACAAAACAGTATCGTCATCTCTGGATGAGGAAAAACGGGTGGAGCCTTCTCCTCCTATACATAGGGCACCCCTCAAGGCCGACACATACAGTCCAACTACCTTGGATAATGGCGGAAGGATAAGATTCCACAAAGTAGAGTAAGTCGCTCAGCCACAAGAGCGAAAGGCGTACCGAAACTGACCAGTGAAAAGGAGCAGGAGTGGCACGCTAGTGGTCAACTTGAATCACCGTCGTGAGTAGACATTTGATCGGTGCTTGAAGATCGAGATCCTTACCTGTACGATATAATTGTGTATGGATGCCGCACCAGATTTGCAGTTTCATTATGGCGCGGTATGTGCAGGGAGACACCACTTTTCAAAAGTCGTTTCATCTTCCATGTTCTTCATATGTACATTATTACTATACTCTATCCGAGAGCTTCTGGCACATTACACAAGTAAAGTTGCTTCCATCCCTCCATTGTACGCTCTTGACTCCAAGCTCTGTCCCGAAGAGCACAAGAGTGCACGTGCAGAAGCAAGCAGCCGCTCTCCGGCGATACAGCATCTGGCGGTCACAGATCTAATCAGCTCCAAAACCCCACTTTTTACTAGTGAAACTACCGCATGCGGCATCTTTGGGAGTAAAACCGTGGATTATGGCGATCTCTTGGCACAGCGAAACGTCGCGATCAGTTCTGAGAGGGCGCTGCCCCCCGCGGCGGCGCCGGCAAGGTTAGCGGCCAGCACAGACCACCCCACACAATATTCGATTTCGACAGTCGAGCATCGTGACCCCGACAAGCCTACGCACGCCCGATTCAACTCCGCCGACAACAAGTCAATACTGTCAGTAGCCCTTTCTGCGAAGTCGCCACAGGGCTTCTCATAAAGCTACAAATTTAGCTGACTTCGAAAATAGCAAGCGACAATCCCCCGTCCACAACCCCCAAACCACACATCATGTCTCACGAGTCGGTCTGGTATTCGCGCCCTAGGACTTACGGCAAGGGCTCCCGCGAGTGGTACGTTTGAATCCAAAACCTCGATACAGTAGATGGAGGAGGGGGAAAAGGCGCCGATTATATACGCGGCTGGGGCCAGGGCGAGCGCACCGTGTTGGTCTGCGCGAGGGGAGGGATTGGATGCACCTGATGCAACGGGCCAGGATACCAGTACGCGATGGCTAACACAGTACTCACAGCCGCGTCTGCACCCACCCCGCTGGTCTGATCCGCAAGTACGGCCTCAACATCTGCCGTCAGTGCTTCCGCGAGAAGAGCTCCGACATTGGCTTCGTCAAGGTACGTCTCGCACCCATACTTGAACAATACAAAAGCACGCAAACTCACATTGCAACAGCACCGATAGATTATTTCTCTACCGTACGCTTCGAGGGCTGGAGTAGAAGGCGCATGTGACGATGATTACCTGACGATACGATACAACAATGTTACCTCGACCCGACCGCCCACATGATCAAGCAAGACGACGGATATGGGTCTGAGATAAAAGGAAAAGCAAGCTGAGAGAGTGGGCTTTGTAGTCGGGTGGGGATGGTTCTGCATGGCGTATTTCCTCATACTGTGTTTACGGGCAATGGGGGATACCCGGCCTTGCATGCAATGAGAAATCAATCCTGAATTCACAACACGGCTCCTGTTTGCAGTGTGAAGATACGGGTTTGGGTGTACTGATGTGACAGGGGGGCTTCTTTCGAATTAAGGACCCGTGATGCAGGCTATCATCGGCAACTGGGACCTGGAGCACGTTACCCCGACACGACATCTCATCATCGACAGCTCGGTCTTCTTAGTCCCACTATACCACAGTCGTGTAGGGCGAGCGCTCATCTTCCTCGTCATCTCACAGAACTCGTTAAGCAGAACATAATACAGTATCGACAGGACAAGCAAACAGCAAATGCACATTGAAGACAAGGCAGAAGCATCCAACCTCATCCATACACAGGTATATACGTCGATCTCTTGATATCAAATGCGCGCAAACGAAACCAACAAAACAAGACGTAAGAGACATGTACAAATTACAACCTTGGCTCATGACATTCCGACAACCAACTGTTCCAAAAACAAGAGCACGAGCATCCCTCATCCACTCATCCATCCCCGCTGATTTCTCGTCCTTGGCCATTTTGGTCAAATGACAAGAAAACATTATCCTCCTCTTCTCTCAATGCCACAAAGGTACGTATTGCTTACTCCGCCTGAGGCATACTCTCCACCTCTTCACTCAAAGCCCTCCAGTTATCCGCCTGCAGCTCCGCATACTTGACACGTTCCTGTGCCCACTCTTGATGCAGTCTACTAACGTGATATTGCGACTTTTGGAAGAAGAGCAGTTCGTCGCGGATGCATTCTTGGATGAAGACGCCGCGGGCGTGTTGTTGGACGATGGATTCCTTGTCCTAGTATCACGCGTTAGAATATGATCTCATTGTATAAAGGGGATTCGGAAACTAACCTTGAAAATGGCATCCTCCACCTTCTCCGCCTCACCGGGTTTGATCTGCTCGGCGGGCTTCTGACGAATGTTGTGTAGTTTGGTTTCGTTGTTTGCAATGCGCTTTTCCAGTTGGGGGATGTTGTCGCGGGCGTACTTGTCTCGGCGGTCGAACATGTCGCGTACACTGACTAGAGTGTCTCTCTGTCTCTTCAGGTCTTCGAGAACACCTTCTTCCCATCCTCTTGCTTCGTCTTCTAGCAACTGTCTGCTGGAGTCGAGGTGTCGCGCTGTAGCGTTCATACCCTCGTTCAACAATGGAACGTCGTTTGTGTCGACGGCGTATGTTTCTTGACTTGACTCTGTGAGTCCGCTGAGAGCAGAGGAGAAGCGTGCATATTCTGCTGCCATTCCTTCGTTTCGGCGGGAGAGGCGCTCCATCATGCTGCAGAGGGTGATGTAGGTTTCTGCGCTGCGCCGGACGCCGGACCGGACGGTATCAAAGAGCTCAGGGAGGGTCTTCGGGAGGGAGTCTTCGAGATCCGGTGGTAGGGGTTTGCCGGTGAATTCTTCCTGGACGGAAAGGTTGGCCTGTTTGCGCCAAACTGCGAGTTCCTGTTCCAATTAGTACAAGCTAGACGGTCCCCAAACTGATTAAACTTACCGTAGGTACTGTCAGAAACATGACTACCAGCTGCTCCTGGTTCAGGACTGGATGCCGTACGAGCGCGTTGGTGAAGCGCGTAAGACCCTTTCTTCGCTTCTCGAGGAAAGTGGCATCTGCAGCTATTGGGTTGCCGTTGACTAAGAAATCTCAATACGTATCAAGGCCACAGCAGGATGTGTACTTACTACCGACCCTCTTTGGGGGCAACAATGGCAATTGTCGGAAGGGATACCGCTTGTGCAGACAGTCCAGCAGCCAGACGAAATCACTGTATCGACGGACAACCTTTGTGGTGCGTTTCGAGCTGGCAACTTCGTAGTTGCGGTGCTGGAACATGAACATGCCCTCTTTCTCTGAGAGCGCAGTGATGGTTATGACCTCTTCGTTCCCACTACCGCCTGGATTCAGTCGTCCAATAGATCTGCCCAACTCTGGTGTCGCATTGGACCCACCCTCTCCTCCTGCGGGTGCGCCAAAGCCTTCTTCTCCCAAGCCGGGGGCAGCGAATGGCTGGCTCGCTCCGCCATTGTATCCGCCCCAGCCACCTTCACTGCTCAAAGAACTTGGCTGGACGGGCTGCGGGATGTTGGAAGAAGCGGCGGTCGATTGTGTTGTAAACTGACTTGTCGTTCGTGCGGTTGGGGGTAAGCTCGAGCCGTTGGTGTGCGGTTGGGAGCTGGTATAGCTCGCGTGGCTGTGGCCTCTGTGCAGGTCGGGGCTGCCCCAAGGATCCGCCTCTGGGTCGCCGAAGGATTGCTTGCGCATAGGCGCACTCGACTTGTTTGCAGGAGACGGTTGCTGCGCAGACGGCTGGCGTTGCGGCGCGGGAGGAGTCGGGGGCTGGGCTTGTTGGGGAGGAGGTGATGGTTCGCGGGCCTTGGTGGACTGCGGCAGCGTCACCGTTGGGACGGGAAGATCTGGCGGGGCGTCAATGTCGTTCTTTCGCGGCACGCGCGACAATGCTAACACTCACTCCTTTTCCTCTCGTCGACGCTGTCTAGGGTGATGTCCTCATGCTCTTGCGCCAACCCAATCAGGGCGAAGACAACATTGAACTCGTTCCTGCCCAGTTCGGCGCTGCCACCAGACGGTAGTACAATCTCGAGTATCTTGGACTGCGCGTGACCGGGGATGTCGCTCTCGGCCAGCAGCTTCTTGACACCCTCCACGCTGACCCCATTGCCTTCGCGGTCGCCAGCATCTAGCAGTGCGTCGAAAGCGTCAATGTACGAGTCGGGCACGTCCGAGGCAGGCAGCAGCGACTTAACGAGAGCTTCGCGTCCGGCTTTCTTGGGCGTGGGGAAGCCCCAGGGCGAGTCGTTGGCGTCGAGGTCGTCTGCGAACAAGCTGTTGCCCGTCTTGCCCGCGGGCTTGGGATCGTCATCGAAGAGCGACGACGACGGCTTCGCGCGCTGCGGCGGGTCATCATCACCGAATAAAGACATTGTCGCCTGGAGAAGATGCGCGGCCGACTAATTATTTCCAAGCTGCACGTCGTCGATGGACAGAATGCAGGGCCACAGCTTAGACTGGAGGTGCTACACGCGATGATAACATGGAGCTATGATGCGGCGGTGCAAGGAACCGGGCTCCACTAACGCCCGTCCCATGCCCTACCAGATCGTCACAGCCTTATCAATGCCTTGGCACATCTGCTTGACATTTAACAACCGTATGAGTTACTGACAAGTGCAAATACATGATTTACTTATTCATTGATATTTTGCTGTACATGCTATGGCGCTTGATAAATCGCAGTATCCACTGCTTCACCTATCATTGCAGGCTTGCGCCATTCCACCTAAATCAAAGAGCCTGACCTTATGGCCGGCGGGTATCCATCCCTCATACAAACACCAAAGAATTTTTAAGTTCCAATTGCGCCATTCCATGCCAATGCTGTGTGGAGTCTCCACTGTCCTCGATCCATGCCACCAATGCGCCGTTCAATGTGGGGGTATATACGTGCTATCAACGTTCGAAATATAAACAGAAACATGCGAGAGAAGATGGTGCGCCAACAAGCTACCTGTCGTGATCTGTCCGAGTGTGGTTTTCGGGCCTGCTAAAGTCGATGGTGGATGTCGACTCATCTTGTGGCAACGGTGAACTCGGTGCAGATGGCGGTTGTCGCACCTCTGTCCCGAGACCACCAGTGTTGTGTTGGCGACCAAGCGGGGCTGCCGGCGAGAACCGGATACGGGGAGTGCGTGTTGAGTTTGGCGAGGCCGACAAGTTGATGACCTCGCTTGAATTAGTCCCTCCATGAGATTGATCTTGTTCGCTCGGAGTTGGCGCACTCGCTGGCTGCGTACCCGCACTGGCAGAGGACTCGTCCTGTTGAGCTTGTTGCTGTTGGCGGATGATGTCTGGAGACCAGGTTTGGCCCCGGGGTTGGGCAGGAATGATCGTGACTGGTAGAGTCGTTTCGTGCTGTGACCCAGGCTTCTTCTTCGACCTGAGCTTTTCGCCTTGCTGCGCGGCAAAGGTGCCCAGGCGATCGGCTAGAGCTAACCCGTTGTAGTTGCGAGGGGGTATGTTGGCTGCAACATCGTCCACCGCGAGTGGTTCGATGACCTGCCCCCTCTGGAGTTCCTTTGGCGGGGTTCGTCCTTTTCGTCGGAATGGGTTTCCTAGTGCTTGCCATTGAAATCTACTCCTGCTGGTAACTGGTTCCAGTTCTCCTCCCTTCTCAGGATCCTCGGGATCAGCTGGTTGAGCCTGAGGTTCCTGTGGTGAATCTTGTGTTTGTGGCTGTGTTTCACGATTTCCTGGTCGATCATCTGTCGGTGCGTGCCGTGGATTCACAGGTGTATCGCTGATGGGATGATAGCGGACTGTGTACACAGTCGAGTCAGCACTGGTGGTGTCTGTCCTACTGACCGGTGATGCGATGACTGGTACCGGAGGCGGGGTCTGCACCCGTACATAGTTCCGCGAGCTGCGGTCTCCGCGTGTAGCAGATGCCGACCGTCGCACAACTGGTGGTGGTGCAGGAATGTGAATAGTACGCTTCTTTCGTGCTTCTGCTCGTGGCGATTCGGTCATCTTGCGTCCGAACCTCTGGGCAAGATCGTTGAAGCGGCCGGCATGTGCTGATGTGAACGCGCCGAAGCCGCCAGAGCCTCCGCCAGTCTTCTTTTCATCTTTTTCTGATAGCTGGGCCTTGCGCTTTGAAGGCCATTTGGAGTCGGATGGGGTGTTGTCGAGCATATCGTCTCCATCGTATATTTCTCTCCCCAAGATTCCGTCTTTTCTCTCTTCTCTTTCCAGTGCTTCGATGCGCTCCACCCACTCCCAAACGATGACACTAGCAGCAGCAGCCCCTACCCAGCGGAAGTAGTCCCCCCATCCGGCAATGGTGTAGTTGGCGATATCGGTAATGAAAAATACGACGGGTGTGAGAATGGCGATGATAGATAGTAGGGAAACGACGCTCATGTTCCACATCATGGAGTGGTAAAAGGCGTATCGTCTCTTGGTGATGGCGTAGTACATAACCCAGGCGGCGTAGAGCATGCTGAGTGATAGTTGGAACAGGTAGCTGAGGGCGGGGATCGCGGTGTCGAAATGTGCGGGGCGGCGTTGGTTCTCATAGGGACCGAAGCTGTTGAGACAGCTGAATGCAATGTCGAGCAGGATGAGAGCGAATCCGACCCACTTGATGATGACCTTCTCTTTGTGGCGCGGGAACAGGCGTATCAGAGTCTGTACTTGTGCAAGCCAGAGGAAGATGTCGGAAACAACGCGCGAAACCTTGATTTCCATGCCAGCTACGACCTGGTCACGCAGCTCCATGGCGTCGATGAAGCCCTCCTCGTACTGGCGTTCGGCGATCTTGAACGTGTCGGCGGTGGCGAGCGTCAGGGAAATGGCGACGGTCAGGGCCGCGGCCTTCTGCAGCCATGGACGGCTTCCGACTCCAATGATGGATCCGCTGCCTGTTGCGCCGCTGATCATGCCGCGTCGTCCCATGAGCCCTGAGCGTCCCGAAGCGTTGCCGACGAAGAAGGTGCGTGGTGTGATGATGAGCATGATGACGAGCATCCAGGCGATGACGGTCGCGGCGCCTGTCGCGTAGGCCTGGGGCGTGATGGAGGCGTGGAAGGGGTCGCGCATGTCGGCGACGCTGGTGATTCCTCCGGTGCCGTCGTCGATGTTGCCCTGTTGGGTGGCCGTGTTGGTGCAGAGCGGGCGGAAGACGGCATTCTGGTCGAGCGTGATGGTGTTGCCGGGCGAAATTTCGATGGTACCGTGGGCAGGCAGCTTGTACGAGGGACAGTGCTGGTAGCGGTCGTCAGTCGCGTGCGTGGAGGGCGTCGCGGTCGTGATACTCACGTAGGGTCGGGTGGCATCGGGCGCGCGACGGTCCAGGAGAGGCGCTCCATGCCGCCAGGACTCGGCCTCCCACATGCTCGGTCGGCGGTTATACTGGTCCAGCAGCAGTTCGTGTCCGGTAGAAGAAGCCCATGGAGATTCAGACGAGCGACATGGCCTGTGTGTGGTGTTGAGGTCGAGGGTGGCCGTCGTGGGTTAAGCGTCAAGGCCAAGTGGGAGGTGTCTGGGCGAAGCTTGAGGGAATGCAGGCGGTCCCGGTGGCACCTGCCGTTCCAGACTGCCACTGCCCGCCGCTGATTGGCGCGTCTTTCGGCCCTTCCAAACAGAAAGTCAGAAACTACCAGTTGCACCGCGGAGCCCCCAGTCACTCCGCAGCCCGAAACGTCGCAGACTGAAGCCAGCAGAGTGGGCCGCGTGTGCAACTCCAGACTGCTTCACGCGCGCTCTGGCCTTTCTCGCCCGTATCGTTCGCGAACACTGTGCAGCCTCCTCAGGGTGAGTCTCGTCCGCGCATGAACCAATCTCGTCGGCGCAGGGTGGCAGGGAGCGCGCAGCCTCGGATCATATCGGGGAGACATGGGGGACCCTCTTTTCGCGACTGGGGAAGCTGGATGCCTTCCCCAGCACTGACAGCAAAATCTAACCACCTTGCAGCTACTGCATCCGCCATATCATCGTGTTCATGCGACGACGAACTGCAGAAAATATAGTTTGACCGTTTCCGGCTCACGCTTCAAACGACAGCTTGGGGCTAAGATTCACTACTGCTACTGCGTCCATCCCAGCCCAGGCCTGAGGCTCACAGATGGCGTGATCTCGGTGACAGCTGCACCATGACTGAAGCCCAGTCCGCACAACAACATTGAAATCCTTAGTTCAACGTCGAATACTTCTCAAAACCGGATTTCGCATCATCGCAGTGCACCAGTGAACACATCATCGCGACCCAGTGGTCTGTATACCAGCCGTTGTAGCCGGGTGTCGTCCGAAAAACACTTCAGAGGCCTACTACGTGCATGCTCTTCGCTTAATTGAAGAGAGCGCATTCAGTTCATTCGACATACGAATCGAGCTCTCTCGATCTGTTCAACCTTGGAAAACATAACCTTAAGAGGCAATCGGGACAAGCTGCTTCGTGCGGATGAACATCCGGGAAAGCTTGAACACGCCCACGTTCTGGCCATGCGCGTCTAGAACCACCAACACAGTTCAGCCTGGTCTGACGCGCTTGATCCTTCCGTGAACACCTCTGCAGCTGTGCGCCAAGGGACACTACATGCTGCCGACTTCCGATTCTGACGCCTGCAGTCAGTGTCGCGCAGCATGGCGAACCTGTGGAACGTGCTGTCAGCCGAACTCTCTTGTCAGCTCTCACCGCTTGCGATAGCTTGGGGCTATGTATACAGCGAACAGGTATTACCAAAAACCATCGTCTCCACGGGTATATGCTGGAGTTCGACAAAAAGATGTTCACATCTCAAGTCGAGCGTATACTTTGAATACCGCATGCGACTGATTTGTATGTCTGCTGACATGTCGGTCCAGATCGCCCTTCCAACACGCGTGCTATTCTATTTTAACTTCCCCTGCAGTATTTTTATGTTTGCTCTCATTACCTTGGGACGGCGTAGCTTTGCTGCGGATTAAAAATATTTATATGTAAGTGTAAATCCAAGACCTTCTAGGTGCATTGAGGTATCGGAACCGGGTAGCGTGGTGTCCTGAAGCTCGTCAAACGAGGGTATCGTCGCCTCTGAGGATATCAAGCGGGTTTGTAGCAGTGGCTTATGAGACGTCTTGTGGAAACCTGGGTACGTAAGTCCGTACGTAAAGGTTAGAACTGTTTGTCGGGCACACTTCATTACCAGACATTCATGTGAAGCCACATTCAATGCAACGAACGCGTTTTCACATAGGAGTATGTGAACCTAGTTGATGTGCTGGGTATAAGTATCCCTCGACATAGCCATCCTTGCATTGCTTCTTTAGAACACGCATTATACTATCGACAGCTACATATACCTTTTAACTTACTCATCACTTCAATCAGTATTCGCCTGGAGCGAACATCAGCATATCAAGCAACCATGTTTCTTCCAGTCACATACAACTACAAAGACACCATTCCAACGTCACATACCTATATTACGCCCAATCTCCCATCGATAACCCCACTTCTTGAAATAGCATCCATCCACGCAAGAAGTGATATATTCAAGTCCTTTAGAACACGATGAAAGACCTAGTATTAGCACCAAAGAGCAAGATCGAGATGAGCACATACCGCAAACAGCTCCAATCCTTGGAAGCACTGTGGGCTGGAAAACCAGAACCCGATTTCAAGAAGAAGCGAGTTCCGCCCCCAAACGAGGGAAAGGGCCTGTATGACCCCGTGTTGGCACCAAAGAGCAAAATCGAGATGAAGAACTATCGCCAACAGGTCAAAGCCTTGGAAGCTCTGCGTGCCGGAGAGCCAGAACCCAAATTCAAGAAAAAAGTGGGTTGAGCCCCCAGATGACGGAAAGGGCCTACCACCTGCAGTTGTAAGAAAGGGTACTGTGGTGCAGAGACAAAATTCTTATTGGGGGAACGGCTGGGACGACCAGATAAAAGCTGAGCGTATTGAACGTAAAGAGGCACAGGCACAAAAGAACCTCAAAGCCATCAACAGCGCTCGATCTAGAGCGGAGAAGAAGAGGAATGACCACGCGAACACTGTTCGAGCTAGGGGCATGCCACAAACCTATTTCAGGAAGAGTATGCCAGCGGCTGCGAAAATGATAGACATGTGCGATTCCGAACCACGTGGGGGGCCGAAAATCACGACTAGAGCGCAGAGAAGTAAGATTCCTATACCGCTATTGGCTGATGTACCGGCTCGTAGACCAAGCCTTCGCGGGAAGTCGAAGGCCGACAAGACCGCGCATAAAAGCCCGCCGCAGCTAGAAGCAGAGCCAGAAATACTCAAAGGGAAGGCACTGTACAACAAATTGACGACCCCCTCGGCCCAAACCCCGACTCGTAGAATGAGTTTCAACGCGTACGGTCAATCAGCAATTAACAAAAGGGGCATTTTAGTTCCAACTTATTATGTTCCAACAGACGAGGAGAAGGAAGCAGCGGAGAAAGCAGCGAGGGTGAAGGTTTTACAAGCCGCTGAGAGAGAGCATGATGCTATGCTGAGAAAGCTTGAAGAATCTTTCGAAGACCAGGACAAAAGACTCGAAGCGAGGCGCAAGAGAGAAAATATCGATGACCGGATCGAATTACGATCAGAAGAAAGTCTGCGTCAAAGGCGTGATGTAGAGTTTCTGAAGAAGAGACCAGTTGGACTGTTCAGAGCACTCTACTAGACTGCAGCTAGGCATGATTAGCAGGATTTCAAGGAGGATTGGATCCAGATGAGATGAAGTAAGCAGGCTGAGCTAGACAAAGAGGAGTTATACATGTATTGAATGGGGCGCTTTCGACGGGAATCCAAACCTGACTGTTGATTGGCGAGTGCGGTGACATTGACCAGTTCCAAGGTTACGACACTTCTGCTCAGCGCTAAGATCAGTGGGACATGCGTGGAATCGAACTAATTAGAATAATGTCTTAGCGAAGAAATCTCAGGGCAAAGGCGTTTCGTAAGGTTGTTGGATGTTGTTTAACGAATGTTTGTGTTGCAGGTTCGTTCTATGCAGTTGACGGTAGACGCATGACGCTAGCGCACGTGCTCGCGCGCCTGCCTGAATCGCCAGGCCCTTGCAGATGCGCACTCTTTCTGTCGCCCCACCGTCATCGAAAAGAAGACGCATTGTTGCCGTCTTAGAGCATTCTCTACAAACTTTTGGGTACTATAATAGTCGCGCATTTCTCCCCGGAGTTTTGCGACACTCGCACATCTACAGCGACGTTTCCGCAACGCGATCGTCCGACGCGACGGCGCTGCGCAAGATAGAATCTGGGGCGACACATCAGTGAGAGACGTTCAGAGTGAAGCAGACTCCAAGACTGGACACGCCAAGATGGCACCCAAGAAGGCGCGCGATCGCAAACGGCAGACCAAAATCAACTTTTCACCTGCCTCCCAATCCTCACCTGCGACTAAATCGACTACCGCCACGACCATGGGAACCTCGCCGTCGCGGCCGAACCTCACGGCTACGACACGGACAAGACGAGCGCCTAGCAGAGTTTCCAACAAGAGCAACAACAACAAGCATGATAATTCGAGCGATGACGAGTTAGTAGTGGAAACAAACAAGGCGATGCGGTTGGGAATGCTAGACGGGGGCACAGCGCGTGGCATGTTTGACGGATCCAACAATGGCTCTGCCAGCTCAAATACGTCGGGAGAGGAGGACGAAGTACAAGTGGAGCAACCGAAGTCGCGAAAGCGGAGACGAGCACC
Source organism: Alternaria ventricosa (assembly GCF_023758065.1). Taxonomy (NCBI): domain Eukaryota; kingdom Fungi; phylum Ascomycota; class Dothideomycetes; order Pleosporales; family Pleosporaceae; genus Alternaria; species Alternaria ventricosa. The sequence goes on along the minus strand of NW_026055683.1, from coordinate 1,315,446 downwards.
GACGCCCAGCGAATCTGAAGACGAGGAACCGACAGTCACAGTCATCCCGCGCAAACGACAACGCCGTGTTATCGAGATCGGATCTGATACATCGGAGAAACCGAAGAGCAAGAAGAAAGAAGAGAAAAAGAAGAAGTCCTCGAAGCTCAGCAAACGGCGAGAAAGGAAGGAGAGTACACCAGAGGAGGAAGAGTCACAGTCTGCACCTCGCAGCAGCCGAAGAAAGACTGCGAAGAAGGCCTCGACACCAGACGAAGATGACGAAGAGGACGAACCTCTCACGCCGGTACCGAGCTCGAGGCGGAAGCCTGCTCGCAGGCGTTCTCCGTCCATTGAGGAAGAAGAGGAGCAGAGTCCACCTCGAAGCACGAGGCGCAGACTGAAAAGACGAAAGTCACTTTCAGAAGACGAGGAAGAGCCGTCAGCCACGCCCCAACTTACAAATCGTGGGGATTCTGCGTCAGACGATGAGGAACAGGAAGAGGGCGAGGGAGGCGCAAACGAGGACGAGGACGACGAGGAGCAAGACGAATTGAAAGAGGAACTTGCGTTTCTGCGATCGTCTCCATTACCAGATCGCGGCAGACTGAGAAGCACGCAAGGCAAGCCCAAAAACAAACGCCAGGAAGCTCTAGAGGCATTGAAAAGGCGACGTGCTGGTACCAATGAACCGCCCTCTTCTGCGACACCTGGGCGCAAAAGAGCGTTTGTGGTGGAAACGGACTCCGAGTCTGAACTCGAGGTTATCAAGGAAGAGCCGGACAGCGATCTTGAGATCCTGGACCAGGATGACATCGAAGACGACGAGCAAGAGTCAGACCGCGATGCCAACGCCCTTGACATGTTCCAAGAAGACCAAGAAGATGAGCATTTCATCGACGACGATCCGGACAATGTGATCGGAGAACCGTCTGTCAATGACGATCTCGATGAAATGCGTCTAGCGTTCAGTCTGTCGCGCGCGAAAACACGGGATCTGTTCAAGCACGCTGTCGAGTGGATGGTCATGAAGAAGATCCATCCAGCTTTCGATGCGGAGAAGAACGTCTACGTGCTGACTTTCCGCAAGCTGGACGATGAGGTGAAGGGCCTCGCAGGGTCCAAATACACCTCCTCAGCCTGGACAGCAGACTTTACCAGAGCCATTCGCGCAAGACCGTTGCTCTTAATGAACGAACTCAGCGCTGCCGAAAGGGCCGTAATGTCACCACATTGCGAAGCATGCAACCGAACCAACCACACAGCTAGCTTCGAGGTCCTCTTCCAAGGCCAGCCCTACCACCCGGAGACACTGGAACCTCTCGCCAATGCCTCAGACGACAGCGATAGCGACAGTGACTCGGCCTTATCTGCCGACTCTGAAACCCACCTCAACGGCGAAAAGCCAACTTTCAACTACCAAGGAGATCGGATACCTCCCGAATCCCACCGCTTCCCACTCGGCTCAACATGCAAAGCTAATGCTCAAGTTGCGCATACACTGTATCACTGGCGCTACAATCTCTACCAATGGGTCAAAGACTACCTCAAGGATGAGGGACATCTGACCGCGGAGAAGCTGGTCAAACGAGATGGACGAAGTGATCGCAAGAGGGAGAAGGAGGCACGAAAGATCGTGGATACTATGGAGGAGAACGGGCGCATCAAGCATCTTTACCACTCGTACAAGGATCAGCTTAGGGCAGCGGTGGAGGCAGATAATGACTATGCGAATGGATGGGGTAGGAGGGGCTGATGATTTGTGCGCCTGCTTCTATGGACAGAGCGGTACTGGTAGCTGGATTACTGTTATTGAGGAAGGAGCTGGCTTGTATATCAGCACATCATCTCAATCGATAACGAGCGTGGTCGTTGAGTTGACGATGAAGAGAATTCCAACGTATCAATTCGTAAGTTTTGGGTATCATATGCTTCGTGACTTTTGTGTTCGAACCCTTCTTTCTTGCCTATTCCAGCTCAAAGCATTTCCTCTTCCTCCACAGGCGCCGGAACGCTCTGCGCAATCTCAACATCCACCTCCTTGCCGTCGCCCTTGACCTCGCCATCTTTCACCTCAGCACTTTCCTCGGCCGCCACCTCTTCCTCGTCCATATCCTCATCACTGACCCACTCCCTCTCCTTCCTCTTCTCTTCCGCCTCCAACTGCTCAAGCGCAACCTGCTTCTTCGTCTTCTTCGTGCCATCGCCATTGACATCCTCCCATCCCTTGGCCCTATCCTTGATCTTCTGTTCTTTGCCTACACTCTTCATCCGCTTCTTCTCGAGCTTCTCCATGTTTTCCTCGGCACGTTCGAGACCCTTCTCGTAGCGTAACCGTTGGGCGCGGGTCATTTTCGTGCCTTTTTTCTGCTTCTTCTGGATGCCGGCATCTTTTGCGGCGAGGGCGTGGGTGTTTACTTTGGAGGGCCGCGATGGCGAGGCAGAGTCGCGGGTTGTATGGGCGGGTTTTTGGGCGGCTTTGTCGAGGTTGAGGGAGGGGGAGACGGCGCGACGGGCGGTGCGGGAGTGAATGCTCACCGCTGCGTGGTTGTTAGGAGTTATTACTTGAGGAAGATGTATTCATGGAACATACGGCGCTTCTTGACCTTTGCTGTCTTGGCCATTGTGTTGGTTTCTGGCTGTCGCTACAAAGTTCCGGTGGTATGGAGAGATTGAGCAAGGACGCGCGACTTAGTATGCTAATCGCAGTACGTGGTATACTCTCTAGTGAAATCTCGTGTGCAGTCGAAAGAAGTCTCAAATGGACCCAAAATCGCCAAAAGTCCCCACTGGCTCGTGAACGCGAACCCAAAATTCCGGATCCACTTGAGCCGCTAGCGCGCTCCCGCACCTTCCCCGACGACCCTTCAGAATCGCAAGCCTCGCCCTTGCCCGCGATATTCACGCCGTTCCGCCACCACCGCCGCCCGTCTCGCCCCGACTGTCGCACCCAGTCTCTCTCCCATGTCGCAGACAAACACACCGCCGCGTTTGCTCTGTCTGACTACATCCATGCGCTGGCCCGAAGGTTGAAAGACCCACCATTTGCGCCTGCAAGCGTTACCCATTCTCCTAGTTCAAAAGCCTTTCGCTACCGCCGCTCCCACAGCCTGCCTGTAGCAGCCTAGCGTTTCAAATTTATTCCTACCTTGCACCCAGCTATGAGCTACGCAGAGTACCCCGAATTCGAGGCCTATCAACAACGCTGGAACACAACCCAGTCGCATACCACCATCACGTCCGCTCTGCTAGGCGCTATCATCGGCCTATACGTCCTCTTCAAAGCCTTGGACATACTCGGAATTCCCGTCTGGGATTTTATACAGCGTTTTCTCGAGATGGCGACCGACGTCCTGCGTATGCGCAGCGCCTCCTTCAGCTCAACAACCTCCAACACCAGCGACAACGACACCACACAACAGGGCGGCATGTTCGGGAGCCTCTTTGGCATGAGTCCGGGAAATCTACTACAGAAAGGGGTACGAGGTGTCGCAAATGCCTTCTCGCATGGCCCCAGCGACGTGCCGCCAGGCCTGGGCAATATCAGCAACTCTTGTTACCAGAACAGCGTTATCCAAGGCCTCGCCTCCCTCCCATCGCTACGCGACCACCTTTCCAAGACGACCTCCGCACACCCCGCGCTTACCTCCGAGAGCACAAATGGCGCGCTATTCGACATCATCACTAAGCTTAACGACCCTGCGAATACGGGTCAGCATTTCTGGATACGTGGCAAGTTGAAGTCGATGAGCACTTTCGAGCAGCAGGACGCGCAAGAATATTATAGCAAGATATTGGATGCGCTCGACGAGGAGGTCAAGAAGACTGCGAGCAGTAAGAGGCGATCGTCTGTCTCGTGGCTTGAAGTTACAAAGAGCCTCAGTGACTCTAAGGACCTGGATGAGAAAGCGGAAGACGGGTCGGACAAGAAAGAGACATCGCCTCAGATTCCATCGAACCCGCTCGAGGGACGTCTTGCCCAGCGCGTTGGCTGCACATCTTGCGGCTACTCTGAAGGCCTCACGCTCATACCGTTCAACTGCATCACCGTATCTCTTGGCAGGAACTACAACTACGACGTTCGAGAATGTCTGGACGAGTATACCACCTTGGAATTCATCGATGGCGTCGAATGCGCAAAGTGCACGCTGCTCAAACTGGAGAAGACACTTGCACCCCTAGTTGCTGGCAAGCCGGAATCGCCGCTGAAGGCTAGACTAGACGCTGTACAGGAAGCACTTGAAAAGGAGGATTTCGAAGACAAGACACTGCTGAAGACTCTCAACGTGCCAAAGAAAAACTGGGTGCAGAGCACAAAGTCGAAACAGGCAGTTGTTGCGCGAGCGCCCCAATCGTTAGTCCTTCACGTCAACCGAAGCAGCTTTAACGAGTATACTGGTATGCCGTTCAAGAACACCGCAGGCGTCGCATATCCATCAGTATTGGATCTTGGCAACTGGTGCTTGGGTGGCGTTCCTCATGGTTCACAAAAGCCCGCTGCATCGGAAGAGGAGTGGCCAAAGGATCCTAGACAGTCGATGCTAGCAAGGGATGAGCCCATGACAGACTCGCCCTTCCAATACCGACTGCGCGCCGCTGTCACGCACTACGGTTCGCATGGTAACGGTCACTACGTCTGCTACCGTTCGCACCCTAAACCTGCGCCTAAGCCCAAGAGCGATGAAGACGCCGAAGTCTCGTCAACAAAAGACGAGGAGGCTGAAGACGTTGCGATGGAAGACTCACAAGAAGACTCATCGGCATCACAGTCAGAGCAGTGGTGGCGCTTCAGCGATGACAGCGTATATCCAGTATCCGAGGAAGAAGCGCACCAAGGCAACGTCTTCATGCTCTTCTACGAGCGCATCGATGAAAACAACCCTTCAACGCCAGATGCCAGGGTAGAATCCATATCTGTAGCAGAAGAAGCGCCTTTACCACCAGCTGATCTTTCTATCAACATGTCAACAGTAGTGGACGATGAAGCCATCAAGGTCGCCCTGCCTGAAGAAGACGATGACGACGATCTCCTCGACCCCCTTCCCACACCAAAACAACCACTTCCCACTCTTGACTCTGCGTCACCAGCACCTCCAGCCTCAGAGCCCGCCTCTCCCTCCCTCACAATTAGCACCCCCACCGAACCCACCCACCCAGTCACCCAAAACGACCCCGAAACCGAAGCCAGCGACGCAGAATCCGAAGACGCGCCTTCCACCCAACTCACCTCGGATTACGAGTCTGAAACCGATGTTTCGACGCCGCCGAAATCTACGCCTACTCTGCCAAAAGTTAGTCCGCACCTTATGCGCACGGCGGGGAATGCGTCGAGTAGAGGGGATAGCGGGAGGCAGAGTTTGCCGTTGGTGTCGGCTACGTAGTTTGTTAGCGGCGCAAAAAGGATTAAGCTTGAGGGTGCGTGGTATGGTGTTGTGTAGAGTAGTGGGCAGTGGGCAGTGGCGTATAGTATTGGCGCGTGATGAGAACGAGAGTTTCGTCTTTCTTTGGAATTTGGCGCTGAGGTTACCTGTTTGCCCGACAGGGTCAGGTTGGCGTTATTGACTTATCTTTCTGTGTGGTAGTGCATAGCTAGTTTCTTGAGGTAATCGCTATTCTTGAGTGTCATGCTATCAATTCCTCAACCGTAGTACTTTAAGTTTTGTTCAACGTGGTGTGTGGTAGTAATATTCTCAGCCCTACTATGTGTGTACTCATCTATGCTAATATCCCGTACTTCGCTCCCAAAATGCAATGCTGAACGCTCCCATACATCATGCATCTATATACATTATACATCAACCAGATCTTGGTCTCACACTTGAGAGCCCTGCATCACAACATCCCCATCCCCATCCCCATCATCAACTCCTTCCTGCGTCCCCGCCAGACTCGCCGTGCCCTCCTCTCCACTTTCCTCGTTCCAATTCTCACCCCTCCAACCCATGCCCGCCCACTCCCTACCTGCGGTACGCATAACAGCGTCAAAGTCTACATCGGCATCGAACCACCTATCTTTCCTCTTCGTTTCCCTAACGCCTCCTTCAAGTGCTACACGACTTGCTCGCGTGGTTCGACCTCTTTTGCCTCCTATCCCACCAGCACTGGTCAGTAAGCTCGACATGCGGACACGTTGTTCTTCGAGGATCTGCTCGTGGGCTACGATGCTGCGGACGTAGGGCGCTAGGTCGAGCGTGATGATGCTAAATGTGCGGTCGAACGACGATGGTGTGAGAGTAAATGAAGTGCGCTCGGGGAGGAGTTGATCTGGTGGCGCGGCGAGAGGGTCAAGGGCTCCCGCGAAGTCAAGACGTGTGAGGGTAGTGTCTGCATTTCGGTTTCTGCGATGCTGGAGTATGGCTTTTGCGTAGTCGGTTTCTGTGCGCAAATGGGAGGTTGTTGATAGGCTGTGGCTTTGCGAGAGGTCCGGGTATGTACGCTGGATGAGGAGATGCGTCTGTGTGGAAAAGGCAGTGTCGAGATTCAAGAAGTCTGAGCTATGATCGACTTGAAGTAGAGGTGCGGCAAGGGTATAGCTAAGGCGTGCTTTGTCGGTGATCAGTGGCTGGGTGGAGTCGGTAGGCTGGTCAGAGCTGGACTCGTATGCAGGCAGGTCGACACGACAGAACACGTCAGCGGCACTGAGTGAGTCGGTGTAATCCTCCAGACGCGCGAGCTCTTTCAGTTGGCCAGCCCGATCCGTATTGGGTGTTCCGGGTGACTGTGCACCGGTTGCTTCAGAGACTCCCCACGCCGACGGGCTGATACCCCAATCAGCCCAGACTTCTTGCAAAAGCTCTTCTTCCTTATCAAACGCCGGATTGCCCTGCGTTTCGAAGACGTTGTGTGATAGCCAACCCATGCCAGATGTATATGTGCCTTCACTGGCAACTCTCAATGTTTGACCGTGTTCGTCCAAATCTTTACCAGGTGGCCAACGCTGGTACATCCACTCGAGGCCTCCCTTCCTATCGCCTACAGACATCTGGCACCAGAAGTCAAGTTCCATGATACTAGCTCGTAGGTCGTGGTCCTTCGATTCATACATTTCTTTCACGGTCTGCCGCTCCAAGATGTGACCTTCCCTGCCAGCAAGAACAAGCAAGTAATCTGTAGCCAATTCCACGGGAGGGGGTGATAGCCGAAGGACAGCTGCAAGGGGCAAGTCTTGCATGGGTATCTGTCGCTCATCGTTGCAGGTGATGACGATGGGACGCTTGGACAAAGAGGCAATCTTTGTAATTTGCGCCCAGAACTGCTGGTCTTCCTCGAAGAGTATATCAGCCTCTTCGATGAGGATCAACGATTGCTTCTGCGAGTTGCGAGAGGCTTGTGCCATGGGCAGTGTAGCCTGAGCTACGGGTGCTGGGCCTTTGCTGACTTCTGGTATCTTTGCCTTGACTTTCGGTTTGACCGCTCCGGCTCCGGACTTGACTTGGAAAAAGGATGTCATTGTCCCTTGTCGGCCACTGCTGATGTCCTCTTCTAGAGCAGTGTCTCTTTCGGCATCATTCGCGTCGTCGAGCGCTTGAGCAGTCTCTTGCACAGACGGTGCGTTGCGTTTATGATTTACGAGGTGGTTCCCGGTCATATCACCAACCTTATCTTGTATGTCCTTGCCTGAACGGCGCATACCGGCGTGAATCTCGAACACTTCGAAGCCCATTTCCTTTGCGACAGCATGCACAGTCGCGCTTTTCCCGCAGCCGTGTGGACCGCTAATGAGTACGACGTTCTTGTTACGCGTCCACTGCGGTAGTCTGTAAGATCTCGGCTGTGTGAAGCTGGCCCCTTCCACAGCTGGGAGCATGACCATGTCCTCCTCATCTTCTTCATCGTCCGCGACAATAAAATCGTCTAGAGCTTTCTTCCGCTTCTTCCGTGGCGGCTGCTTGACATCCAGCGTAGTAGCGACTTTTGCTGCGCCGCTTACAGCCATGACGGTCAGACTTTGTAACCAGTCTTTGAGAACCACTGCGTCCATGCCAGTTTGCAGAACGTGCGATGTACTCTTCGGGCAGTACTTCAGAGTCCAAGGTTGGGACTCGCATCTGGCTTCGTCAAATGGCGTAAGACAATGCTCGATTTCTTGGAACAAATCTTTGACAGCGGGGTGAGACGGCGGATTCTCTGGGAGCTCTGAAAAAGGCAAGTGAGCCAGCAGTTGTTCACGCACCCGGCGCTGGATCTCCGACCCCGTAGTGAGTAGCCTTTTGGGCAGACGAACATCTTCAGGAGGCTCAAACTCAGAAACTGATCGATTTTCGCTCCTACTGCAACCGTGAAGGCCTCGCGCCAGCCTCGCGACCACGTTCTCGTGTTCCGGTAGTATCAGCACAGCTTGCTTCAACTTGCGAGGTCTGAGTGGCAATTGCATGCATGTGGTATTGTCCAGACGCAGCGATGGGGATTCCAGGTTGCGGACATGCGCGTTCTCACAAGTGGGCCAGGAGACTTCGTTGAGGCCAGATTGTTTTCCCGCATTACTTGTCTGCAATCCTCGCCTAAAAACTGGTGGACCCTCAGGCGATGGGTCTCGTCGAGTCTCGGCGCGCAGCTTTCCCGGGGTCACAGCGCTCTTCCTTGGGGTCGGAGGTGGCAATTGTGCGACGACTTTTGCCGGGAGAGCGTCACTCGGGGGTTTTCCGAGAAAGAAGGGATGTGTGCTCTTGGCCGGCCCAGCTGGTTTCGATGTCGCCTTCTTTTGGGCCGCTGGACGCGCTGCCAGCTTCTTCTTCGCGTTCAGAATCTCCTCAATCTTCTGGCCCAAAGCAGATCGGCTTGCTGCATCAGCTCCGTATCGTATGACTGTCACGGTGGGAAGTATCTTTGGTTTCGCGCGCGGGCGACCTCTCCTTTTCTTCGGTGACGCTACGGTATCGAAGGCTGGTTTCGGTGGGCTGGAGACTAGTCTGCCGCTCTTGGTGACTCTTATCTGCTTCTTCGGGGTTGTTTTCTGAGATTCGTCTGCGACGGGACCGGATGGGAAGGCGGCTGCATCCAAGTCTGGCAGAGGCTGTGTGTTGGGCGCGGCAGCTTGTTCCTGTATAGAATCTACCACCATGTCGTCTGTATGAAGGGCTGCTTCTGGTAACCCTTGCACCTCAATTGGCCTCGTAGCTTCCACCTGCAGTTGCTGGTGCCAATTGAATGCATTGGGCTCAGATTGGGCTAAAGTTGGTGGAATGGAAGGCTCTGGCGACGCAGTCTTCTGTCTCTTCCTCCGCTCGTGGTTTGGGTCGACCTCTAATGAAGCCTCCACGGGTATGTTCGCGTTGCCCGAGTTGGCTTGATCGTTGTTCTGTATCGTCGGAGGGCGAGTGAATTTGTCTAGAGAGGCTTGGTTCTTCGCGTGAGAAGCTACCTTTTTGCTCTTTGTGGGATCGGCCTTTCGTGCCCTCTTCTTCTGTCCTTGAGTGGAATTGGCATCGGCCTCGGTGGTTTCTGGATCGTCGTGTGCATGATCGATGGGAGTTACGTGTGCGATTGGAGATGGGTCTGGTGCGTGGCCGTCTAGAAATTAAGTAAGCGCGAAATTTACGAGTAGTATGGTGGCATACTGGTAGCTTTGGTAAAGAATGGATGTACGTTCTTGCCCTCTAGATTCATTGCAGGTTGTACTGCTGTGAGGGCCATTTACAGATTGTGAGATTATGCGAGTAGTCCAGACATGAGCGAGAAGCAGATATAGTAGGAACAGGGTGTGGCAGGTGATTGCAATAGCCGGAGGTGCAGGGTGAAGGCGTGTGGTCGTCGTCGCCGTCAACGATGATCGAAGACACTTCTGGGGACACGCGACGTGACGCGCCGACGCGCTAAGGGCGCCACTAAGAGCCACACTTTAGCCTCAGCCAAGATTTCGCACCGCCTGCCTTTCTGCCGAAGCTCCAATCTTTTTTTCGACAGACAATCGACCGCGCAACCAAAGCACGCGCCTCACCCTACGGTTCACGCAGACCTCAGCTTAATAGATACCCGGGTCTGGCAAACATCATGTCGTTCGACCAACCGATTGGCGCTCCCTTCACATTGGCGTCGCTGTCCAAGCCCATCGGCTCCACCAACGGCCATGTTCACGCTGCTGGAGTATGCAGCATTAGCGGCATAAAGAAGAGGAAGCGCACCGAAATCGCAGTCGGTGTTGATGGAGAAGGCGTCTCTATATACAGCGTAGGTACTTTTATATTGCGACATGTGATATGCGCTCAAATCTTTTACAGCTCCAAAATCCTCAACTCGTCACTTCCTATGCGCTACCGCCGAGCGCAACCTTCGCGGCCGCCCCATACTCGATCTATCGCAAGGGCTCTTCGAGAACTTCGACACAGCGCTTCACCTACGTTTCCCTAGCCGCGTCGTCACCGGCCGAGAAGCCCTCACTCGTGTGCTTCCACGATAAATCATCTGGCGACCACACTGAGACCAGCAAGACCTCGTATACGCCCCCCGATGTTGCGCGCATCTCGACACTCGACTCGCTCCCTGTCGCACCTGGCGGCTCAGCTAATGACGCGACGCACGATATACTGGCGACATACGACAATGGAGATGTCATGTCTCTGTCGGCCGATCTACAGGATGTTAAGTGGGCCGTGAACTTGAAGGTCCTCCTGCCGTCCAGAGGCACCGACGTGGATATCGAGCATGTCACGCTCGCTAGTGCCAGGTCGGTCATACGAGGGCTCCTGCGAAGTCGACAAGACATCGCTACCATCTTGGATCCCACTCCAGACGAAACCTCGGATCTTCTCGACCTTGTTCAGGTTCTCTGCATCATCGAACGTAAAGCAGACAAGACGAGGACACTCACCCTTGTTCAAGTACAGCCAAGATCCGTCGATCTCACTACGAACCAGCTCTCGCCGCTCAAACACCTAGTTTCGTTGGACCTACCGCAACCAAAGGCCTCAGCTGCACGGGCTCCTACATCCCAGATCGCTCTATACCCTTCCAGTGGTGCCCTTCACATTTTCGCAAGCGGAAATCTGCTATCTTACGACTTGTCTGGAACCGTACCAAAGCTTCAGTCGGAATTTGTGCTTCCCGGGTCGGCTGTCGACTCGTTCCTCCGAACTTCACAAGACGTCATCTTCACCACGTCGCAAAATACATGCCGAGTGTTCGATGTCAAGTACAACTCTTTGCAAGCTGTGCAATCCATGAGTCCTAGTCCGTCCACATCAGAGTCTCTAAGCCCATCGAAGAAGAGGAAGCATACCCAGCCAGAGAGCGACGAGCAGAAGGTTTCACCATGCAGCCTCGTGGCGTACTACGCCGATACCGGACTGATTGTTGCTGCCCGAGAGGACGAGATATTTGGTATGCAGTTTGGTGGAGCAGGATCGCGCAAGAGGACCAAGACCGAAGGTACTCTTCTTATCGACGCTCTTGGTAAGGGAATCGCACCAGAATCGACTCTCAGTACAGCCGACGCCCAGAAGTGGCAGGAGCGAAAATGGAAGCTCAACAAATACGCCACAAGGGGTAAGATTGCAAAGTTCGAGCGATCCTTTGCGACAGACCTGGGTATCGAAGTTGAGTCTACCGATGCCGCTCAGAAGCATGAGAATGAGATAAACGGCGGACCCTTGACGAACGGAGGGGGCCCGAGTCTTCCTGACGAGGACGCCATGGTCGTTGACAAACTCGACGATGAAACTTCCAAGGACGACCTGCCCCGATGGACAATGCCTAAAACCATTCCTGGCCACCAACGACAGCAATACCGCCAGTATGCACTATACGCATTGAGTAAGATTTTCTATTGGGTAGATGCCACCGAAGAGGAATCACAAGGACACTTGAGGGTCGGCTTCTTCCCACCCAACGTTTTTCAGTGGCTTCTACAGATTGGACATCTTACCAAGGAGTCCATCCGCCGATCCCTTTTTGATGGAACAAACGAAAAAATGCAGTCAGCTTCCGCTATCGTGGATGGGGATATCGTCAAGGCTTTGGTCGAATACGATCCCGATCTGCACATCCTCTCGGCGGTACTCAATCACACCCAGTTCCTCCCAGTGGGCGAGGTCGTTCAAGCTATCAAGCTTCTCATCCAAAGTATAGATGACGAGCCAAGTGACAATGAAGCAACTAAGCTTTTGACGAATGGCACCAATCCATCAGACGATGACATGGACCTGGACTTTGCTACCGAGCTCGAAGCAGCCTCGCACGAAATCGATCATGCCTTATCGGTGCTTGACCATGGTCTGTTGACGCGCAGCCACACACTGCGACCCGCTCTGATCCGGCTCCATACCTTCTCAGCACCAATAGTCAGTGCAACTCTTCGCTCAATGTTGCCGCGACGAGATCTCGAATCGCTGATTCGCCTTCTGCATCTGGAGTTGAAGAACGGTGGGTGGTCTTCGCCACTGGGCTTTGTAGACATAGAGTCGCCGGATGCTGAGAACTCAGGCGATGACCCCGACGACCATGCAGTCGCCATTATCGCTTCTCTTCTCTCTACCACTCTCGACGCCATTGGCGCAGGAGCTTGGTTGGCTTCTGTCGGCACAGTCTCCGCTTCAGAAACCGGAGAAGATATGCTGAAATCGTTAAACCGGGATGCATCTGTAGCACTTAGTGGTTTCTTCGAAGCTCACTTCATCCGTGGTCTACTTTCAGAGTTCCTACGCTACGCTTCCACCGTACCGACATCCAAGAAGCCCTCTAACAAGACGTTGGAGGTACAAGGCAAACCATTCGGTGTCGCCAGCAAGCTTAGTGGGGAAGAAGACTTGCCTATGCTGCCGCTTGGAGCCAAGGCAGACCAGGGCGTGGAGAAGATGAAGAGCGGCAAGGGAGGAAAGAAGGAGCCGCGTAGCAAGAGAGAGATGGGAATGCTGATCAGTAAACGCGTGCCGAAGTACAGCTTCGAGCGCATTGTTGTATAGGGCATTGCTTTTGAAGTTTGTATATAGCAGCATATACCACAGATCGTACGAACTACCAAGCATCTTCTTTTCGGCGTTACCAATACAGATAGACCGGACGAATCTGATAAACCTTCGCGTGCCCACGCCGCATGCCGACATTGCGACATTGCAATTACAAGCGGATGACAACCAGACCGAAGGCCCGAATGGCTGGGATGTCCCTGTGGCTAAACCTTAGATCTGTCTTAGCGCGCTGCTTAGCCACTCACATCACGGACCATGACGTCGACCGCGCGTGTGAAAAATGCCGAACGCGGCGCGACTCTCGCGTGCGGAGGATCGGTGACCCCTATGGGGATTCGTTGGGAGATCTAGCCCTGGTGGACTCTCAATAATGTCTTGACTGTTGCTCGATTCATCTCTCGCTACCTGCTCATCTACCTGGGTAGTCGATTGAACTCACAGCGCCACAATGGCGTCTACCGCGACGGGCCGGAATGTTGCGGATAAGGAAGAGGTGGATTCCACGAATACAGCAGGAGAATCACCACGCGGCGAGCAGGGACAGTCGAACGAATACCACCAGGATGCGACACTTACAGAGGACAAGAAAGATGGAGACAAGAAAGAGAAGAAGCCGTCAAAACTCAAGGCAGCGTGGACCAAACTCGGTCTGGATCCGGGTACGCTCATGATGATGGGCAAGGCGGCACTGCCCCCGACAATTTGCCTTGCGATGTATCAGGCGACGCCCGTTGCGCAATATTTCACTACCTTGGGCTACCTCACGGCTATTATCAGTATCCTAGGATTCTGCATCATGCCGCGCGCAAAGTTCATTCAGACGATGACGATGAACATACTGGCGACTTGCGTTGGTTCGGCTCTCGCTATGCTCATGGTTTGGTCGGGAGTCAAAGCCCGACAACATACGACTGTACCTGGAGCACCACCACAACGGTATAACTCTTCGCAGTCGGCAGTCCTTGGAGTGTGGCTTTTCTTCCAAATCTATGTCATCAATGCTATGAAGGCGAAGTTTCCGCAACTGGCTTTTCCGGCAATCATTTATGCAATTCAGGTCAATGTTGCAGCGACTAATGGCTTCTTGTTCCAAACAGTACCGCAATGCGAGTCCTTCATCAGAAGACTGCTAGTGGCGTTCTTGACTGGTTTTGCGATCGCAACGGGGGTGGCCCTATTCATCTTTCCTGTCACATCGCGTAAGGTGGTGATGAAGGAAGCAGCGGGATACATTGGTTTGTTGCGAGGGACTCTGGGCGCACACAAGAACTACATCCACAGCCTGGAAACAAGCGACATGTTCGGCGAAAAGTACGTGCCAGAGGACGGAGATGGGAAGAAGAAGGCAAAACCCAGATCGGAAGTAACGGCTATCAAGAAGATGACTGGTTCACTGCAGGCGTTGCACGGCAAGCTTACCGCGGACCTACCGTTTGCAAAGCGCGAGATCGCATATGGAAAACTCACGCCAGACGACCTCGAGGGCATGTTCAAGAACCTTAGGGCGATCATGCTTCCAATCTTGGGTCTCGGCTCAGTTATGGATCTTTTCGAGCGGGCGGCTGAAATCAACCACTGGGATGGACAAGAAGACGAACATGACGAGGAGATCAGAAGGCAAACCGTTCAGGAATGGAACAACATGTTTCAATTCGTTCATGAGCCGTTCAACAACATCTTCCAGGCTCTCGATGATGGACTTGCACACGTTATGTTCAAGTTGCAGCTGGCCAAGCCGCCGAAAAAGAAGAAGGGCCAGAACCAGGACGACGCTGAGGCGAAGGGTGACGCTATCAAGCCAGGAGAACCGGGCTTCGCGGAGTATATGCAGAAGCAAGCCGACGCCTTCTTCAGCAGGAAGGAGCCTACTTTGCGCCATTGGGTCGAAACCAAGGGCATCAAGCTTCGCGATGATTACTTCTCGTCTCCATCAGCACTGGACGAGGAAACTCTGAAGCTCATGCCCAGCATCACCACACGAAACCGGGATCAACGACAGCTCTTCATGGTACTCTATGTCATGTTCCTACTCAACTCTATAAGTCGATCCGTGATCGAATTCGTCAAATTCGCAGATGAGCGCGATCAGGCGACTTTGAAAAGCAAGTTCATCTGGCCTGGTGGACGGCGCTTCAAGAAGTGGGCCAAGAGCATTTTCGCGAGCCAGGACTCCACCTCCGACGACGAAACGACAGTTGCAGGTTTCGACAGGAGCAACACGACTGTTTACATGGGCGAAGCGTATAAAGAGAAAAAAGACCCCGAGCATCTGCCGCCTGCAAACGCATGGCAGAAGTTTGGCAATGGTGTGCGTGGCATCTCACGTTTCCTGCGAAGTGATGAGTCGGCTTTTGGTTTCCGTGCTGCGTGTGCGACGATGAGTATAGCCGTTGTCGCTTTCCTCCGTCCGACACAACAATTTTTCGTCGAGCAGCGCTTGGTCTGGGCGTTGATCATGGTGGCCATCTCTATGACTCCGACAGCTGGTCAATCAATTTTCCAGTTCATACTCAGGATCGCAGGTACCGCCGTCGCAATGATAGTAGCCTGGCTCATTTGGTACATTCCTGGGCAACAAACTGCGGGCATCCTGGTTTTCCTTTGGTTCTTCGTCGCAATCGGCTTCTACATCCCATTGAAACGCATGGATCTCGTCATCGTCGGAATGATCAGTGTGGTCACTGCTACTATGATCGTCGGTTATGAACTCCAAGTTCGCAAGATTGGAGAACAAGCCGCGACAGCAACAACAGGACAACCTGCATACCCCATCTACACACTCGGCCCCTACCGTCTTGCCACTGTGGTGGGTGGTCTAGCTGTCGCCTTCTTCTGGACTATTTTTCCTTACCCCATCACCGAGCACTCTGCGCTCCGACAGAAACTTGGTGGCGCGCTATACCTTTCCGCAAACATGTACAGCATCATGCACGAACAGGTCATGGGCCGCATTCGTGGTGAGCTAGGCGGCGACGAAGAGACTGACAAAGAAAGTCCAGGCTACCAGCTTGTCAAGGCTCGGAATAAGGTCTTCGCCAAACAGATGCTCACCCTGCAAGGGCTGAAGATGCATGCCGGATTTGTCAAGTGGGAGTTCCCACTTGGAGGCAAGTTTCCCAAAGAAGAGTACGAGAAAATCATTGGTTACGTCGAGAAGTACGGATTACCCCCAACAATGCAGCACTGTAATGGCTTGAGCGTGACTAACAACACACATCAGCATCGTGAACTACACGGCCCTCCTAGGCTACGCCTCCCAAGCCTTCACCCACCCCTCCCTTAACCGCCAATCCGCCGACCCCACATCCCCCGAAACAGAAGAAGCCGCCTTCCAGGACCACCACTCCGCGCAATGGTTCAACGACTTCCGCCGCGTCATCCTCTCCGCAAAAGTAACTTCGCATGAGATCACATCGCTACTCGCAATGCTCTCTTCCAGCGTCACAAACGCACAGCCCTTGCCCCCTTATTTACACGCCCCACCAGGTGGGCAGCTCAGCCGGAAACTAGAAATGGTGGACCCCGAGATCTTGAGCTTGAGACACATCGCCGAGCCAGGATACGCCGCGTTCGCAGTCATGAGTATAAGTACGAGATGTATACACATGGATATTGAACGGCTGTTGAAGGCCGTCAAGGGACTGGTGGGCGAGCTAGACTTCTCGTTCCATGTCGTTAGTACGAAGGATGCTGCGAGTTCGGATGAGACGCTTGTTAAGAGGAGTTCGAGGAAGCAGGATTAGACATGTTATAGAATGTACAGCTTTTGTAATGTTTGGTAATGTTAAGAGATTCGCACGATTGTATATAAGGTTGGGCAACGTTGGTTATGACAAAAGTGTAATAGTAAGAGGTGGCGTCCCCATCCATACAAAGAATCTAGCTAAAGAGCGACGAGAAGAGTTCATCGCCACGGTGTTACACCACATCACCCCTCTCTCGTCAGCGGGTATCGGAGTGTTGGACCCGGCGCCGCTGACTCAAGAGATCCGAACATCGACCAGAGAGCACTAAACCATTCTCGCAGAAACGCTTGCCATATCATCCTCAAGTTTGAGTAGAGATCTACTGGCAAGTACCAACAGCCCTCGCGGAGAAGATAGGCTTGTTAGGACCGAAAGTACCGCAACGACCAGTGACATCGTAGACGATGCTGTTGACACTCGAGCAAGTGTTGTCAGAGTATGCAACCACTAATACGATCAGATTAGTTCTCAACATCCCGAAACCAATTTCTTCAGTGAAGGTAACTCACGAGTGCAACCAGCAGGCAGCGCCGGCAAGTCGGTGGGGAGGATCAACGCGGAGTCTGTGTTTCCGCTGAAGATGGGCGAGGTAGGAAAGCAGCTGCCATCGGCGGGGATGTAAGCGGTCGTCACGGCGATGCCGCTGTTGCAGCCTGCGCCAGAGTAGAACTTGAGGGGAATGGTGTCGAGGCGCTTACTCATCTCCGTTGGGGCAGCGTTGATGCTGACGGCAGCGATGAGGAGGGCGATGGTGGTGGTGAACTGCATTTCGAAGGGTGTGTGGGGTTGGTTTGCTTGAGCGAAATGTAGTTGAAGGTGTTAATGATACTGTTGTGGTGGAGACTAGATGATGGGTAGATGCTGTAATATTTATACTTTGTCGTGAGGCTCATTTCCTAGGCCAGGTATGCCTAGCTGTTCACAAAGTTTCGTTAGCCTACCTCTGCTGACACGAGGGATGCCTCTTCGCACGGACGTCTCAACGAAGTTTGCATGGCCTATGGATCTCTTGAAGATGTTGGTGTGAATAGATACGAGGGCTGACGTCTGGCGATGTCGGCCTACGGCGCAGGTATCATGGTGCATCAAGCTCCCACATCCGACCCTGCGAGAGATCATTGGTCGTCCACTGGATAGGATTCTAGGAGGTCTGGCTCCAGGCCAAAAGAGGCGTTATTTCCAACACCTATGAGACTAGGCTGATGCTTTCGCGATGCTGTTGAGAGCTTGGGATGCACACTTTCGCCTCACCGCCAGTAGTCAATCGTGTTGGTGGTGAGCCAAACTTGTTCCTCCTTCTCTTCTAGAAGGCTGATTCACCCTCGTGGGTAGGCCGTATCCTTCTTAGCGCATCTTACTGTGCAATAGTTGTGTGACCTATAGGTACATGCTACTGCTCAGCTCACTCAGAGAGCGCAACACCAATTGCGAACACGTAACAGCATTCGGGTTAAGGCCGCGATGAGTCGAACGGATCGTCGGGTCGACTGGTACCTGTTGGAGGTAAGAAAACAGTATGCAGATGGGAGCCGCTAAGGTCGAGGAAGATGAGAAGGTATGCATCTTCTGCATGATCCTGCTGCACCTCATCGTCGAATATGTGGAACTCATATTCCTTAACGCCATTACAGTCTTCGCAGCGAGGTACTTTGTGAGCAACGTCTGAGTACGCGGATGAGAAGACAGACGCTGATTTTGTAGAGTCCGATATTCTCATTGCTAAGAAAAGGCTGTGAGCTCTCCGATCCGATGTGTTGCTCGATCTCTCGTAAGCATAACCCGACCTGTCACTGGATGTGGCGCATTCCGAGTGAAGCTGACATGCAAGTGATGTGACCAACCTGCATTTCCAAGCAGAAGTTCTGACGTTCGTTTACCTGACGCCAGCTATCGAATCGATGATATGTTTCTTTTCTAGTATGAACCTGGTCTGCTACCCTGGTAGGCGATCCTGCGAGGCTGGACGTCCCGTGCCGCTGACTAGGTCTAGGCTTTCCGAAGGGGCCGCATGGTAGCGGAAGCGCTAGGTTCTTTGGTGAGCCGTACGGAAGCGGTGTTGGTGAGATGGGCTAAGCGCGAACGATGGCCTGCAGGAGGTGGTGCAGGCGTAGATGAACTGTAGTAGGGAGGCATGATGCGGATCGAGACCGATCATCAAGATACTATCTCATCTGCATCTCTTCTGTACATCAACATGATCGTCTAGGCAGTATTCGTCTGTATCCAAGCACCAGTCGTAAAATAGTCCATTGTATTATCTTACCACTCAGATCAGCTACCGCCACCCAGAGACTATAGGCTAAATGCGATGCGATGCAGGACCGGCCCACGGACTTCCTCGCTTCGAAACTGCAGCTCGGAGATGCTAACGCGAACCGATGACTTCGTACCACGGACTTTTGTTGGTCGGGAGGTGAGCATCATGCCCGGTGACGCCAGAAGAACAGATGGTGGCTTCAAACCATCTTTCCATTGGCAGTTTCCATCCACATTGCTCCAGGGTCGAGCGAGGTGGAAAGCAACAGCAGAAGGCTTGCGAGTCGCCAACACCCTACTGTCTGGTTGCTTTGAAAACAAGGTTGACTTTGCGCGATGAGGTGGGAGATGAAGGTCCAAGTGGCTGATGTGGAAACGAGGCAATCTCGCTGCTTAGTCATGTTTCAGCGGGGCTGGGCCTGCCTCCAAGGTTCGCTTTCGACTACGCACCCGACTCCCAACACCAGCCCACAACATCCGCATAACGAGATACTTGACACCTTTCTAGCACTGCTATTTACCCCCAATCTGCATAAACACCATAAGCACCGCCGCGTACGCCGCAGTCGCTGCCACCACCTCGAAAGGCCTATTGATGGTCGCGCCTGTCCCTAGTAAAGTGAAGAGGATCACGAACCCCGTAATAATCCCCAGCCGATCGTTGTTGTTAGAAACATTCTGCATCCACCATAAAGGCGCAAGTAGCATAGAAAGTCCTAAGGCTATTATGCTGAGTGTGGTGAAGCTCTCGAAGGCATGGTCGCTAGAGTAGGATGTAGCGTCCGATTGGACATGCAGGTCCTCTACAAACTTCGCCTTGAAGATTCGCCATGTGTGTAAGGAACGACACGCCTCTAGCCAGCGGCCTAGTGGTGGACGAACTCTCTCATTGATCGATATCAAATCGCTCTTGTGTTTGACGAAACGTGTTTCTGACGCGGTGATGGCACCACGCTTCAGCCAGTTTTCGGCATAGTCCACTTGACGGGATTCTGCTCGTGGGCGTTTACGTATCTTGGAGAATGCGTCGATAAATTGATCTGTCGCGGTTAGTATTGTCGCGTTGTAGAACCCTTCGGTACTTACTGTAATGTAGGAGTAGACATGAGAGTTCGTTCATGATTTGGAAGCGGTCCTGTTGATATTTCTCATCCCATTTGAAGCTGGAGTTTTTCCCCTTTTCGTCCTGCTCATTCGCCTCATGAATCTCTTCCAATGTTCGTTCGAGCTCCGAGATCCGGTACTGCAAGTACGCTATTGTTGTCGCATTTAGACTCTCAAAGCGCCGAAACACAAAAAAGTCGTCGTCTGAAGCCATCCACTTTCCAAACTCTTTGTAGCCCTCATACTTCCAGGCTTTCACGAACTTTTCCTTATCGGTTACCGATGCGTTACTAAGGGTACTTGCCGCTGGAGCGAGGTTCTGCATAGGAACCTGAGTAAACGTAGTGGGTATGTGTGCACCAGGACCTGGCAGTATAGGATCGCGAGTGCGAAATATATTTGCCATGATGCCCGTCTGTCGCTGTTATCGACTGCCCGGGCCAACACATTACTTATTTGTTTGATGACGGTGACACAAGGCCGGGCTGAGCTGCACACCCCGCCCGTCCAGGCAGTGCCATGTTACATACTACACTTCTCATTGGCCGCCACCTAAGTCAAAATATGCACAGCCGCAAACGGAAAGCTGAAGAGGAGACCGCATGAAATACGCAGCGCGTGCATACACTGTTCATGTCATTCGTCTTACGCTTGACCGGAACGCGACGCCACTGGTTCGCGCGTGCCGTCTCTGCGCCACATGTCTCCAGCACCGGGAAAGCTCACTCTCCAGAGCCTCACTGGAAGCGACCTCTTAATTTAATATGCATCTGACTTGCTGCCTCGCGGGGCAGATAAGAGTCCTCCTCCAGCATTGCTCAGCCCTGCTTGAAACACTTCGTCACGATTTACCTGACCGGAAATTATCACGATCGCATCGACTCAGACTTTATTGGTCGCCCTGATAAGCTCAGCTGGTCTCAATCACATAGCCCGTTCACACGGCCCGCTCCGTGGGCCAATAACAAGTCATGAACCCGTGGAAGTCTAGCAAGGCCAAACTCGAAGCTGTCCAGGCATTTCGGCATGCCGACCAGAGGCATGATAGTAGATACGCCCCACAAGCGGAACCAGAAGATCCACCCGACCGAGCTTTTGCTCCTGTTCGACCTGGTGAAGGGCAGAACTCGTCTTATTACGGTGGCTGGCAACCTCAACCACCGATGTCAGCACAGGGCTATTACGCAAACCCTACGCCAGCCCTTCCATATCCAGGCTACCATCAATCACCACAGGCCCCAACACAGAGCCTTGGTACACAACAGCAGTATGGGTCACCGCAGCAGGGTTATGAAAGCCAACAGCAAGGCTATAGCAATCCTCAGCAGCCATCCTCACCCCCACAAGGTCAGGCCTCCTTCGCGCCCTTGAATGCAGACGGGAGTTCGTACCAGAGCAACCAAAGCTATCATCATAACAGTAATTACGGGCCGCCGCCTGCACTGAACGCCTCACCGGAGGCAGGTTTCCAGTCGTCGCCACCAACGCACAGTAGTCCAGAGCCACCCCAACAAGCTCACACTCGCCTTCCACAACGTAGCTTAACATACGACAATCCATACGAGCAGCGATTCGCACCGCCCCAGCGCATACAAACTGAGCCTCCCCAAGTAGCCCCACACAATTGTTACGAACATGGACTTGGGTGAGTAAATGGGTCACTGTTTCAATCGTCAGTGCTAATATGCGGCATGTAGAATTCTTGGAAAGTGTACACGATGTGGATATAGGGAATGGTAATGTACTATGTTTTCGGGAGAGAAGAAAATGGCACTACTGTCCATATAACATGCTATGTGTCATGCATAATGATCGGTGAGACGACTTAAGGGAATGTTAGCGGCTTCAAGGATCCCGCCTGCTATGTTGAAATTTCCGGAGTGAAGATTTCCCTCAGCATGAACAATTCCTTGATCAAAAGTCGAGCCCTTCGTATTATTACCAACGGAAGCTGTTGGGTACGATGAATCCCTATCTGGTTGGCCATATCTTCCTCTCTATGACCTTAGGGGATGAAGGGCGGGCCCAAGAGATATGTTACGAGAGCATGAGTTTGCTGTTCCCAGGCCATAACCCAAAACAGACCGAAAGCTGCAGGCGTCCGTTGTGTGACCATAGCAAAGTATGCTTCCGTCTGATCACGGAATTTCGGCAATCGTGCTTGCGACATCAGCCTGAGTTTGCAAAACCATCAAGCGATTGATGTGAAAGCTGTCGTAGCGCTGGCCCATTGATTGCTGCCAGAGTTCGATGTATACTTGTCCGAATTCCGCGATAATGGAAGGCGAGACAATGCGCAAGTTCTTCTCGAAACGCAAATCAGCTACACCCCGTGTAGACCTCCGCGGCGGTGAGCAAGACATTTCGGCGGCGCCAGCACCCACTGAGCAAGCATTGGTGCTATCGTCAGCAATAGAGACAAGGTGAGTGACACTGATGTTCATGCGACCTTACTCTGACAATCCAGTATGCCAACTGAAGCAGCCAAAGCCTATGGGCCACTGGTACTTAGCAACCCCGATAAGGCTGCAGTGGAGTAAGTGCTGAAGGCTTCGCTACTGCCAGAGAACTTGCTAATCTCTAGCAGTATCGTCCTTATCCATGGCCTTGGTGGAGATCGAACAGGGACCTGGACGGAACGTACCGTGGATACCAAACAACAACCGTGCTTCTGGCCCCATGATCTACTTCCTGTCGACCTTCCCGACGCACGCATCATCACATGGGGCTATGCCGCAGCAACGATCAAGCTGCTGGATGTCGTATCGATTGCAAACCCAACGCAGCACGCGGAGAAACTCTGCTCAGAGCTAGCAAGCCTCCGAGTTGGTGTCGTTGATCGCCCGATCCTTTTCGTCGCTCATAGTATGGGAGGTATAGTAGCTAAGAAAGCCCTTCTCAATTCGCAAGACTCCAATGTCGACAACATCGTAACGTTGGTAGACGATACGCGCGGCGTAATCTTCATGGGTACACCTCATTGTGGCTCAGAGTTGGCTAATGTTGCCTCGTTCCTCACCAAGATCGTCCGCATCTTCCACTCAGTCAACTCTTCGATGGTCGAGGAGCTTCAAAGCCAGAATGCGCAGCTGCAAGACACCGATCGACGCTTCCGTCAACTTCTTGCTAAGCACGTAGGAACAAAGAGTGCCATAGAAGTATGCTGCTTCTGCGAGAGCGTCCCAATGTCCGAATTCGGTATCATCGTTCCAGATTACTCGGCCGCTCCGCCGGGGTATGAGCGTATCGTTGTGGATGCGAGTCATGTGGAGATGACGAAGTTCTCCAAAAGAGAGGATCAGACATACAAGAATGTACTGGCGGAGCTGCGGCGAATGATCGAGTTGACGAAGGAGCAGCGCAGAGATGAGAACGACCCTAGTATGCAGAGAGGCGACGTCAGTCACGTTGGTAACAACGATCGAGGTGCCTTGGCCAACTACGGAAGTCAGACCATCGGTACGGGTAAGGGAGGTTCGATCCATTACGGTAAGTATTTCCTGTGCCCTACTTGAACCTCGTGCTAACGGCTTCAGGGAATACCAACGACTTCAGAGGCTCGTGAGCATAACCTCTGGGTCCAGTAGGTGAGATTGGAGAAGGTCTTCCGGCCTGTTGTAAAGCGCTGGTATGCAGTTGACTAGGTCATTCGAAATGTTCACACCAGGTCAATATCAACAAGTTGATCTTTGACATCTTGCCACACCTCTCCTTGCATGACACCATGGATGTATGCATCGCCCATCACCTCCCATGTTTTTCCCATATCTTCATTGAAAGTGTGGCGCTTTGATTCCCGTAAGATAAAAGGGACATCAGCGCCCTGCAGCAGCCATACTGCGTCTTCAACCTCACAGCTAGTTGGAACCAGACCCAGATAGCCGTTCTTTGTTCTGGCCAAACGCCGATATTGACCCTGTCTATTGGCTGTACTGCCATAACTGTGATCTCGCCAGTCTAGTTTGATGTCTGCACCGGTAGCTGCAGTCTCAATGCGTGGTATGCGATCGTTAATGGAAGTCTTGTAGGGATGGCCGATGGGATCTGGGCGATGGAATTCGGCCATGTAAGGACATTCGGAGTCGGAAGGAGGACGAAGCGGAGATGTACGGCTAATTTCTGGATCCGAAAGATTTGTCTTGCATGTACAGCTTTGCTGCTCCGCGTCGCGGACATCAGAACTAGATACAATGAAGCCAGTGTTGTCACCTTGGAATAAAGTGTCTATTTCGTGGAGCACTGACAACACCGTAGCTTCGTAGCTAGCTTTTCTTTCCAGAGTATCAGGGTAGTATAACAAGCGATGGAAATGACGAATGACTGAACTGGAGGTCAGTCGCCGTACCACGTCCTTGAAATGGTGCATGTCCTGTCGGTCTTTGAGAGGCAAATTGTCCACGTTATTGGCCACCAGTGTGGTGACTAGTGCCTCTCCTCTGGTTTGTCCTGTCGGTTGATACACTTTCGAAACGTTCAGTGTAAGAGTAGTCCATCGAGGGTCGAACTTTGAGAACGTGCCGTGCCATTCCCATGGTTCGGCAAGTTCCACGATGCGATCAATGTCGACCCCACGAGTTCGGAGAACGCGAATTTCCCCAAGTGCGATGTTTGAAACGTCCATCTTTGACTCAGAAGTAGCCTTGTAGCCCACACTCTCAAAAGCGAGCTCTGATTGATCGGCTTTCTCGTCGAATTCCCCGACCCAAGTTGGAAAATCTGAAAACCTTCGTACCGTCTTATCCGTAACCCAACTCAAGCATTTGAGGTGTTTTGTCTCCTCAATGAGCCGTCGTAACGCTTCGATGTAAACTTGCTCTGTCGTCTTACTGTAGTCTGGAGATAGTCCGAAAGCCCCGGGAGGTACGATACCGAGTAATGCAAAGATCTTATCTTTGGGATTTTCACATCCAGAGATCCGGGCCAAAGTCAGGAGTTGTTCGAAAGTGAATGGCACTGCCCTTGTATGCGATCCAGACGTGTTTAGTAGCCGCCATCGATCTTCGAATAGCTCCAGAATGGCCTTTTCATGATCGTAGTACCGATTGCGCTTGAAAGGAAGAGACAACGCTTGCCCAATCTGGTCATGAAGGCGATGCTTCTTTATCCATGCGACTAACAACGCAACCTTCTGGAGGTCTGAAAAGTCCACGACACTTGTCCCGCAAAGCATACAGATGCGCTGAGCAAGCATCACTTCCTGAAGGACCCAACAGCGGGAGAAATAACTTCTAGCCAGAAACCGGGTCAGTCTTTCGAATTGCTCGACTGGGATTGAGTCGATTTGTGTAATGCAATCTTCACTCAAGATCCGTTTCATGAAATCTGAGTATCCTGAGCATTGCTCATATCCTAGCATGCCGTCAAAACATCTCAATTTGTTGAGGCGTTGCATAAGTGGTATAGCTTGATCACTGTCTTTATCTGCTGGGCCTAGCCATGAAATGACCTTTGAAGCTTTCCGGTAGATGTGAGACATCAAGCCGACCTGAGTGTTTCGTTCTTGGACATCATCTTGGTTGATGCATAATTTGTCCTATCATTTGACGTTCACAGTCAGAAAATATTCCATTTGTATATCGTACGGGCGTCACCTACAATCCAGACGTATTGCACTTGATGTTCGAGTTTCCGAGTGCTCACGCGTTGCGTACGAACGGCCCTAAGCGCGTGTTTCAAATTGGTCGTAACATCGACTTGCAGTCCGTTGCACAGAATAGGTTCGTCCCGCACCCAAGTCGTAGAACGTTTGTCGAACCAGTAACGGTACAGAGGGTCGCCCCAAGTGTAGGACAGCGCGTAGAACTCCAGCGTGTCGCGCTCGAGGTCAGTCAGACGAAGCGTACATTCGATAGGATCATTTTCGCTTCGTGCTGCGTGCAGCTCGATGACGCGTATTGATGTTGGTGTAGCCAAGGGAGTGTACAGGTCTGGATGTCGCGACGGTGGCGCTGCCATGGTGGGGGCTGACGACTGTCTAGCTTGAGTCGTTTTTGAGTATCATCGTTCAGACAGCGCCGGCATTTCGTCCAGTTGCAGCATGGCAGCAGAGCGACATCTCCGAAAGCACTTATGCATTTCGTCTGATGGTTGTTGACGCGTGTAGCCTTGAGCAAGGCTGAAGCTTGTAGGAGAAGACTTGTGACGTAACGCGTCGACGCGCACCACGTGGTGTTATCGCGCTAGTCAAGACGCTAACCATATTGGATTACCCATGATCCGTTGGTCAGTCGCGAGTGGAAACGAAGAACTCACCCTCCGAGAAGCATGCGGCATGGCACGACTAAATGGATATCAATGGAGAAATAGATTATATCATTCAACGTAATGCTACAGACTTTTGCTCAGACTGCGCCAGAAACACCCTTCGATGTAATGCGAATTTTTCCCTTCTGTCTACGCACCTACGCATCATCACCCTTCTCCGCCTTCTTCTCCCTCCACTGCTCCTCAAGCGCCTTGACCTTCTCTACACCCTTCTTGTTGCCCACACTGCTCTCCCACTCAGCCCACTTCTTGAACACACTCCGTATCCTCGACGCCTTTCCGACCTTGGTCATACGCTCAAACAGATCCCGGACGTTTTCTGCGCTGCCGTGGCTCTGCTCCAACATGAGATACATATCCCAGACATCGCCCTTCTTGGAGAAGGTGTCGACAAGGCCTTCAAAGATGGTGCGGCCGCGTTCGGCGTCACCGTTGGGACTCTTGAACTCGAGTGCGGCGAACTTTTGTGTCAGGTAGCGGTGTTGCGATGATGCGACGGATTGGGTGGCGCGTTGAAGGAGAGCGCGAGCTCGTGTCGGGGAGGGTGGCTGTACGACGTCCATCAGGAAGGCTGCGTATGAGAGCCAGAATTGAGGGTCAGGTGTGAACGACTTGTTCTTCATCATGGACTGGTAGAGATTGTCTGCTTTCTGTTCTGGTATTAGCAAACATCGCAAGGGTATGGGTATACGTCGGTACTTACGTCGATCTTGCCTGATGAGATGTAGATCTTGATCATGCGCTCGTGCACTTCGCGGGCATCGTTGTTCTGGCACGCCTCTTTGAAGACTGTGTCCATAGCATCGTCGCTAGCGAAGTCGTTCTCAAGATGGAGAAGAGCGGTCCACACGTCAAGTTTCTCCTTCTCTTCCCTGGGGTTGATGGTCGCCAGTGCGCGACGGGCGACCTGGCGTGCCTTCTCGATCTCGTTGAGTTCGCGTTGGAAGACCATGTATCGAACCCACATTTCCGCGCTGTTGGGCTGTCCCAGGAGCAAGCGCTCGTAGTCGGCAACGGATTGCGGTCCATAGGCATCGAGATCACCAGTGCGGTCCTCTTTGATGGTAGCCTTCTTGCTCTTCTTCTTCTTCTTGGGGGCCTCGTCGTCGGAATCAGGCTCTGCGGCACCCTTTTGCTCATCGAAGTCAAGAGTAGCACCTGTCCAGTCGAAGCCAGAAGTGCTAAGTCCTTGTGTTGCCGATTTTGGCGCATCATCGTCAGACTCGTCTTCTGATACTCCTGCATCGACAAGCTCGATATCATCGTCGCTATCAGCACTCTTGACGCTCCTCATGTCTACGTCATCGAGCTCGATACCGCCATCTGAGTCACTTCCTTCTAAGGCCTCAACATCCGAGGCATCCTCCATGTCTTCATCCTCGTCTTCGTCGTCACCCTTGACTTCAGAGTATTTCAAGCTGAAGCTGATCTTTCGGGTCATTGAGTCGATCTTTAAAACCTTGGCTTTCACGGCGTCATCTTTCTTGTACATTTCCTTAACCTTGTCCTTGTCGACAGTAGTGTCGGCTAATTGAGAGATGTGGCAAAGACCGCTGACGTTGTTCGAGTCGTCAACCACCAGGAAGACACCAAAGTCTTCCACATGCCGGACCTTAGCAGCAACGACCTGACCAACCTTCAGATCGCTGAACTCGACCGGCTCGGTGTAGGTTCCCTGGACGTGAGAGGCCTTCAAGCTCAGCTGTGGATTGCGTTGGTCTGACTTGTTCGAGATGACCTTGCCAGTGACGAGTTGGTCGACATGGAAAGCAGACTTCCAATCCTTGATGTACTCGTCTGAGAGGTGGCTGACACGAACGTAGGCTTCGACATGCGGTCCTAGACGGACGTAGATACCATTGTTGGCGACGTGCTTGATGAATCCACGGACAACCTGATGCACTTTGAGCTGATCCCTGTCCTTGATCTCGGGGTCTTTGATCGGGAGTGAAGAGCTCAATACCCTAGAAGGCCGAATAGACAAACCCAGCTTTTTGTTTGGAAGGTCGATATCGATTACACATACGCGCAAGACGTCGCCGACTTTGAACTCGCTCGGCTTGGCCTTGTCGTAGTCGTCTGCCAACTGCTCTTGGAATATGGGTGCAGCAATGTTGTCGTTGATCTGGACGACGATGGATGTGTCGTGTAGCTTTGTGACACGGGCAGGCAAGATGTGGCCTACCTTCAAGTCTTGGAGGGTCAATGACTTGCCAGTCACGTTGGTCGCAGCTGTCAGATCCAACTTTCCGGCTGCGACGTCGACCGCCTTAACGCGCACCTTAAGAGCAGAACCCACAGGGAAATTCTCTGCGACATCCGAAAGCTTCTCAAGATCGTCAGTCAGATCAAAGTAATCGATGCGACCGCGAACGTTGGCGGAGATGTTCACCCAGACGTAACGCTCAGCAATGTTGTTGATAAAGGCGACATGAGATGATCCGGGGGTAATTTTGTCAAGGCTCAACACGTCGGCTTCAGTCTTAACATTATCAGTGTTTGCGGTCATCTCGAAAGTGGGCGTCTTGTTGTTTGATCGGGAAGTGATGGGGAGGAAACGGAAATTGCGGGCATCGTGCCTTCCGAGAACCCTGGCCTGGATCTTGTCGTTCATCTTGAAATGTGCTGTTGGGTGCTTCTTGTCTGGGATGCTATCCCAGCTATCGAACAATTCTGAAACCGAAATACGTCCTGGAACATTTGCCGCAAGCTCAACGTTGAGCTGTGTGTCTTTGACCGATCGAATGCGAACTGTTGCTAGGGCGCCGAATTTGATGTCGTCGGTAGATGTGATCTTGGGGTCGACAGGTTCTACTAAGGCCTCCCCTTTCGAAGCTGGAGCATCAACGACGTTGGCAGCTTCCGGGTCAGATTCACTCTTCATCGACAGCCAAAAGAATCCTTTCCCAGCGTCCACATGTGTGACACGAGCAGTGACAGACTGATCCTTACGAAGACCAAAGTTTGGCGCTGAAAGCATGTCTTCCGGTAATTGCGACTTGAACAGAACACCACTTATGCCGTTGCCAAGCTCGATAAAGATCTTGTCGGGAAGAACGCCGCGCACAAAGCCGTGTACCGTCTCGCCAGCTTGGAGATCTTCAATGCTGATTGCCAGCTTTGAAGCCTGAGCGTCCTTTCGAAGACTAGGCTTGTTCGAGACTGTTGCTGTCCTAGACTTGCCATGCTTTGTCAAGACCACAAGGTCCTCGAGAGTTCCACCTACCCGAATCTTCTTCATGGTCGAAATGTCCTTCTTCTCTGATCCGTCGGTTAGGTGACCTATGCGGAGGGTAGCCTTGACACCATGGCCAATGTCTAGAGTAGCGGTTTCATCGGACTTCTCGATGACAGTACCCTTGACGATGCCACCAGGGTTCAGTGCGTTGAAAGCAGCCTCTTTGTTGATGTCAACGGCAGCGGGATCCTTGCAGGATACCAAGAGCTGGTTCTCCTTTGCGTCTACAGAGACAATGCGGACGTTGACGACCTGACCGGCCGAGAAGTGTCGCGTGGCATCCTCGATGTATGCTTCGCTCATCTCCGCAGCTGGGAGCCATGCCTTGACGTCGCCGTAGAAGCGTACGGTGGCACCATTCTTGCGAACGCTGACCAAGATACCAGGGCCAGTGGCACCCTTGGAGAGCATGGAGTAGTTTGTCCATGGCTTAACATCTGAGTTGACGAGAGACTTCTTTAGGGTGAGTTGGATCTGATGCCTGGCGGGTTCCGTGTAAAGCACACGGGCTGTGACAGGCAGACCTTCTCTAAACTTGCGCTCCGGATGTTGTAGACGGACGTCGGCCAAATGCATCTCTGGAACTAAACCGGTGATGCCTTCGGCAAGGTGAACAAGAACGGCGGTAGCTCCCTTCTTGTCAGCAATGAGCTTGTGCACCTTGCCCTTGACAACTTCACCAGCCTTGATATCCTCAATGCGAAGGAAGGGCTGGTCAAGGATCTTCTGCTCGAGCGAAAGTTGGAATAGTCCGTCCAAAGCATTGTAGCCTACAATCCGTGCTTTGTGCTTTGAGTCAAGCTTGTATGCGCCAGCCTCTTCGGAGAGAACGTCGACCTTGTCGTCAGAAAGTCTCGAAACGTGCGCAAACCCGACAACATCTTTGATGCCGAGATCGAAGAAAGCACCATGGCTTGGCGCTACTTTGATAACTTTCGCGCTGTCGACGATGGTGGATATGGGTAAGAGCTCGATTGGAGGCTTGCGCTCCTTGGGTTTGCCAGACATGCGGGTGGACAGACTAACCACATGGTCTAGCAATGATACACCGACTTTCCTAGGTTCGGAGTCTGGACATGTGAACAGTACACGGGCCTTGACTTTGGAGCCGATCTTGTGCTTGGTGGAGATATCGGCAGCCTTCTCGGTCGCTCCAGAATGGTATGCGTCGGCAGTCGCGTCTATGAGACCGAGGATCTTGCCGGTCAGCGTGCTGGCCGTGGTGTCGGTGACAAGTATATCGACGGCAGTTCCTGGGAGGAAAATGTCGACAGTGGGCGCTTCAGTCAGTGTGTTGCCCTTGGCCAAGTTGCCTGCTTTGGTGTGGTCTGCCGAGAGCTTGACAATGCGCCCATCCGAGTTAAGGCCGGTAACCATGCACATGAAAACGGCGCCTTCTTGTACCTTGGCATGCTGCACTTTGGGACCTAATTCACCCTTTGGCAGGAAGCCCTTCAGGCTGCTATCGTCGAGGCCAAGGTCCATGACCAAGCCGTGGTCCTCATTACTGACTACGGAAGCCTGTACCATGCTGTTTACGGGTATTTTGCGCTTGCTGAGGCCCTTGTTGACGAGCTTGGGGTCGATGGACAGCTCCAGCCTCTTTCGTGCTCTTGCACTGGCGTCGCTTGTCGCTGTGATGCATGCGCGGACATACTGTCCTACCGAGAACATATCCTCTAGGTGCACATCTTCGAAGTCTTCATCGTCGCTTCCTTCTTGCTTGTCCGCCTCTTCCTCCTTGAGGAGTTTCTCGAGCCTCTCGTTGAGCTTGTCGGACACGGCGGTGAGCGGGACGTAACCAACGAGGTTGTTGGGGAGCGCGAGGACGATGTCTTGGTGAGAAATGTCGGTGATTTGGCCGAGAATGATGGTTCCAGGCGACAATTTCTGTGATCGTTAGCATGACCCTCGCATTGCGCAGAGACTGGCGTACCTTGTAGCTCAGACCCTCTGCCCTCACGGTGTCGTCCTTCTCTCCACTGTCGTGCGACTTCTTGCTCTTCTTGAGCAGCGGCTTCTTCTTGGACTTGGCGGCGGATCTCTCCTCGTCCTCGGATCCCATGTCGCTGAATCCATCGTCGCCGCCGCTGGGTCGCTTTTCGCCAGACTGCTCGAAAAGAACATCCTGGTTCGCCTTGATCGAAATCTGCTTGTGCTCGAGCGGCGTCAAGACGCTGGCGCCTCCTCTGGGGAACGACTTCTCCTCATCTTTGAAGACACTGGGCTTGGGTGCGGCGCTCTCAGGCTTCGACTTGGCCGGTGATGGCTGCTCGGCATCGGATTTCCGTCGCTTCGCTGATCGGTCGGTGGATGCGCCCTTTGCCTTTTTCGATGGCGCGGCGCCCTGCTCTGCTTTTCGTTTGATTGCGCCCATGATGCGCAAGTTCTCCGGTTGTGGAGAGGGTGGTGGTACTCAGGTTTGCGCCAAGAGTTCGAGAGTCGCATATGCTCTTCGACTTTTTTGGTGGGTCCATGCGCGCAGATTCTCCGACCCCCGACTGGCAGGGAAGCCGCGGCTGGCACGTGAGCTAGGACGGTGGCACAGCAACGCGTGCGAAAGAGAGCTACTTCTTGATGCAACAGCTTTCACGAGTTGTAGGAAATCTTAGATCACAAAATGAAATGAAATTTGCATCTACGGTGTTTTCTGCCGCAATCCTGGGACTTCCAGCTATGTTGTACGGCAAACGGGAGGATATCTCGAGGGAAGGCCATGGCCATTAACACCCAGAACGGCATAGTGCAGCACGTCGGTCGCGCCAGCTCTTCGCGACGTGCTTTGGCCGTGCGCCTTCCTCTCCAACCTCGCCGTCATTTAGGAGCATTCGTCTTCTATTTCTATCGGCATCTTCAATTGCTCGCGTGTCTTCGCTTGATCGTTTATTGGTGTTGCTTGTATATGTGTACTGCTAAAAAGGAAGATGTCTTCTCCATGCGCCCCTCGAAGCCTGCTGCTCCAAGAGCCCACGCCTGAGCTCTTTTCATCACCACCTCCACCGTCCTCCGCGACTGTTTGCTCTCGCAAACCCAAACGACCACCGCCCATCACGCCCAAGCGCTTTACCCGCTTCTTCACTCCGCGAAACTCCAAAGATGTCTCGTCACGCACCACCCTCACGAGGTCGGGTCGCCAACTACAAGACATCACACGTTCTGCTCTCAATCGCAGCCGGGAGACGCGGAGCACCCCACGCAAGACAGTCAACTTCGTCGACATCGAGAACCCAATGCGAACCCCTCAGAGCAGCGCGCGGAAGCGGAAGATACCCTACCTGTCGCCCGCTAGCTCCCCAGCCCAGTCGTCACCTTCGAAGCGATCGCGCCACGTCACTCCGCCCGAAATCGATATACTTCAAGACGAGCTTGACTTGGACGAAGAGGAGCCTGCTATATATCCTGCGCCCATCCGAAGGTTAACAACGTTGGGTCGGCCGTCAAGAACACTGCAGCGGTCGTTCGGTGGGATACTGGGTGTAGGAAGAGGGTTTCGACGAGACCATGGCGCTTCATGGCAAGACCAGGCAGCCAATTTCTACAGTGGCGCAGACGACCTACATCAGTTGTCGCAGGGCGCGCCGCCCTTCTGCACGGCCAGCTGCAACAGTATGTCATTCACTCATTACCCTACGTCATCACGATACTGACAGCCCCTAGCCAACTCTATGCTCGCTATAGGCGATGAAGACGGAAACATCCACCTACAAGACTCCGAAGGCGACTTCTCCAAACCCCATGTATCATGGAAAGCCCACTCCAACGCCATCATGGACGTGCAATTCTCCTCGGACGATCTACACCTCGCCGCCGGTTCTGGAGATCAGACTGCACAGATTGTCGATGTTCGCACCCAACAAACTCTTGCTGTGCTGGCGAAACACAAGTCTTCAGTAAAGCAAGTACGCTTTCAGCCCGGCGACGACAAGATGGTAGCGACGTCAAGTCGAGACGGTGCGGTACAGATTTGGGATCTCCGATGCAAGGGCAACCAAGGCTCAATACACTCAGCCTGGGGCTCCGATGCACCATATGCCAGTGTTGTACGCACGCTGGCTTCAGCGCACGCGGATATTAGTCTCCCGACATCCACATCGTCGGCCACCCG
Organism: Alternaria ventricosa; assembly: GCF_023758065.1. Taxonomy (NCBI): domain Eukaryota; kingdom Fungi; phylum Ascomycota; class Dothideomycetes; order Pleosporales; family Pleosporaceae; genus Alternaria; species Alternaria ventricosa. The sequence continues at coordinate 1,281,852 of NW_026055683.1, read as the reverse complement.
ATCGCTCTCCAGCAGCAAAACCGAAAACATCAGCCGACGGAACGACATTTCGGTGACAGCGCTTTCGTTCATGCCTGCAGGCCGCGAACACCTACTCTTGACCGCGTCAGACGCATCGACATGCGTTAAGCTCTGGGACATCAGAGGCCGATACTCGCTACGAGGGCCAGCCATCCCCATCGCAACCACCCGCCATCCCGAATCCCACAATCGCCACCGGCACTTTGCGATTAACTCTTTGACTCTTAGCGGCGATGCATCACGACTATACGCCCTCAGCAAAGACAACACCGTCTACGCCTACTCCACAAGCCACCTCATCCTCGGCGTAGCACCCGAGCTATCCACAACCTCCTCCTCAAAACAGAAATACTGCGGTGTAGGCCAAGAAGGCCTGGGACCCATCTACGGTTTTCGACACCAGAAATTCCATGCCGGCTCCTTCTACGTCAAGGCATCCTTACGCAAAGCATGCGAAGACCGCACCGAGATGCTCGCAGTAGGCAGCACAGACGGCTGCCCCGTGTTATTCCCCACCGACGAAAACTTCCTCAAACGCGAAACAAGACACGAAAACGACGCAGACGACCTCCCTGACATTACTAGCATTGCCGCGAAATCCGCACGACCCACACTGTCCCGCACATCAACGAACAGCCGCAGCCCAGACACCATCCCCATCTACGAACACGGCACAGCTCTCATACGAGGACACGACGCAGAAGTCACGAGCGTATCTTGGGCGCGTAACGGCAGCTTGATCAGCGTGAGCGACGACTTCCGCGTCCGACGTTGGAAAGAAGGTAGTCAAGCTAGAGACCTACGCATGGGCGGCGAGAGCGAGGGAAGAAGGTGGCAGTGCGGATGGGCCGCAGTAGGAGATGGATATGATGATGACGAGTAGGATCGTCCGCGAGTTTCTGTACGACGTTGTTTATTATACCCCAGCTATTGATTGTGTAGGAATATGAATGAAGAGAGGATGATGATTGTGGAATTCGACTTGCTTGCCGGTGCCTATCATTTGTTCATGCGTAAGATGTGACTATGTACCCTACTACTGTGGAACCACGGCATATTTCTTGCGACACTACGGTTGGAGCAAGCCACTCTTGAGCCTCTCCCGCTATACTCTCATCAGTCAAGACATCCGTACACCTACTCCTTTCTCAGCCAAGGTCTTCCTTCGACCTTGTCATACTTCGCATCTTGATCTTCTTCTCCATCGCCGTGACTCTGCTTCTCACCAACCTCACTGAAGCTCCCTGGTAACAGCCTATACCTCCGCTCATCAAATCGGTCCGCCTGTGCACTTTCGAAAGTACCAAAAGACCCTGATATCACCCTGCGAGCTCCGCCTAGCATGCCGCCGAGGAAGCTTGTTGGTGTAGAGGGCGGAGGAGTGACGGGTTGTACCTGTGAGTTTGATCGACCTGACTGCGGTGATGTGGACGTAGCGTCCGTCATCTGCAACCCTTCCATCCGGTGTACACGTGCTGGTAACGGTTTGATGGGCCGATTGAAGCTGCCAGACAAACTTGTACCCGTACCTTCAGGCTCGGAAATTGTTCGCGACAGGGACTTGTACTCCAAGGGTGTAGCAGGGAAATCCGTTTCTTGGGACGGCCGCAGCGGGAAGATTTCCCATTCTGACGCCGTAGGGGTAGACGGAAGCGAGGTATCGTATCTCGTTGGCAGTGAGGGGTACGAAATTGTACTGTCGGAGTATGTACTCTGCGGTAGATCTGGTACCGGCGTAGAAGCAGCAGTAGAGGTAGAACTAGAAGAAGACGTCGAGTTCCGTAGCGAATCAAATCGCTGTTCCAACACTTTCCCCTGTCCGTCCGCGCCACCACGTTTCCTCTTCTTACCCCACAACTCTTCGTCTCGCTGTTTTCTCTTGACCTTGTCGGTTACATCGGCGTACATAGTGCCGTTGAACGATTTCCACACTTCGACGCCTTTGCCGAATACAGTTTCGACCTTTCGATTTGTGTCGTCGGTCATCTTGTTGAGATACTCTTGCGCCTCGTCCTCGTTGTCTTCTTCGTCGGTTTCGGAGCCGTGCGTTGTGTCCATTATGCCGGTGTTGGAGGTGGTTATGAAGGAGGTGGAACTTCCCCCGTTTCGCCCGCGGAAGGTGTCGAAGAGTGACATTTTCCGTCGCTTTTGCGCTAGGGCGGAGGGTGGAGGGTTGGGTACATTGTTCATGTTGTTTGATGGTGTGTTTGTGGCGCAATTCAGGAAATAATGGACGGGGTGGAATGCACTCGTGACAAGCGGGCTGTGCTATTGAGTTGATAGATGCGTTCGTGAGTTCAGAATTGGTCGGTTTAGTGGATGTTCACACGAAGTTGGAGCCTAGATCGGGGTGTTTTGTGAGCTATGATGATTGCTTTCACTTTGGTACCGAGTCGAATTCAGAGACGTTGCTCAGATGACACCTCCAGGGCTGTGTCGCTTGCCCTAATGTCTTATGTGTCCTGCAATGTTCACAGATCGTGTCTGTGCGTCCTAATGTCGCCCTTTTGGCATGTTCATCCAGTGTCTTTGCCCAAATTAAACGCCATTTGATACCTACGACGTTCCGAAGTCGTCTTTGAGAGAGACTTGTACTCCAATGGTGTAGCAGGGAAATCGGCTTCTTAAGACGGCCGCACGGGAAAGATCTCCCATTTCTAGAACAAGAAAAGAGATATGTGTAATTGTTCTATATAAGAGGGAGGAAGCTCTGTATGTAGAGTAGAGCGAAGTCCTAACAATAATACAATAGATGCTATTTCTAGCTATTTGCTCAAAAGCATCTGTCCACCATCTACAGCTATTTCAGTGCCTGTCACAAAGCGATCCTTCATAATCCAGCCATACGCTTCAGCAATGTCCTCTGGTTGACCAAAAGTACCTAATAGATTGAGTTGCTTCTTCATGCCTTCCTTTGCCTCTATCGGCATCGGGGCTAACATTCCTTGCAGCATTTCTGTCTCGATTGCGCCAGGTTTGACGATGTTCACCCGAAGCGGCGCAAGATCGACTGCAAGCCCACGCGATAATCCTTCTGCAGATGCTCCCCAGACTGCCGGAATTAGCCATCCAGGCAGAGGCTTTGTAGTTCCGATTCCTCCCGTGAGCGTGAAGGATGAATTTGACGTAAGATGCATGTACGCTCCGGTGCTGATGAGTTTAGCGATAAACAAGGGCGCGATAAGTCGGATTTTGGAACCAAGCATGGCTTGCTCGAGGGTGATGTCTGAGAGCTTGGGTATCGAATGGTGGTCTCCTGCCGTGAATGCGATGTGATCCAACTTTTTGCTGCCGTTCGATGTAACCGTCTCAAACATCGTTCCTAGATTTGATTCGAGGTTTTCGGAATCTTTTAAGTCGATCGCGTAGCCAATGACTTTTTCTGAAGGAATAGATGGATACAGGGATCGAAGAAGATGGACCTTGTCTTCGATCTTTGCTTGCTGGGATCCAGAGATGATAACAGTAGCTCCGTTTGACAGTGCCATGCTGGCAATTGCAAACCCAATGCCAGAAGATCCGCCGAATACGAGGACGTGTGTGCCAGAGAGACGATTCATATGGGGCACAGCTCTTTGCGATAAAGGAGCATGATCTTGGACAGACATTTTGGTAGTGTTGATGTCAAATCATGAAATGAATTCTGCCACAATGCTGCTTCGGTGCTTCTTATAATGTAGACTGCAGAGTCCCTTGCTCGTTACTACTCATTCGCGGTGTTCCGCCGCCCATGTCGGAAGCTGCGCGATCTCGTAGCTTGTTGGTGTCGGTGTTACCTAGGTACCGTGCCGGACGGTCCCGAGGTCATGTGCCTCAAACGGCTACCGGTACATGGCCGATCCGCCCCGCCAACCACTGACACTACAAACGGCAGGTTACTTGGCGGTTGCAGCGTAGTTTCTGTTCAAGAAAGGCCGTGCTGGACGAGCTAATACTCGGGACGGCAAAATCACATTCCCGACGGGCTGACAGGCTTGTGCTCTGCGTAACTTCTTTTTGCGTCCTAATAACGTGTTGAATAAGCGAAAGCCGCGATAGCGAACGGCGAGCGAGCCGTCAGGAAGCGGTCCTGACGCGCGCGCCAAGATGATGGCACCCTTGCCTGGACAAATCTTTCGATCGATCCGTTGTATGCGAGTGGCACAGTCGATCGCAGCTTACTCGCCATCACTCATCCTGCAGCGCAAGCACCATCCTCTTGCCCCAAGTAAGCTCAACATGCATTGATCGCCGCTAAAACAGCCTTCGGGACGGAGCCGTCGCACGTCAATCTTTTTAGTGGCTGTCACAACGACCAACGAAGATACTTTTTACCTTAAACGGCAACTTGCCTTTACAGATCTTCTGCAAGCCATCATTGCGACGATGCCTAAGGCTATAGCATCGCCGACTTGTAGTGGCTTGAGGTGTGTGTAGATCATGGGATCGTGTCATACCTAGTGAAGCGCGATTCTGCAGTATAAGAAATGGATTGCGACAAGTGCTTTCGCGGTGTGAAGGGTACAGCGTTGAGTTTCCCATGCCAATACCATGCGAAGATTCGCAACGACAGTCAGTCTGTTGGCCTCTTTGGCCTCAGCCGACCTTGACAGCCCCAGCTTACTACAGCAATTCTACGCTCCTGGGCGGTTACTTGGTAACTCCTTCGGAAACCCTGGCGTTAACGCGACGTACGACTATGTCGTCGTTGGAGCTGGCTTGGCCGGCGCTCTCACAGCATCCCGAATCGCAGACGCGTTGCCAAACATGACCGTCGCAGTCATCGAAGCAGGCTCTTTTTACGAGATATCGAATGGTAACTACAGTCAGATGTCAGTTGAATTCGAAATGGTATAGCGAGGGCACATGCTGATCGTGGAGACAGTCCGTACTATTCGACAAAGTATGTTGGTCCGAATCCAGAAGATTACCAGCCCTTGATCGATTGGGGTATCTTCACCGAGCCTATACCTGGCGCCAACGGAAGACGCTTTCACTATGCGCAGGGAAAGACACTTGGGGTATGTGCCAATCTCTTCGCAAACGATGCTTACAAGGATACTGATTTTGGCCAAATTCATAGGGTAGTTCGGCACGGAACCAAGAGATCTATCACAGGTATGTATCTTCCAAACAAACTTACATTGCACCCGTCTGACTGAGTTCCACAGAGCGACTAAAGGCTGGTATGAATCCTTCGCAAACCTCACTGGAGATTCTGCCTACCTATGGGAAAACATGTTCCCCTTCATGAAGAAAAGCTTCTCCTTCACACCTCCAGATGCTCGTTTCCGCGCCGAGAACGCCAGTAACGTCAACTACACGCTTTCCGCTTTCGATGCCCCAGGAGGCCCTGTTCATCTGAGCTTGCCAAAGTACGCGCAACCGATAGCCTCGTACGGTCCGGAGGGATATGCAGCTGCTGGCATAAGCGCGGCGAATGGCTTCTTAGACGGAAATCTCTTAGGGTATGGCTATTGGCCTTTTACCTTGAGGCCAGAGGACAGTACGAGAAGTAGTACCGAGTCTGCTTTCCTTTCTCCGACAGCTGCAAAGACATCTTTGAAGATCTACCAGTCCTGCATGGTACGTAAGCTCCTCTTTGATGAGTCCAAGCGCGCCATAGGTGTGAACGTCACCGTCGCTGGGATGAAGCCGTTTATCGTTCATGCTCGGAAAGAGGTCATCGTCTCGAGTGGTTTCATTCATACCCCCCAACTACTTATGGTTTCCGGAATCGGACCGCGCGACGTTCTCGAGAGACATGACATAACTGTCTTATCCGAACTCAATGGTGTGGGTCAGAATCTCCGAGATACGCCCGCCATTGGTGGCGTTGTCCATCGCACGAACGTTCCTGGAAGAAGTGCCTGGGAGCGCCAGTCATCATCTTTTAAAGCCGCTGTGGAGCAATACTTGACGAATGGATCTGGCCCGCTCAGTAGTCCTGCGAGCGATTTCGCCGCCTGGGAGAGGTTCCCCGATCGCTTTACGACGAACATGAGCCAGTCGACTCTCGACTTTTTGCGGGATCTGCCAAGCGATTGGCCGAATGTGGAGTACGTGTTGCAAGCTTCAGAGCGCATCCTCTCCTCGGCTCAGACTGCTAGCGACACGGGTGTCATAGGCACAATCTTGACTTCCACCACAAGCCAGGGAAATGTCACCATTCAGTCTGCTGACAATGCTGTTGCACCCGTCGTATACGTGGGCTGGCTTGATTCGCTCGAAGACCAGGAACTTGCTGTAGCGGCATACAGACGCGCGCGCACGATCGCAGCCAGCATATCCGCGTTTGGCGAAGAGATAGCGCCGGGGGCGAACATCACGACCGATGCGCAGATCTTACAGTACATCAGAACGAAGGGGATGGGCGCTATTCATCACGGCGCGGCGACGTGTGCGATGGGAAGAGATGCGTCGAGCGGGGCGGTCGTTGACTCGAAAGCTAGGGTGTTTGGCGTGAGTGGCCTGAGGGTTGTGGATGCGAGTTCTCTGCCTTTCTCGGCACCAGGGCACACGCAAGGTGTCACTTATGTGCACGCGGAGAAGCTGGCGCAGGATATCATTGATGCAGTCAATGATATGTAGACTGATATAATACGGGAAATGACACCAACGCACTCGCAGCACGCGATCGCAGAAGAGTCTGCGATATTATCAGCGTCACGATATTGCGTTGATTGATCATCTTATTATGAACATGACCGTCCAGAATGCCGTGAAATAGAAGAAGTACCATTCCAGACAATAACGTAGGTGGCCACACCATGACCTAGCTTGGCGCTTGGAGGATAATCTGTCGAGCAGGGGCATTGTGAAGAAGGCGTGTAGCGGGGCAACAACAAACATGGAAGCCTGCAGGTGGAGTTCGTGCGGCTCTGCTCCTGCTGTGAAGAAACGCAGGAGCGGCGGAATGCGGAGGGTCTCAGCTTCAAAGCGTGACAGTACGACTGCCAGGTGGTACATCGTAAGTTGAAACCTGGCCACGGCCGCGTCGAAAGAAGACATTTGAGATGACCGCTGGTGGTATCAAGAATGTAGTAATGCGAATAGTGCGGAGCGATGGTCGGGAATCGCGGACTAGAATTTCCAAGGTTGCATGTTGAAATACGATCTCGCATTTAGTGGACACTATCAACTCGGTCTCGGAACCTAGGTAGCGAGCTGCGAGCCACTAATATTCTCGGCAACACCGATGATGGCCATATGAAAGAACCTTGCACGACCTCGGGAGTCGTGTCGCGGAAAGAACGCTTGCCTGGTTTGGCACGGAGGAGATTGCTGGTGAGGTTGCATGCATACCGTGGAATATGTATAGCACATGTGCCGCAATGTCGCATTTATATGGGGCCATGGAGGATTTAGGTGCACGCCCAAGTGTGACAGTAATGACTGATGTCAGCCTCGAGACTTACATACTCTTCAAGTAGTAGTCTGAGGTGATGCCGGCGGGCTCCTTGCGCCCTGTACAGTCTGAACTCTTTACATCGTAATCTTTCGTAACCTTGATAGCGCCAATGTCGCCCTCTGGTGCCAAGTGCCCTGTCTGTGATGTTGTTCCGCCCTTCCGACACAGCTCTTCTTCCGATTCAGTAGCTGTGACGCCTTGTTCCAACCGTGTGATGCTCCCTCTGCGAGCTTTCTTCCCCCATCTCGATCCCCGCGGTCCTTTTGCTTCAGAACCGATAGTCACAATCTGGCCAAGCGACGAGAGCTTGTAGCCTTTTTGGGTTGAGCTGCCTCCGCCAGGCCCCGATCCAGATGAACTTCCGCCCCCAAACTTTGTCCACAGTGCCTTGAGGCTCGGCAGGTTGACCGCGATGATCGCAAATTGTATTTCGAGTGCTGCGACAATGACCATCTTTCCCAGCACCCATGACGTGTCCGGTGAGTCGTTGAGCTCGAGGAGGGGCATGAGTCGGAAACATGCAATGATGACGGAACTGCTGCCAAAGACCATGACGCCCAGTACGGCAGCTTTGCGTCGAAGCGACATTTGGAGATTCATGACGGTATATATAGGGAGGATGAGGATGTAGAAGTCTTCCAAGATGTTCTGTGACACAATCAGTAATACGTTCTTCGGAAATGCAGTCCTGGACTTACGAGGATGGAAGGCCCTATGAGAAGGACGAGTTTGCTGATGCAGACAGCATCTGGATGTGTACCTGGGTGGAGGATCTCATCAAACGGAACGCATTGAAAGCATGCCAACAAACTGTCGTGAGGATCAGAACGACATTGTCTAGCGGTAGGGAGAACAGATTTCGGCGCTGATGGCGGGGGTAGCACATACATATTAATAACCAGAATGGCACCGTTCAAAGCTCCGCCAATGTATACCGCTATTCGAAAAGTAGGGCTCGGTGAAAGACGGAGGTAGAAAAGGAGGAAAGCTGATTTGATCACCCAGTGAACTGAGTAGTAAACCACTTCTTCAATGAACAGCCACTTGATACTAGTCAGAACGGTCCGGAATGAGTGTCAATCTTGGGCCATACCTTGAGAATCTCTAGCTGCTGAACAGTGCTCAGCGTATTCATGTGTCTGCGCCAATGGTAAGTGAAAGATCATCAAAGAGTGATCGAAGTGGTCGTACAGTCCGCATCCCCAGTATATGAACATGTGCAGAACGACTTGTTGTCCAATACTGAAGAGCTACAAGCTTGTTAGCCATGCGAATATGAATGTAATGAGGTCTGGAACACGTACGAGAATCAAGATCGCGAAATTGTCATCCCACCCTCTAGTCCGCAGCACGAAGTGCCGGCAATAGAAACGAAGGAATATGGAAACTGTTCCAAAGAAGAAAGAAACATATGCCACAGCATACGCCAGTGGCTGGAGAGTTGTCAGTCCCATGGTTACGACAGGATTCTCTCGAATATGTCAACTCTCAACCTGAGCGGAAGCTCCACGATTCAAGAAGTACCTATAGGAGATGAACGCTCGCAAAAAGAAGTCCTCGTCATGCCCCGTTTACGAACGGTTTCAAGGCCTGGCACCAACACCCTGCCCTGCCCGCCCCCACGGGCTCGAGATAAATATCCCCGATGCATCAAACCGAATGCGATGCATGCATTGCCATGATCGGTAAGTGATGTCCATATTTGAGCTTTGTTTTTAAATCACTCCTGTCGGATCCTCCGCATCTTCCAGGATAAGTTGTGCTTCCAGGCCGCTCTGCTGCATGATTAGAATTGTGCTTCATTGCGTTAAGCGGGCGCCTAGGGAGCGGGCAGGTTGGCCGCGTGGGTTCACGGCTCGACCCTCGACCTAACCTAGTGCGAGGGCTGCCCCGAGCCGGCGACAAGCACACGCTAGGAATGCGTATGGAACAAGTGAACATAAGCAGCTGCTTGAAATTTTCACGTACATGCCAGCATGCTTCCGCAAAGCCATGCGCACAAGATACGAAAGGAAGAGTGCGGCAGGATCCTCGACCCGCAGACTCTACCTGGGCAGCTGAAGGAGGCCCGATTGCTGGGAAAGATGTGCGTATGTGGGAGGCCTGGCATGAATCGCGAGAAGCGAAGGATCCTCGAGACTGCGCATTTGCCGCAACAAGACGTGGTTCCCGTTGGTCGAGTCGCCCGACGTCAACGCGTGGTCCCCAGGGGAGCGGGTGAAGACAACAGCCGTGGCTGCAGGCGAGCCGCTTCCGCGCCCCGCTAGCAGAGCCGTGCTGCCAGGTGGCACGTCCACCACAACAACCGTTAGCTTCACTGCAACAAGGGCCCAAGTGGGACACCGACGCTCCTGAATGATATGTAGACGCATACAAGCATCCACTGGAAGAGAATTTTGGCCGCTCAATTCTAAGTGCTGTTCGGCTGCGTTATCGTTGCGAGAATCGAGCCCCGGGCACAACACGCAGACAACGCAATCACTGGTAAAGAGCCGGAAAATTCGAGACGTGGGCTGTACAGGGCATGCTGCAGCTAGCAAAGCTCGCCTGGAGTATCTTGGGCCTATCAGAGGTCGCTCGATGGCCTTGAACCGTTCGGAGTTTAGGTAAATCAAACCCCCCTCGAAGGATGCGCGCTACTCCTGCATCTTCATCATGGGGATTTTCGGACCGTGGAGAAGATACCAGCCGTCTTCAAAACTTGCGGAGGTTTACTGGAAACGATCAAGTGGGCAAATAGCGCGTGTTGGCTGGGATGCCTATATTCGAAGCTATGCACCTTGGATTCTGTCTCCGAGCTGGAGCCCTGCCCGTTTCCTCGACATCTTGAATCCCACTGGATAGCTCTGCTAAACTCTTAGAGCTTCCACGATCACCATGGAACTCTTTCGAGATGCCGCTCAGCGCAGCGTGTCGCAAGGTGTCGCAGCTGCTGTTCTGTTTGGCATTGTTTTCCACTTCTCAATTCGACCATTCGAGTTTGAGCTGGTCATGTTCCACTTCATGGCAGCTTTCACTTTGAGCTTCTTCGGGATGTTCTACGTCTTTGGATTGGCGAAAGCTTTACTGTTTGCGACCAGTTTCAGCACCGGATTGCTCGCCAGCATTGCCATTTACCGAGTATTCTTCCACCGATGTCGAAAATTCCCAGGCCCGTTCGCCGCAAAGGTCTCCAAGTTTCACGCTGCAAGTCTCGCGGCGAAGGACGTCAAATACTTCAGAGAGCTGGAAAAGATGCACGAGCAGTACGGTGACTTCGTGCGCACAGGTGAGCGAACACCAAATTGAGGCTTGGCACGAGCGGATGTTAATAGCCATCAAAGGTCCACGAGAGATCAGTGTTCTACGCAAGTCAGCCGTTCCGACTCTTTATGGGCCCAACTCGGAATGTTTGAAGTCAACGTGGTATGGCCAAACCGGGAACGACCCAAAGAAATGTTCCGTACACATGACGCGTGACTTCAACAGCCACCGCCTTCGTCGCCGTGCATGGGATCGCGGGTTTTCCATCAAAGGTGTGTATGAGCTCACGAGCTATACGAGTACCTCTAACTTTACATAGCGCTCAACACCTACGAGCCACGCATCAAAGCAAAGGCGGACTTGTTCAAGACCCAACTGGCAACCAAAGGAGCAACCTCAATGGATGTGTCCACCTGGTCAATGTTCTTCAGCTTCGACGTCATGGGTGAGGTCGGCTTCGGCAAAGACTTTAACAATCTCACGAGCGGTGTCGAGCACCCTGCTATCAAGGGAGTGCATGCCCACATGACCATGCTGGGAATCATGAGCACGGTTCCGTGGCTCTTGAACGTTCTGGGCTCTATTCCCGGAGCGGCGGCGGGCTATTCGGACTTCTTCTCCTTCTGCGCAGGCCAGATTCGCGAAAAGCACAAGGTGTGTGTTGTGATCGTACTACCGGTGGCAAACAATTAACGAAATATAGACCTGGGACGGCGAAAAGTATCCGCAAGACGTCGTGTCCTGGTTACTCAAGGCTGTGAAGGAGAATGACGTTTCCGCCTCGCCAAGCCCAGAAGCCTTGGAGGACGATTCGAGAGTAATGATCATTGCCGGAAGGTAGGTAATTCTGATGTAGAAACCCAGAGACACCGCTGACGGGATGTAGTGAAACTACAGCCACCACGCTCGCAGGAGCTCTCTACTACCTCGCCAAATGCCCTGACAAGCAGAAAAGGCTCCAGCAATTCCTCGATCAAGCAATGCCGGGTGGATACAGCCAGTGGTCCTACGAAAAGGTCAAGTCGATCTCTTATCTGGACGATTTCCTCAGCGAGACACTGCGACTTCGCCCGGCTCTATTGACTGGTGGAGCGCGCGAAACACCAGCAAAGGGCATTCAAATCGATGACACGTACATTCCCGGCAACACGAACGTCGTGATTCCAGTCTCACTCATTCAAAGAGACCCTCGATGGTGGCAGCAGGCTGAAGACTTCGTTCCGGAGAGGTTTGGCGAAAAGAGGACTGAGATGGAGACTGACCAGGCTCCATACCTGCCTTTCTCTCTGGGTAAGTCCTTTTCATACGGTCGTCGTCCTAGACTCGCAGTCAGCAGCTAACATTTTCGTAGGCGCATACAGCTGCCCCGGTAAGAACCTGGCCCAAATGAGCTTACGTATCTCGCTTTCGATGATCGCGCAGAATTTCGACGTCTCCTTCGCGCCTGGAGAGACTGGAGAGGCATTTGAGAAGGAGATAATGGACACATTCACCGTGACGCTTCCGGCTCTTCAGCTACGATTCACGCCGCGCAAGAGCGCTTGAGCATCGGGTGAAGGATGCTGTTGAGCATGCATCTTGGACGTACCTCAAGTTGGGCCTGTGAAGGGTGAGAGCATGCGCATATCCGTATTCCAATTATGGGAGTTGGCAGTAGGAGGCTGAGGGTGTGTGGTAGTACCAAATTCGATGGAAGGGGCTGTGAATCCTCCAGCTGTCACAAGAAGCTATCCAAACTGGTTTTCCAATCGCTAATGGTGGTGTTCCATGATGATGGTGCGCACGGACGTTGTACTAATAGCTCATTCGCGCAACCCAATTTCCAAGCGGCTTGGTGTGGTCTAGTGCTCAAAAGTATTCTGGTAACGTGACGCGCGAAGCATTGGGGAGAGAGCGGAAAAACAGCCCGCTCCTCAGCACTAAATGAAGTTCGGGGAAAATGCTCGGTCTACAGGCATTCGACGTTGTCTACCCCGGTGTTGATGTTCTGCGCGTGCGCTTCCTCGAAAGATCTCGTCATAGTCGACCACGATGTTTGGATTGGAGTGGAATGTCCGCAGAAGCCTATGCTTGAGGAAGCATCGCATCGCTTTGCCAAGTCAGAGTCCATGAGACCACAAGGTGCAGATGCATGCAACGTCATCAAGCCCCCAATACTTAAAACAAAAACTCGGCTAAAGTTCCAGCTCAAACGTCCATTAGCGCTCAGGCACAGAGACCAAAAGACGGCACGGTTTCTATAGCGCACGCAGGCGGTACTTAAATTCGGCTCCAAACGGCTGTCTTCAGGGATAGGGGCTCCGTACGCACTGCGCTCAAACTCACGCCGAAGTGATGATGGGATAGCTTGCCATGTTGGCCTCGGCTCTTCGGGACATTTGAAGCCTCCAAATAAACTATAATTTGTGGCTTCGAGCTTCGACCACCTAAAAAGCATCTCACGCTCGCTAAGTGCTCGTAAAATAGAAGCCAATGTTTCGTAGGCAGACGCAGCCGAGCGATGAACCTGGATTAAAAAGCTTGTCGGGTGATCTTCCGTTCAAAGTGGCTAGGTATCCTTACTCTAGACCTACTTGAGCTCAGCCTTTTATTGCGCCATGCTCTCCAGACCAGGTCTGGGGGTGTTGTAGTTTGCGACTGCTCCAACTTAACGTAGTGTCCAAGATCGCAGGAAAGCCATAGTTTGTGGTTGAGCCCGGCATTCGGATCTCACTAGCATTGCCCAGGACTTGGATGGAGCGAAAGCGCGTATATAGAAAAGACGATCGCCAGGTTCATATGGTATCATCAGGATACTACAGCTTCTTGATCATCCAACGCCAGTCATCATGCGCGCTTCATTGTCACTCGTTACTTTGCTAATTTCCTTTATTTCTGCTGTACCAGTTGCAGAGCATGAAAAGAGACAGAATGCTGAATTCGACTATGTCATTATCGGTGTAAGTTCTCGCTCATCTAGCTTGCGCCAGCCTGTAAAGATATGGTTGCGCTAACACGTAGTAAAGGGTGGTACCGCGGGTCTTACACTCGCGAATCGGTTGTCTGAAGACAGTACCATGAAGGTCGCTGTGATTGAGGCTGGTGCTCTCTATCAGATCGCGAACCCGCTTTTGTCATCGACTCCAGCTGGAGATGTTCTGTGGTCAGGCTCCAGCCCATTAGATCAGAATCTTCTCGTGGACTGGAACTTCATTACCGCCCCTCAAGCCGGCGCAAATGGTAGGCGAGTCAAGTATGCACGAGGAAAGTGCCTGGGTGGAAGCTCAGCCCGAAATTTCATGATCTACCAGCGCGGTGATCGCGGCTCGTACCAGCGCTGGGCAGATGAAGTCGGAGACGACTCGTACACTTTCGATAACTTGATGCCCTATTTCAAGAAGTCAGTCAAGTTCACACCACCCAACACCAAACTTCGTGCAAGCAATGGTTCGGCCGAATATGTCGCAAGTGCCTTCGATGCCAGCGGAGGGCCTCTGGATGTCTCTTACGCGAACTATGCTGGACCTTTCTCAAGCTACATGGAAGGAGGCATGAACGGCATTGGTATCCAGACTAGGCCCGACTTCAACTCTGGAGAACTCATGGGAGCTCAGTACTGTAGTTCGACGATCACGCCCGGCAACCAGAAGCGCGCGTCGAGCCAAACAACCTTTCTTGAGGCTGCGAAGAGTCGTCCTAACCTCAAAGTGTACACTCTGACCCGCGCTGAGAAGATCATCTTTAATAGCGAGAAGCGTGCCACTGGTGTCCAGTTACCCCTTGGAATTGTCCTTACCGCAAAGCGAGAAGTGATCCTTTCGGCCGGTGCTTTCCAGTCTCCCCAGCTGCTTATGGTCTCTGGAGTCGGGCCTGCTGCACAGCTCAAGAAGTTCAACATTCCCGTCCTTGCTGACCGCCGCGGTGTTGGTCAAAACATGCAAGATCACATCTTCTTCGGTCCAACCTACCGCTACAAGGTCCAGACGTTCACAAAACTGGCCAACGACCTTCTGTATGTCGGCGCTCAGTTCGCATTCGATTACAGCATTCTCAAGAAGGGTCCCCTTACCAACCCCGTCTGCGACTTCCTAGCCTGGGAGAAGGCTCCTCGCAACCTAATCTCTTCGGAAGCTGCGTCAGTGCTGGACCAGTTCCCTGCTTCCTGGCCCGAGATCGAATACCTGTCTGCACCTGGCTACATTGGTGATTTCTCCAGTCTCTTCGCAAGCCAGCCCAAGGACGGCTACCAATACGCGTCCATTCTCGGCGCTCTTGTTGCGCCCCTCTCCCGTGGTTCAGTGACCATCACAAGCTCTAGCACAGCTCAGCTACCTTCGATTGATCCGGGCTGGTTGACTGACCCCACTGATCAAGCACTTGCAGTTGCCGCCTACAAGCGCATGCGTCAAGCATTTGCTACAGATGCCATGAAGGCTGGTCTTGCGGATACGAAAGAATACTTCCCTGGACCTAAGGTTGAGACTGATGAGCAAATCCTCAATACCGTCCGCGATACTGTAAGTCTTCCAAGTCTACCAAACCTGTATGTACTAACGATAGCAGTTGATGACTGTGTGGCACGCATCCTGTACGTGCAAGATGGGGAAGATCGATGATCCAGATGCGGTCGTGGACAGCAAGGCGAAGGTTATTGGTGTGACCGGTTTGAGAGTTGTAGACGCCAGCTCGTTCGCGTTATTGCCTCCCGGACATCCACAGGTATGTTATCTAATTCGCATCGTTGGTTGCATCACTGACATTCTATCAGAGTACGATATACGCGTTGGCAGAGAAGATTGCCGATGATATCAAGCGCAGCCGCTAGGTCGCCCGCGTGGAAGCCGTACTAGACAGCGCCATCGTGTTAATTGAGAGACTTCAAACCCAAGTGCGACGTATTGTCCGCTATCATTGCTTCTTACTGTGAGGTCACCTTCTCTGCAAGTTCGGGCAGCGTTTTAGCAACAACGTCCATCTTACCAAACACATCGTCCAATGCCTCCTTCTCCAACACCAAACAATACGCTGTCTTGAACCCTGCCCTTCCCGCTGCGCTTACATCCCAGCCATGTGCAGCCGCAAACCAGAGATCACCAGCTTTGCTGTCAACACCAATCTTTTGTTTCAGCTTCTCATACGCCTTGAGATCTGGTTTTCCGACACCAACATCGTCGCACGTCACAATATGCTCGTTGTCGATGTCGATGTTGCCTCTCTCAAAGTATCCCAAAACTCGTGGACGATCGCCACTAGTGAACGCTCAAACCGTCCAGCCAGCCTTTTTCATTATGTCCACACATTCTTTTGCGCCTGGCCGAACCTCACACTTCCTATATTCTTGTATGAAGTATTTGACATCTTCCTCAGTCGCGATACTGCGCGGCTCGGGTACGCCGGCGAAATGCAAGATGCGGAAAAAGATGGATTCGAAGACCTTTGCGAAAGGTACGTAGCTGCCCGAAATCGAGAGGTAGGTGTACTCACGCTCCGCGCTTTCTAACCAAGCGAAACCAAGGAGGCGTGCGGAGATGTTGTTGGCCTGAAGTTTGGGGCCCAGGCGTTGGTCAATGACGGCATAGAAATGCTCGTGCGACACAAGCGTGCCAACTATATCGAAAACGATGTGCTTCGCTCTGGACATGATTCTCAACGTGGCTGGTGAAGATAGCTTGGTCGTGTTATCTTGCTGATTTGTTGATCTCGCATCGCGATGAGGCTGTCCATGCAAGTCACGTCAAACACGCCCCGCGTGCCATCAGGGTGTTTGGGATGCGGTGCGATTACGTCATCACGTAACGTGACACGTCCCATACTTGCCCAGGTGAGAACGCACACATGGCATTCTGCGTATTACTAGAAAACCAATATCGACATCTCGTAATTTCTCCATAATGACCACATGTAATTGTATGCCACCGGAAAGAGCTCTACAGGGATGGGTGCATCGCAACTGCTGATCCCGTCCCGCCAGATGCAGCTTCCGTCATAGAAGTTCGGTGCTTTCACCTTTAGTCAAAGAATCGTCACCATACCGATTACTCAACTTTTTCATGTGCTATCATCAGCTCATTCAAACCATCATTGTTATCGCATCGTTCGCAGCTCAAGCGGCTATCTTCAGGTAGCACCACTGCATCCGATTGGTCGACGCACAATCTTTCCCAATTAGGACCGAAACACCGTGCGATATCAAATGTCCGTTAACGGCGATGCAGATCTGGCATGCGACGCGCGGATATGTTCATGTGGGGAAGAAGAAGGATAGAGATACTGATACGTCATGCTCAGGGAAGAGGCAGACAGGGTCAAAGCCATACCCGCAAATGCGTATCACCAAGAAGAGCCAGCGACGATGTGTAGTAGAGGCATAAAGATGGATTCTACATAGAGAAAGGAAAGGAACATATGCGCTATGAAAGTCATCGCTAAGAGTCATTACAAAGAATGCTGGCAAACGACAAACCCCAAAGTACGAGTTCAAAGCCTCAAGTACTCATAACACCCAAACACCAAGGCCATGCATCATGAATCGTGAATGTCAAGTCGTCGCTTACCAAGCGAGGTCGCTCTTCTCGTTGTCGTTGCCGCAAGCAAGACCCTCGCAGAAGTCCTCCATCTCCTTGCTGATGGCCGAGGCACCAGTGGGCTCGAGTTGCTGCTTAGCAGGCCAGATCTTCTGACCGGCCTTCTTCTCCTTCGCGCCGTGCTCCATGACGATCTCGCGACATCGCTTCTGGAAGAAGAGGGGGCCCTTCTCCATGTGTGGGTGCAGCTCACCGTTGACAAAGATGCCAGCCTCGATGTTCTTCTGCGCACGCTCACATAGAACCTTGTCCTCGCCCATGACGCGCTTGTAGGTGTCGCTGATGAGGAGGAAGTCTTCTTCCTTGGAGTGCTTGTTGCGCCAGACCTCGTAGTACATGACTGACTCGGTAGGTGACTTGGGCATGAACTTCTGCATGAAGAGGAAGTGTTTTGTGACGGTGAAGGAGGCGTTGGGGAAGCAGTAGGTGGAGCAGATCTCTTGGCCGAGGTCCTTACGGTCTTGAGGGGTCTTGGGGTCGTGCTGGATGTGGTCGGCCGAGCAGTAGACGTCGTAGCTCTCGAGATCGATCAAACCTGTTGTGAGATCGGGGTGTGTGCTCTTGCAGTGGTAGCATTCGTTGAAGTTGTCGGCGAGAATCTTCCAGTTGAATGGACCGTCGAGATTCCAGGTGTGGTCAAACTCGTAGTCGTCAAAGTTGAACTGACCGAAGCGCGCCTGTTCGTCGACGTGGTCGAACTGTGACTCCCATGATACCTCGGGCTCCTTCTTCGCATCCATGTTGATCCAGACAAAGCCGTTGCGGTCGATGCGTGTGTGAATGGGGAAGAGACCGTTCTTGGCCTTCTCGAAGTTCTGGAGCTCTTGGTATCCCGGTGCCTTCGCGAGCTTGCCGTTGAGGCCATACGACCAGCCGTGGTACTTGCAGGAGAAGATCTTGGCATTGCCTCCATCCTTCTCGACTACGGGATACGCGCGATGTCTGCATACGTTGTGGAATGCGTTGATCTCGCCGGACCGGTCCTTGGAGACGACGATGTCGTAGTTGGCGACGTTGTAGCGAAGGAAGTCGCCAGGGTTGGCGAGTCTCGACTTGTGGGTAAGAATGAGCCATCGTCGGGTGAAGATAGCGCGTCGCTCGAGTTGGTACATCTCTTCAGAGGTATACCAGTTGGCGGGGAGGGCCCGTACGGGCTGATTCTCTGGTGGAGCCTGGGCGGCGGCTGAGCCGCCAAAGCCAAGGTAGCTCAGGAGTGACCCGACCATTGTGAAGGTTGTGTGTTAAAATGTGATGTTATGCTTGTTGTAGGATAGTGGCGTGCTAAAGGTAATTGGAAGCGACCACGATTGTGTGTTGGGCAAGTCTGATAGAGAAGATGGACGTTGGGTTGGGGATGTCGCAGGCGTTATTATACCCTCTTCTCGAGGCTCTTAACTCCTCAGTCTTATCAAGTAAGACAAACAACTAAGTCCCCATGGGGTTATGGCTTCCATTCGCGCCCGACGAGCGATAACCAGTGGGACGTGGGAACGTAATTCGGCTGCAGGTGACCGTCAAGCGCCACACAACCTGACTATTTTTCACGTCTCTCCGTTACCGCACGTTCTGCCATCGTGATCAATTCAACATTCTAGAATACTGTGCTAGAGCTCAACGGCGTCATATTACTGGGCAGCGTCGTATTACCCCAGAGTAGTTTCATTGACTGTGCATGCAATGCAGGAGAAAGTCATGGTGACTGAACGTATAGACCGTTCTCGTCATTGCCCCTCATGTTGGCACGGACTTGAATGGATCTGATTTCCAAATGCGGACAACGGACGCCAGCCCAAGGCGCGATCAGTCTGCGACCACCAAGTTCTGGCGGAACTATTACGGTCGCATTATCCAAGTGCTATCGCGCTCTTATCGAGAATCTTCGCTGACGATGTTGATCGCAGCTGTTATCGTCGAAATATCGAGATAGCGATGCTATCTTGATGAGCTGTCGGGCTTGGGTGTGGTACCGCAGCTGATAACGTCTGCTAGACTATAGCCCATTTTACTCTGATTGAGGGTATAGAGCGAACGTCGGAGCATACGCACCGTCGAGCGCGTTGTCATTGAGTGTGAATGACGCCACACGAGTCGCGCAACGTCTACGACAGCAAGGCGTCGCTGGTCTGAATGGCAGCGCCCTTGTTCGTGGATGATTACCGTGGCAGCCCGCGTGTCACTACCCCTCCTGACGATATGGAGAGTAATCGGGAGGCTTTGGGTGCTTTCGGCAATCGCAGTCGTGAATTTGCCCGGCTGGTGCTGACAGCGCAGCAAAGTGTTACGTTGGGCCTGCCTTGACACTGGAGGCGTCTGGGGTGATTTGGCGATATAAGCTGTCGCTTGTCTTGCAGTATCGACTCATCGATGAATGCAATCAGAGACAACTTCAAGGTGAGTCCATTGCGAAGACTGCTCAGGGCGCGACTCAGTGATCGAGGGCATGCGGTGTGGGTGACACCACACGGGCTGGCATCATGGTCCAGATGGTTCCGCCTTTCTGCACGTGGTGCTGTGCAGTTGCCGATTAAAAAGGGGTTTGTGCTCTCGAGAAGCCCCGTAGGATCGAGGCTGGGTCCGGTAGGGTTGTTGTCGCATGGCTTTTGTCGCAACGCTTTCAATGCCTAGTGTCTTTCACATCGGCTTTGTGGGTCGCGATGGGTTGGCGCAAGGTTTGATGGCGGAAAGTCACCCTCAATGTTGAAGCAACGCTTATCCTTGTTACAATGATGTATTGCAGCGAGCAAGATCGGTGAATCTTTGCGGCACGACAGCCGCATTAGGTTCGATTGACGGGAAAAGCATGCTAAGCTCTCCATACTATGCATACTTACCTGCAATCCAAGTCTGATGTGAAGTGAGACGAATTTCGGGTTGGGATAAAGATCGTGAGAAAGACGGGATGGTGTTGCGCACACGCGAGGCGGGGTTGTTGCAGGCTATTGTAGTCCCGAGACGATTCGCCTCCATGCGTCCGCACCATAATCACTAAGCCCAAAATGGACATCAGGACCCTACATCCACGACTGGCATCTTCCCCACCAATGTCGTAAGTATCTCATGCGGGGCGGTGGGCTGCTTCCGTGCATCACTCTGCCGTTGGCCACACCATGGGAATTATTTTGCCAATTGAAGTTTGCGCTGCGCTTAGTTTCGGCTCCTATGATGGCAGAGCGCAGTGAAATGGTCCGTTATCGCGAGTGCAAGCAGCTTTAAGAGGAGTTCCTCCTACAGCCTTGGGAAACCAACTGTCAAATTCCATACTTTTCAACTCTTTTGCAATGGCGACCTCCCAGCGCGTTGTTATTATCGGCGCCGGCGTTGTCGGCACTAACCTCGCTGACGAGCTGGTTTCACGAGGATGGAACAACATCACCGTCGTTGAGCAGGGCCCATTGAGCATGCCCGGTGGCTCAACATCGCATGCGCCCGGCCTAGTCTTCCAGACCAATCCCTCCAAAACGATGACCTTACTCGCGAAGTACACAGTCGAAAAGCTGTCAGCGCTCGAGAAAGACGGACAAAACTGCTTCAACCAATTGGGCGGCTTGGAGATCGCGACGACTCCAGAACGACTGGAGGAGCTCAAGCGCAAACACGGATACGCGCAATCGTGGGGTATCGAGGCAAACTTGATCAGCCCTGAAGATTGTCTCGAGAAGTACCCTCTCCTTAACAAGGATATGGTGCTAGGTGGTCTTCACATTCCAAGCGATGGCCTAGCACTAGCAGCTCGTGCGACACAGATCCTCATCGAGAACACGCGCAACGCCGGCGTCAAGTACCTCGAGCACACCGTCGTTACCGGAATCGAACAAGCGGACGGCCGTGTCACCGGTGTGACGACCAACAACGGCTCTGTACCGGCGGATATAGTTGTGTCGTGTGCTGGCTTCTGGGGCGTAGAAATTGGAGCTATGATTGGGCTGAAGGTTCCTCTCCTTCCTCTAGGGCACCAGTACGCGAAGACTACAGCTGTCCCCGGCCTCGAGAACCGCGAAGTCAACAAGAAGATCAACGCCATGAACGCCGAGCTGCCGATCCTGCGACACCAAGACCAAGACCTATACTACCGAGAGCATGGCGAACAATTTGGTATTGGCTACTATGGCCACCGTCCGATGCCCGTCAAGGCTTCAGACCTGGGTGTGACACCCAAACATGTCGATGAGAAGCACATGCCTTCTCGCCTGGATTTCACACCAGAGGACTTTGAGCCTGCCTGGAAGGCCACCAAAGAACTGCTTCCGGTCTTGCGCAACACTGAGATCGCGGATGGTTTCAATGGTATCTTCTCTTTCACGCCAGACGGTGGATCCGTCGTTGGACAAGCTCCCAATCTCGACAACTTCTGGGTCGCCGAAGCCGTGTGGGTGACACACTCGGCCGGTGTGGCTCGAGCTGTAGCGGAGACCCTTACAGAGGGCCGTTCAACTATCGACATTGCTGAGTGTGAGTTGACACGATTCGAGGAAGTCCAGCTTAGCCCGGAATACGTCAGCGAAACTTCGCAGCAGAACTTCGTCGAGATTTACGACATCATCCACCCTCTCGCACCGAAAGAGAACCCTCGCAACCTTCGCGTCAGCCCATTCTACGCACGACAACAGGAACAAGGCGCCTTCTTCTTGGAGGTAGGAGGTTGGGAGCGTCCACACTGGTACGAAGCGAACGCAGGCTTGGTCAACACCCTTCCGGAAGAGTGGAAGCCTGTTGATCGGGACGCCTGGTCATCCAAGTTCTACTCGCCCATTGCCGCGGCGGAAGCCTGGAAGACACGGAACGCAGTAGCGCTGTACGACATGACAACCTTCCACAGGTTCGAGGTTTCAGGTCCTGGTGCCGTTCACCTGCTCCAGAGATTGACGACCAGTGACGTTTCTAAGCAACCCGGCGCCATCACCCATACACTACTCGTCAACGGCCACGGTGGCGTACTGAGCGACATTTTCGTTTCGAGAATCGAGGAGGACCTCTTCCAAGTAGGTGCAAACACAGCGACCGATCTTGCCTACCTCACGCGCGAAGCTCGCCGTCAACACAAGCACACATCCGGTCAGTGGGCTCAGGTGCGAGACATCACTGGAAGCACATGTTGCCTTGGTCTCTGGGGTCCCCGCGCACGAGACGTCATTCGCACGGTGAGCTCCGATGACTACAGCAACAAAGGCTTGCCGTACATGGGTGTGAAGAAGACAAGCATAGCTGGAATTCCCGTCACCATGTTCCGAAAATCGTTCGTCGGAGAGTTTGGTTGGGAGATTCAGACCACACCTGAGTATGGCCAGCGTCTTTGGGATATATTGTGGGAGTCGGGCAAGCCCCACGGTCTAGTCGCTGCTGGTCGCGCTGCCTTCAACGGACTGCGAATCGAGAAGGGCATCCGAGCCTCGGGTTCCGACATGACCTCCGAGCACAACCCTTGGGAGGCTGGCGTGACGTATGCGATCCAGATGGACAAGAAGGCGGACTACGTTGGCAAGGGTGCGCTGGAGCAGCTTTCGAGGAAGGCAGCATCTAAGCGACTTCGATGCTTGACGGTCGACGACGGTCGTTCGGTGGTTCTGGGCAAGGAGCCTGTCTTCGTGGAAGGTCAAAGAGCGGGCTATGTTACCAGTGCCGCCTTCGGCTACACGGTACGCAAGCCTGTCGCATACGCATGGCTACCCAGCACTGTGAGTGAAGGGAAGACCGTGGAGATTGAGTACTTTGGCAAGAAGATCAAGGCCACAGTGACTCGCGATCCATTGCACGATCCTCAGGAGCAGCGCTTGAGGGGTGAAGGATCATCCGAGAAGCCGGAGCTGCAGAAGAGGCTGAGGGCGCTGCTGTAGTTGGGACGTTGTAATGTTGGACGATTGTTATGACTGTACATGAGCATCGAAATGGCGTGGCTGGGTTTGATTTAGGTGTTTGTCAGGCGTATGGGTTCCATTACCTAGGTAGTTCCATGGTAGATACTGTATCGAAAGATCTCTTCGTTAAAACGCATCGTGTCTGATCCCTTGTTATGATAAAGGAGATGTGCCGCATGCCGCGCCATTTTGGATGGATCGTGTCTTTGAGGTGAACGCGTTCGGCACTCAGCTCGACGCGTTTGGATGTGGGCCGCGGTTCACGTGATCATGTCTTATCGATAATGAGCGACAACGTCATCATCACCTCGGCCGTCGCGGAGCTCCATGGCCTCCTCAACTCTCCATCAATTCCTGTTCGGTGTCTTCCTCATGAGCGTGTTTACTGCGACCATCAAACGATACTCGCTAGCACCAATCTCTCGCACTTTTACCAAGGTAAGCGCGAGCAATTGCTACCATCATCTCAGATCGGAAGTTGACGCCAAGCAGCCATCGTCCCCATCTGCACGTACCATGCATATCCAATCAATCCCCATGTGTACGAGCACCCTGATGGGGCATCTTAAGCCATCAGAAACCATCTAACTCACTAACCAGGGGAGGGTTCGGGCAACAACTATGCCTACCTAGTCTCAGACGACAAGACTAAAGAAGCCGTTATCATTGACCCTGCCAACCCTCCAGAGTACGCTACGAGACATAGAGAAGGAGGTGTCTAGCTGACTTGGCTATAGAGTTCTACCCGTGTTGCGGGAACAGACTACCACCGGAGGTCTCAAGCTGACCAAGATCATCAACACTCACCAGTAGGACAACCGCGCTACACGATGCGACTTCGCTGACGTATCGGATAGCCATGGAGACCATGCTGGAGGCAACGTGGATACAGTAAGTTTTGAGAGAAGCAAGCAGGTCGATAGTTCGTCAGCTAACCGTCCTCCCAGATCAAGGCGTTCGGCTTACCTGTAATTGGCGGTCGCGACTGCGACAAGGTCTCCGAAACCCCCAGCCACAACAGTACCTTCAAGATCGGTTCCATCAACGTCAAAGCGCTCCACACACCGTGCCATACGCAAGACAGCATATGCTTCTACTTCGAAGACGGCAACGACCGCGCCGTTTTTACCGGAGACACACTGTTCATCGGCGGTTGCGGGCGGTTTTTCGAAGGCACTCCAGAACAGATGCACAAGGCTCTGAATGAGACCCTGGCGGCTCTTCCAGATGATACAAAGGTTTACCCCGGGCATGAGTACACGAAGGGTAATGTCAAGTTTGCCAAGAGTGTGCTGAACAACGATGCCATCAAGAAGCTCGACACATTCTCACAAGAGAACAAACAGACGCAGGGCAAGTTCACGATTGGCGACGAGAAGAAGCACAACGTATTCATGCGCGTCGACGATCCCGAGCTCCAGAAGGTTACTGGCAAGACTCAACCAATCGATGTCATGGGAGCGCTGCGAGCCATGAAGGACAAGTCATAAGACAGAAGATTTGCACAAATAAAATAGCATCAGAGCATCCTGCTATGCTGCCTGGACTAGATGCCTTACTTGCAGAATACCTCCGTGAATGATCCACGTTAATCTGTGCTTGTCCTGATGGGAAGCCAACAGCGCCAGTAGCAAAGGAGGTATAACTGCGGGGAAACCATGTTGACAAAGTGTGAGTGCAGATTCAACGTCGTATCTCTGGGGTTTGGTGCGATCAGTGGCAGGGCGCCTGAGGGCAGATGTTCGTGAGGCATGCGGTACTTGACTCACAAGCGATGACTGGACTTGCGGTTCGTAATATTTAAGCACACCATTGTTCCATCCGAAAGCGCGAAACAACTTCAAAGCATCTTCTCTGGCCATCAACCATACTGCCTTTTCTTTTCGCGAACAGCGAATCTCTAAGAACATCAATATTGGTCGGCATGGCTGCCAACGGCGTCACCACGAAGGCGCTCAACCAACGTATGAGACTAGACCAGCAGGAGACGCTACCACCTCACAAGTACTACGAGAACCGCTATGATTCAATGCAGAGTCTTCGCCAGAATACATGTGAGAATGGCATTTATTCTTCTTTCATCCCCAATCTCCTGGACCTTGGCGCATTTCGCGCTCGACATGAATCTATAACGACTGGCCACCAGCTCGAAGACGTAGAATACGCAATACGTGGACGCATCGTCACTATTCGTAGTGCAGGAGAGCGTTTGCGCTTCTACGAAGTTCAAGCGGGCGAGGACAAGATACAGGTCGTGTGCCAGGCGACTGAACAAGATGACGTCGAAGCATACAAGCAGCAACACGAACACCTCACGAGAGGCGACCAAATCGGTGTGATCGGTCATCCGGGACGAACAGCACCACGAAATCGACCCGTGGGCGAGCTCTCGCTCTTCGCGCACAAGGTCATTCTGCTAGCACCCAGCCTGCACATGCTGCCGAAGACGCTCACTGACGCCGAAACGCGACACCGCAACCGACCCCTCGACTTCATCACGAATCGACGCAGCCGCGACATGTTGCGTACCTGGGACGCAATGGAAGCCTACATCACCACGTTCCTCCGCAGCCGCGGCTACATCTCAGTCGTAACACCTATCCTCTGCCAGCAAGCCGGCGGTGCAGCAGCCAAGCCCTTCATCACCCACCACAACGATCTCAAGCGAGACATGTACCTCCGGACTGCTACTGAGCTCCATCTCAAGCCCTTAGTCGTTGGTGGCATTGATCGCGTGTTCGAAATCGGACGTGTGTTTCGCAATGAAGATATGGATCTGACTCACAATCCTGAGTTTACAAGCTGCGAGTTCTATCAGGCGGATGCTGATTACGAGGTGATGATGCAGTTGACGGAAGAGATGATTTCTGGTTTGGTGAAGGAGGTGACTGGGTCTTATGTGACCAGGTTCAAGAGTCAGACTGGTGACGAGCGCGAGATCAATTGGGAGGGACCGTGGGAGCGTATCGATATGATTCCAGCCCTTGAAGCTGCCTGTGCCGTTAGTTTTCCTCCCCCATCCGAACTCCATACGGAAGATAGTCGGCAATTCCTACTCGGCATCTTGAGCGATCGCGACATAGCTTGCTCGCCCCCGCATACGAATGCCCGACTGCTCGACAAGCTCGTCGGCGTCTACATCGAATCGCGCATTAAAAATCCCACGTACATCATCCACCACCCGAAGCTCATGTCTCCACTAGCCAAGACGCATCGCGCAATTCCTGGTCTTACAGAACGCGCTGAAGCCTTTGTCTGCGGCCAGGAGATTTGCAACCTATATTCCGAACTCAACGATCCGTTCGAGCAGCGCGAGCGGTTCCTCGAGCAGGCTCGGCAGAGGGCTCAGGGTGATGACGAGGCGCAGGGCATTGATGAGGAGTTCATCAAGGCGCTGGAGTATGGGATGCCGCCCACGGCTGGGTGCGGACCTGGACTTGATCGTATTTTGATGTTCTTGACGAACAATTACTCAATCAAGGAAGTTTTGGCGTTTCCCATGATGAGGGAGGAGATGAAGAGGAGTGGGGGTGGGCCTGCGAATGCTCAAATTGATCAGGCGGTTGAGAAGGCCGAGCGGGTGAGGGCGCTGAGGGCGCAAATGGCAGCGCTTGAAGCTGAGATCGCGGGGCTGTCCATCGATAATTTAGAATGAGGCTTGTGGTCAGGTAGTGAGGGTTAGCATTGTCTCCTTCGGGATCGAGAAGATAGGACCAGAAGTGCGCAAGATCATTGGCGGGAGATGTTGATTCCTTCGTAACACCATACCTCGTATGCTATTTCACTCGTAGAAATTTCAAGAATACCGGCACTGTGAATACCCCGAAATCGCGAAATCCCCGACACACATCTCAATAAAATCCTACCAGCCCGAAGCTTGACGAACACCCCTCTTAGTAGGCATCGTCTCCTGCTCTTCAGTTCCTGAAAATCCAATGTTAGCACTTGCTATAGGAAGTACCCTGAATACAAAAAGAAAACGCTGGACAGGATTATATGTTCGTACTCAGTCGGTGGACCACGGGGACCGAGCTTGGTGGCAAGCTGCCGTATTCGGTGATGACCATGTTGATGTACTGCGCGGGCGTGACGTCGTAGAGCACTTGGAGATGGTGCAGGTTCTTTGCATCGTCAATCCATTTCAGAACGTCTGTGGTATCGGCAGGTGCCTCCTCTGATGACGACTTGTCGTCGCTCTTTGAAGCCGTAAATCGTGACTTGAGAGGAAGGAGCTCGCGGCGCTCAGCCTCGGAGAGGATTTCCTCGGCAGGGGCGACTTCGTTTCCGACGATGGAGTCCAGCGCTACCTTCTCAGTGAACTTCACTGATTGACAGAGTACGATGACGGGCAACGAGTGAGAGTAGGCAAGCATGGAAACCAGAGCTGTGCCAACGCGCGAGTAGAGGCGGCCGTTCGACATCATCGCGTGAGCACCCAGGAAGACCTTCGTCGCGTCCTTAACAGCATGCGAAGCTCCTGTGATGAGATAGTAGCGTACTGAGATGCCGTGGTTTGCGAGTTTCCGAGCTAGCTGCTTGCCCTCGAATAATGGCTTTGAGTCCACGACGATGACTGAGAAGGGTTTGCCGGACTGGTGAGCATGTATGATGGTCTGTTCGACAATCGAAGATGCCGCGTAGATCAGGATGACATCACCAGCTTGGATCTTGGTAGCTGCCAGGTCACGAATGAGCCGGTCAGCAGCTGTGACACGTTCGCGGATGAATATGTCGATCTCCTCAATCAGGTCTCGCTTTGCCTCATTCTCCGGAGTTGAAGGATCTATCTTGATGATGACTGGAAGATGTCAGTATTTCTCCTGAAGCTCTCTAAACAACTCCGATGCTCAGTCAAGTCGTGTCTGCTCTGTCAATCTAATGTGAAATTCCAACTTACTATCCTTGAGCCACCGGATTGCGTTTCCCATACTGATGCTGAGCGGTCGACAGCTCTTCAGAAACTCGATCTGAGGACCAAGGTGATGGCTGGTTAGATGCCGGGCCAAACTGTTTCCTGGGGGTGTTTGATAGGCCTCGATCACTGTCTTGAATACCAAGAGCATGGCCACCATACGTGCCGTGCTACCACATATGGCGTAGCTGCTATACTGTAGGCCCAGCGCCAGAACCGCAGGATGTACATCTTTTGACGCGCCGACAAGAGACTGCTGCTTCGGCTGGCTGTAGAGATGACCAAAGAACAGACCAGTCTGTTTTGGTTCCTTCTCTTTCTTCGTCTTTCTCTCTGGGTCTTTCACGACTGGTACGGCTTGCGATGAGCGCCGCCATGGTGGCTGTGGTCTTGACTTGTCGTCTTTTGGTGTCTGCTTCGAGTCTTTTTGCTGTTTCTGGGTGTCCTTTGGAGGTCCTTGCTGTTGGTTTGGTGCACCAGCCGCAGCCTTGGCTTGGGCTCGCTTTGCTTGCTTCTCGGCCGCCCTTTGCTTTTTCAACTCCGCTGGTGAGAGCTTTTTGGGCCCGTCTGTGGCGTCGCCATTTGGTGTTGCAGGTGCACCTTCTTGGGGTGGTACTACTGCAGCAGCGGGTGCTGGCGCTGGCTCTGCAACGGGTGTCTCAGACATGGCGATGCGACCTTCCTGTTTCTCTCGTCCTTTTGGAATTGGAATGTGGCCAGTCAGGTGTAAAACGATCAGGCGTGGTGGGGCAAAATCAAATGTCGTGGCGTGAACTTGATCCGAAATTCAGTATCTCCAAGCCTGCAGATATTCGTGGGTCGTTTCTATTAGGTGGAGTAGTGTAGCGCGTGTATGGTCAAGCGTCGCTGGGCAGGCGGAAATTTGATAGAGACGCGTGAATTGAGTCAGAAGTTTGGTCGCTACTTCTGGTTAGCGCAAAAACGGAAATGTCCCGCAATGATCCCCGCGCTCCCTGCGTCATTGGGCAGGCATCCGTCGCGCCTTCTCCAACAGCGCAAACATCTTGTTTACTCACACGTCGTCATTACCGATGGAGCAGGCTTCATTACTTCACACTTAAACACCGACGCCTCTTTGAATATTCTTCTACTATACATTCGACCCGCCGGAAAAGGTGTCTAGACGCCTCGCAACACCAAGATGGCCGACACCATCAGCTCCATCACCGACCTGCCCCTCGACATCTTCGTACTCGTATTCCCATACCTCGATGCCAAGAGCTTCCTCGCCCTCTGCAGCACGTGCAAAGCCTTCCAGCAACCGTCGATTCGATTAGACCCAGCGTACTGGAGCTACCTCGCCCGAACGACCTTCCGCGTACCGAACCAGCCAGTCGTGCAGCATGACGGCGACCGCTGGCAGAAGATGTATCGCCGCATGCTCACGCAGAGCCGCGTATACACATGGGGCCATAACTCGCACAACCGCTTGGGGCATGCTTCAGACCCGGAGGACCACGCACATGGTCGGACGCCTCGAATGAGAGGAATGAGAGCTGGGATGATGCGGCCAGGCAGGCGCATGTACAACGCCCATCAAGCCTTCCCGACGGAGATGGACAAGACACGAGAACTAGG
The DNA here is from genome assembly GCF_023758065.1 of Alternaria ventricosa. Classification (NCBI taxonomy): domain Eukaryota; kingdom Fungi; phylum Ascomycota; class Dothideomycetes; order Pleosporales; family Pleosporaceae; genus Alternaria; species Alternaria ventricosa. The sequence goes on along the minus strand of NW_026055683.1, from coordinate 1,252,272 downwards.
AGTCATTGCCGACATGCAATGTGGTGGCTGGTCCACGACCTTGCTCACCTCCAAAGGTACCCTCTACACTGCCGGCGCCCTTGATGGCCAAAGGATACTCATTGCCAGTGGGCCCCTGCAACCACTCCGCTTTCCAGAAGGCTATCCCTCAAATGCCTCTGGGGCCCAATACGAAGAGCCGACTGTCGCTATCCGGCAGTTCTCCTCCGGTCGCGCACACATACTTGGACTCTCCGACAGCGGCCGAATGTGGTCGTGGTACGATGTCAAGAAACCTGCGCTCCAAGTCAAGTTCGCTACTCTGCAGCTGAACGAACTCTCCTTGAACGAAAAGTCGAACGCAACCTCCAACTTCGGACAAGTAAAGCAAGTGGTAGCAGGATGGAGCCGCAGCTCGGCCTATGTCCATGGCGTTGGCATTGTCGTGTGGGACCCCGTTGAGCGAGATCATGGCGACGAAGGCACAGACACTATGCTTGTCTTGGAACATGCCGAGGTTCCCAAGACTGGCTACCAGCATGTCAAGGGCAGCCGCGAGTCAGATGAGCAGAGAGTCCTGCGTCAAGAGGTCGGAGCAGTACTGAACTACGTTATACTAGAGCACTTTGTACTATTCAGCACAGACCTGGGCAAGGTCTTCTGTGGCAGATTCGAGGAAAAGAATCGTATCGAAGATATTGTTGAGCTCGAAACTCTGCGTCACGAGCAGGGAGCTCCTCTCGACGTTCAGGGCTCTTTCCGCAACTTTGCCATCTTCAGGGACAACGAAGTGATTACCGGCGACCAGAACTACCTCGAATCATGCTGGAGCAATCGTCATAGTCCAGGGGATGTGCAGGGACTGAAGAAGATTCCAGCCTTGCAGAACAGCAACGTTATCTCCATCGCCTTCGGTGACTATCACTACCTGGCACTCCACTCGGACGGCAAGATAACTTCATACGGCACTGAGAACTCAGCCTGTGGCGCACTGGGCTTAGGCTCGAACGGTGACAGTCTGGTTGGGAATGCGCGAGGTATTGTGTATGACCGGTTCAATGCCAATGGACAACTTGTTCCTCACGCCTACACACGCGGTCGTCAGATCTGGTTCGATGCGAGGAAGAACGAGTGGCTCAAGCAAGCGGTCCACGACGAAGCACACGCAGAAGAGAGCCAGGAGCGCAGGGAGATGTTCAAGACCGACCCCAACGTCCAAGGCGAAGTCAGTGAGTGGTTCGAGCAGGAAGGCAAAGTCTGGGATCAAGACCGGGGTGAAGACGGTCTTGGTGCCTATTTCGCTCTTCGTGTGAGTGCTGCAGGATGGCACTCGGGCGCTTTGGTTCTGGTCAACGAAGAGTTGGCCAAAAAGGAGCCTACATACAACCGCGAGGATGTGCATTTTCCCAGGCTCAAGCTCTCTGATGGTAGAGAGATGCCCGGTCAGAGGGACTTTGATGAGTGGAGAGAGGGACGACCAGACTTCCAGTTGAGCACCTAGACTGGGAGACTTAGCGCTACTCAGAAGGTACTTGCTATAGCTCCTGCCATCAATTTTACAAATACCACATGCTCCTATCGCATCTTCACCAAGTACCCCACTATCTTGGCAGAGATTTGTGCGTTACCGTTCAGCCTGGTAAAATTCCTTCTGATGCCTGCATGCAGTGCCGACATGGTGGTAAGACAGCATGATGTCTTTCGGCGAATGAACGAGGCGGTAGCTGACCGGTCGGAAGCGGGGTGCAGGTTGTGTGATGTGTTGCTCAGCCTCGAGTAACCCCACAATTTGTGCGATCAACCTACACCAGCCTGACAAGGTCACCAAACTAAAGCTTCATTCCGATATGGCGTCCGTTGCCTCCTGTTTCTTCGATCTTGTACTCGTCTTTCTGAAACTACTGGAGATCACGTGTCTGCTGCTCAAACTCACCGCTGGGACTTTCCTGCGTCGTTTGACTGGCCAACATGATGCAGAACCGGTTCATATTCCTAGCGTGGCCTCTGTCACTTTCAACGAGCTTTGTGCAACCTGTCAGGGTATCGTGGATATTATCAGCCATCCGGGATGGCATAAAGACCTTGTCCATCACGAATCACTAGCATCTCTGGAGAACTCTTCGGAGCAGTTCTGCGGGATATGCTCGGAAACCCTCGGATATATACAAAGAGAGTTCGCTGTTTACTCGGAGACATTGTTTCCAATCAAATGCGAATCTGATACTTCGTCGGCAAGTTGGCAAAGCTCTTTCGAGTGGAAGTTGACGTCAGATGGTGTGAATGACTTTAGTCTGGGATTCACATTCGAGGTCATCGAGAAGCTTCGACGTAAGCCTTAGCTAGCAGCATGTATCAATTGGATTAATTACTCAATTTCAAACAGGTGAGCACACGGCGTACAAACCCTCTTCGTCAACATCTTCCCCCGAGACCTGGAAATTGATCGAACGCTGGATGAATGATTGTACTCAGAGACATATTCGTTGCAACGCAGCTATTCCCGAACGCTGGTTCCCGTCGCGAGTGCTGGATGTCGGCGCTTCTGATGAAGATCGCGTACGATTACTGCATCGTGAAGACATCCCCCATGGGCACCCTTACGCAACTCTCTCTCATTGTTGGGGAAATCGTCATATGCCAAAAGTGACGACATCGTCTTTATCTCAACTGGCGAAAGGCATTGATTCATCGTACTTCACGAAAACGTTCCTGGATGCATTTATCATCACTCGAAAATTGGGCCTTCGTTATCTCTGGATTGATGCTTTGTGTATCCTACAGGACGACATAGAAGATTGGAACAATGAAGCTAGTCTCATGAGCCTTGTGTATAGGTACTGCTTTATCAATATAGCTGCCACAGGGTCAGAGAACCATACTGGAGGTTGTTTCTGGGATAGAAACCCACGAGCTGTATTGCCAACCGAGTCAAGTATATCCTGGATTGGTCGCAAAGGGGATGCAACGAAGAGGTACCTTACCGTATGCGAACCTAACGTATGGGCTCAAAAGCTCACACGTGAACCGCTAAATCAACGTGCCTGGGTACTTCAGGAGCGTGTCCTTTCGCCACGTGTTCTTCACTTCGGCCGAAGACAGCTTTTCTGGGAATGCAGGCAATTTGTTGCCTGCGAGACGTACCATCAAGGTCTTCCCAATGGTGTGCGTGGGCATACATCCATCGACATCAAAAGACTACAACTTGGCGACGAGACGAGAGACGACCGTTGGCCAGCAAAACACATTTCGCAAATTCCACCGGGTAGCAGCCCTTCGAGAAGACTCTTGAACGCTATCAGAGCAACGTTTGCGCCTGTTTGCATTCAGCAGGTTACGATGCACGCTGCTATGAAGTCGGCTTCGGTTTTCCAGGATTGGGATGCGATTATTGAACTGTACACCGCATCCGAAATCACCTTTGATTCTGACAAACTCCCAGCTGTAGCAGGTCTTGCTAGCAGTATGTCCATTGTTGAACCGGGCGAACCTGGGGACGGCTATCTTGCCGGCCTGTGGCAGTCTTCTTTGCCTGCATACTTCCTATGGAAAACTACGAAAAACGAATTGTCGCGCGCCTTACCGACGCGCCCGGAGGGACGACTGATCGCGCCGACATGGTCCTGGGCCTCAATCAGAGGCAAGATCTCACTCGTATCTTGCCAACACAACTACAACTCCGACGACTACCTAACGGTTCTCCAGGAGGCTGTAGTGACTGACCTTGACGGTTATCGCTTCGGTCAAGTGATTGATGGGTACGTTAAACTTCTTGGCCCCTTAGCCTCGATATGTTGGACAGCCAACCCCAGCACCCACTCCTCACTTGAGCTCAAAACCGGCAAGATAACCCAGATCTTCCCACAACATTTCGGCAGCCATGTTCCGGTATCAGTTACACCAGACAGCTCGTCTGGTCCTGAAATCTTTTTTGACACAGCAGTAAGCGGCACGCCATCTCCAGGAAGGTTAGAATGCATCGATATGACTTCCGAGGACCAAGTACTCACGCTCCTGCCCATCGTTGGGGTCAAGAAGAGAATCGCGCACGAAAGCGAAACAGTCATTGGATTGGTATTGATACCAGCCAGGCATGGGACGGGGAAATACGAGCGAGTCGGCATGTTCTATACCATGAGACTGCAGGTCAGGCGAATTCTTGCAAACATGCCCCGGCAATCTATCACGATCATTTGAGACCGCTTACTGCCTTACCCAAGCATCGGAGATTATATACAACGAGTTGTTCATAACACTTCGCCGAAATGTGTGGCCACCTGCCCAATCTGAAAGCGTTACCTAGGTAGTCTAGGGGCTACCTAAGTAGTCACGTGCTCACGTGGCGACGGCATCGCCGTGATGACTAGGTTAGGGCAGCTGGACGTTGCATAAGATCGACAGGACCACTCCCCGCGATGCGTCCCCATTGTTACATTCAGGGCTCACACAGGCTCCCGCGCGTTTGATGGTGACCCGGTGCTTCTGCTTCGAAGCCGCTGGTGTTGATCTCGGATTCGCTAGACGTGGATCTTCTCGCATCAACGGCGTCTCCGAAATTGAGGCAACTGTTCGCGAGAGGCGTGGCTCGATCTACGCAAGGATTACAAGATCACTGGAATGTGGATACTGATGCAGCTGCCGGAAACCTGATTTCGCGAGGACTGTCGAAGTCTGTGGGAGGTAATATTGTACGCGGCCAGTAAAAGCCGCCGATCTGTCGATAGGGAAGTGGCTTCTGTGTATTAGATTCGAGCTCGTGAATGCGAGTGATCGCGTCTCGGTAGCTCCTACACCGTACTCCATACATTCGGTCTCTTCCAGGTTCTATCCATAACCTCCAGCTGACAGATATCCAACCTCGCCGTTGTTCGATGCGCGCTCGCTACCGAGAACCTGTTTTCGAGGTTTGCCCAGCTTCTACAATACCGCGTGGTGTTGTGGGGATCGCACGAGGTACTCCAGATCGTGGACATTCCACGAATGGCGGTCGGAGACGCGACGGATTGACTCATGTTCCGACAGCCACATACAACGGGTGAATTTGGTAGAGATCGAGACGTGAGAACAGTCCACTAAGCCAGCTGCGCGTACCAGCCGATTCTCACGCGATGTGGTTCTTTGGGGTTGGATAAGGGTACCGCCCCGCAAAGAAGCACATGTGTGGCGGTTGTTTCCCTGAATATACTGATGCTCGTGCGTGTTGCTATTGCGTCAACTGCGAGTCTTTGTTTAGCCGCCTCTCTTACATATTGCTTAAGTTGTTTCCCGACGTATCATGAGCGCCTGCCCTTCGGTTGGCGTTCCTGCAGAAGCTGAAACCGATCCATCACGGGACGCCTTACTCACCCACCACACCTGGCTCTAACGCCCGTAATGGCGCAACTGCATCGTTCCAACTGGCGGCCCCTACGTCCGCGCAAAGGTCTCGCCAGAGGTGTCAAGCCAGCTCGCCGTTGTTCTTGCGCGCAGGATCAGATCTCGGGTCACCCCTGCCGATTAGGCCAGTGAACCAGTGGCGTTAGCCACAACAAACGCCACCATCACAAACTCAGCTGAGATACCCCCAGCCAAGACACGAGGACACTGGTCGTCCTGCTGAGACCACGCACCAAACCATGCCTGCCCCAGCAGAATCCGTGATCTATGCCTTCCACGGGCGCTATTCGTCACAGCTGAACACGATCAGTTTGTTGCCTTTTGCTTGATTTGCGCATCGTGGGCTTACGCTTCACTTTGCCCACCAGCTTTCGTCACCAGAACTACGCCGCGCTAGCTCGCCGATATCTCGATGTTTCAACCGCATCTGGGCGCGCTGATGTCGCCGTCGAAGCATATACGTAGACCAGGATGGCGCGTTCCGCAGAGATTGATGCCCCAGGAACAAACCTGACTCTCACATGCGATATCCTTATTTATACGTAGACCCCGGTGCCAATCCTACAGGAACGAGACAATAACCGTACCCGAGTATTATTAGCTGCCTGCTATACAACGGAGGATTCCGATCCTAGTGCTTATGCTAACAGTCACTCCCGTTCTTACTCGAAGTAAGTTGTATGAAAGCGGTTGTTTCCCCGTCTGCTTAACTGACGCAGTGGCTAGTTTATCTAGGACCTGCATCATCCCACGCTTCTCATAGTCTGAGTGGATCCCACCAAGCCTCACCTGTGTTCCGTCGGCGTCATTTTGCACCTATGCCTCCACTTCTCAAACCAACAAATTCGCTCGATACAGAAAGGCGGCTCCCGCTCGTCAGTCTACGGCATCTCTTTGAAGTTTTCTTATTGTTGGCGCTCTTTGCTACAGCTTTACGATCGATTTTCCTTGCACGAAGACGGAGAACGATGACTAGTTCCGGTATGGGTCAAGGTGACTTGTCCATCAATCAAGAGAAGAAGTTGGCCATTCATCAAAGAAAAGATTCGTATCAAGAGGAGATACATCTCAAAGGGGAGAAGGTAGAGACTTTCGCCGACACTTTGGAAGAGAAGTCAAGCACAGAGCGACAGAACTATATCTCTCTTAGTCGGCCATCGCTCGACCAGCAGCCGAATCAGTACCTCCAGTCGCTCCAACAAGAGACACTCCAGCCAGTACTGTCTCCAATCTATCCTTGGATATCTCCGCCGCAGAACCTACCAGGACCATATGACGCGCCTTACTATCCAGTGCCATTACCCACCATCAAGACCGAGGAGTCACTTCAGGACAGAACTCAGTCGACTACTATCAAGACCGAACCACCCTCGGAAGACGTACCCGAAGAACTATCAACTATCTCATACACCCGTCGCGTCTCGCCAAACAGTATTCCAGACAAAGAGTCACTCCTCGAGGGAACAGTCACGGTCTCAACCAAAGGCTGGCGACGCACTCAATGGACCGTCACCGCAGGATGAGCCCCCTCTGCCACTTCTTCACCGCATGATCAAACCAAGCTAGGAGAATGTCGGAAAGCAAGTGCGATCGTACACTCGCACAATATGCCTTGTTCCGTACGACGGCGCCTACCTCCCACGACAACGCACACTGCCTGGACACAAGCCACCATCGCTCGATCGCGGTCGCATGACCTCAAGCAGATGTGGATACTGAGGCTCAACGTTAAAGTGCTGAAGCGGACCAGTTTGAGCATGGAGTGTTGTGGCTTGCGTAGTTTCCACGCTTACTAGCTGAGGAAAGTGGAGTGAAAGTGGGGCGAGTAGGCGACTCTTGTCGACACGATGGATTGTTACTGTTTGCGAGGCTTAAGCCACAGCCGGCATGGGTAGATCCGGCTGCTAATCATGTTTTTACTTGCTTTTGTTGGTTGCGCGGTGGGTATTTGTCATGTTGGTGTTTCGAGACGAAAGGTTCGGGGAATGTACCCGATCTTCATCATGTTTCGGTGTACTCTAGCATTTGTTTTGTAATCTAGACAACCGTAATTTCGTGTGCTTACTTCATGCTATCAGTCTGAGTCGAGGCGCACAACACTTGTCGAGTATGAATGGTTACTGCTCCCACCTCACATGCCGAGCGCATGTCGAAGTCCCCGAGCGTCTAAATGACGCATTTACTAGTTCCCGCTACCTAAACTTAGTAGCCGTACTTTCGTATCGGAAGTCCCTGGGGATCGAATGACGTGATCTCCGTAGCTTTACTACCGTCCGTTCCAAGCGCCAGACAACTGTGTCCATCTAAGCTTTGCCAAACAACTCATGTGCTAAGCGCCAAAAGCACTTTCTACACATCTTACCGCAGGCTTCGTAACGATGATCATTTGCACTGCGTAAAGAGTACGTACCGCATGCAACACAGTCAGCAGGAAGTCGCATGGAGAGGTCAAGTTAGCGGTCGATCCAGGTCGCTTGTATGAACCGTACTCGGACAAGAAGGAATATCGTCGATCGTTCTCGTCTATGACTGCTCAGTCTGAGATGCTGCATTGACGATCAGTGGAGCGCGTAATCGAGAAGTGTTGTGGGGAGCTGAAGTTGAAACATAGCCGTGGACCCACGTGCGTGTGGCGGGCTGTGTCAGGCTTGCTGACGTTGTCCGTAACTGAGTTGATCTTGGACAGGGACAATGTGGAGATGCTGATCAAGTGTCTGTCAAATAATCCATTGCGAATACATGATGCGTTCGCGCTCTCCAGTGTAGGTATCCCGTCCCAAATCAAACCAAACGCCCGAACAAAGCCTCCGACATAGCCTTCTTGCGCCAATTTACAACAAGCCACGTCTGTTCAACCCAAATCACCCTATACATTCTACCTCTTCCCCTTCCAATCATACTTCTCGCTAACAGTATAAAACCTGATCAAACTCCTAGCCCCAACCTCGTCGCCTGTCCTGAAAAGCTGCGCAACATCCACATTCAGCGGACTGTCCGGCTCAGCGCTAGTGAGCAACTGGTGTATACTCGTCAGAGTTGACGAGATAGTATACGCGGGCGTCCAAGCGGTTTTGAGCAAGTCGAGACAGATCTCGCCGGTCTTGAAATCGACGTTGGGGTGGCAGATAGGCGTTACGAATCGGATGGTGGGTGGAGTGAGGGGGTAGGTAGAGGGGATCGCGATGGAGAGGAGCCAGCAGCCGTCTGTCAGGAATTAGTACGTGAATGTGGTGATGCTGTAGGCGGTGTAGGGAAGTATGCGCCGGGTTCCTGTGTACCTTCATATGCCGTTCCCTCTACACCCTTCATAACCGCTCTCCATTGCATCACATCATCATCCGTAGGTCCGAGTTCGTAAAGCGCGTCGTTGGAGTCGTGTTGGTACGTTTGCAGTTCGGTCATGAGGCGCTTGATGGGCGATGCGTTGCGCGAGGAGCCCGCCATGGTGTCTATATATGTTTGGCGTAGGTTCTGATATTGGTATTGATGTTATAATGGGTGGAGACGATGCGCTGTATGTCTATGGCGGTGAAATGGCAGGTGGAGGCTGGCAGACAGCTCAATTGTCGCAAAGATATCGGATGGCTGAGCTGGCCGCGGTGATGCGCCGAGGTCTGAAGCTTGAGCCACAGACTGGGCTGAGCGCCATCCCCACCAAAACTTTTGGAGATGGCATATCGTCACTGAGGTGCAGAGGCGCATCTTAGGCACCCACCCCTTCTAACAATTTCTGCGCATTCAAGACCTTCAGATCAACGCGTCTCTTGGATTAGTCCGCATTCTGATCCCATCGTACACCCCCTCCCATCACCTACACAGTCAACAGTACGGAGAGTCGAACTCTTCATTCACGACGCGCGCATACGAATCCGTTGACATAATCATGGTCGCACCTACAGTCAGCCTCACGCATCTGAATCGCGCCGACGGCTCTGCGACATACACCCACAATGGCTACTCAATCATTGGCGCCGTCAATGGTCCAATCGAAGTACAGCGACGCGATGAACTACCAGAGGAAGCAGCGATCGAGGTGAACGTCAGGCCCGCTATGGGAGTTGGAAGTATGTGTTTATGCTTGGTGGGGTGGTGATTGGTATACTGACGGGTACTCAGGTCCACGAGAACGACACCTCGAAACACTGGTACACAACACACTGCGCAGCATAATTCTGACCCGAGCGATACCACGCACACTTGTACAGATTACACTCCAAGTCAGGAGTTTGCCGGAAGAAGATAGCACAGCAGGCGTCAACACTGTATGTTCAGTCGCAACACCGTCTCCTTTGGCCATCAATCGCTAACAATTCCAGTCTCTGACCCTCCTCCCACACCTTCTTCACACCGCGCTCCTCGCCCTGCTCTCCGCATCGATACCTCTCCGCACAGTCCTCACTTCCGTAATGATCGCACAACCTGCCTCGCCGTCTACGAACTCCTTCCCGCCCCTACTCTCGCCCACTGCAAACGAACTACTTCGCGCGAAACCCATACGATCTGTGCACGTCTTCGCGTTCTCTGGCGACAGAAAGATGTTGCTGAGCGAAAGTGAGGGAAACTTTAGCTACGAGGAATGGAACGAGGCATGTCAGATGGCAGAGGATGCGTGCTGCGGGGAGGAAGACGAGGAAGAGGAGGGTGGTGTTAGACTGGAGGCGGAAGGCGATGCCATGGACGTCGATGCGCAAGTTGAGGGAGAGAATCTGGAGAAGTGGTTGAGGAGTGTGGTGAAGAGGAAGGTGGAATATGAACAGCGGTGGAAGAGCGCTACCTGAAGTCAGGTCGCACAGATACAATGATGACTGCAAGACAGAGGCAGAGGCTCTCGCTGTTGGGTTCTTCGTCAGCCAGCGTGGCCGAAATGTCACAAAACCAGTGACTCAAGAGTATGGTCATAGATCGCAGGAAGGCCATAACTTAGCGCATCGCTTTCCTTGGTCTTGTCCTCATGTCTTGGATCCACGAGGTTACTCAGAATGGCCAAGGCGCTGTGAATCTGGAGCTGAGCACGGTGTGTCCAGGCATCATACCGCGAACACGAGTCTGGTTGTTTTGGAGGCAGTGTTGCATCGGCCATAGATGACGGCACCAAATACAAGGCCAATTCAACGCTGGAAACACTAGTTCGACAGGCAATGATCTCCTTGCGGTGATGTGTGCATGACTCGAAGTATGACACAGATATGACAAGTTGCATTGGCGGGAAGTGGTGACTGGTGCGAGTGGTGGGCTTTGTATAAATACTGCTGTGTATGTCGTCTATTTTGTAAAAACTGCTAGGGATACAAGAACGCTCAAAGCGCTAACGATGCGAGACGTATAAATAAAAGCTTAATGTAGTTTTCAAGTGTTGTGAGATGGTACAAGATGATGGCAACGGTGGCTCCGCGGCAAGTTCGTCGTTCTTAGTCGTAAATCGTAAATCGTATAATGAGCGCTTGTCGTATAAATATTTTCGTTGTATGATGGTTAGTTTGTCGTGTCCCAGCGCTATGCATAACCCCCAAATGAATGTTCATGAAGCCCGATAAAACTGGTCAAGCTGACTCGACCTTCTGTCTAATGAGTTTTTTCTGACTTTTCGCGTGATGAGCCAGCAGTCTCCCCAGGGAACCCTGTGCGTCCCATTCGGGGACCTCCCACATGGTTTTGCCTCTCGACTTCTCCTCGTCTTCAACCGTCTGGAAGTCTTCACTACATGCCTTTGCCTCATGAAGCCATTCGTTCCAAGCCTCGGTATCAGGACAAGCATCGCTCATTTTTACCCATCCAATGTCTTTACTGACACAAACGGCCCTCCACAGAGCTTGGGTGAACGTCTCGTTTTCCGAAGGGTATCCTTTCTTGTCCATGTCGGAGTCAGAGAGGCACTCGTTTATGACTCGATAACACGAGGTGTCCCAGTGCAACTTGCTGTGCAAAGCAGCGACAACCCAGTACGAAGCGCCGAGTAGCATGTAGGAACCGGCCCAGGCGATCTGCACCTGAATTTGAGCATTGGCAAGACAGATGACGCCTCCCATGAGCATCATAGTGCCCACCAAACTCAGGATTCTGTATGCCGGACCGTGCGTCAAGAGGTAGTTGATGTTCTCCGGTGCGAAGTAGAGTTCTCGCGCCACGTCCTCCTCACAACGCACAATCAGGAAAGACCCCTTTGGATATCGGATGACAACATCTCCTCCCGGTACGGGTGTCTTCTTGTACTTCCGCGAGGGTAGTTCCAGTTCCCACTTGTTACCCAGTCCGATCAGACTGGAGAGAAGCGAGAGGAGTACCGTCGCTACCACCGACATGCCATCGTCCTGCCATATCGATAGCGCAAGGAGGAGAGCAGAGAGGGCGAAGCCGATGAAGTTTACGATTGTGAGTGGGCCAAAGGTCTTGGCCTTGAGTGGTCGGTCCTCGACGCGTTCGATTTTGACAACCCGCACGGAGAAGGGCTTCAGATTATTCGCGTCACTAGTACTTTGTTAGTATGGCACGCTTATGCTATGGTTGTATATTGGTACGTGTGATGTCTAGTGCATTGTTGACTCCGGTCCACGGTAGACGTGTGGGGAAGTACCTCGTGGCAGCTGGCGGCTACCGAGTTTGACCGAGAAGATGCACTTACCAGACGATGTTTCCAATATGATTGATGTGATCCCTGTGGTTCCCCGAGACGATGCCGGTTACGTGACCCCGGGATGGCTCTAATTGAAATGGTCTCGTCGGCCTCATCAGGGCTTGAGGTGCCGGGATCAACCGTGGTAGGAATATCCATTTCGAAAGCGTCGAAACCTGAGCATTGGCGAGCACGGAACCCTCGCCCAAGATGGCAAGGAAACCAACGATATCTAGTTGTAGTTCATTGAGTGATATCTTCCCGTTCTCATCTGCGGGCAGCCAATACATGTCGCTAAGATACACGCGATCTTCAAAACTCAGTGCGAACTGATGGCCGAAGCTGAATGCGATGGGAACGATGCATAAATCTGAATCGACGCGCTATGATGCAGTGACAAAAGGGCCGCAAGCGTATATACAACAGAGCCAGGATTGAGGCGAAAAAAAGGCATGTATGATGGTGACGAAGCCACAGCGTGGACAGCGTGGAGCAGGAAAAGGCGCGCGTAGACGCTGGGGGCCAAAACATGCGTGCATCGCCCACCGGATCTGCGTGTGGCACCTCATTCCACTCCGGTCAGGGAGGCACAGGCGCTGTCTCGAGGACACGGGAGTTTGTGCACTCCCACAGCCCCCATGGATTGGGGCTTGTGCAGCTATTGGGTGCCTCAGGCTGAAGAAGTGAGGGGCAACATGGCTGACAGGGCCAGTGGCTAGGCTCCAGGGTTATCCGGCGTATGGCAGAATGCATGAGGCTTTTGCATAGCCTCCTTCCATCGTGTGAGCGATGGGCTGTCGTGCCCAGCTTCAGCTTGACTTCCAGCTTCTTTCTAGTAACTGATCCACTTGTCGCAACGACATCGCGAAAGTTTGAATCGCTGCGCCGCAACTGCGAGTGGAGCTTCGACCCGACTGTGATCGCCATCTTCGCCTGCTGCTCGCAACACCAAAACAGGCGCACGCACCAGGCTGACATCCCCGTGACACGATTCGATAGCGACAACTGTACCAAACGTCGAGGTTTCCGTTAAAAAGGCGTTGAAAGTGGTGTCGCATTCACTCGAGCTGTCAAGAGAAGGAAGAATTGAACGCGAAAAAGCGTGCGCTGATGTATGTGGTTGCTCCTTCCTTCTGTCTTGCGTGTCCTCAGGCACGCGATAGTGCTGGTGGCATCGCTCCTTCCCAGTCAACGGCATCTATGAGCGCAGGAAACGTCATCGTCTAGTCAGGGCAAACATCGACGATTTCTTCTTCTTCTCAAGCTTCTTTTTGACCCTGCCGCTACGACATATGTACTTGGTCGCGGCCATCACTCCAGGCATCAGTTATCTCCCAGCCTCGCGCATTTCCTTAGCCGCGGGGTATGAGGCGCAGCGAACAAACCACAGCCGCGACTACTTTGTGAAGTCCAACACTAATCCAATTTGCTACGCGCAATAGGCCGACAAGCGGGACAGCGATACTTGACTTTGGTACGCCATATCAATCGCCTGGTTAGAGCACTATCTAGTCACGGGGTGTGCCTTGAAGCAACCTCGTTTCACGGGATCTAAGGATTGTGTTGGATATCCTGAATCATACACAGCCCAGACCGGTCAATCGAGAAAGGTCACCGAGAGCGGCGTGAACCAGTCGTGTCGCTTCATATCATTGTACCTGCAGTCTCATCGCAGGTGGCATGAGCAGCCGGTGATAGACGCTTCTTCATTCCATCGTCATCGGCATGCCCACTGACGCCGAACCCAAAACTTCGAGTGAGTCCCACAGAACCCGTCCGGGGTTGTTGGCAACGTGTGGTATTGTCATCCCCACATTGTGAGTCTCCAAGTGAAGGCTCATGTTTATTGCGTTTATGTTGACTTTTGGATGCAGCTTTGTACGTGACAGGCACAACTCTCCAGAGGACTCAAACCGACCAGTTATGACTGTAGCTGACTCACCAAAGAAGAGAAAGAGGGCCCTCAGCCCGCAACCTACTAGAAAGATACCACTACATTCAGGAGAACCAAAGACCATCGAGATGTCTTCCCCAAACGCTGAGGACCTGACCGAGTTTCAGAAAAGAGCCGAGATCCAGTTCAAAGCCGTTCTGGAAGGTATTGATCAAGTAGCCACTGCTCACGAGACAAAGAGGCAGAACCTCGTGAAAGCAGAGGATGAGAGTGCTTGGGATCGACCAGCGAGACCCAAGGATAAATCCAGATCCAAAGACGATAAGGTAGAGGAAAGGGCTGCTGCCATCATCCGAGCGATTCGGGAGTATGAGCGGGTTGTTACTTTCGGTAATCGACCATCAGAGGCGCTGCCTTTAGAAAACGATCGCGACATGGGCGGTCAATATCTTACCAACAAGGACCGCATAGACAACGAAAGCAAGCTATACCAAATCGCCAGGATCGTCCCAAAGGGCGCTCTGTTACATCTTCACTTCAATGCCGAACTGCATCCTGAGATACTTCTTGTACGAGCGCGCAAGATGAAGAACATGTACATCCGCAGTATCATACCAATTACAAAGAAAGAGCATCTGGGGGAGACTGAGATGATTTTCAATATCTGCGACCCAACAACCGTCGATCCTGGTGTCAACATCTTCTCGGACTCTTATCCCAAACTAATGGACCAGGAAAACCCCAAGGCTGAAAGCTATCTGAAGACTACCTGGATGCCATGGGAAGACTTCCAGAAGGAGTTTGAAAGAACGTTCCCAGGTGAATACGAAGATGAAGAACCTGAGACCTTCCAAGCTGGACAGCCACAACACTGTGGACAGACAAAGCCTACCAAGCTTCGTCCCGCTGAGAACTGGTTAAGATCGAAGATGGTTCTTAGCCTCGACGAGGCCTATGGGCCCACACAGACTGTGAATGGGTATGTGTTACCCCTACATCATTGCGGTACTCGCTAACGTATACACAGAGTATGGGCTCGATTCAACCAAGCTACCAGAGCTTTCAAAGGCTTACTAAACTATGAGAGCGTCTACAAAGAATACATAGGCGATGCTATTGACCGCATGATCGAGGAGAACGTCATGTACGCTGAACTACGACCAATGCTTTTGGACAAGTTCATTCCTGCCGACAGCGGCATACACGAGAAGCGTATCAAGAATCATGAACAGATGCGACTCATTGTAGATGGAATGAAGGAAAAGAGGAAGAGGCTCATCGAGCAGCACGGCAACGATGACAAGTTCCCATTTGGACTCAAGATCATCTATTGCACACCACGGTCTATTCCCATACCGCTTATGCAAAAGGAGATGAGAGATTGCATAGCGCTCAAGATGGAATTCCCGGATCTTATCTGTGGTAAGCAGCACCTGGCATTCAAAGCGCAACCGTTTCTAACACCCCCAGGTTTTGATCTCGTGGGCGCAGAGGATCGGCCCAACCACATTGGATTTTATAGGAAAGAGCTCGTTACGTTCCAGGAAACATGCAAGAAACTGAAATTGGACATACCTTTCATGTTCCACGCCGGTGAGACACTACTCGACACCGGCGGCTCCTCCGATCCGGAGAACTCCAACCTTTACGATGCAGTGGCGTTGGAATCGAAGCGCATCGGCCACGGATACGCGCTCATGAAGCATCCTCATCTCGTTGAGAAGTTCAAGAAGACGAAGACCAGCAAAGGTATCTGCATTGAGCTTTGCCCTATCTCGAATGAGCTTCTGCACCTTTGCAGAAACGTCAAAGAGCACCCCTACCCAGAACTGCTGGCGGCGGGCATACCTTGTACAGTCAACTCAGACAATCCATCACTCTTCAGGTAAGCAATATTGCTAATACTATTCTTTGGCCTCGTGAACGAATTCGATACTGACAGCGCACAGCAACTCGATGTCCCACGAATTCTACCAAATCATGGTCGGTGATCCCACCATGTCGCTTTGGAGCTGGAAGCAGCTGGCAAAGTGGAGTATCGAATACAGCTGCCTAGAGAACAAAGAGCAGGAACGAGGGTCAGGAATCTTAAGCAAGGATTGGAAGGAGTTCTGCCAGACCGTGGTTCGAGAATATGGTCCTCTCATGGAAGATGAAGCTTCAGTCAACATCAATCCCTATAGGGCAGAGGCATCATATTCGGTGCGCGACGATAAGACTCATCCCATTATCGAGAAGGCCATATCGGACAAGAAGATGGCAGAGAAGAAGTCTCCAGGGCAGGAGCATCCAGACGTGGTCAAAATAGAGAGGGAGAAGGCAAGACTGTGGATGGAGTCTTTGGCTAGCAGCGACGTCCTCAAGCGGAAACCTTGATATGGCGATACACGAACCGTCAAGGGGCGATGTTCTCGAACCTAGCTCGACAGGAGAAGAGAGTAGAAATTCCACCATGAGGCTGGCTGACTGGCTCGCGTCCGCTTTCGGAATACAACTGCAACATGCAACGCAACCATTATATGATGACTTGTTGGACTAGATTACGACCGTCACGTAGATTCCCAAGGCTATAGCCGACCCAATACAATATTTCCGACTCTTTAGTTCCTTTACTAAGCCGCGTCCCCGACAGCACCTAGAACCCTCTTATCACTGCCCGTGACTGTCTGTCCTTTTGCCTGTGCGAAGTTCGCGCTCCGCTCGTGCGCCGGGTTGGGGCTGTAAAACTCATCGACAATGGGATGAATCATGACCGTCTGTTTCGATATAGTAAGCGTACTATTCGTAGGAACTGTGACCCAGTTATCTGTTATCGTTAGTACATCGATACACCAGGAACATTACGAAGAACTCAGATATAAACGAAGGCAAGAGTAACATACCCCTCTCAAACGTCAACGGCTCACTAGCCACCAGTACAATGTCGCTCCCCTTGTCCCTACGTTCCATAACGTAGTCCCTCTCCCTCTCCTCGTCATCCACAGAAACTCCGGCGTCAGAGTCTTGAGACTGAGCGTTGAGTTCGCGCCAACTCGTTCCGCTGCTGAAGAAGAGGCTCGCTGCCTCATCAGTCTTACTACTCACGTACCGCGAGCACACAACGCTAACACCATCCGTCACAGCGAAGTTGAGCAGACTCCTGCTATCTTCCTCGCCAACACCTTGTTCGCCTACGACGTCTTTGATGAAGCCGTTGAGCCGCTCAATCGTCTTCAGTATCGCTTTGCGCAACACTGTGTGCCCGAACCCTACACCTGGCTCAACGTCTTTATCAGGTGAGATGCCAGCTTTATCGAGACAATCAAGGAACGT
The DNA here is from genome assembly GCF_023758065.1 of Alternaria ventricosa. Taxonomy (NCBI): domain Eukaryota; kingdom Fungi; phylum Ascomycota; class Dothideomycetes; order Pleosporales; family Pleosporaceae; genus Alternaria; species Alternaria ventricosa. Next base: position 1,235,104 of record NW_026055683.1, on the reverse strand, counting down.
AGCGAACGCCCACTCGCTATCCGTACTCCCACCTACGACGTTGAACCATTTCTCGTCCAGACTCATAGCCAGTCTACGCTTGATCTGTTTCCAGCAGCCAATACCGCCGTTGTGCATGAACATGAGGCTCTTGTAGCTGAAGGGGTGGCAGTTGCTGTCGCTGAGGTTACCTTCGGTTGTAGCGCGGACGTGGGCGAAGATGAGGCTCGATGTGGTTTTGGACGCGATGCGCGAGAGGTTTATGCAGTTCCATGCTGGGATCGTGGAGGTGAAGACGCAGGGCGTGGGACCGAGGGACGGGCAGGTGTAGTAGCCGATGCCGAAACCGTCACCGTTGTGTGGGCGCCGTCTGTCCTGGTGGTAGTTAGTGGAGAGGGTGATGCGGATGGTGGACGGTGACGTACTAGGCGGAGGCGCGAGTCGAAGGATTGTGTGAGGATAGAGTGGGAAGGGTTTAGAATGAGCTCGGAGAGGAGGATCTCATCCTTGCCTTTGTAGACCTGTCGGTGTTAGCTGTGCACTGCGCGGGTCTATGGCGCTCTGCTTACCATGAACCTGCACATGCTGGGTGTCTGTTACTGCGTAATCAAGCCTCAGCGTCGCATATCACGTAGGAGCAGCGATCCTGGTGCCGAATGTGTGGAATGGCAGTTGTGTCAAGATGGTGGTGCGCTGGCTGCGAATTCGGGGCGGCGGTGTGTTCGCGATGATTGCGCCATCGGTTCAGGACATTGCTTGAGATATCATTGGGTTCCGCGCAGATCGCAGAGACGTCGCGTATGCGCGCACGCGATATCACGGATTTCATGCTGAGACACGCGACATGCTATCACGAAGCGAGACAGCAAAGATAGCTAACCCCACGCGTGGTTCGCGGAGGCATGCCGGGGCGGGGTGATCAGGGTTCCGCGGATGACGCACGTGTTACTTTCCCAGCTAGCGGCAATGTTAGTTCGATAATCACATGCAACTTCATTCATGTCGACCAGGCTATGTTGTAAGCCGATTACTCGGCAATTTATTCAGCTATCTGGCTGGCGCGGCTGGACTGCGAGCGCATGTTGCCCTTGCACCCAATTGTGTAGAGCGCCATTCCAGAGCAGACCGCCCAGTCCAACCATTCCGATCTTCAGACAAGCTAGACAAACACGCAACGCCGGGGATATGATGCGGTTATTGAACATGGGTGGGGTACAAGACGGTGTATCTTTAAGGCTTCATTGAAATCATGGCGAAGTGATAGCTGGAAAGGATGGGGGTATTGCTAAGGAAACACAAAGGTCCTCGCAATCATAGCACTTCCGTGGATCATGTATCATATCGTGTATGATCTCCGTGTTCGTCCAGGATACTGCAAACACTACTAGTCGTGCTCTCGTGGCTGGCTAGCGTGGTGGAAGGGCTGCACTGAAATGCAACGTTTCAACTTCGAACTCGTCGCGGACCTGGACCCGCTTACATGTCCATGGAGTCACCTCCGTTGGCAAAGTTGAAGTTCTGTTGTTGCTGCTGACCAGCGGCGCCGAAGCCGAATTGACCGTCCTGGTTGACCTGGGGTCCGGCCTCGCCCATGTTCTCCGCCTCACCCTCCTCGTCGGCGAAGTACTTCTCGATGATGTTGTAGGCCTTCATGTAGATCTCCTCGTTGGCGTTGTTCTGGCACTCGTGGATCTTCTCCATGCCGCCGACCTCTTCGATGAAGAGAGCGTAGCGGTTGATGGGCTCGCCACCAGCACCACCCTCGCTGGCCTCCTTGTCCATCTCGCCGACCTTCAGGATGTTCTCAAGACCGTCGAGGGCAACCTGGATGATCTTGTTGTCGGGGCAGGCGAGGAGATCGCAGAGGGGCTTGATGCAGCCGCTCTGGACGAGGTAGCGGATCTGAGCAGGCTTCTGCAGACCACCGCTGGTGGCGTTGGAGATGGCCCAGCAGGCCTCCTTGCGCGTCTTGAAGTCGCCGTTCTGGAGGAGGTGGATCAGAGGGGGGATGATGTTAGCATCGATGACGGCCTGGATCTGGGTCGAGTTGCCGGCGGTGATGTTGGAGATGGTCCAGCACGCCTCCTTGCGGATTCCGTCCTTGGTGGAACTGAGGAGGGACAGCAGCGCGGGGAGCGAGCCGCAGTTGATGATGACCTGGGTCTGGACGTCGTCGCCAGTCACGATGTTGCCGACGGAGCGCAGGGCGGGGGTCTGGACGGAGGTCGAGGCGTGCATGAGCAGCTCCACGAGGCGGCGGGGGATGCCGGCCTCGATGACGGCCTGGATCTTGTCGTTGGAGCCATCGGAGAGGTACGAGATGGCCCAGCAGGCGTCGATGAGGACCTCGTCGTCGAGCGAGTATACGAGCTTGGCGAGCACAGGCAGGGCAGGCTGGATCTGCTGGACAATTAGTACTTCTAGTTAAGTGGGGCAGCGAGCAGAACTCACAGTTTGCCAGTCGGGCTGAGGGGTCTTGCCGCGGCAGAAGTTGCTCAGGGTCCAGGTGGCATTGCGCAGCATGCTGAGCTTGCGGCTGTCGCCCAGCAGGGCCAGCAGCGGGCGGAGGGCACCGGCCTGCAGGACAAAGTCGCGGCATGCGGGGCTGTCACCGGCGATGTTACCCAGGGCCCAGACGGCCTGCTCGCGCACGTCGGGCTCGTGGCTGCTGAGCAGCTCGACGAAGATGGGCACGGCGCCCGCCTCGATGACGACCTGTGTTTGTTGCGCCGAGCCCGACGCGATGTTGGTGAGGGCCCAGGCGGCCTCGAACTGCACCAGCGTGTGCGGGGAGCGCAGGAACTCGACGAAGCGGCTCACGACGCCAGTCTCGATAACGCGCTCGATCGGGGGGTTGCGCTCCTTGGACAGCAGCTTGCGGAACTTGGTCGTCGCCTGGATCTGCTCGTCGATCTGTTCCGAGAAGACGCCCTTTACCATCTGGGGGAGCTCCTCGTTGAGCTACATCGCGTTATGTCAGCCTGCTATCCTCTCACTCTCTGTGCTCGCTGGGGCACGGGATGGTGGGGTATACACGCACCTGGCTCTCGATGTTGCCGCCCTCATCGTCGCTGTCGGGGGCAGCGCCGAGCGAGGCGCCCGGCTGGTCCCGTCCAGCGATACCGCGGCGCTTTGCGAGGTTCTCCTCACGCTTCGCCCGGCGGATCTCGACCTGTTGCTCTTCACGGCGGCGGCGGAGTTCGTCTGGCTTGAAGGCGCTCTTCGCCTTGAACGTCGTGCGACGGTGCTCGGGGATGTACTTGTCGGCCATTCTAGCGACTCTGGTGGGCGTGCAGTGTGGTGAGTCGGACAAGATTGGGGTGCGGCTGTTTGTTTGTAAAAGGGAGTAAACTTTCCTACCAGAGGGGTGATTTTGAAAGCGGAAGCGGCGAAGCGGGTATTGGCGCTAGTAGCTTGGCTCGAGCGCTCTACCCAAGCAACCACCACGACGCGTCGCGACTGTCGCAGTGATATGCCCCCGCCACCCTGCAGCTGTTTGTCACACCCGCACGCCCGTATTGCGAGACCAATACTACAGACAAAGACCTAGTCTCAGCCACTTCGTCTCTCCTGCAACTGCTTCTTATTTGACGGCCTTGCAATTCACGCTAACCGCTTTCGGCCATCTCCAGCTGCAATGCCGCTGCAGCTGCCCAACGGCTTCACGGCTATCAAAGATGCCACCGAGGCGGAGTCCACTGTAACTCTGATCGGCGTTCTGGTCAGTCTTGATCCTCCCAGAACAACGCGAGGCAATGACATGGCCCTGGACTTCACTATTCAAGATGACTTCACGTCTGGTGAGGTTGGAGGTGAATCAAGCATCAGCTGCCGATTGTTCAGACCAAGCGAAGACAAGTTTCCCAAGATCTCTGGAATCGGCGATGTCGTTGTACTCCGAAGGTGGAAGCTGCAGCAATACCAGCTCCGCATGGACGCCGTTGGTTCTAGGACCTCCCACATGGTCGTCTTCCCAAGCCACAGGATTCCCGTTCCGGGGCTGAGCGAGGCGTTTCAGGCCGGCAGTCAGAAGCTGCCTCACGAATCGACTAGGGGTCCTCCCCCGACGATTCCAGAGCAGATGGCAGTCATACACCTAAAGCATGCATCCACTGGCGCAGCACCACAAGTGAAGCAGCATGCAACCATTAGTGCTTCCAAAGCCAAGACAGCCAGGAAGAAGTCTTTAATCAAAGATCTGCAGCTCGATACCTTCTACGATGTTTGTGCACAGGTTGTCAAGTACTACTACTACGATTTAGGTGACCGAGTCGACTTGAAAGTGACCGACTATACTCCGAATGAACAAATGTTCTGCTACCCAGATCCAGACTTGGAAAAGGACTTACCGGTCGGAGATAGGCCCTGGAGTAGTCCATTTGGTCACATGGTCCTCAACATTACCGTCTACGGAGCAAATGCGGCTTGGATACAGGAAAACCTTGGACAAGGTGACTTCGTCTTTATAAGAAACATGCGAGCCAAGCTGGCTACAAATGGCAAGTTGGAGGGTGCTTTACATGAAGACAAAATGAACGATTCAAAAGTCGATATCATGCTCCTGAAGAAGGAGGGCGAGATCGAAGCAATTAACAAACGGCGAGAAGAGTACGAAAAGAACCGCGAGACCAAGACAGCTTTCCAGGCGTTGCAGAATGAACCGAAACAGCCTTCTGCCAAATCTGCAAGAGAGAAAAGAGAGGCCAAAAAAAGGAAGGAGCAAGCAGACAAGCTGGCCGAGGTGGAGGAGCTCGAGCGAGTAGCACGAGAATGGGAAAAAGGTCGTGGTGGCATTAACACAAACGGTAAGATCACCCCGGCCTCCCTCTCTTGTATACTAACTCCCTCAGTCACCGCCGCTTTCCCCACTATGAAACTATCCACAATCTCCGAGATAATCCACAACCCTCACCGGACAGTGACGACAACAGAAAAGTACAACACATTCGAACTTCCATTCATCAACTGCAGACATCGATCTCGCGTGCGCATAGTCGATGTTTATCCTCCTGAAGTCAAGCTCTTCGCGCATAGTACAAGAGACAGGAAGTGGAACAAGCATCCCAAGCGCCAGAGCTCGACTGGTGTCCATGCAAACGAGAAGTGGGAATGGGGATTCGTGCTCTTACTAGAAGATGCCAACGTCCCTCGCGATACAGTGTCCGAGAAACTGCGCGTGGTCGTCAACAATGAAGCTGCGCAATTTCTGCTAAAGATGAATGCTGTTGAGTGAGCAAGCCTGCTCCTTCACGATTCCTACCTTACTAATACTTTCGCAGTCTCACGAATCAGCCCAAGATCCTCAAGAAGCTCGAGGAGAAGCTCTTCATCTTGTGGGGTAACCTGATGGAGCTCAAGACTGAGCTGAGAGATCGAGGACATGATCTGCCACTACCGCCGGGAGACAACCGCTTACAAAACAAGCCCTTTGACGCTTGCATTGAAGAGTATGGCTGCGACGTACCCGTGACAAAAGACCAGCACCCGTTTGGCTATCAGCGCATGCACAAGCTCACGCACACGGCGATTGTGGAATAAGCCCTTTCTTTACGACACTTTGGTTGACCTGGATACCTTATATGCTTCTCACCTTATTTGATACCCTCTGTGTAATTGTACTCAGTTTCTCCGCTGGCAAGGCGCAAGGGATGCGCAAGGGCTGGATATCCACGTGGTGATTACAAAGGATGACCGAGACGGGAAACCTGGCAGGCGAGACATGTCCACTTTCCCAGGCCTTCCGCAACGTGCGACAATCTGCATGGAAAGATGGGAAGATGGACAGATTGACTGTCATAGATCTTGAACCTGGCCTTCATCTGCACTCTTTTCCGAATGTCGCTAGGATCACGGCTCACTGCAGATGCAGCCAGGGTATACATGGAATTGTACGTAACCGGCGAACGAACCAATCAGCTCCGTCTTTCTCCACGTGTTACAGCGTGCAGTCTCTCCTACCCTTCAAAAGACCGATTCTGTTGAGTGTGCTGATCTTTGAGCCTAGTATCGTATTCGTCAGATTGCGTGATCAGACGTGCTTGTAGCGAAAGGTCACCCATCAGTCACCGCGCCTTCGTAGCGCCGAGCTCGGCCTCCTACTACTGACTATTCGAATCCGCGACACAACTACATCACTCTTCGAGCCCGCTAATGAACGTCAATTAGTAGACCCAAGTCGTTACAATACTCACCAAGACTGATTCTGTGTAAGAGCTGGAAATAATACCGAGCGAGAATACTCGGTGTGACTTCTCGGTACCGGACATCTACATACAACAGATCTCCCAAATAGTGCCTACAAGTGCTATCTACACCATGGCTCTTGAGGTCACTTCGATGATGATACAAACTCCTGGCGCCAACATCGCTGTCACATCTCCCTTGTCACCACACGAAGTTTCCCTAAAGCTACCAGCAACACCGCCCGTTCTGGACTCCACACAACTTCATGGCCTCCTCGACCCAAGGTTGATATCCACCGACTTCGATAAACTGCGTTTCGAGGCCGCGGCACACGAACAACTCACCCTTCGCAACGAGCAATCCAACAAGAACGCCTTCCGAGCTTTACAGCCATCCTCCACTTTCCTGGTCTCCTCCCCATACAACACCCCAGGCCATTACCTCGACCTTTCCTCTTCGCATCTTACCACCTCGTCCAGGCTGCTCGCACTAGCTCTTACAGTTCTGAAACCAGCAACACCCACATACGCAACCGCGTCCTACACTCAGGCCCTGAACTTCGACTCTGTCCTGACCGCTCTGCGCGATCTGATCGAAAGGGAAAACTTCACCTGGAGAGAAACAAGTTTCTACGTGGTGGTCTTCCGCTCACAGCTCAAAGAAGGAATCGACGAGGAGTATCTGTATCGGCTAGACGAGGAATCTCATCGGGAGGCGTGTGAGAGCGGTGGGTTACTGAAGTACTGGTTTGGCAAGGCAGACGGGGAGAGGAGAAATCTTGCTACCTGTATGTTGTTTCCTTCTTTCCGCTACCCAGATTGAGACGAATTGGGATGAGCTGTGCTGACAATGGCAATAGGCTTCTGGCATAGCAGGGAAGATGCGTACAAAGGAGGTTTGGGACCGTGGCATAGGAAGGCGAGGGCTGCTGGACGCGAGTTGTATGAGAGTATCGTGTTTAGTACGTACAGATTCACGGTGACTAATGGGGTGGAGGGGTATACGTTTGAGGAGTGGGTCAAGTGAGGTGGGGTGCGAGGAATATGGGCAAGATTGTCAAAACGTTCAGAGATGCAACAAGGAGAGGAAGTGGCAGGGCTGAAGAAGACAACAAAGGCAGTATCAATAGCAAGGAGGGGATACATGATAGAGAAAGTGTAGGTGGGTGTAGCTGGAAGAAATCGTGCAGCGGTCGTGGAAAAGTACAGCATTCAATTGCCCAAAATGATCTATACCATGCCCTACTGTACAGCGCATCTTCCGCATGCAAAGTTCGAATTACATAGAATAGTTCCGACCCATCTCGTCGTTCGTGGAGGATAGTTGGCTTATGGTCGGATAATGCGGAGGCCGTCTTTCGGGGGTGATGCTGCGCGCTTGAAGGACTATTGCTCTGTCAGTATTCCGCCTTTTATGCCGATTCCAAGACTAGTTGTATCTTACGTTGTCGCACTCTTCCCAGGCCCTTCCGGCACCGAATCCGAGACCGGTGAATGCGGGCCATGCGCGGCGCTTGAAGAGGAGTACGGAGAAGACGACGCCGAATGACAGGCCGAGACCAGAGCGAATGAGCATTGAGGAGAGGCAGCGGTCCCACTGGGATTCTGTTAGCATTACTGTCCGGCAGCGTTCTAACATTGTTATCTCCGCGTATGGTGGAATAGAAGTTGGCAGTAGTCGCGTGAGGCGGGCCAAGACTGCCATTGTTCGACTACCCCGCTTCTGGCATAATTTGATGCCTCTTATAAGACGCAAGATATGTGTGCCATGCCTCTAAGGCCTCTTTCCCGGGGATTGTACCTTTTCGTTGAGGAGAGCTTCGCTCATGGGACGTGTGGTGCGCGAGATGGGAGCGACGGGCTGGGGGGTGTTGTCGGCCATGGCGGATGTGTGTTCGAGTGCAATTGGGGGGTTCAAGGGCGCACTCGGTGTGCTGGGGGTGATGGACAGCGGTTCGACGTGGTGTGGATGGGCGCTGGGCGGAGCTCGAAGCGGAACTTTGACGTCGCCGGCACTTGGCAGGCACGACTAGGATGGCTGGTCCGTGCCCAAACTTTTTCTGCATACCAGGCCTTTGCGATCGGCTCCAGTTCTTGCAATCACAACGGGGAACGAGGTGACAAGATGGCGCCAATCAAGCCAGTATGAGATTCCTGTGCTCATAGACATTTATATAGCTGACATCATAGCAGGCCTCCAAGAACGACCCTGCGTCGACCCGACCGCGGCTGCAAGCCATCAACCAAGACTTCTCCGACCTCGACGAACAGATCCGCCAAGCTGCGCATATCATAGGCCTTCCCGAAGATTGGAGTACTATACAGGACCAAGACACAAGATCAGAGGTCATACAACGACTTGTGCGCGCAAGAGTGGAATGGGTTCTGCGCTGGATCCTCGACAAGTTGAAAGATGAGACGGAAACCGGACGGACGGCGCGAACAAATGCCAGCGCGTGGCAGCTTCTCGACTGGATGATACACGTTTTGCCCGTCTCCCGAAGCGCACCGCATCTACGCGATGCCGCCTTTCCCGGTATCTTGGAGAGAACGCTCGTCGAGAACTTTAACACAGACGCGGTCCTACAGTCGGCGGCCACTTCCGAAGATGTTCACATGAAAGATGACTCCGAGTCGAGCGCGACTATCCGCGAAGGAAGCAAACCATCCAAGAAGCGCAAACGAGGAACGGCTGAAGCATCATCGGCAGCATCGACAGCAGCTGGCCCTGTAAACCTAAACCGTCTTTTTAGCGTGGTCAGGACGGTAGTAAACTCCATCGCTCACTTAGCCGGAAGCGACAAAAGCGACGACACTACCCAGGCTGAGCTTATGAAGATGGTTCTGAGGACGGATAGCGCAGAAGCCTCGCGCATTCTAAGGTTCTGGCTTACTGCTGTCCGGATATTGTGCGCGACACCTTCTTCCACCTCCGAGGATACTACTTTGGACGAGTATCTGAACCTGTCGCTTGCGCTTGAGATGTGGGACCTGCGAACCGCTGAGGTCAAAGACGAGACTGGGGCATCTGCTGAGGAATTCAACACCGAGTGCCTCATACCTATTTTGACACTGTTGGAAGTCCTCAAAAAGATGCGTAGTGATGGTACAACGAGATGCTCTCAGAGAACCTTTGATCGCGCAATCGCAGCGCTCGACAAGCTTTTGGCGAGACACCTGCTCGCACCCTCAAGAGCAGCTTTCTTTGCAGATGTCAGTGTCGCTACAGGCTCTAACGATGTTGGTCCGAACGCCCGAGATACCACAGTCCTTGCAAGTAACCTGGAACCGCTCCGCGCAAAGCTCCTCCAGGCTGCGCAGATCGAAGATGGTGGCGACGCGCTACCTCCAGAGCTCGCATCTCTTTTCAACACAGTCCCTCACGTGCTCGATCTAGCAATCCGCGCCTCTCCATCACGGACGCCCAGGAGCAGGGCCATGGAGAAGCCTTGGATACAGGCTGTCTTTTCAGTGCTTGCTGAGTGTGCTGGATGCTCGCTAACCACACCTCCGAAGTTCATCACACGGCCGACGGCCGTTACTGCGCTTAGCGGTGCCGTTCACGTTCTGCAAGCGCATGAAGTGAGCCTTTCTGCAGACCTTGTCAAAAAGATCTTCTGGTATCACTGCGGTGTAAAGTACCCCGAACGTCAGGAGAAGCAGGTTCATTGGTCCCTCATCGCATCTCTTATTCAGCTCGACTCATCAGTCTTTGTGGAGTCGAAGTTGGGAGACAAAGTCACGCAAGAGCGTCAGACTGACCTTACTGATTTCTTGTTCGAGAAGATAACGGCTTCAGAGCTAGAGGGTACAGGCTTTACCGACAAGCAGACAGCCGGCTCTAAAGAAAAGCGACACTCTGCGTCCAACAACGAGGCTGGTGCTCCCTTAGGACGCGCTGAAATTCTGGAGAGGATTATCAACCCACTGATGCTGGCGTTTGTGCGCCACCGGAATCTACTCGGCTTCATCCGGAGATGGGATGAGCAGTTGGTCAAGAGCTACAGGCACGGCAAGCGCAATTCTCTCAAGGACGGACAGGAAATCATTTGGGAGGACCGCGCCCTGCACAGTGCTCTGGCGGAGTCTCTCGAACCATCCTTGACCCAAAACCAGATAACATCACTGATTCAGGAGCATGCGGAGCGCCTAGCGCAGCTTGCTTTGGCAATCGAGACCTCCGCCGAAGAGAACGTCAAGGTTAGGAAACTCGCCGCTTACAAGAATGCAGCAAGCAGTGCTGTCCTGCTGCCGGCTCTTCTTCAATCGATCCAGTCCGAGAACACGATCGAAGCACTTAAATCTGAGCTTCATGCTTTGTTCCTCACATACAAGACATGGGTTCAGGAACTCAAGTACAGCCGTTACACCCATGCCCATCTCTCCTGGTTCACACTGTGCCAGCTACTAGAGAAGTTGTGGCCCATCGAGCTTCACGCATCCTCCCCGCTGCAACATGAGCTACTCTACCCGCTGCTTGAACAAGCTTTGAAAGTCAAGTCAGCAGGGCGCCGAGACGCTGGCGAAGGCGCAGATGCGTCTGCAAGAGCTGCTGCAACATTGTTCTGGCTTAATACCTGTGATCGTCTTCAGACCCTGTCCGGTTCGGAGGAGATCATTCGCAGTGGTTTAGGCAAGGCGATCAGCTCATTAACTTCCAGTCAGCTAGAACCCGACGCACAGCAGAAGATGATCCAGGTTTTCTGCGCATATTCTGTCAGTCTCCTCGAGCACGCAGATGAGGATACATGCCGCCAATCTCTGCATGCGTTACTATCGAAGCTACCTCAATTCGATAGCGTTACCAGGGACCTTATCTGTCAATCACTTTCTCAGTCCATCCTCGAGCATGGAAACTCCGTCATACAAGACGCATACTGCGCAGCTCTTGTGGAGGCTCTCGGACAGGGAGCCGAAAACAAGATGCCTGCTGTGGTCGGCGAAGCAATACTTCATATTCAACCTTCGGCTTTGTCCCGCGAGCAAAGACAATCAATACTGGACCGCACGACCGAACTCCTCGACCTAGGACAGAGCGACACAGTAGTACCGTTAAGTGTCATGGCACATCTCCAATATGTTCCAAATGCAAAAGCCAAAGTTTCTACCGACGCAGACGTCATATTCGACGTCGCGGAACAACTGCATCGTCAAAATCTCGAAACAGATGCAGCATTGCAGCTTCTGCGAGAGCTCGTCCAAAGAACCCTTGGTCATATCATCCCGAACCAGGCTCAAGCCCAAAACAAAGAGTTCTTCATCGCCTACGCGGGACGGCTGCTATCCATTGCAAAAGCCACCAACAAGTGCACGCTAGCAAGGCTCTCGGTCTTGCGAGCGACGTCGGTTTCCCAGAAGCAAAACTCATTGCTTCACATCGAGCGCTATGTCGACCTGCTCAAGCAATGTCTTGGTAGTGAGGACATTGCACTGCTTCAAGGGTCGCTGGACGCTTTCAACGAGCTGTCCATAGATGCCTTGAAAGAAGTGAAACAGCTTGACCGCGTGCAGGCATGGCTCCGCACCTGGCTCAAGGACGCAATTGACCTCGAGCAATATATTGACTCATCGGTCCTCATCCCGAGCGAAGTCGTAGACTACTTCGCACGCGTCTACACATTGATCGCCAAATATGAGCTCTACCCTGATGTCAAGTGGCTGATCAGCCTGGCGCTCACCGTCCTCAGAAGTAGCTCGATCCGTATACAAGATAACGTGTATACAACACTGCGCAACACGCTCGGCCCGCTTGCCTTCCACGAGAAGCTAGACTTGGTCACAACACTGACTGTTGATCAAAAGCAGCCAAACCTTGCGGCGTCCTACCGCATTCTCGACGATCTTATCAAGACCATGGACGACCAGCTGGAATCCAACGCCGAGCTCAAGCAGAGGCAGCTTGCACTGCTACCAAGGATATGCGTTCTGCTTGCCGAGAGTATCGACTATGATTCTTTCAATGCTCTGCTCGGCTGCATTGATACAGTTCTGAACGACAAACCTTCGCTTGCTTCACAACACAGTATCGAATGCGTCTTCAGCGTGCTCGTAAAGCTCACATCTCGAAGCAGCCCCATACTATCATCCCAGTATGCTCCTGAGATCTTCTCAAGGCTGTGTCATACGAGTCGCCTCACCCTACTCGTACACCGTGGCCGCATGGGCGGACGCTTCCATCTCCTCTTGCCACTTCTGCAAGGCCTGCTGTTCTGCCTCTTCATTCCGAATGCTAGCCGCAGTGGCGCTCTGCCTTCGTGGCTACGTACCGTCACAGCTACGGAGCCAGTGCGCCTCACGCCCACAAACGCAGCGCAATACACGCGTCTTCTTTCGACCCTGTGCAACCCACCGCAATCTTCAATCACCAAGGCACACCAACATCATCAGTCACGTAACTCCAAAGACCTTAATGACCCCATCAAGGCAGCCCGCGACAAGGCTGGCAAATTCCTGTACCCTCTCCTCGCATCGTTCTGCCGCTTCCAGCTCAACGGACGATTAGATCAGGAGGTGAGGGAGAAGCTGATGCCGGGTATTTGGGAAGTTATCGGCACGGCGAGCTTGCACCGGGATGGACTAGACGCTATGTTCGCCGGTCTAGGCAGGAGTGAGAGAGACGTTTGGAAGGGGCTTTGGGAACAATGGGAGGGTGTACATGGGAGGAGGCAGATCGTTGGTCACGGAGAGTAGGACAATCTGTATTGTGAGAGCGCAGCAAGGATTATTTGTGGCTATTGCAAACGCTCCGCCTATTGTTCGTTGCATGAAGTTGGCGACTTCGTCTCCCATGCGTGCCAAGAATTCCGCCTTCACTTCGCCCTCATTGCCGTGCTATTGTCGTTGCAGTCTTCTGCTCTCGCTATTCTAGGATTGCTCAGCTAGTCATTGTTATCGTAGATACAATAGACCAGCATTGCAGTACAGCCGTGGGCTCCCTTATATCAAGCAGTCCCAGCCTCTACTACTTCCTTTCAGCAACCTCTACTCCCAACTCCTCTTACCAGTACCACTTTCAAGCCACTTCTTCATACATTCATCAAATCTCTTCTCTCAACAGCCAACATGACTTCTACCATCACCGAACAAGCCATTTCTGGAAGCGCTGGCGCTTCTCCTCCAATTTCCGGCATCTGCACCTGCGACACCCCAGACACCTACCTCACACCCATGATCGGGTGCGTCAACCGCCGGTGCCGCCCCCGGTACTACCATCTCAGCTGTGTAGGGCTGAATACCCGGGTCTTTGGGTGGTCATGTCCTTCCTGCTCGCCTCCCACCAACAAGCGCAAGTCAGATGACTCTGACGACGACGTGCCGCGCAAGAGGCGCAAGGTGTCTGAGCTGATAGCCTTTGCCGCCGACGTTCCCCTTGCTGTTGTCGAGCAGCAGCTCGCTGGGGAGCCGGGCGCCGACAACGACGCAGAGAGTGAGGTTGTTGAGGAGGCTGAGGACGATGTAGTCGCCGGGCTTCCTGCTGTTGGCGCCAGCGGAGACACACCAATCCTGGTTGCCGATGACGAGGATGGTCCCGCCTCTGCTTCTGAGGACGGTCTTGAGGATGGCGGTGACGATGAGCCGGAGCCGACGTCAAGCCACTACTGCTTCCAAGCATGTCGGCGGCGCGAGACCGGTCGGATGGTGGCGTGTGATGGGGAGGATTGTGCGGGCGAGTGGTTCCACTTTGCCTGCGTTGGGATGACGTCGAAGACAGTTCCGGAGGGAGAGTGGTTCTGCGATGATTGTGCTAGGGAGTGAGAGACATGGTTGGGTTTGCATCACTGGAAAGTCACAAGTTGTTTTTATGGGGTTTTCTTATTAGCTAGTTATGTCGACAATGAAAGAAGTCAAGACACTATCAGCCCGCACAGCAAAATCCAATTCTCTTGTTAACGCCAGACTCCGCGCTAAGTCCAGCGTATTTGCAAAGCACAAGAAAGTCAGATACACCCCTACTACTCACTCTAGTGATCTGGGTAAATAGTATAGGTCTTCATAGGCACATCCGTAGGACCAGTGTACACGTAGTTCTCGTCAATCGTGAAAGTGCTCATTGGCTCAGCCGTGACAGCAGCGCTGCGCTTGCCAGGGTAGGTAGGTGTCGCAGCGTCATCAATGGTGATGATCGTGGTCTCCTCTGCGGGTAAGGTGTTGGGGACAGTGGTAGTCACGGTCGCCACGCCAGACGTGTTAATGATGGTCGTGGTCGTAGTGTCAACGTATGTAGGTTCTCCTTCCACAGTGACGGTGACGCAATCAGCAGGCGCAGTATACGGCTCGGCGCGCTTGTCGTAGTAGGATGTGACGGTTGTGTAGATGACAGACTGGAACTGGGAGGGCGTTGCGCCTGCGCTCTGGGACCTGGTCACAGTGACAGTGCCGGCGTGAGCAGTGGGAGTTGACCTGGTCCGAGTAACGGTTGTAGTGCCAGCATGTGCAGTCGGGTTTGCCGAACGGGTAACAGTGACCGTACCAACGTAAGACGCAGGATCTGCCGACCGAGTGACAGTGACAACACCAGCCGGGGTCCCAACAGCCACAGACTTGGACTTTGCAGAACGAGTGTGTGTGACAGTAGTAGTCATGTTGATCGTTCGATCACCATTGTCAATAGTAGTGGCGATATCTCTCTGTGAAATATCACTCCGTGAGACAAGCCTGGTGAAGGTCGTGTGCATGTGGTGGGTAGTGGTGACAGTCACGGTGACTTGCTTGACAGCGATCTTGTTGTATGCTGCGTAGACTGATTAGTTTTGAGTTGTTACGTAAATGTATAGGCGAAGAACGTACCGTTGGAGCTGCGCATAGCAGTTTTGAAGGCCTCACCGTTGGCATCGGCGGGGCCAATGTGCTGGCCGAAGTTTGTGCAAGAAGATGCCTCCTCCGGCAGGGAGTAGAGGGCACATTGAGCAACGGCAATGGGAACAGGATTTGGGCAGGCCGGACCTGGAATTATGGACGGGCTGCGCTGGATGTAGATGTTGACTACGTAGAGGAAGATGATTAGCTTTTCTATAGGAAAATGTGATGCTGAAGGGTGTAACTTACAGGAGTCGCAGCCTTCGTGGTTGTTGCAGAGTTCGGCGCAAGCCTCCGGGCTGTATGAGTCCAGTTGAACGTACAGCATGTACCTGGTGGACGAGAAGGCACAATTTGCGTTTTTCATGGTGGCAGTGTAGCCGGCAGGGATCGGGGCCGTCAAGGCCAACTCGTCGTAATTCTCGTCATCTGTAAAAGCCGAGAGAGCGTTGGAGGATGGCTCCGGGGCAGTGCTGTCACCGAGAGGCGCACAGAGGGGTTCGGAACGGGGGCCAGGTGTGGCAAATATGGCGGATGCGGCAGAGGTGACGAAAGGGGGGACGACAGCGGCGAAGACCGCACCGAAGAAGAAGAAGAACATGGTGATGATGGAAGCGGACTTCATCATCTTGTATGTTGCTTGACCCTTAGGTCAGAATGAAGGATGAGAAAAGGTTGTTAGAGAAGAAACTCTGAATCTTGAGGGTGTAAAGATGTTGGTTGTTGCTATGTTAGATGGGGGAAGTCACCTTCTTATACTGACGGATGAGCTCTCACATCAAGCAGGAAGCACTGATGGTATCGCATGAAGGGGACATACTGCGACTGACTACATCTTGATCATGATGAGATATATTCGATGTATTGAGCCCAAAATGAGGGTTTGCATTACATGATGATACTCTACCCCGCTCGACATACATCCATTGAGATGATCTGAAGCTCTGCAATTTCATCCCATTCTTCTCTCGAAATTCGGAACGGGTGCTTCGTATGGTATACAATTGTCATCGCGTGCGATGATCGACGCCGATAACGGGCTAGATCCGAGCATACGAGACAAGTATACGGCCAAGAATGCGCAATTGGACCCTTTGGCCCTGTTGAGAAGGGTCTCGCGATTTTATGAACGGGTGGATCATCGACTGGCGCGCGATTGTTGAAGGGTTGTATAAGAAGGGTCCATGTGTGATGAGGCGTACGCGTCCAGATCTGCCGGCTGTCCGGCGTCGGAGAGCGCTAGCGTGCCGGATGGGCAGGAGCCGCCCTTCCACGTGAGTGACCCTTTCACACTCAGACACGCTCTCTAAGTCGTTCTTTCATAGGTGTTCTTGCACTTCCTTAGCTGAAGGGGGCTGTGTACCCCGCTTCTCAACGAAACAGCCTCAGCTCAGCTCAGCTCACGTGACGTAAGGCCGCGACCAACAGCATCCACAGCGATCATCGTTCCTACATCACTCTGGCCTGCGTTGTAGCTGCAGTGGCCACTATGATGCCTTCCCTAAACATACCTCCCGACTCCAAGGTTCCGCGACGTCTAGCCTCTGATCCCTTGCCGCAAGATGGAGAGTTCCGCGTCCCTGCTCTACGACCATGGGACCGCGAGTCTTACAACAGCACATACAACATGGATCGCAACCTCCGCTTCATGAACACCAGTATCCTAGCCGATCTTCACGGCCTATCTGTTGTCCCGCAAATCTACCAAATGCTCTTCCATCGTACTCGCGAATTCGCCGCGAGCGTCCACAAGCTGGTGGACGTCGCGCCAGCATTGTGGGCAGAGGCGGCATGTTTACTGGTTGATTGGGGCGTCAACGTTCTGCGACACAAGGAGATCAGACTGGATCGGTTCCTACATAGCCAACGCGAGAGTCTGTATTGGATTTTGGACGATGCGTTGTTGACGATTTGTGTGGATCAATGGGATCCACCATCCTCACATCCTACCCAACCACGCACATCTTCATCATCGACCCCCAAACTCATACCATGGGACAAAGCTACAGCACCAGTGACGCTAGCGTTGTCAAGGGCTCGAGATCTGCTGCCGGTATGGGCCGCGCAAGATCTACAAGATTGGGAGAAGTGGGGGTTCGCCCGCCCATACACTCAGGCTCGGTACATGACCGCTGGCTGGTTCCGTCGATCCACAAAGTTCCTGCACGAAAGCAGCAGGATATTCGAAATTTGGAGGACTATGAAGCGGTGGGGCGGCGGCCAGCTCCCTACTGAGCTGGCGAATGTCATTATGGAAGACGTAGCAACGTCTGAGAAGCTTCCGCTGGGTGACCTGCGGCTGCATTATTTCCCGAAGGACAAGTCGAGAGCGCAATTGATATGAGCGGCTCTTTCATTCTCTCTACCTAGGGCGTGCTTTACATCGGTGCGCCACCTTCCAGCCCCCCATCTTCGGTGCCTGGGGCTTTTGCTGAAGCCAAGATAGCCAGCACATCCTCCTTCCCGCCCATACCTTCCATCGCTCCGAAAACGTCGGTCATGGTGCGCTCCGCTACTTTCTCGATGTCCTCTTGCTCCGTAACACCCACTTCGTTCAGCGTACTCGGCAACTCAAGCTTTCTCACAAAGCTGGCCACCGCATCCGCAAGGCTCGGCTCGTCGCTTTCAAGGACCTTGTTCCAGATTCCCAGCACGCGTTGCTGTACCTCTTTCTGCTTCTCCGACTTCGAGGCATTGTACCGTAGAACAGGAGCGAGCATGACACAAGACGTGACGCCGTGCATTACGCCGCAAACACTTCCCAGCTGATGTCCAATGGCGTGCGAAAGCCCCATCGGAACGCTCCACAGAATGAGACCCATCATGGCGTTCCTGGAACCTATCTGGCAATTGCCGATTCCATCGAGCAGCTCGGATCGGTTGCTGTCACTTTCGCCGTTTTTGTAGTTTCTCAGCCCTTTAAGTAGGACTGCAAGCGCATCTTCCATATGGCGGAAAACCTCTTCGGTGCACTCATTATTGAGCATCTGTAAATGATACAGTGTCAATACAGTCTCTACCTTGGGAAACCCGAAGGGCAGTACATACCGTTTCGACGCAATGATCTACCGCGCGCATCCCGCTCGACAGCCACAACTTCCGAGGCGATGTGGACGCTACCTCAGGATCCAGAAGGATGAGGTCTGGTGCTGCATGCTCACTTGCGAAATGCTGCTTCTTTTTTGTTTGGGGGTTCGTTGCAGATGAATTGTTATTCCACTCGCTTGCGGATAGACTTGTCGGTACGAGGATGAGTCTTGTCGTAGGGTCCTTCAGATCAACTGCACTTCCCTTCTTTTGATCTACCAGGGATTCCATGGTCTCTACCGTGAGGTTATCTCGAGCGAGATTCGCGTGCATCAAGCGAGCGATCTTGCTTGCATCCGAGTAGCTGCTACTTCCTATGCTGATCAGACAATCCGCGTTCTTTTCGTGAAATAGTCTGGCGATCTCCAGTACGTCTTCGTATGGAGAGTGAGCGCCCACCCCTGACTTTGTGCCTACCACAAACGAGCCCAGTTTTTCTTTCAGCTTCTCGACAATATCCGTGTTCTCATGAAGCGCCTTCGAGTGCACTATGAGAATGCGCTGGCAGCTCCAGGTACCAATCGCGTCGACAATATCGTCTAAGTAGTTGGAGTTGAGTATGGCATTGTGACCCTTCCGAGCGGGGACTGGAAGTTGCTGAATCGTTCGCCTTTTGCAACAATAATCGCTGTAGTCGGACATGTTGTTGAAGATGATGAGAACGCCGTTTCTTCTGTTGTATCAAGCAGTACAAGCAGTGAACAGATGATTTTCGAGCTGAAAGCCCTTGAGGCGTCGGATGTTGTTCCCTGACGAGCGTCTTACCTCATACCTGCTCAACCCCGCCGTCATAATGTGCAACCCCACTTGTTACGACGATGCTCACGAAGCATGTATACTGCATTGGATGCAGATTGCGTGCTTCAATGTCTCTACCTCTCTGGATTGGTCGGTGGCCTTCAATCGAGATCCATTGCTTGCTGGGCCTGCGGCGGATTGCTCCGCCAATGATGCCCAGGTGGACTGATCCTCCGGTAGGAGGAGACTCGTTTTTACGAATCCCTGGCAGAGCAAATGAGATATACCTTTAAGCTGTACACGAAGCGAAACAGCGAATGCTCATGATACTTGGGGTTGCTCGTACTCGCAGGACCCCATTGTGGTGGTCATAGCTCCACCCGGCGATGAAGGCTTGCGACTAGCGGCAGCGCCGCTGTCGGAATCGCGATCCTCCTGTGTAGGGGCGTATCGGGTCGCATCGTTATCATTGCGATCAAGGAATTTGCGAGCGGCACAAACTTGATAGGTGCTCTGACAGTGGTCACCACACAGCGTAGGTGATGATGTCCTGGTGCAGGATCAGAGG
Source organism: Alternaria ventricosa (assembly GCF_023758065.1). Lineage (NCBI taxonomy): Eukaryota > Fungi > Ascomycota > Dothideomycetes > Pleosporales > Pleosporaceae > Alternaria > Alternaria ventricosa. The sequence goes on along the minus strand of NW_026055683.1, from coordinate 1,215,754 downwards.
TGTCGAGGAGGGAAGCCGCGACCACGACACGCTAAGACGCGGTGGGTTTTACGCGCATCGGCTGCAACGCACCGTCGGTCTTGACAATGAACATGAACAGTCTTTATATCCTTCTTCCAATGGCCCTCAGATCTTGCATCATCCGCGCAAGCTGTACATGCTAAACCGGGCTCCGCGGATCGGGCTTGCACAGCTCGCGTGATTTTGAAATCCTTCCAGCCAACTCAAGTGCGCGAATCGGAAACAACATCACGCTCTGCTTTCTAGCCACACCAACCTCTGATCAACGTACAGCATTGGGTATCGAGTCATGCTTGAGTAGCAAAAACCTAGCATCACATGTTCGTCGCTGCCATAAGGCCTCTAGAAGGCACTAATGAGACGAAGAGTCCTTTTGAGCAGGTTATGATATATACACATCGTTACGACGGCTATAAGATGTTTCTGACCCCTCGCGTCGCCAAATAGGCAGAGCACAAACTTCACCAAGCCTGGCTCACGAGCTCCGGACTCTGTGTGCGTCTGACATGGTTGCTCATCGGCCGCATTCCAACGAACTCCACGATCATGTCTATTCATCACTAACCTTCATTCCCAGTGTCAGGTCGCTCGCGATATGCTTGTTTTGAAGCATTGCTCCGTTCTGCTACCATAATGACGAGGTAGCCGGTCATCGTCAATGATTCCCCGGGAAGGCGCGATCGTGTGGTTTCAGAAGCGTTGCGCTCAATCTGCCGGATATCATCGAACGAGCTACCGACAGCTTGAAGTTCCTCTCAAGTACACTGAAAGTAAGGTACCCGTCGCGCCGCTTCTTCGTGCTAAGTCGCGAGCCATACGCCCCTAACATGCCGCTGCGACACGGCCAACAAACCAAGGAAGCAGGCACACCTCATCTCGCCAAAACCTCTAATCGCCCTTTCTTCTACATCTACGCGTCACCTCGTTTCTAGTCACCGCGGAGCGACAGTATTGAATCCTAGCGCGCGGCGTTGTCATACTTCGCTTAGCACCCCGCATCCATCGAGTCTTGACATCACGCTCGACGACCCGCCATCTCGGACCAAGACGGTCATCTCTGCCAGCATCTCCACATGCTGATGTCAGGCACGGTCCTGCAATGCACCCCAGACAGCGCTAACGCGGACCGGGCGAGAATCCGAACGTTTGCTGGCCTGTAAAAGGCTTGTTTGCAAGGTTTCGCTGCAGACTCCGCTGCGTTTCAAGCTTTCGCCAATCTCATGACCGGTAATAGCTGCGTATTGCCGCGAGGGAAGCGACGAGCAACTAACGGCACGATTTATCCGTTGGCACAGCACAGATGGGGCTTGTTGAACCCATTGAGGCGGCTGGAATGCGCACGCGAGGGCATGCTGGCACCGTTGTTGCGGCGGAGGAATGAGCCGTGTTGGCTCGGCTGGAGGCGTCTACGAGATGGGTGCTGTTGGTGGAGGAAGCGAAGGATATGACAGTTACTGATGTCACCTTGGTGACAAGCTCAAGGGCGTCTATTGGGAGGGCTAATGGTATTGTTTGCATGCCTGACAAGGCGTGTGTTGATCATGGAATTGGTATAAGAGACGAAAGGGTAGCCACTGTCACCTGCAGTCAAGCATCCGCACCTCGAATACCTTCGCTCCTCAGACATCAATCGCGAAACTACAAGATGCTGTCCAAGTCTTTCTCCCTTCTCGCCTTTGGCGCTCTGGCATACGCCCAGGAGCAGGTCCAGGAGGGTGCTCCTGCCCCTGTCGTCCTTGCGACCGCAAAGTCTGGTGTCATTCCCGCAACTCCAACCGCCACCCCATTCACTGGTGTCGACACAATTCAGGGAGCCATCGTCTCTCCCCTCCCGCCTGCGCCTGGCTACCTCCCAGGTGAGACCGGTGGTCTCGAAGGCACTGCGACAGCGTCTTCCAACCAACCCTCAGCCACCTACCGCGCCACCATACCAGAGGTGCAATACAACCCTTTCGTCGGCAGCACTGTCTCCGGTTCCATCCAAGCTGTGGGTGGTGCTGGCGGTGTCAACTTCACCGTGGACCTAACCGATCTACCCGACCAAGCGCAATTCGGCCCATTCGCCTGGCACATCCACGCCATGCCAGTCCCCGCCGATGGAAACTGCACAGCAACCATGGGCCACTTGGACCCTACAAACCGTGGCGAGCTCGTCATGTGCGACTCTGCGCAGCCCGAGACCTGCCAGGTTGGTGACTTGGCTGGCAAGCACGGCGGCAAGATCATGACGGAAGGAAGCTTCTCTACTAGCTTTGTCGACCCGTACCTCAGTGTTGAGCAGGGCAGTGCTGGATTCTTCGGTGGATTGGCATTTGTCTTGCACACTGGCAACACCACGAGGATTACTTGCGCGAACTTTGAGATGGTTGGTGGAAATGGTACTTCGCCCAATGGCACCATGGGCATGCCCAGCCCCACCAGCAGCAACCCAGCTGAGTACACGGGTGCTGCTACCAAGCTTGGTGGAGGTGCTGCTGCTCTTGCGGCCGGTGTCTTTGCCGCGATGATGCTGTAAATAGTGGTACTATTTGATTGTTTCAGTCATAGAACTATACCAATAATTTAATACATGTCCCACACAAACGAATGCGTAGTATTGTGACACGTATCCTGTTGTGAATATGGGGAAGCGCATCGCGCCATGTTATACAAAGAACTTTGACAGATAGTCGACGCAAGTATATAGTGATGCACATCCGTAGGCATTTCCATCATGCAATGGCCTCCCCACTAACGCCGACATCTGTCTTGCTGCCCCATGCTGGGTGAATAGTACTTTTGCACTCTTTGTTGCAACTGTATTGCGCACATACCCAGTATCTGGGACCACTCCCCAGCCTCCTACCACATTCCAAGACTGCGCACGTCTTCCACTTTCCTCCATCGCTTTTCAACCCCTTCTTCAGCAACCTCACCGCGCTTTCTGCCTTTCGCATGGCAAGTTCTTCACTGTCCACCTGACTGCAATTACGACAGAGTCGTCTAGTAGTCTGAGATAGTCTCATCTCCGTGTAGTACGCGTGTCTGTTGAGAAATCCCCAAAACGCTCTTTGATGCCATTTAGAACCGGGCTTTACACAGACGCAGGCTGGGTTTCCGTTCGCTCGACTTCCACGATTGCGAGGATTGCGAACGATGTCTGTATGGTAGCACGATGCGCAGTATGGGACGCAATTCTCGAGATGGTGAAGTGCAGACGCATGTGGCATAAAAGAAAACTCTTCACACCCGTCACATATCTGATTCGTGCAGCCCCAGCAGGTGTTCTTCTCGCCAGGGTTGCACGTGTAGCGCCTGAAGATACCAAGTCGGCTTGAGACATCGTTCGAAGGTAGGACTGATTCACGGACTGATTTTGAGACGGATGATAGGCTGGCGATATCGGTGTAGTGCAGATCTTTGGCGACCATGATCAACATGTCGTAGACAGCCAGAAATCGTGAAAGCTCGGTTTGAGTACCACCACTACCTTGACATGGTAGAACAGTATCACCGCTGCTACTCGCGCGCTTTATGCGCTCCGTCAACATCATTTCGATCTTTTGCTCCGCGCCTATCGTAGCCTTCGTGACGTACCGACGGGCTGATCGCACCGGGGCTTTGAAGTCCATCGGTAGGTAACGGAAGAACAAGATCGGGGTGTAGACCAGAATGCCATACACCAAGAGCGCCGGCCACTTGAACATGCAAGCGAAGCAGCCCCGGTGCATTTTAAGGATTTCTTTTACCATATCGAGAATGGACTCTTCGTTCTTTCTAATCTCTAAGATACCAACGGGGAACGCAAGGATACCGATGAACGACACGAGGGCGTACAAAAAGCTGTGGTAGTCAGAAAGACCCATGTATTCACGAATATACGGCTTACGTTAGCGCAACGCCATATTGTGCCTCTTCCACAAATTCCAAGCACATGGCAGTCGAAGTTGCCGTTGTCCCGTTGAGTCTTCCGGCAGCAGCAAAAAAGCTCTCATTCGTGCCAATGGGTCGCTGCAATTCGAGGCCCGCTTTGTCGTGACAAGCTTTCGGATTAAGAGGTATGTAACCAAGCTGGTAGTTTGTAGCCATCGCCAGAAAGACGGTAATCGTAGTGTCGACAATCGTGAAAGGTAGGTTCAGCGGAGGGAAGCATACCAGCGCAGGCCACCAACAGGCCAAGTTCCAGATCCATAAGATAAAGCCCCATTTGTCCGCAAGCCTTTCACCAGCTAGCATGGACGTGCCGTACATACCGTCGTGAAGTTCGGGATTGATCCTGATCAACTTGTGGTGGCCTGCCGCGGCGACCCAGTAAATTATCGCGGGTGAGAACAGCGCAAAACGAATAACAGCAATGAGCGCGGTCGCGTTTGTCCAAAAGTGAGAGTGTACTGCCATAATGAGGAAACGAAAAGTTGATGTTGAGGATGGCTTTGTGGGTGTAATTGCGAATCCGTAGCCGGAAGTTCACCACAATTCAATCCTTGAAGCCATCGCGAGTTATAAAGGTAGCAGGTGGTGCCTGGCGCACAAGGCTGAGCGGCTGAGCGGCTGAGTCTCTGACAGACCTCGGGACGCAAGCCACCACGGCAGTTTCTTCCAGAGGTGTGCATGAAACTGCGGCAAAGAGGTTTGGCGTCGGAGGCTTGTACTGCGAAGCTCTGAACTTCGCGAAGAAGCAGCCGCGGTCAGTCATAATGGCATAGTCGGAAGGCTGCCAAGGTCCGGTGAACAGCAACATCATGAACGGCAAAGCTGTGATTCGGTCATTTGCACGCATGCTCGTATTCGTCACCCCTTGCGAGCGACTTCGCAACAGCCTTACTCTCATTCAGATGTGCGAGGCTTTCCACGCATGGCGAGTAGTGAATGCGAGTCGCGAATGACGTAGTAGCACGTGCGGGTTCAAGCCGGTGCAGAGTTCTCAGTGGCTTTGGCCGCACGTTGCCCGTCACGATGCCGCTGTCATTTTGCTAGCAGAAACTAAGCGCATATTCAAGGGTGCAGTAAACGGGTGTCGACAAGGTAAGGGTGTCGCGCAAGATGAGGTGTTGAGTTGTGGTGGTGGTGCCCTGGCCGGGCTAGTAGTGCACGGCTCGAACCGCCGCTGGTGGGTCGCGATTTCCATGGCAACGGCGGGTGTTTATCGATGCCACCAGGCTCTCCCACGCCAACTGTCGGCCAGCTCGAGAAGGTCCAAGCCTGAATCTTGCGGCCCACACAGGTGTAGAATATTGCTTACTCCGCACTTTAGACCTCTTAGCTGCATGTATGTAACCCCCCCTCCCGCCTTCCCCTACCGCCTCCTGCACCTCCAACGCTTGATCTCAACAACATCTGGACTGCATCCTTAGTCGCAGCATATATTAACACTGGTTGATAGCGCTGTCGCTACTATTTTTGCACCGGTAAATTCAGATCAATTTCACAATGGAGGCTCTACTCTCCCTCGCATTCGACAACATAGCGTCCAAGGATACGCAGAAGATTCGCAAAGGGTTGCGCCAGATCGAGGGCATGTTGGCGCAAATATGTCTTTCAAGCGGCAAGCCACGAAACTCACCACCGGGTCACCGACGGAACGCCTCTGCACTCAACTTGGGCGATCAACAACAACCAACGCCGAAGAAGCTGGGGCAGTTATCAGACGATCTTGCCTTTCGCGAGTTCTTTCGGTTGCAAGAGGGATTCGAGTGGAATGGTGAGTTGGGAACTTACAACAATGCCACTATATACTAACAATCATAGTTGTAACACGGGTAGCCGACTGTCTGGATCGACTGCTAGGCATGGGCAGCAGTAAGGGTAAGAGGCCCGACTGGAAAATGCCGAACACCAGCTAACCAACTACCGATAGATGGCCAAAACGACATCCTCATCCTCTCCTCGTTATCCAATATTCAAGGTCTTCTCCTCCTGCATCCACCGTCGCGCATCATCTTCGGTCGCGAAGTCTACATGAACGTCCTCCTCGACCTGCTCGACCCCTACAACTGCCCCGCCATCCAATCCCAAGCCCTCCTCGTCCTAGTCACCGCGCTTCTTGCGACACCACAAAACACGCGAGTGTTTGAGCATATGGACGGCCTGCTCACCGTGACCAGCCTGTTCAAGGACGAAGAGACTACACAAAACGTCAAAGTCAAGCTGCTGGAATTCCTATACTTCTACCTCATGCCCGAAATCCCAGTTTCTGGCCCGCAACGGAGTCCTAGCAAGCTGACCAATGCTTTCGAGCGGCGGGGTAGCACTGCGACTGGCGACGATGGCGGAGGTGCGACCAGGAAGCACATTCGGTCGCAAGAAGAGAAGCAGAATATGCTGGGACGGTACCTCCCCAACGTGGATGACCTTGTCGAGGACCTCCAAGAGACCGCGCCGTTCAACAGCGTCGCGTGCTGAGAGTCCCATCAGCACCATCAGTCATCACCGTTGATGAAAACACAACTTTCCTTTGTCTGCCAATTTGGTCTGTCCATATACTGTTACCACTATACCTTCCCTTACCGTTTTGTTCTGTTCAGCGAGGCGTCAAGGAAACTCGGGATTACTGTAACCATGCGTCTCCTACCCCACAGCTAACGCTGGTCTCCTTTCGTGTTTGGCATTTTTGCAAATTGGAAAGACTCGTCGCTTCATTGCGTATCGCAGCCGATACATTCGCTGTACATCATGTTCATCATGCATCGCATGGTACTCGGGCGTCTATGGAAGGCCACTGTTTATCGCAGAGTGGTCGTTAAGACGGACTACCCTCCAGTCCGACTCTCATTAAATTAAATAATATCAGAATGTTACATCTGACTTAGTATGTTCCACGTCTAGCGTTGCGTTGAGCCATTGTGGGTTGCGATCAGTGGGGTGCGCACCTTGCTTACATGCATTTCAGTGCGGTATGCTAATGCACGATATTCCCAAGTTCGTGCGGCTTGTGTAACACAAGGACAGGAGCAGTAAATGCTAATGCTATGTTTAGTCTTTCAGGTTTACGCTACAACTACCTAGGAAGCTGACAAAGAGAGCGCATTGTTCCCAGCTCCTGTACAAATTACTCGTACGACTGACCTTCCTCAAACAAGGCATCTAGCGATGAGTAAGCAATATCGTCAGCCTCGATATGCAGAGTGCGACAAGCCGGAGATAATCGCAAAGAGAGAGTTTTCATGTTAAGACCACTGCCATGTGCCTATCGTACAATACGAACGAACAACTTCGTCGATTTTGGAAAGTTACACCACATGAGCTTTTAGAAGAGTCCCAATAATTCCTGCTTCCTGCTTGCCCGAACGAGATAATCGTGGGATGATCTCGTATTGCTAATGTATGCTTCTGCACTGCAGATGAGATCCCAAAGATCGCAATATCTCCGCGAATCGGTATATAAGGTCACCTCTCTTCTTGCTAAACACCCAGCATCAAGCTCTACAGATCCCTTCGATCTTCTTCAGACCAGCACCAACACGAATGATGCAATTCCTGTACGCCCTTCTCCCCCTCGTCCCCCTCGCTGCCGCAAACGGCCGAATTCGCTTCACCTCCTTCGACCACCCTGGCTGCGCAGGGTTCGAGGAGACCTACGATCTCAATCCTGCACCGGTGAAGGGAAATTTCCCTGGTAAGACCCAACGCTCAAGCAGCGATTACATGTTCTAAACCCTTCCAAGGACCTCGCGGATCTATCAGCATGATAGTCACGTCTGCAGGATGCCATCTCACGCTTTACACCGGCCCCAACCAGTCGTCGCCGAATGGCAGCCCCATTAGATTCGACACTGGTGCTGCGGTTTGCTGGTCGAATGGGGGTGGATTTGAGGATTATCTTAGCTTTGGGTATTACTGCGATTAGACGATGGTGAGACGAAGAGATGAGGACGCGGATGGGTAGGGATCGTAGTTTTGCTGAGCCGCTCTTTTCTCGGTAGATTGGGTCTGGGAAAAGGAGGAATGTAGAGTAGTAGAAACTGAGAACAGGACAATGCATCTCTGTTGAGCTTCGGATGATTTGCTTCAGACTTGAAAGCTCATGCAGGCTCTCCGGACCTATGGCCTGACCAGGCTGAGCCCAACATACAATTGGGCTTCTATCTTATGTGGTAGGCCGATATTGTTGCTGAAATGTCGAGGGGTTAGTAGACACTGTTCTCCGGTTCCCGTTGATATGTAAGGATGCACATGTTACGAAGGGTCCTCGGTGCCTATGTCCTCTACGCGGGTCTGTTCATGTGCTCATGCTTCCCAACATGGTTTCTGTAAACTTCTGATCAATGTTAACGCAAAATGAGTCGCAAGCATATCTGGGTGATGCCCAGGTGTAATTCACTGCTATAGTCTGTGAGAACCCTGGGAGAACGACGTGCTGAGGAGACCGTGCAGCATGATGGCGGTAGAGTTCTGTACGTGAAGGCTATACAAAGAAACTGTTTCGACAGTATGCGGAGCATCCGGGGGCAGATGGAGGCGACAAGACGCCTAGGTGTGGATGAGTCGTCGAGACCATGGACTATATACATCACGCAGCTGCGGTGAAAATTGTGCAGTTCAGAAACGATGAGTGCCAATGTAATCTCGTACTCGCGCGTAAACGTATCGGCACCGGCAAGACGCGAGACTCCGTACCCACTACGGGAGATTATCTTGATCGAAATCGAAGATTATGCGCATCTACCAAAGCGGATTAGTGCCGGTACTGGGCGGAAGCTAAGCCTATGGACGACAGTCGCGTGTTCATGTGAGACCGACCACGACATTTCGCAACCAACAGGACTTCGGCGCGCGAAGACGTTCATCCTCGCCCATGATGCGCGCATTACCACTGGGACGAGATCTTGCTGTTCGACGCATTCTTGACGTCCGCGGGCGCGACAAGTACTTGGGACCGAGCATTGCTGTCAAAACTCTGAAATGTCAATGACGTAACTTGTAGCAAATGATGTGCGAGCACGCGACACTAAGCAAGCAGTCACATCGGAAGGCCGGCTCCTTCTGCACCCAGCAGGGGCCACGCCGCACCAAATGCCAGGGCAGCGCAGCTTCGTCCGAACGTCCGCTGCCCTGTCCGTGGCTGCTGTGGCTGTTTAGTCACTCTACGCATGCCGTGCGTTCCGCTGACTTCACTACGCGCCATGCGCCCTGCCTTTAGTGTAGGATGTAGTCCTCGGCATCGGCCAGCCTTCTTGCCTGTTCCTTGATGCGAAGACTTCTGGGCTTGTCATAACTGACATTTTTGTCCTTGCAACACCCACGAGTTCCTCACCTCTACCTTTCGCAAGCCAAAGCAGAAGGTACGATACAGTGCTGCGTCAGGACCTCCGCGCATAGATTCCCGGATCGACCGGCTAGCCAAACACTACCGCCATCCCTACAAATATACTCAGTTCCTCTGGGTAATCGTACTGGACTTGAAACCCCGGGAAGCATACTTTGCTCAAACATCGCGCGACCACTCATACCACCTATACATCGCCGCCTCGCGCGTAGTCCCCCACCATGGGCGCAGGAGCCTTCATAGAACCACTCGTGGTAGTCACCCTACTCTTCGGAGGTACATGGGTAAACCGAAACACCGAATACCGCCTTATTGGTCGGCGGAGAGTATACCAAAACTCGCCACGGTCAAGTTCCCCAGATTCCGGTCGATCTAGTCCGTCGTCCAGCGTATCGCTTCTCGCCAATGTCGACGAGGAACCCAAATGGAGGAAACGAGAAGTGGTAGTCCTGGGCATGAAGAAGGAGGTCATGAGCCCGAATACCAAGAGGTTCCAGGATTACTTTCTCAGTCGGCTGCTGAAGAAGTTTCCCTTCCTTGTGGAGGCCTGGTATTGGGCGCTTATCTACTGGGTAAGCAAACGCGCGAGTACTACATATCTTCTCTGCAGAGATGCTGACTTTCTTCAGGTGTACCAACTAGGTCGCGCATTCTCTGCAGTAACCATGGTCGAAGGCACCGTTAACGTCGCTCGCCGCCACGCCCTCCAAATCATCCACCTCGAACAGAAACTACACATGTTCCTTGAACTCGATGTTCAAGCGTGGTTCTTGAAACACCCTTTCCTCCTCCACTGGACGAATCGCACATACTCCTTCATCCATATCCCAGGCACGATCCTGTTCCTGGTATGGCTCTTCTACTACACCACAACGCGCAACCGAATCGATCTTCCCCTCCACAACAAGCCAATGGGCGAGGCGGATGGCAGCCCGGCAGGACCAATGCTGTATGCTGCCAGGCGCAGAACGATGGCTACCTGCAATCTGATTGCATTCATCGTTTTCACCCTGTGGCCATGCATGCCGCCGCGTCTGCTCTCCGACCCCGACGTTCCCGGCTCCGTAGGCAAAGAGGCGCGTAGCTTCGGTTTCGTCGACACTGTTCACGGCGCCGAGGGCGAAAGCAGCGTGTGGACGCAAAACAAATTCTGCAACCAATACGCTGCCATGCCCTCCCTGCATTTCGGGTACTCGCTCCTCATCGGTCTGACCATCATGTCGATTCCTCTTGCTCCTCAGCACAACCGATCCCGCACCGTCGCGCTCACAATGGGCCTACGTATGCGCCTTCCTTCGGCCCGCCGTATGCTCTGCATCTTCTTGGGTGTCGCATACCCTGCTATCATCCTCGTCGCCATTGTTGCTACCGCGAACCACTTCATCCTCGATGCCGTGGCGGGTGCCATGGTCTGTGGACTTGCATGGACTGGCAACAGGGTGCTCTTGAACCTGCTACCATTAGAGGACTACTTTCTGTGGTGCGTGCGCATTCACAAGCCTGCGCGCAAGGCTGTTCACTGGGACGGTGACGAGGATGAGAGTGACTACAGCCACAAGAGGTTTGGCGCTAAGGGCGTCATTGTCGACTAAGGGCTGGAGGTGTGAGAGTGTGGAGGTAATGCATCGGTAATGTCAAGCATTGGGTATCGGCGTCTGACCTGGGTCGGGTACTTGGGTTATTGAGGGCGGCATGATCACTTATGACTCTTTTCATTTTTGGGTAAACAGAATAGTTTGATACCCTTGGTTAATAAATATGTTGTTATTCGATACTTGTTTGCTGGAAACTAGTGTCGTGAGGGAAGTGGGGTTTCTCATGCCACTGATTACTCTTGGTCCCGTTCATCACCTTCGTACCACCCTAGAGGCCAGATTCCCATCACATATGACGAAGTGCTCTAGCAAACCTCTGCCACAAACCCTCGTGCAATCTCCAGAACCCAGCTGGCATGCTCTCTGCCCACTTCCAAAGAACGATGAAATCAGGCTGCCCCATCAGGGGGAGTGATGGGAGTGCCCGTGAGCTTACTTCTCCACCCCATGATGAACGAGCAATTCATAATCTTTTTCTACAATCATGGCACAATTAGCAAAACCAAGTTCGAAGACGAGCACATGCAAGAAAAGGAACCATTTACCCTAGTCTTCTCTCCGCCTCCATTACAATCAAGCTTCGGTGCACTCCACAAACCCGTCCTGCACTCGCCACAACTCTTCCACGACTCGCTGTCGTTCCAATCACAGTGGAAATCATCGCCGTTGTCGTATGAGAAATGCAGGATGCTACTTCCGTAATCGAATGGTCCGATCAAGAACGTGAAAGGGTATCCCCCGATGCCGTGGTCAACCTGGACAGTAGTGCCCTTGGCCAGAGTGTAGGCCCACACGTAATCCATATTTTTGTATACACCGCGGGCTTGGATGGTGTTGTCCGGGAGGCAGTTCTCAATGACCTGGAAGTAAAAGGGGAGGAGGATGATGGCTTCTGGGTCGCCGGGGCGCGAGGTTCTGTAAGGGAGGGGACGAAGTTAGCAAATGTCTCACATAAGTTTGTACGTGGATGTGACGTGCTCAGTTACTAAGGGGATTTTGTCGCCAGCGGCTTGGTAGTTGTCTTCAGTAGTTGCAGTTGATTCTGAGGTGGTAGCAGTGGGGTTTGGGTCGGCGTCTGAGTAGAGTATCTCGGAATTGTCAATGCCGAGGGCGACGATGTGGGATGGCGATGTGAGCTGCCGAGGTGCAACGACTGCGGCGGCGATGGCACTGAGGGCGAGCGACAAGACGACGAGGAGCTTCATAATGGGAAGAGAGGCCGATATGCTGCGGTATTATGAAGGCTTTGAAGCACTTGCAGTAGATATACTACAACTTTTGTTGAGGGTTGACTGCGAGCGCGAATGAGCATGGAAATAGAGTGAAAATCACCAGAGTTTATATGCGCGAGCATATGCCAGACGCTCACACGGAAACCGTATGTGGATCGGGATAGAAAGAAGTGCACGGACGTTTGACTAGCAAACGATCGTGGTTGTAGATTAGGTAGTATAGTTGCTGGTACAACGTGGAGCAAGAATGCCATTGTTGCACATCAGATTCAGAGACACGCTGCGGCAGGGACTGAGGTGTCCTTGTTCCACCCATGAACGTGATGGAGCTTAGTCGACAAACGAAAAAAGGACTGGAATCCGGGTCTTATATGGGAGATATTACAAAGAGTATACATAATATTGTTGTGTACATTCAACAGCACTTAGGGTATAGTTTTAAAGAGAGTACGAGCAACCGCCAACGCCAAATGTGCAATGCGCAATGCACAAAATGCAGGTGGTAGACTAGCAACAGGACTGACATGCTGTGATAAGAAATGACGCTATGAAAAGAGACACAAGAAAATACTCATTAACGTCTGCTGCTCCTAGTGTTGTTGCGGCTAGGCCTGTCGTCCCGGCGCGATCGTTGGGGTTGGTTGTCGTATCGTCCGCCCATTTCTTCGTCGTGAACACGCCCTCCACCGTAAGAACGTTGAGGATGGCGAACATCGTCATGGTCATCCTCAAAGGTGTTGCGTCGTTCATCAATCTCATCGTCAAAGTCGACGTAGACGGAAGCAGGGCGCGGTCGTCGCTCTCTGGGGAGCTTGGAATCTCTGTCTGCGAGCTCCTTGGGCTTGTAGAGCTTGTCGAGGTGCTCTTCAAGAAGGCGCACGTTCTTGCCGTTGGCCTTGACAGCTGCATCGGCAAGATCGCCAATGAAGGGAACAAGGCCGATGAGGAAATCAAAGGCGACATTGAACAGCATCATGATAAGGACGCTGGCGGGCAGTCCGCCTTCGACTTTGCACATGTTGCGAACGAGGTTCAGGGCCAAGGCGGAACCTGCGGCGTCACCCACGGCTGGGGCGAGGCCAATGACGGAAGACCAGCCAAATCGGATTCCCATAAAGGTAAAGAGAGCATAGTCGAGCCTGTATGCGGACTTGCGGGCTTTGGCGAGGACAACGCAGTCATTCTCGGGAATGTAGTTGGGGATGTCCTTCTTGACTTTCTTCATCTTGTGGGGCCTCTTTGGGTCTGGCTGCAATGCGTAGTAGGGGTCCTGGGGTACAATGAGTTTGCGCACGTCCAAACGATAAAAAGTTTACTTACGTAGGGTCCAGATACGTCCTTGGACTTGTACTTTTCCATCTCCTTGCCCAACGCCTTCTTCATGGCGTACTTAGCGACCATGCCTGCCATGTTGGGTGGTGTTGCTGAGGTAATTCGTGATGTAGGGGGAGTTGTATGAATACAGATGTGCGAGACCGTACAAGAGGCCTTATAAGTTCTTGTCGTTGGAACGGTGTCGCTTTACAGTGCGCGGTGGTGCGGCTGTCTCAAAGCGCGCGTGTTGTGTGGTTGGCCAACGGCGCTTCTCCTGGGAAAATGTGAAACGGGCGCGTCGCTGCCCTATGTATAGCTGGCGGGCGACTGGCAACGAACAAAGTAAGATGGTGCTGTGAAGAACAAGAAGGAGCGACAGAGCGAAGACGACGGGCCTACTTATCGCATCGAGGTGCGCTGGCGGTGAGTCGCTGTAGCTGCCCAGGTCCAGGTGCCCTGATTCTGTGACGCGATCCCAGACAGGAACGTCATGGCCTGGGTCGGTCGCTCCTTCTTTCGCCTGCGAGCACAGCCACAGCCGCCACACCTGTGTCGATCGCTCTTGCCGACAGCCACAGCCCAACTCTCCGATAGGCCTTTGACAACACATCAACAACACGTCCACCCGCTACCCCCACATTCTTCGACATTCTTTGCGGCTGTGCAGCCCGGCAGCAAACAACCTCTCCCTCATCTAGACCCTCTCGCTACTACCCGCCGCCCGCGACGCGCGATAGCTTGCTGACTGGCGCCCGAGTGCTCCCCACCACTCTCTGCGACGCACGCTCAACGCGGCATGCTCGACACGGGCCAGACCTTCACCCACCATGACAAACACAAACAGAACATTAGTTGACTGGCTGGACGACCTCTGCGTGCGCTTCATCGTCAACCTGCCCAATGAAGAACTCCAGTCGGTGGAGCGAATATGCTTCCAGATCGAGGAAGCCCAGTGGTTCTACGAAGACTTCATCCGTCCGCTCGACCCCAACAACCTGCCCTCGATGCACCTGCGCAAGTTCTCCCAGCTCATGTTCCAGCACTGCCCGCTCTTCTCCGCCTACTCGGAGGAGCTGCACCAGCAGGCCTACGAGCAGTTCCTCGCCTACAAGACCCGCGTCCCGGTGCGCGGCGCCATCATGCTCAACGAGGACATGACACACGCGGTGCTGGTCAAGGGATGGAAAAAGGGCGCGAAATGGAGTTTTCCGCGCGGAAAGATCAACAAGGAAGAGACGGATCTCGACTGCGCCGTGCGCGAAGTCTGGGAGGAGACAGGCTACGATCTGCGCGAGGCTGATTTGGTCGAGCCCGACGAGCACATGAAGAAGATTACCGTCACGATGCGCGAACAGAGTATGATGCTGTACGTCTTCCGCGGTGTACCAATGGACACATACTTCGAGCCGCGGACCAGGAAGGAAATCTCCAAGATCGACTGGTACAAGCTCACGGATCTGCCGACCTTGAGGCGGAAGAACCAGGTGCAGCAACAACAGGGAAACGGAAATGATCTGATCAAGGAGAGCAATTTCTACATGGTCGCGCCGTTCTTGGGGCCTCTGAGGCAATGGATAAAGCAGCAGCACAGGCTTGGGAGGCAGAGGCAACGGAACAGCGCGCACGTTGCTCCGGCACCCGTGCCAGGGACTGATGACGAAGACATTCAGAATACGCTCTACGAGACCACGGTCAATCAGGCAGCGCCTGTCGCCGACGCACAGGTGGCCGACAACTTTGCGGAGATGGTGGCCCGGTTAGGTCGCGGACATCGTCCGAGCGACTCCTTCCCCGAGGTATCAAACGAGCATCAGGCACCACAACAGAGTCAAGACCCGGCCGAGGCACTCAAGCGTCTCCTTAGTGTGGGCATGCAGTCACCGCCGGTGGAGGCCCCCAGCCAACCACCACCCCAAGGAAACCCGCTCTTGGCTCTATTCAAGCAGGGCAACAACCAGCATGCAGGAAACCAGCAACCTCGGACGCCCTTTGAGCAGATGATGCCCCCGCCCATGCAGCCGTCAAGTCCCCACGGCCAGCATGGTCCACGACCACCGCAGATGGGCAACATGGGGCCTCCACCGCCCTTCTTCTCACCACATCAAGGTATGCCTTTCCGAGGGCATCCAGGTCACATGAACGGAATGCAACCACCACCGCCACATATGTCGCCTCATTTCATGCACCAACAACCGCAGCAGCAGCAGCAGTCCATGTTCCCACCTCAGCCTCCAAACATGCAGCAAGCGTTTGATCAGCACAATCTGCGGCCCCAATTCCAGGAGATGGGGGATTCACAGTTCGCAGGCGGAAACGGAAGACCAGCGATACCATCGGCGTCCAACTTG